>NC_138162.1:77589205-78189205 GCF_964165515.1 Mesoplodon bidens | reverse complement strand
TCAAAATATTAAAGTAGAACAATCTTACGATTCAGCAATCCCACTTCTAGGTATATATCCAAAGAAAATGAAATAAGTATCTTGAAGATGCATCTGTACTCCCATGTTCATTGCAACATTACTCACAATAGCCAAGATATGGAGGCAATCTAAAGTGTCCACTGACCAATGAATGGACACACATATATATACATTGTATATATGTATATATTTTTGTATATGAATATGTGTGTATGTATATATACTCACAATGGGCATTTTGATACACAGTATGCAGATTATATATATATACACACACACACACATATATATCAATATATACACAATGGAATATTATTCAGCCTTAAAAAAGAAGGAAATTATGCTATTTGAGACAACATGTACAAACCTAGAGGACATTAACCATGGAGGAAACTGGAGACTAAGTGAAATAAGCCAGATACAGAAAGACAAATACTGCATGATATCACTTATATGTGGAATCTAAAATAGTCAAACTCATAGAGGCAGAGAGTAGAATAGTGGTTTCCAGGGGCTGGTAAGAGGGGAAATGGGGAAATTGGTCAAAAGGTACAAAGAGTCAGTTGTGCAAAATGATTAACCTCTGGAGATGTAATGTATAGCAATGTGACTATAGTTAATAACACTTCATTGTATACTTGAAATTTGCTAAGAGGATAGATCGTAAGTGTTCTCACCACACACACACACACACAAAAAAGGGAAAAAATAAAGTTAAAAAAAAAGAAAATGGTGAGGTGATGGATGTGATTATTTCATAGTGTACACATATATCAAAACATCAAGTTGTACACCTAAATATGTACATTTAAAATTTGTCAAGTGTACCTCAATAAAGATGGAAAAATAATAAGGTTGTATATCAAAAGTCAACTTTTTTTATTAAGCAAGTTAATCAGAGTTGTACCTGTTTAAATATATTGGAGGTTGTGACTACAGATTTTTAAAGCAAATGTACCAAAATTTTCATGTGTTCAAATAATGGTCTTTCTTGAAAACTGGTGGTTTTGTGAAGTTACCACAATGAAACATTGAAGTGATGCATCCATGCACAGAGTTGAGGTAAGTTGTTGACAAATGGAATATTTATAAATGGAATGGAATATTTATAAATGGAATATTTCCTGCCTTATCAGTAAACAAAGGATGTCACAGTCACCAATGATTTCAGCCCTCCAGCGAGAGCTGGTGAGCCTTGAGGAAACTCAGGGCTGAAAAGAATACCTGCCATCTAGCAGCCATCAGACTGCAGCCACTCCCTGCAGTGAGCCCTGAGGAAACTCAGGATGTGAAAATACAGGGCCCAGAGAGCTGAGGTGCATATCAAAGGAATGATTTCAGTAAGCCCAGACTCTGGCATCTTCCCATACATAGAAAAGCGCTAAATTCCTTAACTTGAGATATCTGGTTTTCTTTATTTAACAATAATCTTTTGATGTTCCCAATTACCTGCTCTTTGTTGCAAAACTCCTATATATCCTGGTTCCTCCCCTCGCCTCCTGGGAGCAGTTTCTCAGAGTTATGTGAAACAGTCTCCTGGGCTGAAGTCCTCATTTTGCCCCAAATAAAATTTAACTTGCAACTCTCACGTTGTGCATGTTTTTTTTTTTAAGTCAACATTGTGTACAGACTCATCTGCACAACTCCCTCCTGGCCACCCCCAATCCTCCCTTCCAAAGAACGAGGGGCAGGTCCCCATATCCAAGAGCTTCGGGAAGGGGCTGAGAGGGGACCAACAGTGTGGTTCCCACAGTCCTTGTGAGGGACTCCGTAAGCCCATTGCATTTGCCAGAAGCCAGTCGTGTGTTCTTTGATGAGACCCAATATCTGCTGTAGGGGAGGCAAAGCTCCCCTTTGAGACCTTCCCTTCAACTCTTGGAAGTCCCAAAGACAAGGCAATGCCTATTGATGAGGCTTCTCTGGTCTGGGCTATTTAGGATCCAGGATCAGGATTCTTTAGGGAAGATGTTCCTCCTACGTTGTGCCTGGCACCCAGAGAGCCTGTTGCTTCAAGCGCCTCCTGGTGATGGGTGGTATCTGGTCATTCTCTCCCCACCACTCAGAGCCTACATGGGACACACAGGATCAGGCCCATAAAAATAGCAAGTGTGCAGGGCTGAACAAAATGCCCAAGTGTGGCCCTGTGTTGAGCTTTTGTTAACGACGACTAATCTATAAAACACCAGTGAAACCAAAATTGAAAACAAACTATTATTTCTGTTCTGGACTTTGCACGCAAACATTTTTGTTTAAATTGATGAAGGTGGTAGGAGAAAAAAACCTCTACAGTTTATCACGGCCATAAACATATCTGCTCTAGTTCCCAATCAGAAGGCTTTTCTTTTATCACTTCCACTGCCGGGAAGATAACAAAGCAATTTAGAGCCTAGTGGAGGAAGTAGATTCGACCTTGGCACAAACCTTTTTGTCAAATCAAGAGCTATAGAGGCTGAGCATTCTTTGGGAAGTGTCTTTGAATATCTAGTCAACAGAGGATCAGGGCAATGCAAGGTCTGCCAGCACCAGGACCACTACAGGGACAGGACTTCGGGTTCATGGGGGTTCGCCCCACAGGGTGTTGGGGGGGCCTGGGACGGTACAGTGTGCAAGAAAGAGAACCAGGTCACAGAAGCTGTATGCAAGGTTTTCCACACCCAGAGGGAGGGTCCAGATGAGGAGCAGATGCAAGTTCCATAGACAAGTCCCTGAGTCAGTCAGATGGGTCTCCCTATTGTCCAGATTTTGCCAAGGGTATTATTATGGGGAATAATAGGAATGTTACACTATCTGCAGTCCACTTGATAGCCACAAGTTAACCTTGACTTTCAACTGCGTCTGGTCATCTGAGAGCTAAACACCTGGACTGCACCCTTCTGGCCACTTCTGGAGGTTCCTTAACTTTTACTTCTGTGTCACTCCTTTCTCACGTGGAATACACATACAGAAACACAGGACGTGTTTCAATGACACACTGACACTGCCTACTGTTTCTGCTGCGGGGGTGATCATGAGGATACTGTCCCTTACATCACGCAGGGCTTCCTGGCAGTTGTAGGAAGGGAAGTTCCAGGAAAAGTTCCGCCTCTCCCGGATAGCTGATTTATTTTTGTTTTAGCAATTGTGTGATTCTTGTTATCTATGGCACTGCCCACTTTGTTTTGGCTGTCAAGTAGTTCAGAATCCAGTTGGTATTGTACCACCAGCAGAGAGTGTAGGATCCCATGGCATGAATCGTGTATACCCAAGTCATCCCTGGGAACATCTTTTTTTTTCCTATACCAGGCTTTCTTCAGCGTGATGGTGTCAACTTTTTTTTTAATCCTATTTTACTGTGACATCTCTGCAAGCCACTATAAACACCCTGTAGGGGAGAGATAAGGTATGAACAAGTGAAAAGACAAATCAGAAGGGTAATTGGCAGAAACAGCTTGTTTTAAAATACGTTCACCTCCCCTTTTTGGGTAATCTTGCCTTGCCTGTCTTTCAACAGCTCTATTTACAAAACAACATTTTCCATACCGAGCTGTAGCATGTGTTTTTAAATGACCTTGATAATCTGACTTTTTATTCCTCTGGAGGAGAGAACAGGAATCGGAATGGAGTTGACAGCAAGAACCCTTTTAATTCTCGAAAGGTTTATTACTCATCACTTAAGCACATATTTTTAAATGACTGAATCTTTGCTATAAATGCTCATAAATATCAGCCTGAGTTCTCAGCCACAGTGTGATTCGTGGTTTATCTGAGCTCACTTGTCTTTCCTCCTTGGCCTAAATCTGGGCAACTTCCAGATTTTTCCAACGTAGATGGTTATTTACAGAAAGAACAAGTTGACATTTAAATAAAGGCAATGGTTAAGAAGTTATTTCTCCTTTTATCATAAGTACAGAAAATGTGTGTCAAGAATTGAAGCTGTACACATGTCTAACTTTTATTTAATGAGGAATTTACATAATTTTATTATTTTTTTTTGCGGTATGTGGGCCTCTCACTGTTGTGGCCTCTCCCGTCGCGGAGCACAGGCTCTGGACGCACAGGCTCAGCGGCCATGGCTCACGGGCCCAGCTGCTCCGCAGCATGTGGGATCCTCCCGGACTAGGGTACGAACCCGTGTCCCCTGCATCGGCAGGCGGACTCTCAATCACTGCGCCACCAGGGACGCCCCACCACTTACTTTTAAGGTAATTTATTAGACAGCCAGAGTAACTGGGACAGCAAACCAAGCAAAAAATGTGAAACCTTCTAAGGTCCTTACCTTGGCATCTGCAGACTCCTACTCGTCCTGTGTCACAGTAGCAATGCACCGAGACTGGAGGGGTAACCACAGGGAGGGTTCTGCTGCCACAGACAGCTTGGCCACGAAGGAGGCAAAGACATGAAAAATGGGAAGAGACCCGCAGAAGCATAAGAATAATTGGGGGGTCTTCCCTGGTGGCTCAGTGGTTGAGAATCCGCCTGCCAATGCAGGGGACACGGGTTCGAGCCCTGGTCTGGGAAGATCCCACGTGCCGTGGAGCAACTAAGCCCGTGAGCCACAACTACTGAGCCTGCGTGCTACGACTACTGAAGCAAGCCTGCATGCCTAGAGCCCACGCTCCGCAACAAGAGAAGCCACCGCAATGAGAAGCCCGCGCACCGCAATGAAGAATAGCTCCCCGCTTGCTGCAACTAGAGAAAGCCCGTGCACAGCAACGAAGACCCAACACAGCCAAAAATAAATAAATAAATTTATTTAAAAAACAAAAAGAATCATTGAGAATTGACTGTACACTGTATAGAATGTAATTTACCCAACGCTGACCATTTCTAACCCTGATGCTGTGTCTGCTAGAACCCTATTTTTGGCAGTGGCATTTTATAGTCACCCCTACCCCACTTTTTTTAAGAAAGAAGAAAAGATATATGGGCAGTGGGGCTTTGAATCATTTTATTCCCCTGGGCCTTATTACCTCTAGCTTTTTGGCTTCCTCCAAACCCTCTCTCCTGTTCATACGCATCTACTCATTATTGCTTAGTTTGCTAAACACAGAATTTGTGGAATTTAATGAGCTGAATACCCAACAGTGGTGGCACCATCAGCAATCCTCGCCCCAATAATCCCCAGTCATCATAATCATTGTCAACATTGTTGTCATCATTATCTTTGTTATGACCAAATAATGCTTAATCTTATGAAAAGTATAACTCCAAACCACTTGAGTATATTCTGCTGTTTTTTATTCATCTGTAGCTATCTCACCCTGGGTCCCCCAAGCAGAACCCAAGACAAGGACCTACGTGCAGGTGGTCTATGTGATAGGAGATCCCAGGGAGCCAGAGTGAAAGAGAGGGGAGAATAGACCTGAAAGGAGGAAAAAACAATAAAAGGGTACATCTTTGAAGTTGCTGCTCTAGATCGTGGAGCGTGATTCCATGGGACTTCCTGAGAAGCATATGGAATTTCTCCACTGTAGGATAATATAGGCTAGTATTTGCTGGGCATTGATTGTGTTACATATTTCCAAACACAGTTTAATCACCACAACAACACCGTGAGGTGAGTTTTAATAATCCCCATTTTATGGATGACAAAGCTGAGGCTTAAAAATCTTAAACTGCCCAAGGCCACAGAGCTAGGCAGAGGTGGAGCCCCACCCTCTAACTTTAAAACCTTTTGCCTCTTTAGAACCGCTTCTACTGTGCAAAGAGGGCAGACAGTTTCATTGGTCTCTCAGAAACTCTTAGAAAATGCAAAATTATCTTTTTTGGCCTCAAATCAAAAGGCCTCTGAGGAAAAAGTCCCCAAGTGTACAACAGGAATTGTCTGACACATTTACACCCAGGGCTCCCAGCTGCAAGGCGACTTGAGAAGGAACATTCTCTGAGACCTTTGATAAGCCTCTCCAGCCCATGTTATTTTTGTGATGATGCAGCTGACAAGATTTCACAGAAACATGTGGACAGCAAAACCACAGACTGACGGAAAACCTAGGAGCGAAGAACAAAGCTGAGTTTTGGGTCTTATGGAATCCCTGGCAGGAAGCAAGCAAAGCTCCTCGTGGCCCCATCGCTGTCGCCCTTCTTCATCAGTCACAGTCCTATTCTTAGTTTGAGGTATCTCAGTGGTCACCGAAGAGAACTCTCAACTGGCTGAATAATTCCAGTGGCTCAGAATAGCACATCTGAAACCAGGAAGAGCGAGCCAGCAGGCACGCTGCTACATTGTTAAGTGAAACTGGGTGGGGAGGAGGGAGATCCTGTGGACACTGAGAGCCGGGTCAAAGGGCCTTTCTTTTCACTCAGGGAAAAGGCCGGAATAGCCGGTTTTGTTGCAAAAACAATGCTTTAGGGGAGAAGAAGTAAATTCAAAGTAGAGAGCTAGTACACAAAGGCCAAAAAAAAGTCTTCATTCATGTCTTTTCTTCATTTTGCCAGATTTAAACCATGGAATTAATTTTGTCGTCTTGCAGTTATAAAATCAATATATTCTCATTGTAAAAAAAACAAAAACAAAAACACATACAGTAAAGTATAAAAATGAAAGTAGGGACTTCCCTGGTGGTCCAGTGGTTAAGACTCCACGCTCCCAATGCACAGGGCCCGGGTTCAATCCCTGGTCAGGGAACTAGGTCCCTCATGCGCAGCTAAGGGATCCCGCACAGAGCAACCAAGATCCCACGTGCCGCAACTAAGACCTGGGCAAATAAATAAAAATAAATAAATAAAAAATAAAAAGGAAAGTAAAAATCAGCAGTAATTCCGTTATCCAAAGCTCAGAGATACAAACACTATTCACTTTACGGTGAGTTTTGCTGTTGTTTTTGTTGTACGTAAACAACTGGTATTTGCTACCCAGAACTTTCCCTCTTTCTCTGGGCAAAATTCACCCAAATTCCTTTGGCACCCGTTCTCTCCCTCTAGTTCTTAGCCTGGTGGTTAGGGATTGCCTCACTCTCGGTTCCATTGTCCAGTCCTTAATAGCTTCAGCTCACCACTGTAGCCCATCTCCCTGGCCAGAGAATTTGGTTCAGCAATGGTTATGTGACCCAAGCCAGACCAACCCCAGTGAAGTGTGCGTCTTCTTCTGGGACACTCAAACAAAGATTCTCTCTATGTTCTACTGGAAGTGAATGAGGAAACATAGCCCCAGGGACCGTTGGCAGCTATCTTGGGATCATAAGAGAAGAAGCAACTCCACAGAATGCAGAAGAGAGAGACAGAAAGAAACCAGGCTCTCTGGGATGTCACTGAGCCCCTGGCAACCCTGCCTTTTCAGTTACAGGAATCAACTGACTTCGTTATTAAATTAGCTTTGAGTTGAGTTTTCAGTTACTAGCAGCTGGGAAAGTATCCTAATCAATGTCAGTTTCTTCGGACTTCTTTCTGGCATACACACCGACCCTACTCCCACACATATGGCTTTATGAAAAAAACAGGGATTGTACTATCTTTTCAGGTCAAGAAATATAGGCCTACATAATAGTGATTTCTAATGTCCTTTTTGCCATGTAAAGCTCTACTTAAATGTCATCTCAGTCAGGCTTCCTCTGACCTACTTAAAGTAGCCCCATCCCTAATCACTTTTTATCACAATACCCTTTTCATTTTCATCATAGCACTTACACACCCCAGCTTAAAAAAGTTTTTATCTATTTATTCCAGGTCACCAACGCTTAAAATGTAAGGTCCATAAAAAAAGACATATCCGTATCCCTAGATTTTACAATGATATTCTCACAACGTATGTGCTCAGTGAGTGCTTATTGAATGAATGACTGAATGCCTGAATAATATTTCGTGTATATACCATAACTTATATAAAGCAAGTTCCTATGTTGAATATTTAGATTGTTTCCAAGTTTCTGCTCATAAAAACAGCTATCTTCGTACGTTTATTATTTTCTTAGTACAAATTCTTGAAGTGGAACTGCTGAGCAAAGGCAAACATGTTGAAGGGTCTTGATGTATATTGCTATGTCGACCTGCAAAACAAATGTGTACTGATTTATACTCCAATTTTAAAAATGAGACTCTAAGGCTCCACTTCCTTCCCCACTGATGAAAAATAGTAACTCTTTGTTGTCTTATTTTTCATGCCGTTATTAGTGGAGTTGAGTATTTTTTCATATCTTTATTAGCTATACGTATCGCTTTTTAAGGAAACTTTATTTTTTGCCCATTTTTCTATTGGGCTTTCAGCTTTCCTTACTGACTTGAAGGAAGGTTTTAAAACAAAATGGGGACTTCCCAGGTGGCGCAGTGGTTAAGAATCCGCCTGCCAATGCAGGAGACACGGGGTTGATCCCTGGTCCAGGACTACCCCACATGTCGCAGAGCAACCAAGCCCATGCACCACAACTACTGAAGCCAAAACTACTGAAGCCAAAACTACTGAAGCCCGCATGCTCTAGGGCCCACGTGTCACAACTACTGAGCCTGTGTGCTGCAACTACTGAAGCCAGTGTGCTTAGAGCCCATGCTCCACAATAAGAGAAGTCACCACAATGAGAAGGCCGTACACTGCAAAGAAGAGTGGCCCCGGCTCGCCACAACTAGAGAAAGCCCGCGCATAGCAACAAAGACCCAACGCAGCCAAAAATAAATTAATTAATTAAAAAATTAGATTGAGAGCACTAACCCACACATTTATATTCTATCAATATCCAGGCATCTATATCTGAGCCTTCAGACATTCTTTTGAGGTTAGAAAGTGCAATTTCTGGTCCTTTCCTTGTTGGTGAGCTTCTCAGAGAGGGAAATGATGGGATCCCGGGGTAAGTCTCAAAGACATGGTGGGCATGCCTATGGTAACAGGGAGCAGAGTGGATCAGTAGTCAGCAAACTGATCTGCAGAGATCTTGACATGGGCTAGTTGATCATGGTGATGTAGATGGCTAGGCTTCAAAAGTCTTATTTGATTTGTATAAGCTGAAAAACTTTAGGTTTGGGAAGAGACTTGCATGAATCACAATGAAGAGGCATGGGCCCTCAGTCAATTTCCATTCACATACGAGCCTCCAAAATATTATGCTAAGTGAAGGAAGGCAGAAACAAAAGGTCACATATTGTATGATTCCGTTTATATGAAACATCCAGAATAGCTAACTCTATAGAGACAGAAAGCAGACTCATGTTTGCCAGGGGCTTGGAGGCAGGATGTATGGGAAGTAACTGCTTAATGGTACAGGGTTTCCTTCTGGGGTGATGAAAATGCCTTGGAACTAGATAGGAGTGATGCTTGCCCAACACTGTGAATGTACTAAATGCCACTGAATTGTACACTTTAAAATAGTAAATGGTTAATTTCATATTATGTGAATTTTACCTCAGTTTAAAAGAAGAACTTTTGCATCTAGGTTTCTTTGCTTTTGTTTTTTAAGGCTTACATCTGTTGAGCACCTACCATGTGCCAGGCCCTGTGCTAAGAAATTACATGTATTATAGCATGTAACCCTCACAATCAACCTCTTGAGATAGGTGCAATTTTTATGCTTAGTTTACAGATGAGGAAACAGGCTGTAACAAAGAGGTTATAAAACTAATCAATAGCTTTCAGAGAGGGATTCAAACACAGGTAGTCCGCTCAGGGGCCAACATCCTCAATCACTGTGCTTTGTGAATTCATTGCCTTCAGAGGAATTCTACTCCCTAGGCTTTGTCAAAAAAGAAAGGAAGTTGACATACATTGGTGGTAGGTTTGGGCTAATATTCTTGTACTGCCTACCCTGGGCCAGTCACTTAGGTAGACTCCTCATTTAATTCTCACCACCACACTTCGTAGAAGGAACTACCTCAACCCTTATTTTGTACATGAGGAGGCTGAGGCTCAGGCAACTTACCCCAGGTCCCAGGACCAGTGAGGCACTGCAGCCAGATCAGCTGAGACACAAGTCCTTGCTCTGAACTGAGGATGGATGGGACTAGCTCCACTCCAGCCTCTCAGGTTCTCTCTCACAGGACCCTTTTCCTCTTTCAGCTCAATCATCTCTGCAGCAGATAAGAAAGTGACAAACAGGGAGAAGGCACTGTCTCCGTTCCCCATCCCACAGAAAGAACGTTCCCATCGTTCCGTCCAGTTAGTAGAAATGCACAAGACTGGAGAGCTGGTTCCCATTCCCCTCTGTCACATTCATATCTATTAATAGATAAGTATTGACTAATTTAGGCAATGTTAATTCATCTAGGCCTGAAGAGGAATACAGGTCCAGGGACAAGTCCAGCAGCTGGGCCTAAAACCATTATCTAATCACCTGTAATGCCCTGGACTACATTCTATTTCTATAGAGAAGTTTTCAGAAGGCATTTCCCCAGACCAGCTCCACAAATGTGACCTCTGCAATCATCCTGCTAACAAAGGTGGACAGCCATCCCTCTGAAATCCCATTTGGTCCTTATTCAGCAGAGCTCTGGGAGCTAATTTTCTAAGCAACAAAAATATATTTGTCACCTTCTCCCAAATCTCTATTTCTTATTCCAACACATTTCAACTGTAGTAGACACAGAGAACAGGACCTGAAGAGCTATACTCATGAGTTCTCCCTAGAACCAGGTGAAATTTCTGGCCCGTCTTGTAGAGTAAGTTACAAACCATGCCAGGGAGCAGCAGAGTTCCTTCTGCACGCTCAGAACTGGGCATCCCTTGCAGTTGCGTGGATGCTGCACACTCAGCATCCATGGTGGGGAAGGGATGCAGGGAAGAGGTAAGGGAGGGTTGCAGACTCAATGCCCTCACCTGTCATGAAGGTCATATTAGTAAATGAGCCTGGGTGGGTTCTATATGGGGCAGCAAACACCCAGCCCCAGCCTATGGTTGCCATGCAAAGATGTGCGCCCAGAACTGCCACATCTACCATTTTTAAAAGGAAAGCCCCCAATCTGGACTGGTACGTAAAATCTGCTGATTTTTAAATTAAAAAAAAAAATTTCATCACCCACCCTGTGCAGACCAAACAAAACATGTTTATGAACTAGATTAGTTCCATAGGTTCTGGCAATTTGCAGAATCGGCTTCAAAGTACTTTTTAAATTTTAATTGTAAATAGAAAACAATACAACATGATCAACAAACTATTTTGAGAGATCCTATAGAAGGGGACTCTAGAAAGACAGACTGGAAGACTGGATTCACAAGCAGAAAACTTTGTTTTGGACCCAAACTATACATGTTTTTCATCAGCTGAAGGATTCTGAACAAGTTATACAACTAAGTTATAGATTACTTATAAAACTGGCATAGCCACACCTGCCATTCTTACTATGCAGGGCTGTTGCAAAGAACAGATCAGATTATCAATTTAGGCATTTCTCAGGCAAATAAAGTAATTTGCAATGTAAACCTCTGAGAGGCAGAGAATAGTTCATATTCAGTACACAGTGCCTGTGTTTATCTGCACACAGAGACACTCGATAAATATTTTTCATTGACTTAGCTTACTGAAATTCCTGCTATAATCCAAATTTAGAGAACTAATCTTTCTAAGGATCTACAAAATATTTTTGTGTGACTATGAAGCATAATAATTCACATAGTGACTGATGAGGGCTAAAACTATTGATCGAAGTTCCCAGACAGAGTCAAATTACACGCTAATGTGTAGATTTTTGTCCGGTAGAGATGCAAATAATTTCTGCCTGGTGGAAAAGACAAAGACAAAGGTTATCATTTCTTATCCTGTAGGATATTAACCAGTTTTTATTTAACTCTGAATTCTTATTCTAATATTGCTTAATTAATTGCTTATCTATAACTAGTTCCTCAGATGTTCTTTAAACCAGTCTTTATATCTTATTGGTTCCCTCATTAAGTAATGGGCTGAAAAAAGTCTTTGACAAGGATTCATTTTATATTTGCATGAGAATCATTTTATCCTTTTGAAAACTATACTTCGATATTAGCCTGCCTTTTGCTAGCCAAACTAAGTTCTTAATAGTTTTCCTCTACTTGTTTTACTAAAGTTCTCCCGTTTAAATTAGAGCTATCAGTGTTGAAGTTTAAACTGGGCACAATGATAGAAAATCTTATGTCACTGACATGCTTTTGTGACAAAACACAGACACTGCATTTATTTCTCCCTTCATTCATTCATTCCATTTTCCAACAACATTTCTGGAATATATGCAAGACACTGAAGAGTATACATAGATGAATAACAGACACACACATACAAACACACACACACACTCCTTTTAAGGGAGTTGAGAAGTGAGTGGTGAGCAGTTCTGTACATTGATAACTAGAATATCAGAGAATATAGATGAAGGGCTATGGAAACTTATTGAAGGAGTCAGTGTTAAATTGGATTGGGGGTATCAGAGAAGGTCTGCCAGAGAACGGGATATATTAGCTGATTGGAAAAATGCCTAGGATTTTGAAAAACAGTGAAGAAAAGGGAAAGGTATTCCCAGCAGAAGAAACAGCAGAGAATTCAAGAAATGCAGTGAGGACAATCCTCCTATGAAGCTGGAACATACATGACTTTGCAGGAGAAAGTTACCTGAAAAAGGATTTGTTACAAAGCAAACTACCCCAAACTCAGTGGATAAACACAAAACTTGTGTAATATTTCTCATATATCTGCTGATCTAAGCTGGGCTCAGTTAGAATGTTTCTGCTCCATATCCCTCTCACCCTGCCTGGGACACAGCAGGTAGTCTGAGGAGTTCCCTGGCACAGGATGGCAGAGGTGCAGGACAGCAAGTCATATGGTCAATCCAAAGCCAAGGGGTGGGGAAATACATTCTGAGTCTTTAGAGGAAGGAATTGTAAAGTCACAAGGCAAAGAACATAGATACAGAGAAGGGTGAAGAACAGACTCGACAGGGACAAATAGTAGGAAAACCTGAATGCCATGATTAACGATTAAACTTTGTTGCTAAGAGACTAGATCTTAATTGTTCTCACCTCAAAAAAGAAATTATAATTATATAATATGATAGAGGTGTTAGCTAACACCCAGGTGGTAATTATATTGCAATATGTAAGTGTATTGAACCAACAAGTTATACACCATATAAAAGAAGTAAACTTCGTTCTAGGCAAGGAGAAGTCATCACTGTTTTTTTAAGCAGCAGGGAGACATTCTCAGATCTATGTTAGAAAGATGATTATGCCTGTTGGCTAGTGGAGGATTAGAGAATTTACAACCAGCTGAACTAGGGTAGTGGCTGTGGGAAAAGGGACAGAGGGACAAATTAAAAATAGTTCTTATGTAGAATAAAGTAGGTCATCATTTGGATGAAGAGTAGGAAAATCAGACACCACTCAGATTTCTAAATTGATATGGGAAAACCACTGAGAATTATATCACTAGCTACTTTTATTGAGCATTTATTTTGTGTCAGCTACTATTACAAACATTTTATGCAGATCATTTGATTAAAGTGCCACATAAAACCCACGACACAGTGTTATAATTTTCTATCCCTATTCTGTAAATGCAAAAACTGAGCCTTAAGATAGTTAAGTAACTTGCCCAAGGTTCTAAGCTAATACCTGACAAAACCGGAGTTTAAACATAAAACCATTTTGATTCCAGAATCTGAGTTCAGAACCTCTATGGGCTGCCTCAGCAGGATAGGGATAATGAGGGAACCAGCTCTGGGGGGAACTAACATTTGATTTGGGGAAGGGACTGGATTATTGACTTTATATCCTGGCCATCATACTACTTTTGAGTAATAAAATGCCACCTTATTTATTGGTATAAAACATCATTTTGATATTTTAAAATGCCTGAAGTTTGAGTCATTTACATTTTGGCTCAAAGGTACATTCATTTGGAAAGATTCAGAATCCATCCCTCCGCTCTTTCAAACCCTTCCAAAGTATCTTGCTATAATTCCCTCTTCCTGGGCTTCTAATGAGGTTTATGTGTATTCACCATTTGTTTCTCACAGATCCTTTGGTCCATCTATACTTACAGTAGTCTGCAGTGAACTTATTTTAGAATGGTGGGGGTGGAGGGGGGGAGGAGTGGGTTGTGGAAAGCAAAGAGAGCATTCAGTGGGGGATTTGGGAAGGAGGAGAAAGGGGGTTTGGGAAGTTTCTAGTCCAGCTCCAGCCCCCGCTCATTCTTTCTACTCCTCTCTTCTCTTGTCCTCAGAGACAGATCTACTCTCATTAACTCAATGCATCTCTCCCAGGATGATTTATATCAGTCAATATCTTTTCCCCAACCATCCTTCCTGGAGAGACTTAAGCTCAGAAGGACAGAGGCCCTCTGGCCCTCTCTGAGTTGGAATAGCATCTGAGGACAATGTAGAAGCAATGAAACCACATCTCACTTTTTACTGCACAAAATAAATACCAAAATACTATATTGCCATTGCAACCACTAGTTTGGGGAATGTAGATTGTGCCAATTTTATACCTATGTACATATAGGCATGATTTAAATAAAAGGCAGGGGGCCTTCCCTGGCAGTCCAGTGGTTAAGACTATGCACTTCCATGGCAGGGGGCATGGGTTCCACCCCTGGTTGGGGAGCTAAGATCCCACATGCCACGTGACATGGCCAAAAAATAATAATAAAAAAATTTAAAAAGTAAAAAAGTAAAATACAAGGTAGGATGGCAATGGGTTGTATTTATCTCCCTATTTACTCACATATATCTTAATTGCCATTGAGCCTTTTATTTTATTTTATTTTATTTTTTATTTTTATTTTTTTTTCCTTTTTGTGGTATGCGGGCCTCTCACTGCTGTGGCCTCTCCCGCTGCGGAGCACAGGCTCCGGATGCGCAGGCCCAGCGGCCATGGCTCACGGGCCCAGCCGCTCCGCGGCATATGGGATCCTCCCAGACCGGGGCACGAACCCGTATCCCCTGCATCGGCAGGCGGACTCTCAACCACTGCGCCACCAGGGAGGCCCTGAGCCTTTTATTTTAAATCTCATTTCACTACTTATTATTTAATTTTTAAAACTAATTTATTTATTTACTTATTTTTGGCTGAGTTGGGTCTTCGTTGCTGTGCACGGGCTTTCTCTAGTTGCGGTAAGCAGGAGCTACTCTTTGTTGTGGTGCGCAGGCTTCTCATTGCAATGGCTTCTCTTGTTGAGCACGGGCTCTAGGTGCGCGGGCTCAGTAGTTGTGGCTCGTGGGCTCTGGAGCGCAGGCTCAGTAGCTGTGGCACACGGGCTTAGTTGCTCTGCGGCATGTGGGATCTTCCCGGACCAGGGCTAGAACCCATGTCCCCTGCATTGGCAAGCAGATTATTATTTGAATCCTTTTTATTCATTTTGTTTCTCATAATTTTTTTTTTTTTTTTTTTGGCTGTGCCACACAACTTGCAGGATCTTAGTTCCCCAGCCAGGGATTACACCCAGGCCATGGCAGTGAAAGTGCTGAGTCCTAACTACTGGACCGCCAGGGAATTCCATTTTCTCTTAATTTTTAGGGCTTTTCTACTCATTAAAATTAAATTAACTCTTCTTTATTTAAAACAAAAGTACATATATAATATATGCATATGTGATTATATAAATACCATATAAAATCTATAAAGATGTGTAAATATATGTAATTTTCCTTCTTTTGGTCCATTCAGTCATTCATTCATTTGTTCATTCATTCACTCATGCTTTAACACTGGACAAGAAGTACAGCTGCAGGGGTAGCCTGTAAGGATACTGAGATGATTAATTTTGTGTCTACTTGGCTGAGCTATGGTGGCCAGATTTGGTCAAAGGTTATTCCGGATGTTTCTGTGAGTGTGTTTGGGCGATGAGATTAACATTCAAATCAGTGGATTTTGAGTAAAGCAGACTGTCCTTCGTAATGTGGGCCGGCCTCATCCAGTCAGTTAAAGGCCTGAATATAGAACAATTGATCTTCCCTGAGCAAGAAGGAATTCCGCCAGTAGGCCATCACCTTTGCACTCAGACTACAAGTCTTCCCTGGGCCTCTAGTCTGCCGATCTAGGATTTACCAAGCCTCCCTAGTGGTATAAGCCAATTCCTTAAAATAAATCTCTATTTGAACACACACATCCTGCTGGTTGTGTTTCTCTGGAGAACCCTGACTAATACAGGTACATAGGCTCTCCCCCTCCACTCTCCCTAGCGGATAGTTCCCTTGTTCTTCTCAAGTTCTCCGAGCCCATTCTAAGACACTAGACAGAAAAAATCCCTCGCCTTGGAGGGCTCAGTAGATTCATAGCCCAATCATCATCACGTTACAAGCAGTCAGGGCTCCTCAGGATTTGTACCGCTGCATGCTCCAGCCCGTCAACCGCCTGCCTCTGCATTTCTCCGCATTTCTTTGCCTGAAGCGGGGGGAGGGGTAAGGAGAGGGAGGAGGGTCAGGACACCCTCTCCCTCATCAATATTTACAATAGCCAGGGCATGGAAGCAACCTAAGTGTCCATCGACAGATGAATGGATAAAGAAGATGTGGCACATAGATACAATGGAATATTACTCAGCCATAAAAAGAAACGAAATTGAGTTATTTGTAGTGAGGTGGATGGACCTGAAGTCTGTCATACAGAGTGTAGTAAGTCAGAAAGAGAAAAACAAATACCGTATGCTAACACATATATATGGAATCTAAAGAATAAATATGGTTATGAAGAATCTAGGGGCAGGACAGGAATAAAGACGCAGACCTTCTAGAGAACAGACTTGAGGACACGGGGAGGGGGAAGGGTAAGCTGGGACAAAGTGAGAGAGTGGCATGGACATATACACACTACCAAACATAAAATAGATAGCTAGTGGGAAGCAGCCTCATAGCACAGGGAGATCAGCTCGGTGCTTTGTGTCCACCTAGAGGGGTGGGATAGGGAGGATGGGAGGGAGGGAGACGCAACAGGGAAGAGATATGGGGATATATGTGTATGTATAACTGATTCACTTTGTTATAAAGCAGAAACTAACACACCATTGTAAAGCAATTATACTCTCATAAAGATGTTTTAAAAAAAAAAAAAAAAGCAAGCATACTTGCACTAAGCAGCCCTCAGTCAAAGTCTGAAGCCAGCTGGTGAACAAACAGCCCAGCCCCTGCCTCCAACTTGGGTGGGAAAACTCTGAGGCACGTGTTTCATACCATTGACCAGCATTTCTTGGGGGGATTAAGTTCTGGTCTCCCATTGTAGAGTTTCCTTGTATTTCCCAAACCAACTACTTGAACTCAAAACCTGATCTTGGGGTCTGCTACCCAAATTACCATCTCCCCCAGCCTCCACCCCGCAACTACTGCTGTTTCCTTCACCAGACAAAAGCACGGTTGACAGAAGCAGTAAAGTCAGGGATGGATAGAAGGTTATGCTGCACTTCTCTAACCAGCAGAGGCTGAACACGCTGCTCATGAAGCAGGACTACCATGCAGACTCGGGAAGTCTCAGGTTGGAGGGTAGAAGGTGCCCCAAAGAGACCTGCTGAGGGTACAAAACTTTACATAAGTCCCCCGTTTTATCCTACAAATTCGTGTGAGGTTTGCACCCTGCAGCATGATCTGCCCTGTGTTTTAAACACCCACCACCCACTCTGAGTACGATGGATTTTGCAGAAAGATGGATAACGCATTTTCCTTGGGGCTTCATGCATGTCATGCTGCTATTTGAGAGGGAATGGCCTTGAATGCTCTAGAACTGCTCTCTGGATTAGGTCAGAAGTCAGAGTGATGCTTCTACACCGCAGTTTTAGGTGCTTTCTCCAGAACATTTACTGAACGGCCCTCAGAATCATGCTACTGCCCTACAAAGAAAAACACAGTAAGAAATGGACCTCCAAGATCCTCCTTGCAAGTAAGTGGTCATGATTGCAAGAGGCAAAATGAGACCCCACAGAATAAAAAGAATGGGGGAGGCGAGAGAATTCTGGGACAACTCCCCCCCTTCCTCCATGTAGAGTGGACACTATGCTCACTCATGTTTGTCCTTCCTATTCTGATATTCTTCCCTTTCCTCATTTGCCTAGCACCATTTTTTTCTTCCTTATACTACACATATATTGTAGGCAGCCTTAAATCCTCCCTAGGACAAAGCTGAAAATGAACTAAAAAGGTGTGGGGCAGACACTGGTGGTCCACTGGGCACCACTGGGACATTCTAGGGAACAGAGGTCCTTCTTCCTGCCCGCACCACCTAACGCATCACAAAGAAGTGCTCGAGCCAGATGACAGCCCAGCTCCTGATCAAAAGCCTCCTCTCCTCCCTTCCTTGAGTTTGCAAAAGGGCGCATTCCTGTATTTAAAGAACACAAGCAAACTAAACCATCATATATTTAACCTGTTTTTTTCTTCCATCCACAAAAGGTGGCTTTTATTTATGAAATATGCAGATCTGAGTCAGTGCCTTGAAGCCTGCTCAATTCAAGGTAATGTACTGAATGGTATATAAATTACGGCACCAAATTGACAGATACAACCAAGGATAAATTTATAATGTAACTCAGTTATGAATAAGCTGAATTACCAACTCTGCTAAACACATGCTTATCATCTTTGTGTGAATTTATATTACAAAAAGCCCTTAATGGAACCAAGACTCTTCTCCTTTCCTAAATTCAGGGTACTTTTGATTCACACAAACCTAAATTCCTAGGCTGTTTTTTAAAAATTCTAAATATATTTTAGCCTTTAAGAGTGAATGCAGGGCCTCCCTGGTGGCGCAGTGGTTGAGAGTCCGCCTGCCGATGCAGGGGATACGGGTTCGTGCCCCGGTCCGGGAGGATCCCATATGCCGCGGAGCAGCTGGGCCCGTGAGCCATGGCCGCTGAGCCTGCGCATCCGGAGCCTGTGCTCCGCAACGGGAGAGGCCCGTACAGTGAGAGGCCCACGTACCGCAAAAAAAAAAAAAAAAAAAAAAAAAGAGTGAATGCAGGTGTATAAACTGATGCAACTTTTCTAGGAAGCAATCTGGCAGTAAACATCAAGAGTCTCAAAAATGTTCCTCTGCTTTTACTCAGTAATTCCATTTCTGAGTACCTACCTGAAGAAGAGGACTGGAATGCTGATCATTGATATACAAACATGGATTATATACAAAAAGGTGCATCTCATGTAAAAAGAAGCAAAAAATAGGAAATAATTCAAACGGCCAACACTAGCAGAACTATCTACTTATGCTGCAGTGGTCACAGCATATATTATTATTCTGCAGTTATTAGCAATGATGTTGCGTGAGTTTTACCTACCTGAAACGTTCAAACAGAAAAAGCAGGAAAGAGAACTGCACAGTGTACACCCAGCTATTACACACATGGACATCCACAAATATATAATTGGAGGAAATGCACCAAAATTATCTGAGGGATGGGGCTATAAGTAACTTTTATTTTCTTTTTCATATGTCTCTAATTTTCCAATGTTCAGCGATGAGCATGTCCTCACTTTTATGATCAGTAACTGAAATAAAAGCTGCCCTTAAAAGTCGGAAGTAGTGTAGAAATCCACCACAAAGCACCTTGATTACAATGTCCTCCTTTTTATTAAATTATAAAACTGACTGCAGTCAATACACACAATTTTGGGAATGTGTTTTTCTCAAGTATCTGCTTTCGTGGAACACATGGTTTTAAACAGACAGACAAAATACTTCTATACCAACTTCTTGGTCTTCAAGCTATTTAGCACTGGTAGCTAAACTACCAAGTATAGCTATTATATATACAGTCAGAATTTATGGAAAATATTACAAAGACAAATGTCTTGAAAAGATGACACAGTGCAGAGAAAACCATAGCTCTTAAACTGGTATAAAAATTTAGTCAAAATGTTTTAGTCCATTATGGCTTTGCATAATGCTTCAAAAGAAGAAAATTTAAGACACTTCTCATCAAAGGCACTTACAGAGTTGTAATAAACTACTTCTTTGAATTCAGTTTGAGTCACACAGTATTTTTATTTATTTTTTTCACATTCTGTCTCTCACTGAAACGGTCCTGGAAGGCAGCTATTAATGAGGAAAAATAGTTATCATTTCTTAATATATATGTTAAAAATACGCAAACAGAATTAATACAGATTTTGGTCCACTGAAGCAGGTAACAGTATCAGATGGTAGTGTTTCTCTTAATTCTGAGCCAAAAGCCATAAGCTCCCCAGACTCAGGCCCCTGGGCTCCCCAGGAAGTGCCCCTACATCTCCACAGTGCATCAAAACTGCAAAGAACCATCCTCCCACAGCTGGTGGGAGTGCTGCTCTGAGGGGGCGGCAGCGGGGCACACAAGAGTTAATCCTCGGGCATCTATAATTCTGTGTCCCGGTATTGGGAATGCTGGCCGTAATAACCGCGTTTTGAGTGTTCCGACAGCTGCTGTCGGTATTCTTCCTCCTCGGCGTCACTGCCATAACTTCCTCTGGGATCCTGATAAAGTCTGGCAGGACCTTTCTGCGGCTCGGGGGGCCTGGAACTAACAAAGTGAGAGGATTACATGAAGCCGAAAGCTCGGGCCTCCCCGCCCGTGATGCATGCAGTGGTCAACTGCCCAGGATGGCTGGCTCACCTGAGTCGCACTCCGCTGACAAGCCAGGGCCCTCCTGGCCCGGCTCCAGGTTCCCAGAGTGGTAGGAGTGAGGACGGGAATAACAAGGCCAATGCCCACTTGAGCACCGAGTGGGGAAGCCAGCCACGTGCTCCCTGACCTAAGAACTCTTCAGCCGGATGTGGGTGCCTTCTTAAGCTCACTGGCTAAAAGCTCACAAGCAGAGCAAGCTCTTTGCCAGTTTCAGTCAATTATACCAAATCCCCTCTGTTGCCAGGGGCCACCTGGTAGGCTGTGCCACAGTTCAACTGGCAAAGAAGAAATGTGCCTCTAGTTTTCTGTTGCGTTAAAACTAGACTCTAGTTTCCAGTCAGAATGGCTGCAAGAAAATGTGATTTTTTTTCTTTTGTTTCCTATTCTCAGAAGCAGGAAATGATCCAGCATAAAACCTCAACAGGAAGACACTGTGATAGTTACTAGTGCTTATGTAGCACTTTAAACATAAAGCATCTTACCAACACAGGTCGATTGATGTCACCTTCCCTTCAGACCACAGCTCAGAACAAGTGGCCTGACTTTGCTAGGTGACGCAAAGGAATTAAGGAGCTTGGCTAAGAGCTAGAAAATACTGGCAATGAAACAATTGGCATCTAAGCCCCAGGAATTTTGCTCATGTGCTATCCTAACATAATTTAACACATCTGTGCTCCAATGGGTCTAATGGGACTGACTTGGAATGTCAATGATTACACTCTGTCAGTTTTAGCACACAATCAACACTACCATAAAATTTTGACTCTATGATCTTTACAATTAATTTGACTGAATAAGCAAACGGTTGACCAGGAAAAAAAAAAATCTCGTTACTTTGAAATGTAGGTGAAAAAAATTCTTAGGCATCCAAGTCCTAGACAAGCCCCTTTTTTAGACCTATACCTTCCGAGCAGCTCTTACCTTGTGTACTGGGGTGGGCCAGGCTCCGGCTTGTGTGTTTTAATTGGAACTGCATAGATATCAGGATGCTTCTGAGCAATTTCAATCTGTGGTGATAAAGAAAAAAAAGAGGGAAGGGATGAATGACTACACAGTCAGCTTGCTCATTTCCTGCTGGTTCCATTTTCCAATCCAATTTCAAGGAGAAGAGGAAAATAGAAGCAAATTTCTAGTTTCTAGGGTTGTACATGATGCCTAGTGGTATATGTCAAATAGGAAAAATGTTTAAAACTAATGAAATTCTGCCGCATGCTACGATATGGTTGAACGTTCAGGACACTGTGCTATGTGAAATAAGCCAGTCACATAAAGACAAATACTGTATGATTCCACTTATATGAGGCTCCTAAGCTGTCAAATTCACGGAGATGGACAGTAGAATGGTGGTTAAGGGACTGGGGAAGGAGGTGATGGGGGTCATTAATACTGACATATACAGAGCTTCAGCTGGGAAGAATGACAAAGTTCTGGAGACGAATGGTGGAGGTAGTTCACAGCAATGTGAATATACTGAATGCCCCTGAACACTTACAAATGGTTAAAATGGTAAGTTTTATGTATACTTTACCACCAAAAAAAAAAGAAAGGAAAGAAAAAAGAGGTCTCTTGCCTTCTGAGATGGCCCACACTCTGTCTGTGGAGTGTGTTTCTCCCAGGGCCACTCTTGCCTGTTGAGATGAACAGTGTCCTGTCTATGGAATGTGTACCTCTAAATAAATCCACTTCTTATCTATCACTTTATCTCTCACTGAATTCTTTCTGAGATGAGACATAAAGAACCTGAGCTGGGGCTTCCCCGTGGCTCTGGGAAGATCCCACATGCCATGGAGCGGCTGGGCCCGTGAGCCATGGCCGCTGAGCCTGCATGTCCGGAGCCTGTGCTCCACAACGGGAGAGGCCACAACGGTGAGAGGCCCGCGTACCGCAAAAAAAATAAATAAATAAATAAATAAAATAACCTGAGCTTTGCTCAGTGCTTTGTGACCACCTCGAGGGGTGGGATAGGGAGGGTGGGAGGGAGATGCAAGAGGGAGGAGATACGGGGATGTATGTATATGTATAGCTGATTCACTTTGTCATACAGCAGAAACCAACACACCATTGTAAAGCAATTATACTCCAATAAAGATGTTAAAAAAAAAAAAAAATGAGCTTCAGTAAGTCTTGACACCAGGAACTAAGGTCCCCAGCCAGGTGGAGGATGGAATGATGATGTTGACCCTCCTGACTTCAATCAGCTAAAGCTTGGACTCTGTCAAGCTCTGCCCCAATTCTATGCTGAATTCTCTGCTCAAGCCCCCTGATGAATATGCACATACCCTTAGTTTAAAACCTCCCCAGTTTTGCAGTTTGGGAGGCGCTACTTTGGGAGAAAATCCCCAGTATTCTCCTTACTTACAGTGAGTAATAAATCCTTCCTTCTCCCACCCCCGCCACCAAAAACACAAAAAAGAAAACCAGAAAAAGGCTCAGAAGCACTGCCACTGTTGTGACAAACTTAAATGAAAAAAACTCCCATAACCACTGGGCAGAATATGCTTAAATTCTTCTCTGGCTTCTGAAAGGCTTTTGTGCACATGGCACAAAAATTCAAACAGTATCAAAAAGGACAATCTACAGGCCTTTCAATTTTAGCACCCAAGGTGTGCATAGTTTCTATGGCAAATCTGGGAGCAAATTAAAACTCAGTTATAAACTGTTTTAACAAAAAACAATTTCAAAGAGGCCACTGATTCTCTTGTCACACTTCCCCATTCTAGAACCTGATGAAAAGTTCTGAAGTATGAAGGGCCTACACTGTTCGCCTACAACATTAGGTTTTCTTGACTGGAAGAAAAAGGGATGCACTGATAGCTGGCCATCTGGAAATGACACACATACAGGATGTGCCTTTGTATCACGCGTGTGAACATCCTCTCATGTTTGTGGCAGGGGCAAAAGGACTGCAAATCATTATACTGCAATGAAACTTCTTGAAAATTCTTACTGATGACACGCTAAGATGACCTAGTGATTGAAAAAGAATTACCCTTGCATTCTGCGCTTCTTGGAGCTCTTGCATTCTCTGTAATCTCGCCTTGTGATCCATCTTCTCAAATATTTTTACTTTGCCCAGGACAGACTTGGGGGCGCTGTCCTGCTCCTCACTGCCTTCTCCCCCCTCCTCACTCTCTGGGGGAGGGATGGGAGTGGACGGCTTCAGTATAGGCCGTCCAAAGGCGGGTTTTGCTGCAATAGGAGGTGGACATCCTTTGGTAGATGTCCCGGGAATTTCATTACCGGCAACAGCTGAGGGGTTTGACTTGTATTCATAGGATCTAGAGAAGTCAAAGGATTCTTCTTTGTTTTGGGTTTTGGCCTGCAGAGAGCAATGACATAGTTTTAACCGTGAGCTTTCGGTTTATTTTCAAATCTCTATTAGTGATTTAATACACTCTATTTCCTGATCAGTTTCCAAAGGTAGTCAACAAACTCCATTCCGAAAAGGAATCAAATACAACAAGGCACACGGCCACTGATCTGGCATCCGGAGCCCTACCTCACTCCCTACAGAAGAGAATTAAGTGCTCAGGAAAGCAAGAGGGTGCTGGGGACGTGCTAGGAGGCCCGCAAGTGCTAGAGGTGGATCAGACCTCACTTTGTACTAGAGGAGATCAGAATTTTGGAGAAAACCTCAGAACAAGTCAGGCTTCAGGATGGAATAGTGGCTCCCGAGTTCACACCACACGGAGGGTGCGTGCCCTGGCCTGGAGGTCCAGCCAGAGGTGCAGGAGACTGGGGTGGGGAGCAGGGAGGGAGCATATCATGCTGATGGCCACTTTTTCTTCACACTTCCATCCTAGGCCTGCTTGTCAATTTTCACTGATCTATTTTAGGAGGTCACCAATTACTTCTGAAAGCTCAGTCAATTATTACTTTCCTCTTATCTGAAGTATTGAGTTAGAGAGAGAAATTTTATTGGGTTATAAGGAAAAGCCTATAGTCATAGCTTTGATTCACAGAGGGGTAAACTGTCGTAGGACATACACCCACGTGTCCTCACATTGATTCTGTTCTGGACAATGATTTATTTAAAAAATAAATTAAATGGTCCCCATAATGAGATGCATTGTCAACAATGGTGGTGATTGTTTTCTTTAGCAAGTCACCAGGAAGGATTTTTCAGGTGCATCTAAATCAGATTGTGGGCAGAAAAATTTAATTGGACAGAAGAAGAAAAACAGATTCTAAGACAGGTGATTCTGGGCATGCAGTATTTATCAAACTTTTATTCTTTCTACATAAATAAACAAATAAAACAAAAGGAAACAAACACTAATAGTACTAAAGTTATACGTTCTTCTAAAACTGCCTTTCCATTCTACTTTTTCACCTTTTCCTAATTTTTGGTTTCACCCAAAAGGCCAAAAGATAGGCTCTAAGAGAGAACCTGGTGAGTCAAAAACATAATCCAATGCCATATTATTGTGTGTGCTTCTCCCTGGCTATGCGAGGAGTTCCGGGGGCACGTGCTTCCTTCTCCTTCCCATCCTGGGCTTCCCAGCCACGTACCTGGGGCGGCTCTGGCTTGAATGCCGGGGGCGGGCTATTGTCCCTAAGTTGATCTCTGCTAGCAGCCCTCCTCATCTGAGCTCCTGGCTCTGGGCTAGGTTTCCTTATGCTCTACAAGACATAAAGGTTCATTCATAACAAGAACATCCCAGCAGAAAGAAGAGAGCACTGGTCTGCTTTGCTGGAGTTCTTCGAACTTGTGGGAATTCAGACGTTAAGGTTCATAACTTGCATAAGTTGAGCTACTGACCCAGTGCTTCTTTACTGAAAAGGCAGATACCAGGCATATTCTCCCATTAGCAAGTGCTTAAGATACATTTTTCCAAAACTAGCTGCATCTCTCCCTTTAAAGTACGAAAACAAAAGGTCTTCCTAAAGTCTAAAATCTCTTTTATCACTAACAGCTGTTAACATTTTAAAGCATTAGCTCAGCTGTATCTGCAGACATTCATGAGTTAATGTATTCTTTACAACTTGTCCAGCAGTATATACTAATTTGTCATGGTGAGTTGTTCCTCCTTTCAACTTGTATTTTTGGTACTTATACTTCGTAAAGAATAAAATCATTCATTGAAATGAGCTAAACTGCTAAAGAGAAGTCCACAGTAATAATTATCCACATACATGGAGCATCTTGTCTACAAAGGTAATTATCCCAATGTTCTCTGAGGTATAATTAATAACCGCTCTGATCCTTAGTGCTGGCAATGTGATTCCTAGGATCACAGAAGCTGTCTATTCGCTGGTCAGTGGATGCATAGTACATGAGATCAGACATATAATTAATCAGCGAACTCAATTAAAAAAATTGAAATACAAGAGAGAAGGAAACTGATGGGGAAACAGGAGTTTTTGCAAGATTAGAAAGGTTAAAGGTAGGGTGGAGAAGAAAAAGCACGGATACCTAAGAGTACAGAGAGAGACCTAATCAAAGGTTACAAGTAAATATAACAATACTGTATTTAAAAATAATGTCCCACTTGTAATTTGGACAGTGGGCCCGATATCATGACGTCATGCCCGACAGCATCTGTGTGATGAGTGCTGGTCACTCAACCTCTCCCAGAGCTTAGTTCCTGTCCCACTCCCCCATGGACCACATCCACAATCATACAGGCACTGGCTTGGAATGAGAGGCTCCCTAGACATCATCCGCTCCAACCCTTAGGAATACCTGCCACATCACCCTGAATAAACAGCTGGCCAGAGGAATTCAAGTGAAACGCCAGAACCTCCTTTTCCTGCCCAGGGCTGGGCAGCCCATGGCCTCCTCGCCTCACCTCCTCGTGCTGCACCGGCTCCGAGGAGCGGGTGATGGAAGACACCAGTGGCTCCTCAGCTGGCTCATCCAGCTCATTGTCAGTGTAGGCACCTCCTTCGCCGTCGGTGTCTTCAAAGTCACTGATGAGGCGGCTGTCGCAACTCAGATAGTCCGCGCCCATGGCGGTTAAGTAGGACATGCGGTCTTCGGGGTCATCATCCATCCCTTCCATCTAGAGGAATTTGTTTTGGAGGGTCAGTGGGATCTGACATGGCCCCTGGGAGTGAGGACTCAAGAAAACTCCCAAGGGCACAGCCAAGTGACTGAAACCTTGACTTGTTCTAGAAAGGGAAGTCACCTTTATCTTCCTGGAATCACTTGGCTTTAAATTACTATGTTAATTTTTTGTGCAGAAACTCAGATTAGAAACCCTCCGCCCTATCTCTCCTTGCCACCATCCATCCTATATACCACTACTGAGCCAGGCTTCCTCAGACTGTTGCACTTTTCTTCCAGAATTTGGCTCTCCTCCAGCTGTCTCTGTTGTATTTGTCTCCTAGCAATAGTGCATGCTACCTTGAGCTGTACACCTCTCCGCTCATCCATGAGATTCTCAAATCCTTGAGGGCAGAAGCTATGTCCTGTTCAACTTGTTCTCACCACAGAGGCTAGCACAAAGCCATAGTGGGTATAAGCACTCAGTAGATGCTACTAGATACTCTGACTAAACACGCAGTTCCTGAAGGGCAAGACTAGGCTCAACCATCTAATTGGTAATGGAGGCACTTCCGCAACAAAAATCGTACCTCTAACGTCTCACAAACTACCTCAATTCAGCTGGACCACAGAACACCAGCACCAAAGGCTCCTAGAACCACAGGGAATTCTATAGTTTCTTTGTTTCCTCCCTGAAGTAGGGCTGCGTGTAAACTGCCTCCACAGATGAGACGCGAGCCAAAGTTAGGCGCCTATACAAGTACCCAATGCTCTCCCATCACCTACTCAAATCCCTAGGACACATTCTCTGCCAAACTTCTTTCTAAGCCAATGATTCAAACTCCATTAGCTTTTCTTCTTTCTATTAATTTTTAACCATGTTCTCCACATAGCTCAACCTCACCTCTCCACTCTGGGTTTCCCAAGTCCTTCATAATAAGCTGTGGAGCTAAACACAAGGTCTTGTAAGCTCTGATTAGTGTGCTTGGAACAAAACACTAGTTACTACGTTAAAAGCAAAAGGGAAGTGAATGTAGGGCTGCATATATCCCATTCTGCTTTTCTTGTAAAGGTCCCTTCATTTTATTACTTTTTCAGAGAATTTATAAATTTTCGAACTACTGATGCACATGTTGGGATCACTTGAAATGGGCATGGTTTTACTACATTCACTACCCTCTGGAGAAAAAACTCAGAACGCGGACTCTCACCTCATAGCAGAGTATCTGTGCCACATACCTTTCCTTCGGAGACCCAAACTGCTTCTCCTTGCTGATGCTGAATCGTGTCCTTCAGGCTGCCAAACCAGCTATCGTTGGCTGAATTTAGGTTGATTGTAGCTATAGAAATGCAAACCAAAAGGTGTGCCTCAATTTCCAGAGAAATTTTTATTAGAAATCCCATTGGACATAATTTATCCTAACTTTCATATTTAAGTTAAAACTTTGGCAGATGAAAGAGAAAGTGTTTACAAATATTTGAACACTAAATCCCTTTAGTCGAATTAAAACTATTACCATCTTCGGGCTTCCCTGGTGGCGCAGTGGTTAAGAATCCTCCTGCCAATGCAGGGGGACACGGGTTTGAGCCCTGGTCCAGGAAGATACCACATGCCGCGGTGCAGCTAAGCCCTTGCACCACAACTACTGAGCCTGCGAGCCACAACTGCTGAGCCCGTGCACCTAGAGCCCGTGCTCCGCGACAAGAGAAGCCACCGCAATGAGAAGCCCGCGTACCGCAACAAAGAGTAGCCCCCGCGTGCCGCAACTAGAGAAAGCCCGTGCACAGCAATGAAGACACAACACAGCCAAAAATAAAAATAAATAAAATAAAGCTATATTTAAAAAAAACCTATTACCATCTGGCTGTTGGAGTTTACATTACAGGTGGATGTTATAAAGCTAAAAATGGATTAATTTCTTTAAAGAATGTCTATTTTTCAGAAAAGCTACCTTTAAAAATTTTGTTGTTTTTATTTTGGCTGTGCCATATGGCTTTAGGGATCTCAGTTCCCCAACCAGGGACTGAAGCCAGGCCACGGCAGTGAAAGCGCCAAATACGAACCACTAGACTACCAGGAAACTCCCAAATATGTTTTTAAACAGTGTGTTTTCAGGGGCAAAGATAACACATCTGAACCAAATATAAATGTGCTGTATTTTAAAGATCAATACATAGACAGGAACATTATAAGTGAGAAAAACATATACCAAGGTACATGTTATCTCCAATAAAAAACTAAAGATAACATTTAAATGAATATCATTTTGATAGGATTAAACATTTTAGAATATAGACATAGATTAACCAAACTCTACAGGTGTGTATTTACAGAACATACATTTTCTATTCAGAACAAAGTATATCTTATGTAATGGCACTTACTATGATTGACCAAGCAGTTTTCCAAATACCTTACATGGATTAGCTCATTTCATGCTTAAACAAACCTCACAAGGTGGGTATTGCTATTATCCTTGTTTTACAGGTGAGAAAATGAAGCACAGTAGTGAAAGTAACTAGCCCAAGGCCTCGCACCAAGGCAGTGGAAAAGCCTGGATGCAAACTCAGAAGTTTGCTTTTAGAGTCTATGGTCTTGGCCACTGCATGACAAACATGAATTTAGAGCACCGGTATAAAATACCAACCAAGTAAAACACATGTGATCGTTCTTCAGCAATATGAATTCATGGACCTAATGGGGATAAACCAGATAATCAAAATTGGGCCTAGCGCTCCCCTGGTGGCGCAGTGGTTGAGAGTCCGCCTGCTGATGCAGAGGACACGGGTTCGTGCCCCGGTCCGGGAAGGTCCCACATGCCGTGGAGCGGCTGGGCCCGTGAGCCATGGCTGCTGAGCCTGCACGCCTGGAGCCTGTGTTCCGCAACTGGAGAGGCCACAACAGTGAGAGGCCCGCGTACCACACACACAAAAAAAGGGGGCCTAAAATGAACAAACTGAAGGTAAAGTAGGATTTTAAAAAACTGTATCACCATGGCCTGTTATTAAGGGGTATTGCACTATGTGGCACCCAAAAGAAAATTGGAACTTGTTGATAAAAGTTGTTCGGCAGCCTGTCCCACCTATCCTGAAGTCTGCATAATTCTTTGTAAAGAGCCAAAAAGAACCAGTAAGCAAATTTTGTAAGCAATTATGCTTCAGGTTTTCTTCCTAGTAACGTATAGCATTCTTTCATTTAAAGAGTCCTAACACTGACCTTGGAAAATCCTGAATGAGCTTACAGTTTCCTTGGTTATTAATTATTTATAGCATTAGAATAAACTGATACCTTGGACAACTCAAGGAAAATTAACCTTGATTCCTTGGATTTCTGTATCCTTATCATGGTATTTTAAAAAGATTATTGTCCTCTTGGTAACAGAAGTGAGATCGGGCACCCTATAGACAAAATGAGTGATTTGCACTAAGTGTATACAGAACATTCAGCTGCCTTTTAAAGCTTTATGTTGGAGCTGTCTGAGATGAGTACAGTTTGTATTTATCATGGGGAAAACCTAAAGGTAAAAGGGGCATTTGTGAAATGCAGAAAATATGTTCATGCCCCCTGATAAAATGAAAAAAGTCAGAAACCTCTTATTGAAACCACATTGAGTCAAGTATATGAAAAAAAAAAAAGAACTTTACAGTAACTAATTTCCTAAGCCCCATAAAAATGTAATTTCCGGGCCTCCCTGGTGGCGCAGTGGTTGGGAGTCCGCCTGCCGATGCAGGGGATGCGGGTTCGTGCCCCGGTCTGGGAGGATCCCATGTGCCGCGGAGCGGCTGGGCCCGTGAGCCGTGGCCGCTGAGCCTGCGCGTCCGGAGCCTGTGCTCTGCAACGGGAGGGGCCGCGGCAGTGAGAGGCCCGCATACCGCAAAAAGAAAAAAAAAAAAAAAAAAAAAAAAAAAAAAAATGTAATTTCCAACTAAGTTGGTAACATCCAACTCATGCACTTGACCTCTAACAGGTGGGTGCACAGCTATGATGCTTCCCTTCACTTGAAATCAAGTTCCTTTGGTTTACTATTGGCTTCTGCTCCTTAACTTTTTCAGATTCTTTGACTACAAGCAATACTGGTTAATTCCTGTTGTTCCCAACCTCTGGACTAGACCCATGTTCCCTTGGATAGAACGCCAGAAAGTGAAATACTGAAAGGAGCTTCACTCAGCCTCCCTCTCGGCTGGGAGTCCTGGGATTCTGTGGGCATCCCTTCCCAGCCCCCACACAAGCGCGCTCCGTGCTTCTTCTCCTTCTCTACTCAAGGAGGTTGGGGAGCACCGAGAGCAACAGCAAAAGGATGACATGTGAGGCTGGAGGGGTGGGGAGAAATCGGGAGTGACTGTAATGGGTATGAAGTTTCTCTTCTGGGTGATGGAAAAGTTCTAAAATTGATGGTGCTGAGGGCTGTACATCTCTGAATACACTAAAAACTACTGAATTGTACAGTTTAAGTGGGCGAATTATAGTGTATATAAATTAAATTTCAGTAAAGCTATTCATGTGGCAGGGACCCTCTCTAAATGGACAAGCATCAACTGAAGTGCCCGGCCAGGGAGTATGGCAACTTCCATCTGCTTCCTGTGGCCCTCAGAGTCCCTACATGTCCTTGGGAAACCAAGAACTGCCTCCTGCGGTTTGGGTACTTTTGACTAGTACATGATTCACTCCTCTCCCTAGGCTTTCTCAAACACTATATTATGGCATAGAAAATTTCTTTTACAATATGTAACGTTTATCAAGATTTTAAAAAGCATAAAATAGCATCACTAATAAATAGCATTTGTTTAGCATTTCCAAAATCTCAGGACTGAATTATACAAATTTCACATTAATGAAATCCGAGAAAACTGATAAAAGTGCTATCCTTTGGTACTTTAAAAATCCCACAATTTCATACAAAGAGTGGCCCTGTGTGGGTCTTTAAGTCCACAATTCCATTTCCGTGGTATTTAAACCATGAACTGAGTGCTTCAGGAATTCCAAGAAAGCATGTAACTTAAACTTCAGGTTTTAAAAAATAATTTTTGCAACATGTGCATGCAAATGTATTCTAAAATAAAATTTTTTAAATGAGGGGGGAGGGTTGGGCAGCCTAATATTTTAATTTACATTGACAAGTTAATTTGCTTTGGGGCAAATCTCAGAATGAAGTTTCCCTGGTCATCTCCACTTAATTAAGAAGTATCTTGAGTTTGCAAGAAGAGCCATTCTATTTTAATTATTTTAGTTTTTATTTTTTAGGTAAAAGGCATTTATTATATTGTAAAAATAGTAATGGACATATGTAAAAAAACAAAAGACCAAATAATTTATAAAATAAATTATACCTTTCAAAAATGACCAAGACATAACAATAAGTATAACAGTACAAAAAAGGTAAATCAACAAGCACTAGCAATGTTAGCTTTTCCTGTAACCACTATTATTATCATACTAAGCCCTGATTTGTCCTATATCTGAAATACTAACAATTTACCAACACACTAACAGTTTACAAGTCTTCAGTTCTTCTACTCAATCACGTTTACTACACAGTAACTTCAAGAAGAGCCATTTTCATACCGTCATAATTAAATAATCACCTGCGGGAAACAAGATTTTCTTGTTACTGTGCAACAAGGAAAAAAGAAGGATATTGAGCCTGGTGAGGCCACCTGCAACATAAGCCTTGATTTTGAATTACTGTTCATCATAGTAGCTCTATTTTTCCCAATTATTAATTCATTAAAATGACATAAATTTAAAATAATTAAAAAAACCTTGGATTTTGGCCATGGTGCACACAATCAAATCACAGCCTGGCCAGGCTGAGTGAGACACGAGGCATAGAAAGCGCTCAGTGGGGCCATTCACACAGCTCTCAAGAGTTAAACTTAGAAGTCTGGAAGATTGCTGCGAAAGGCCATCTCACAGACAACTGGGGCCTTTTGATAAGTTACCTGGCACCCTGTTCCATCCATCCTGATGACCAAATAATTCCATACTGAAGGCTGGCAACCTATGCTGACAGTGGATCACCTCAAAGTTCTAGATGAAATTGGACACTCACAGTGTCACAGCCTCCAACTTTAGTTATCCCAAAACCTTCAACTTCCTGATTAGTTTAGTCGCAATCATATGGACCTCAGTTCAATGGGCAAATTATCTATTAAATGGAGGAACAGCACTATATGACCCCTTTCAGCATTAGGATAATACGTCTGTGCTGTAAAGTATATAGAATATTGGACTCACAGTCAGAGACACTACAGTGTTAGTCTGGGCTTAGCCATACACTAGTGTGTGACCTTGTGGAAATCACCTGGCCTTTTCTATGGCCTAATAAGACAGTACACATAAAAGTCTGTACCACTGTTAGCCATTGCTATAATAAAAATAGTAATGATGATAATAATTATAGTAGTAGTAGTAGTAAAAACAACAGAGGAAAGATTATATATGAACATACCAAAAGCACAAGCTCTTAAGATGCTACATTCACAAAAACTCAGTTTATGACACACCATTCCCTTCTTTGCATTTGGCTAGATTACCTACCTCTTAGTTAGAGCACTTCACCATAGTGCTAAGTAGTGCATCTCACTCTTTAACAAGGAAAGCCAGTAAGAGTAAAATAGTGTCTAATGTGGACACTCATCATACATTCACCCCCTCCCCTTCCCTTCCCACTGTCAGATAAGCTAAAAATGACACAGGTTGGTGATGACTGGCACTGAACTCAAAAGAGCTATCATTATCCTAAGGATATTAATTACATCCACACAGTCTCCTCATGTTGCTCCCACAAAACTGCATGACCAAAAACCGTGCCACCCTGTTAGACCCTTAATTATACCACATTCACAGAACTAGTCATTTTCATAGATAGTGCATATATTCAGTTACTAAAACAGGTCACATTCTTAAATCATTTTACTTTCATGAATAACAGTAGCAGTAGGCAGTAGGTCTTCATTTCAGGAACTTTAAAAAATATTCTATGGGACTTCCCTGGTGGCACAGTGGATAAGACTCTGCACTCCCAATGCAGGGGCCTGGTTTTGATCCCTCGTCAGAGAACTAGATCCCACATGCATGCCACAACTAAGGAGCCCATGGGCCATAACTAAGGAGCCCACCTGCTGCAACCAAAGAGCCCATGTGCCACAACTAAGGAGGCTTGAAGCTGCAACTAAGGAGCCCATGAGCCGCAACTAAGACCCAGTGCAACCAAATAAATAAATAATTTTTAAAATTCTATTATGGAAAACTGTAGACATACACAAAAGTGGAGAGAACAGTTTAACAAACTCCCACGTACACATCACCCAACAACTATCAACTCTTGGCCAGTCTGGCCTATAGTCCCACTTAAGATTATTATTTAAGCAAATCCCAGACATGATATTAGGTCATCCATAAATATTTTATTTAGCATATATGCCTAAAAAATAAGGACTCTTAAAAAAACCCATAATCACAATATCATTTTCACCTTAAAAACAGGAGTAATAAATCCTTAATATCATCTAATATCCAGAGTGTTCAAGTTTATATTTCAAGGACATTTTAAAATAATGAAACCACGTTCTGATCACCTTGTAAGTCAGCACATGCATAGATGGTAAGCAGAGAACAATGACACAATCCATAACAGATGTGGGTACTTGGTGCTACACCAGGCTTAATCACTAGCTTTGTAGTCTCACCCCCAAATGTGAGCCTCATCAAAATGACCAGGTATTGTGTATTATGGATCTTTATGATCATTTTCAAACAGTCAAAATTACAAAGCTAAATGTACAAACGCCATGAGTCTGGTATACTCACTTTATAGGATTAGCGACTTTTCAAGGAGTCATGAATAGAATTTCAGATTACTATTCTCCATTCTGATTATTTTCCTATTCCTTCCATTCCACAATTCTCTATTTCTCACTTTTGAGCAAAGAGACTACATTCTGCATTTCACTTACCTGTGAAAAGATGTGCACAAGTTTTTTTAAGCTTGTTGGCTTGGTCGAATAACTTCCGAGAACTTTTGTTGGATGATGGATTCAACCTCTGTCTCATGGTTTTGACACCTTGTCTAGAGTCTGGGTTGAAAAAAATCACAATCGGGAACCACTGAGTATAATTCAACAGGTCCACGGCTTTAGGAGTCACATCCAGGAGTGCATGCTTTTCCTGTTAAAAATGGGAAAAAGTTACATAAATGGGTATGTGAATGAATATGTAAAGCCACATAGCATCAAAGAGTTTGTATTCATAAGTAAAGGCTGCATCAGATAAAATGTACCAGTTTAAATCAAAAAGCAGAAAATGTTTCCCTCCACTTTAATATTACCAATCTATGAGAACTTCTGAGAAAATGAATTAACAGGTTATTTGGTATAATGCTTAGAACTCAGAGAGAACCAACGTATCAGTGCCACAGAACGTCAGCTGGTTTCCACACACTGAAACAGCTTATGTTTATATTCAGCTTTTATCATTAACAGTTAATAATTATTAAAAATATAGATTCTATTCTTGAAAAGACTGCAGCAATCCATGACCCACTTCCTTCTGACAGCATGGCCTTCGGGTGAATTTCCTCACCTGTTCAATAATCTGCCTCACGGTATTTAACCGCACCACCCCGGTGGATTTCTCAGATCCCGCGTCTCTTGGTTCCGTTTCTGCAAAAGCAAAAAAAAAAAAAGGGGGGGGGGTGGAGAGACTGAATAAAATTTTAGAAACCAGTGACAACCAAGTACACCAACCTAGCATCAGCAAGGATGGGACAGCTGACATTTGCTGTCTCCTAATGAGAGGCAATGGGAAAGACCCACACTACCCGTTTAGCCAAAATCTAACCAGGGGAAACAGGCCAGGCCAACAGGGAACATCCTATGAGACAAATGGCTTGGACTGTTCAAAATATCGCATTACAAACTAATTTAGAAAAAGGAGGAGACCAGAAAGACATAAAAATCAAATGTACTGCATGCTCCTTGGTTGCATTCTGAATTAAAAAAAAAAAAACAACAGTAGCAATAAGCTATGAAAGACATAATTGGGATAAATGAAGAAAATTTGAATGAAGGACTATATACTAAATAAAATTATTGTATCAGTGTTAAATTTCTTGGCTGTGATAATGGTATTGTGATTGTATAGGAGGAGAATTAGGAGATTCACAGAGGTAGGAAGTGTTATAATGCCTGCAACTTAAACTTTCAAACAGTGCAGCAGAAATTATAAAAATTTGTGTGTGTGCATGTGTGTGTCTATGGGAGAAAGAGTGTAGATGGCAAAACGTTACCTGTTGACAGTGACCCCAGGTGAAGGGTATGTGGGTGTTAATTATTTTTTCTGTATGTTAGATATCTTTCAAAATAAAAATTGGTGGAGAAAAAAATATCACTGACAGACTTACTAGCAGTTTGGAACAGGTCAGGCAACTCATTTGCCAACTTCTCCAGGGCTATATCTGCTATGGGGCCAAATAAGACCACAGGTCTCTTGAAACCAGCTGAAATGAGATAAGAAAAGCCATGAAATTAGGTATAAAATAAGCTAGAAGGATATATTGTACAACATGGGGAATATAGCCAATATCTTATAATAACTACAAATGAAGCATAACCTTTAAAAATTATGAATCACTATATTGTACACCTGTAACATATAATATTGTACAGCAACTATACTTCAATTAAAAAAAAAAGCCATGAAGACACCTACATGTCCTTAGCTGTTAAGAAGCAAAAGTATTTTATATATTGATAACACAACTAAATGAAAGAAATTGTGTGTTCTCCCACCTCCAGTTCAGACTAGCTCTTTTCTGAAAAATAAGAGCTCCCTCTTTTATTATAGTTCACTCCTCCCACTATTACTAAAGATAAGCTTTGCTCTACAGAATATATAAAAACTTCTGAATGGTAGTATTAAAAAAAATAACTGAGATTGTAGAACTACGAGTTTGCACAGCTCACTTTTTTGTAAGTCTTATTTCATGTTTAAACATGATTCCAATCTGTAAACTGGCTTGGCCTAAGTGATACAGATAAGTTGGAATGTGATCATTAAAGTTAAAAAACAAAGAAAAACAGGCTCTGAGCCCAGTCGGATTATTTCCTGGCCCACTTGGCTTCCACACCTTCTCGAAGCAAAACCCTCTCGTAAGCCGGGAACTTGGTGCTGACCGACACAGCAACCGTCAGGTCTTCCCGACTCTTCCGTAGGTTCTTCTTCACGCCCGATCTCTGGCCGCGCATCCTCCAGAAGTCTGCCCTGTCCCCAGTGCTGTCTCTCTGGGCAGACTGAACGCTGGCCATTTGTTCTGCTCTGAGAGAAGAAACCGGGGGGAAGTAAAGCTCTAAAGCTAGGAAATGCGCAAATGTGTGGGTCACTAATCAAATCCAGTCAAGGTCACTCATGGACTTAGATTAGAGGTGCAGCTTGACAATGAGCAAGTTTCACGGGGTGAGAAACACAGGGCCTTTCTCTTTTGGATGGAGGCAGAGAAAGGCTAGGTGCACATAAAATCCTGCAGAAATAGCTCAGTAATAAACATGATGACATGGCTTGTTCTGTTTAGGCTGATATACAGACACACCCTGTCTTACTGTACTTCGCTTTATTGTGCTTTGCAGATATTGCGTTTTTTTACAAATTAAAGATTTGTGGCAACTCTGCATCGAGCAAGTCCATCAGTACCATTTTCCCAACAGCATTTGCTCGCTTTGTGCCTCTGTGTCATAGTTTGGGAATTCTCTCAAAATTTCAAACCCTCCACCAGCGAAAACACTATGGCTAACTGAAGGTTCAGATGATGGTTAGCATTTTTTGGGCAATAAAGAATTTTTAATTAGGGTATGTACTTTTTTTTGAGACATAATGCTATTGCACACTTAACAGACTGCAGTAAAATATAAACATAACTTCTGTATGCACTGGTAAACCAAAAAATTTGTGTGACTTGCTTCACTGCGATATCTGTTTCATTGCAGCGGTCTGGAACCAAACCTGCAATATCCCCAAGGTCTCCTCATACACCAGAAATGGATGATGGGAGAGGTCATGATGACAAATGATGAAGTCATATGGGGCTTCCTTTGTGGGGGAGAGGTGTTGTTTACTTGTGGGAAGAAGGCTTAAAGGGGTTGCGTGGGAGTGTGCAGTCTCAGATACCTGCTTTTGTTGGGGATTAAGCCTTTCTCCAATTCATTTCCGATCCTCACCGCCAGCCAGTGGCCCAGTTTCCCATCGTACAGCGTATCTACCACACGGAAGACCTCCCCTCTGGTGAAGGCCAGGCTCTGTGGAGTTTCTTTCTCACACTCAAAGTGGCTTCTTATAAAAAACGAATCCCCTCTGCCACAAGCCAGTATGTCTCTATATACTGAAAGACAAAAGCATCATTGCATGCGGTACTCAGCTTGGCCAGAGGTCTTTTCTGGAAGAGTTATCAGCTCTCTGAACTCTGATCACCCTCTTTACTTTCTTTGCATTTAGCGAACTCAGCACACAGGTCCTCTTTACTTTCTTTGCATTTAGCGAACTCAGCACACAGGTCCCATGGGAACCATAGTTCAAACAGGAAGAAGGAAAAATAACTAAGTTCACCAGTTGCTGTGATGGTTAATTTTACGCATTGGCTTGACTGGGCCATGGGGTGCCCAGATATTTGGTCAAATATTATGCTAGGTGTGTCTATGAGGGTGTTTCTGGATGAGATTAACACTTAACTCGGGCAGACTGAGTAAAGCCAATTGCCCTCCCTGATCTGGGTGGGCTTCAGCCAGTCCATTGAAGGCTTGAACAGAACAAAAAGGTAAACCGTCCCCCGAGTAAGAGAAAAATGAACTCTTCTTCCTTTCAAAGTGGGACATCAGCTTTTCTCCTGCCTTCAGACTCAAACAGATACACTGGCTCTTCCTGGATCTTGAGCCAGTCCGCCTTTGGACAGCAACTACACCATTGGTTCTCCTGGTTCTCAGGTCTTTGGACTTGGACTGGAACTAAACCATTGGCTCTCTTTGGGTCTCCAGCTCACCAACTCACCCTGAAGATCTTGGAACTTGCCAGGCTCCATAATCATGTAAGCCAATTCCTCACAGTATCAATAAATAGCTCACTTTCTCCCTTTCTCTATCTGCCTGTCTCTGTCTCTGTATAGAAAGATATACATACACACACACACACACACACACACACAAACATCCTATTGGTTCCATTTCTCTGGAGAACCCTAATACAGTCGCCAATCAACTGTATTAGTTGAAGCAGACAAGAAGATTCTATTAACCCCCATTTTACAGATGAGAACAATAAAGCTTGGAAAGGTGAAGCAACTTGTCAGACTGATATGGGTTAATATGAGAGCTGACCAGCAGGTGTGGCCCTTTCCATCTGTCATGGAAAAACTCAATAATAACTTCAGGCAGTAATTAAGGATGGATCTCTGTCCAGAAAAGCAGTTTTACTCCAAAATCACACAACTAGTGAAATTCTTTCAGTAGGTGCACAGAAAACATGTGTATAGAAAGTTAAATGGTACCCGAATTCTTTCCACATACCTATGACCTAGAGATCAGGTGTCAGGATCCACTTCGATTTTTTAATATCCAGATTTTCCTATTGTGCTCCCAAGCTACCTCCCTCTCCTACCACCCACTAAACTCATAACCAAACTTGCTCACCATCAGCTCGGCTCTGGGCTAAAATGGTCACCATTTCGCCTTTGGGGACTTCTAACAGGTAGAGAACGGCATCCTCCCGAACGAGCCCTCTGAAATCCTGTGTGTTCACCTGATAGGAGGGGCATACAGAAAAAACAAAACAAGAAGAAATAAGAAGTTGTTTTCAAAAAGGTGCCACCTGGGGGCTTCCCTGTTGGCACAGTGGTTGAGAGTCCGCCTGCCGATGCAGGGGACACGGGTTCGTGCCCCTATCCCGGAAGATCCCACATGCCGCGCAGCGGCTGGGCCCACGAGCCATGGCCGCGGAGCCTGTGTGTCCGGAGCCTGTGCTCCGCAACGGGAGAGGCCACAGCAGTGAGAGGCCCGCGTACAGCAAAAAAAAAAAAAAAAGGTGCCACCTGCTTTTGATCTGTTTGTTTTCATCAGGGCCTGCCCAGAGCAAACCTCAGATGTAAAGAAGTCCTTAGTGCCCTACTCAGGGACTCTTAGCACCCGGTCTGGGCTATGGGCACCACCATACCCTCCTGCCTCCCCACACTGCCCACCCCTTAGGACTATGCCATTCCACGAAGGACTCATCACTGGACCAGGTTAGAATTTCTTGTAGTTGTGTCTGCTTCCCTCTCTTCTTTGAATCTCCTGTAGAGGTGGCCAGGAAGGTAATGTACAATTACAAATCCAATAACTGTAATGCAATAAGGAGTGGTGGGGTCTATGGTAAATGAGCGTGCTGGCCCAGCTTAAGGCATTAATACTTTTCAAATTGATTCAAATAAAAGCCTGCAAATAAGAATTCTGACCAAATCCACCTTTCTCTTACAGCTTCTAGCACCTGAAATTGAAGAACATTAGTCTTATGTGGCAGACCATTAGCCTAATCTATAGGCTTTTAGTTTAAGCTTCTGATACATAATGGGCAAGAAGCTCACATCTATTCCCCACTGAGTAGGGTACACTGTAAATAGCTCTCAGAAGACAAGTTAGAAAGCAGGTAAAATTGAAAAGTGGTACAAAGAAAAACACATTTTGACATCTTTGTCCTGTACCTTGAAAACCACTTTAAAACAGAATAATTACACATAAGTAAGATGTAAAAATGATTTTAAAGTACCTAATATTTTGATAATGTATTACAGAAGTGAAGATACGTAATTCCCCTGAAATATTTTCTTCAGTCACCGAGGACTTGTAGAATCCTTTAATCAAAAGAGTAATGCCTTACTACTGAAAAAAAATTGTTAATTGAGTCTAATTTAATTAAGGTTGGAATTTACCATTAAGTGAAAATAGGCATGAGATTAAAATTTACTTGGTGCTTTTAAAATAGAGTGATTTACTAAACCAATCATGTTAACTTTTCCATTGAAACAATATTTATAGCATTTAAGACAGCTCATTCCCATCTCTCTGTCCCTGAATTAGGGATATTCACACTTTGGTAATTAATCCTTTCTTGTGCACCATCTGCAGATCTACATCTGTGTCCATATGTGGCCACGTGTATTTTTTTTTTTTTTTTTTTTTTTTGCGGTACGCGGGCCTCTCACTGTTGTGGCCTCTCCCGTTGCGGAGCACAGGCTCCAGATGCGCAGGCTCAGCGGCCATGGCTCACGGGCCCAGCCGCTCCGCGGCATGTGGGATCCTCCCGGACCGGGGCACGAACCCGCGTCCCCTGTAGGCGGACTCTCAACCACTGCGCCACCAGGGAAGCCCCACGTGTATGTTTTTGTATGCACTGTACATGCTTGTATTTGTTTATTTAAATAAGATAGGGCCACAGGGCATGGGGGAAGACCTTGGAGGTCCCTCTGTCCTTCTCTATCAGAGACTGACCTTCTGTCAAGCCAAAAACTATAATGGTCAAAATTAAAGCAACACATGGTAGCTAAAATCCACATGGTTAATAACCAAACTTAGGAGCTTTTTTTTCTCTTTCCCTTCCTCTAATAGTTTCTGAAAGAGAAATGACAATCATACCAGGTAAAAAAATAAGCAAAGAGATAGGTAAAGCCAAGCACTAAAGCATGTGTACTTCTGTTATTTACAAGGCACATATTTCGCCACAGCACACTCACTTTTCCATGTGTCAAGCTGTCACCTTTACAAAAGGAAGAGCTGCACTTAAAAAACCCACAGCAGAGTAAAGTGCTTACTGTATGTACATTGTACCCTGATATATTCAATTTGACCGTGAAAAGGAGTGCTGAAACAAATTAAAGGAAAAAAGGCCAGGACAGCACTTTGGTTAGGTTGTACAGCCCTCCCCAATAAATATCCTCTTTCATTATCTATTTAGTAGTCTACACGGTCTAGCTGTGTCTGCTGTGAGCCTGAAGAGGATTCTGTGTCAGCTACGCTAAGGCTGTGTCGCAACTTCTCTGCCCCAGTAGGTGAGCTCAATCTTTTTCACCCCTTTGAAGAATTGAGGGCTCCTTTTGTAGTCAACAGAAAATTTCCACACACCTAAGAATGAGGACCATCTACTGCCTGACCTCCAGATGAGACTACTGCAAAAGAAGCTGGTTCCCACAGTTTCTTCCTTGTCGCCAAGGTGATAACAGGAAACAAGACACTTTCTCAAGTAGAAAACATTGTATTTCACGACTTTTACATGTGGAAGTGACTCTCATTTTAACGACTTAGAGAGGTCAAGTCCCTAAGTGAATTTACTTTTTTTTTTCATGAAAATTCTGAAAATCCTTTTCCCCACAGGGTACAAAAATATGTCATCCGTGAACCTTCGTGAGCAAAAGTTTCCAAATTCTTACTTGACTTCCTACGGTCCCACATCAGTTAGGAAACACGCTTTTTCTTCTTTGGCATCAGCCCACGAGTAAATTGGTATAAGCTGGCACTCAAATGGGGTTCTTATCGGTAGCACTTGGTAAGTGGTATTTCCTAGGACCATGTGGTACCCTGAGGTTCTCTCAGGTACACTTAGTCTTCTAGGATCCTGTCCAGAGCCAAAGAGGGTCTAGAATGTCACTGGAAAGCTTCAGCAAAGCTCAAGGTCAAGGTTTGCTCTTCATCGGCTCCAGAAATGAAATCTGAACTACCACCATGAGGCCAAGGGCCAAGAAGGAAAAGGACCACCTCTTTTTGTGCTCTGCCTGCTTCCTTTGGGAATTCTGCTTTTCTGCCCTCTCCTTTGAGGCTAGAGGCTCTTACCAGACCACCTAGTACGCATAAGAAATGCAAGTTTACAGAAGCAGAAATTCTGGTGTAGACAATTCCCCAGCATTCTGTGTTTTTATAGTCACAAGGTACTCAGTGTTCTTGAAGTTAATTCTGAAGTCAGTGGAAAATACATGATAAAATGTCAAAGATGAGTTGGTTATCATTTTTTTTAAACCAATAGATTATACAAACATATATATAGTAAATTGAAAAGTACCAATATTTGATTAACCAGGGATTCTCCTTCCTGGACAATTTTAGAGGTAAGTAACACACTGAGTGGCAGCAACTCGTTAGTTTCCAACAGGATAAAGAACAGACACTGACTTTCCTACTCTGTGCCAAGAACTCTGCTGGGCACCTTGCAAGGATCATCTGTTCTAATGTTCCCAGGGTGCCTGCGAGGCAGGTATGCTTATCCCCATTGAACAGATACAGAAACCCGAGTCTCAGAGCCAAAGCCAAGGCCACAGACTAATATGAAGCTGGGACAGGATTCAAATCAGATGATCTGATGCCAATACCCACCTTTGTTCAGTTACAGCACACGGCCTGAAGAGTGACAACCAAGCAGGGGAATCAACTAAAAACCAACCATTAGCAAGATCTTTTGAAAGTTCTTCCACCTAGGCCTTTAGTTGAAGTCTCAATTTTTTTGTTAATCAAACTAATAAAAATCTTTGTGAGGGTCCTGAACACTATAAAGTCCCACAGACGTAGGGATGAGTTTTGGGTTCCAGGACTGAGGAGACAGGATCCATTCGAAGGAAACAGAGACCTGATGCTTGGCAGCAACAAACCTGCAGTTGGTCTATTTTCACAAGCTGGACCACTTTCCTGTCCCTTATGTAAGACCCTCCAGAAACCCCCACTCTTTCCCAGTAACATTGAGAAACAGGGCTGGGATTTCCTACCTTCAGAATCTGGTCCCCTTCTTGAAGACCTTCTTGCTCCGCTGAGGTACCCTCTTGAATGCCGGCCACAAATATCCCGACATCATTGCCACCGGCCAACCGGAGGCCCACGCTGTCTCCCTTCTTGAACCTCACCATTTTGGTATTGGGGCTGCAATGGGTTCCATTTCAGGAAAGAAAGATGGGAGATTTTTTTTGGGGGGGGGGCGGGGTAAAGGGAAACCAACATTAGCAGTGAGCAATTTAATTTATTCTATCTATAGAGTGATTTACCCTTTTAAAATCTCTCTCTCGGGGCTTCCCTGGTAGTTCAGTGGTTAGGGGTCCGCCTGCCGATGCAGGGGACACGGGTTCGTGCCCCGGTCTGGGAAGATCCCACATGCCGCGGAGCGGCTGGGCCCGTGAGCCATGGCCGCTGAACCTGCGCGTCCGGAGCCTGTGCTCCGCAACGGGAGAGGCCACAACGGTGAGAGGCCCGCGTACCGGGAAAAAAAAAAAAAAAAAGCTCTCTCTCATTTTTCTCATGTAATCTATAATTTTATCTTCCTTGGGGCTGTGAGATGAATATCAGTAGGCCACTTTACCAGTGAAGAATAGAAATAGAGAATGTTTAAGTAAACTCATTCAAGATTAAAAGCAAATAATGGGCAGGATTAGAGCAAAAATCAAGGCCATCTGATTCCTACTTCAGGATTCTTTCAAAGGAAACCCTGCTGACCCCACAGGGATCCTGTCAAATGGAGACACAGCCTGGGTCCAGGGAAGCAGGATCCTAATCCAGAGGCCACTGCTTGGAAGCAGGGGTTCTCACTGTCAAGTACAGAGCACTGTATCGCTTCTCCCCTCCCTCCACACGCCAGGATCACCTGTCACTACAGCCCCTACAGAGGCACCATACTTAAGCAATACTTCATCCATCTGTGCGTTCTTGATCTGGCAAACTCAAGTATTCAAAATAACATCTGGAAAACTAGCCATGTAAGCAGACAAGCAGACGAAGTTAACATTCACTCACTTCCACATTTTACTCGTCCTACAAATGATTTCTCTTTCTCACAAACACTAGCAATAGGGGTTGGTTAAAGGGCAGCTGATTATATGCAAAATCACCATCTATAGTTTAAGAAAACCATTCTTCCAAATTTCCATTAAGGAGATAGAGCTGTGTGGAGGAAGAAAGGGGGAAAGCAAGAAAGACTGAAATACATACCCATATATTGCTAAATCTTCAGGACTCGGACGAAGAACAGTTCTTGGGGCTGGTTTTGGTGGAGGAGCTGTGGATTAAAAAACATCATTACCAACCTGGACTAAAAGGCTCTGTCTTGTCTCTACATATAAAGATCACAAAATCCACAAAAAATTCAAGTCGGTACCCTATGCTGCATATATGTTATCACGTCAAACAAAAATGTCTTAAGTTTAATTTTGAGGCATTAGTAGGTGTCAATGATTTCTCAAAAGAAGTGAGAAGAAAAGGAACCTTTAAAATGCAAGGCGCATAATCACATTTACAAGCAGGTAGCATTTTTTAAATAACTTAAAAGCCATGTAGTAATGCTGTTTTTTTTTCCATGGATAAATATTTATGCATTTAAAGCATGATAATTTTATGGGGTTGGGGGCAGGGGTAGGGAATGGAGTTGAGATCAGAAATGGGACGTAAAAGGACTCCAACTAATCAAACTTGACAAAGTGTGACTGTGACATAATTAGAAGTATGTATTTGGTCTCTGCCCCACCCTCAGAGATCCTAAAGTCCCTATAATCTCTGGAGTGAAAGGGGTGCCAGGAGTATCTTTTGCTCTAATGTTCCGTCTTTGAGCCCAGTTCCTGACACAGAGGTCCCACATCCCTTGGAATTTCCTGGGTGATGGGAGCATCCTTTGTTCTAAAGAGATGACTCCTGGATAGCCTCAGAATGGGGCTGGTCACCAGGAAGAGGAAGCCATGCACATGACAAAGCCTCCATAAACAAGGGGATTCAGAATGCTTCAGGGTGGGTGAAAATATTGAGGTGCTGGGAGGGTGATGTGCCTGGAGAGGGCAGGAAAGCTCTCCACCCTCTCCCCAGACATTGCCCTATGCATCTCTTCCATTTGGCTGTTCCTAAATTGTATCTTGTATTAAAAAAAAAAAAAAAAAAGTAATAGTAAATAAAGTGCTTTCCTGAGTTCTGTGAGTCATTCTAGCAAATTATCAAACTTGAGGAGAGGGTCATGGGAACCCCCAATTTAGAGCTGGTTGGTCGGAAGTGAAGGCGGCAACCCGGGACTCGTGACTGGCACCTGTAGTGGGGGCATCTTGTGAGACTGAGCCCTTAACCTGCGGGGTCTGCACGAACTTGGGTAGTCAGTGTCAGAACCGAATTGAACTGTAGGACACCCGGTCGGTGTCTGGAGAATTCGAGAACTGGTAGCTGGGCGGAGGACAAAACCCACAGAGTTGGTGTCAGAAGTGTTGTGAGCAGAAAACAGTTCAGGCTGGGATCAGGGATGGGAGACAAAAGGACCATGACTAATGAAATATAACAAAAGGTGACCAACCTGTTGGCACACAGAAAGAGCTGTTATTCTTTATATTTTTTTCAATATTAAATGAGATAGGAGTGCCTCTTCCATATATAAAATGATTTTAAAATAATTTCTCTCTCTCTTTCCAGCCACCTTCTAGAATTACCAAGCACTGACACCTGAACATGACTGTTTAAAATGAGCCTCACCTGGGGATTCCTCTTGGTATGTGGGTTCCTTGCTGGGCTCTGTGCTCACTGCAGCTGCAATATCCCCAGTGGACTTAAAGGGAGTGGGTGTGGCGACCATCCTGGACCATCTGCTATGCATGTCCTCTCTTGAACTTAAGCACACGTCATGTTAATGTCTCATCATGTGACAGATTTGCAAATACGTATGTGCGTACACTCACAGGGATGTGTGCAAGGGAAAATACTCATCATCTTACTTTGGTCTTTCCTTCAGCTTTTCATTCGAGGAATGATAATCATAATCGGAATACTGCTGTCGTCTGTCCTCCGGAGAAAATGATCGGTTTGACTCTATTTCTGAGATGTCTGATTTCAAAAATAAGAAAAGATTTCTTAATAAAATATTTGAGACCTGTGCCAGAAATTATTCTATTCTCTGGGCAAGGAAACGGGAAATGGAAGAGAGGGTGGGCAGTAAATGTGCTATTAGTCTGATGGTCTTTCGTTGAAAAAAAAAAAAAGAATCTGATTGTTTGAAAGGAAAGGCATTAATTAACAAAGAGGGCTCTAAGTCCAGAATTTTATGTTCCTCTTTCATCATACCTTCCATCAAATCTGACACGGAAGAGACAAAATCTAATGATGGGAATATATATATGTGTGTGTGTATGTGTGAATCTATATTAGTGTATATACACACGTACACACACACACACACACTCATTTTGAGTGTGCACATAGACCAGTGCTTCTCAAACCTTAATGTGCATACATATCACCTGGGATCTTGTTAGAATGCAACTCTTTTGGGCCGGGCCCGAGATTCTGCAATTCCATCAAGCTCCTGGATGACACGATGCTGCTAGTGGGCTGAGTAGCACACTTGGAGTGACAAGGAAATAACCTGTAAGCTCCTAGCACCCTGGCATTATTTCTTGTGCTCTACTTGTTTTCCTGTATTCAGAGCAGTAACCACCTGATTAGACATTTTATATAATAGAAATTAAACCAAGGTTTAAGGTTTTATAAAGTAATTCTTTTAAAAATCAACAAGTCCATTTCTAAACTTGAGAACTTAATATTTTCTAAACGTTTCTGCACAAAGCCAATACTAGATGGTTAAGTAGGAAATAGCATGCCTACTTATTTTTATTGGTAATTTTTACATGGTTAAAATGTTATCGTAGGTACTGTATGTCAACTATACTTCAATTAAAAAAATAAAAATAAATAATAAAGACATGCCCAAGAGCCCCCCGCCCCGCCAAAAAGTAAAGGGCTAAGAAGACACAAGACCATTTTGAAGGACAAGAAGTTGGATTTGGCTGTGGAAATAAATGAAGAGAGACCAAATAAACAAATGTTATCTTATGTAAAATTCATATTCAAATTAAAAAAAAAGAAACGACTAGCTTCTTAAGAGAAGAGGTGACACAGATTGCTCACCAATGAATATCACAATATTCAGCCATTCTGATTGAGTCTATTATAGTGTCTACCAGTTTTAACTATCCTCTACATTGTCTTCTCTTAGTTGGAAATATTAATAGTCACTTCAAAAAAAATCACATGATAAAGCACAAGAATGAGCAATTTACAAATGTATGTGGTTAGTTCTGTGAACCACTCCTACATACATTTTTTTAATAACAAGTTTTGTTTTCAATGGCCTAAATCAGAGTCCACTGGGATTCACGAGTACACCAGAATTTCATACTGGAATCCTAATGTCAACAGACCCTTTAATAAGAAAATAACAACCAAACCTGGAATTAAAGTTTAAAAGAGAGGCTTCTGTTAGAAATTTAACTGCCAGGTGAATGGCTATGCTAAATAGAGATGACAATGCAGAAGCAACAGTCTCACTCTCCTCCAGTTCAGCTCACAGCCTCCCCTTTCTTTACCTTCTATTTCTGAGTCGCTGTCATTTAATGAGGGGATGTTGATGAGCGTCTGCTTGCTGTCCCTCAACACCACGAGCTGGAGTTTTCCTCTTGACTTTTCTATCAGTTTTCGAGCATCCGTTAAAGACATGTTCTCAGTTACGGCTCCATTTATCTGTGTTTATGAAGAACAGTAATGTTCCATGCAATACAACTACCCACAGCAAAATAGAAAATTCTTATTTTCCTCTTCTAAAGAGTTAAGGGCTTTGCTCAGTTACTCAAACAGACGTGGGCTTTAGGATGACTGACTGAATAAAAGTGAATTATCCTTTAAATTAAATATAACCCTGCATGCCTGGAACCCAAACACAGGCCTGAGAAAGCTGTAGTGTACTTAAGTTACTCTGCTAATTTATTTAACTTCCAAGCTCAAGACGATGGTTTGGTTTACTACTGGAACATATTTCCTGACTAGAGAGGTTTACAAAAACTATTAAATATTCAGCATTCATATACCACCAACTTGCCTTCTCATCTTTCCTTCGTTTAGAGAACAGGAGCTTAACCTTTTAATAAACAGGGAAGAAGAAAGACTTTGTTGAGATTTTTTAAATTTTTATTTTTAATTTATTTTTATTTAATTTATTTTATTTTTGGCTGTGTTGGGTCTTCGTTGTGGTGCGCGGGCTTCTCATTGAAGTGGCTTCTCTTGCTGCGGAGCATGGGCTCTAGGCACGCGGGCTTCAGTAGTTGTGGCTCGCGGGCTCTAGAGCGCAGACTCAGTAGTTGTGGCGCACAGGCTTAGCTGCTCTGCGGCATGTGGGATCGTCCCAGACGAGGGCTCGAACCCGTGTCCCCTGCATTGGCAGGTGGATTCTTTACCACTGCACCAGGGAACCCCCAAGATTTTTTTTTTTAACTGACACTACACTATTACAAATCTCCAAATCTGGTTTTCCTGATAAAAATGATCTCTCTGCTGCTCTTCCTAGCTTTGTCTTATTATTGACTCCTATCTCAACAAAGTTTCACTGACTTGGCACTTGAACGCAGAAATACAGACTAGGAAGCTGAGCATGAACCCAGCTGTTCTCCTCCCTTTTCCACCCACCTTGAGAATTATGTCTCCTTCATGCAGGTTGCCATCTTTAGATGCTAGACCTGTTCCGGTCATTTCCTTTATGAAGATCTGACTCCCGAGCCGGAGACCATACTCTAGAAGACAAACACACAAACAAACACATATTTCATCAACGTGTTCAGAAAACTAAGGCTGGCTTTTAGGATGATTTAAAAATATGTATGAAAAATTAATTTTGCATGTGAGACAGTCTGTAAGCCCACTGGCCTTCACTTGTCAAAACAGCCGATGTCATTAAAAAAAAAAGAAAAAGAGGCAGAGGGACTGTTCTAGATTAAAAGAGACATAAAAACCAAATGCACTGCATGAAACTTCACTAGATCCTCAATCCAATATGGGGTAGGGGTGGGGGGTAGGGGTGGATTACATTGTTTTGGAGTAACTTCAAAATGAACTGCACTATAATATATTAAAAGGCATATTAATGCTAACTTTCTTAAGAGTGATAATGGCATTATGGTTATGAAGGGCAATGTTTTTATCCTTGGGAGGTACCTGCTGAAATATTTAGGGGTAAAGGGTCATGTTGCCTGCAACTTACCTTCAGGTGGTTCCAAAACACCATTTAGAGACAGAGAGATGCGGTAGGGAAGGAAGACGGGGGAGGGAGAAAGGGAAAAAAAGGAGAAATAAAACGAATGTGGCAAAATGTTAACAATTGGTAAAACTAGGTGAAGGCTATTTGAGTTATTTGCCACAAAATTAACACTTTTCAAAACAAAATGTTGGGGAGAAAAAAAAAAAACAATTCAGTACATCTTAACAGGCATGTTCTACTGACAATACAGTTGCCTACAGGAGGATAGCACAAATAGCAAACCCTCTATCTGTAACAATTCAGATTGTGTGGGATTTGGCACTGAAAAAATGTCACTGTGTGAAGAAAAGGGGTAAATAAGCCAGCAAAGCAACAAATAAAGTATTCAACTAAAACTGGCATAGCTCTGGGGATTTATGGACTTTGCATTGCTCTCAAGAAAAACCACTGTATTTACTAAGTATGTATATTTTAAAATATTTTAAATACTATTCAGACTATTCTGATTTTACTTATTAAACTTGTAAAAATACACACTTTAAGGATGAATTTTGGTTATTTTAGGAAGCTACCTAAACCTAGCAGGTTTTAAAAGAGGCACATTCAAATTTTATTATTATTGTTATGGACTCAGTGAAGTCAGGAACAGAAAAATAAGTATCGTATATTAACGCATATTTGTGGAATCTAGAAAAATGGTATGGATGAACCTATTTGCAGGGCAGGAATAGAAAGGCAGATGTAGAGAACGGATGTGTGGACATGGTGGGGAAGGGGAGGGTGGGATGAACTGGGAGATCAGGTTTGACATAAATACACTACAACGTGTAAAACAGATAGCTAGTAGGAACCTGCTGTATAGCACAGGGAGCTCAGCTTGGTGCTCTGTGATGGCCTAGTTGGGTGGGATGGGGGTGGGGAGGGAGGTCCTAGAGGGAGGGGATGTGTGTATGCATATGGCTGATTCACCGCACTGTGTGGCAGAAACTAACACAACATTGTAAAGCAATTATACTCCAATAAAAATCTTATCAATTCAAAATAAAGTAACTTTCTGTCACTTAGAAGTAGATTTAAAGATAAGTTTTAAGTGACTTATAGTAAGTTAGAGTCAGATCTTACCACAAGGATTAAAGCTATTAAGGTCCACCCCCGCCCTTTAGGGAGCTGATACTCAAGAAAGAATAAAGGTAAGACAGACAGCATTTTCTTCAGGGATGGCAATTCCTTACAGGTTAAACAGCCTCACAGCCCAGGACAGAAGGCTGAGACAAACTTGAGCAGTGACTTCTTTCTCACGTGTCAACAATTCCTCCATCCTCTTAAAAACTGCACTCTTATTGTAAAATTACAAATAGGATGCTATTGGTATGTTTGTGGGCACCTCTCAAATGAGGAAAAAAAGTCAGTTGGCCAGCTTCTAAGACTTTTACCAGCAAGGCTATCTGATGCCCATGAAACATGTAAAAGCTGGCCATGTGAATGGATCCTATTTTTCTTAATCAAATGTAGGGTTTGCCTACAGCCAGATATTTTTAAAGATTAATTCTTATGCAACTCTGGCCAGTGATAGCTAAACTACTGTGTCATCTTAGCAAAATGTGGCTTAAAAAATCTTTTACAAAGTAGAACTTTGGAAAAAACAAACAAGCAAACACTGAATTCTAAGTTTAAAAAGCAAAATGGCCCAGAAGCAGTAAAATGTCGTATCAGCAAAGGGGCATGAGCCCTCTTTGTTCCTTAAGAGTATTACTAAGACCAGGCATGATGTGGGCAGTTTCTTAGGACAAACATCTTTTTAATTGTGGGTCACAACTCATGAGTGAGTCTTGAAATCAATTCAGTGAGTTGTGACCAGTATTTTTAAATTTAATGTAATAGAACCTCTCAAAAATCATCACACAGAGTTAAGTACCGTTCCATGAAACACTTGGCCAAGTTTTTCACATATTGGTGCCTCCACAATTATTTGTAAGATGTGGTTCTTTCTGTGGCAGGAGGAGGAGGGGGAAGAGAAGGAGAAAGAGGAAGAAGGGGAAGAGGAGAAAGAGGAGGAAAATACTGCAACGGGGAACTCAAGAAGCTGGGTGCAAGTCCTACAGGACATGCATCAGACCTCTGTGAAGGAGGCCTTGTGTCAAGTTATCTTTCTCAAAACTTCTCTACAGTCCACAATCTGGAAGCAGAATGGTTTTTACTCTGCAATTCTTGGGGGCTGATGAATTAATATGTCATTTTCCATGGTTATAAAGATTTTCTGGGATTCTTAAATCTCCCAAGATGCACATCCCTCAGAGATAGTACCATCTCCACTTTCACCTTTATTTTCTGGACCTGGGCTCCAGGTATCCCATTATTCGCATCCTTGCAGTTACCTCAATATCCTTTCAATAGGTACCCAACTGTATAACTCAACTCTTTATGCTCCTCTAGAAGAACTAAAGAAAACAAACCCTCTCATCTGATAGGCTCTTTAAAATGCAAATTCCCAACCTAAAAAGCAAGAGGTCTTTCACTCTGCACTCTTGGGTACTCTTCATCTTTTTTCCTCTTTGAAGGAGGACAATTAGAGAACAAGCAGAGATAAAAGATGTTACCAGGAATTCAAAAAGTTGGAAGCCAAGAATCAATGCAAGGAATAGCTCAACGTGGGGCTCTAAATTCCAGTTCATTCACCTACTTGCTTCCTATCATCTATTTCCAAGAGATGAAGTTTGAGCTCCAACTCCACCACTTACTTACCAGCGTCAAGATGTGGGCAAGTCACCTCCCATCTCTGAGTTTCAGAAGCCTCACCTAAACTGCAAGTGCTGCTCGCTTGTCCAGCTGCCACAAAGGGGTTTAGTGAATCTGGATGTGCTTAAGCGTATGCAAGTGCTCCAGGCATGCAACACGGGACGGGACGGGCAGCCTGGGCCAGAGCCTGCCTCATCTGTGGACACACGAAAAACCTCTCTGCACCTTGCTATATCCACCTGTAAAAGAGGAATGAAGTCTCCTACCTACCACAAAGGCTTCTGGTGAGGATTAAATTAGAAAGTATTTATTCCACAGAGGGCCCTGGCATAGAGCAAAAACTCAATCAAGATTAGCTGGAGTATTGTCCCCTACTGTGGTTTCATCAGTTTAAGCTGCACTGGGTTCACCAAGAGAGCTTGTTCACACCGAGACTCCAGGGGCCACCCCAGTGCTTCTCATTCAGTGGGGGCTGGTCTGGGGCCTGAGAATCTACATTTCTAATAAGCGTCCAGGTGCTGCTCTGAGAACCACTGGCCTATTAGTTTAAAGCCAGATTTCCACCACCTGGCTTAGCCACTGATGATACAACTTTGTGCAAGTCAATGAACTTTTCTGTGCCTCTAGTTTCCTTGTCTATAAAATGAAGATATGACTAACTCCCACAGTGGGCAGTGGTGAAGACAAAATGAGCTAATCTGTGCAAAGCATTTATTAGGTCAGTGCTTGGCACATAGCAGGTCCCACGTAAGAGTTAGCTATTATAGTGCTTTTCCTTCATCAAGCATGACTACCTTCATTTCCTTTGCTTTTCATCAGAAGGACCCCGATGGGCCTGTCCGAGTCCAGCCGCCCCCGCGGGTCGGGGCTGGGGCTGCGGGACTGGAGGTGCTCGCGGCTGCGGCTCCGGGACGCCCCGTACAGGGCATCGGGCTGGGCCCTGCGGCCATACTCCCCCTCCGGGCTGTAGGCGCGATCGTAGGTCGGGTCAATGCTCCGGCCGCGGCTGCTCTCCCGGGCTCGCCGGTAGTCATCATCGTCGTGGTCCAGGCCCCGCTCGAGGCTGCGGCCACGGCTGCGCTCTCGGGCTCGCCGGTAGTAATCGTCGTCGTGGTGGTCCAGGCCCCGCTCTAGGCTGCGGCCACGGCTGCGCTCTCGGGCTCGCCGGTAGTAGTCATCGTCGTCGTCGTGGTCCAGGCCCCGCTCCAGGCTCCGGCCGCGGCTCCGGTCCCGCTCCCGGCTGCGCGCCCGGTCGTGGGGACGACCCCTCCTCTCCGGGCTTTCCTCCCAGCTGCGGCTGCGCCCTCCGCGGCTGCTGGGCCGGCTCCTCTCGCTGTACCCGCTGCGCGCGCTTCTGCCATCAAACTCGTCCATCAGCTCGAAAGCCCGGTCATGCTCGTGGACGGGAGGGCTGCCCTGCAGCGGGGCCAGCTGGACCTTCCGGGGCCTCTTGACCACCTGTCACAAAACAAACAGTGGGGACGCAAGACAAATCACAACCAAACAGAGAGAATGCAGTGGTTAAGAGCCCGCGTTCTCCTTCCACTAAAACTCTTGTGTCCCCACCCAGCTGCTAAGCCTCAGGGTCCTCATCTGGAAAATGAGGACCCCTCAGGGGGTCAAGGATAAAATAAGACAATGAGTATAAAACTCTGAGCACAGTGCCTCCAAAATCTGCTTCTACTCAAAGTGTGAAAAGCACCAAAGGGCTTTAAATCACTAAGTTACAAAAATGAAAATCCAGGAAGTGAGACATTCTGTATACAACTGCGTAGGTTCATCCAAAAGTCAATGTCATTCAAAGGGGGGGGGCAGGTAAGGGGAGAGAGGAGGTAAAAGAGGGATCCTTTAAGATTAAAATGGACCGGAGCGGAGGCGGCGAAGAGCGCTCGGGCGGACCACTCTGCTTTCCCGCGCCGCGCAGCCTCCCGCCCTCCGCCTCCTGTTCGGACCGCCGCCGGCTTCTCCTCCCCCGACTGCCCTCAGCCCGCGCACCAGTCGGCTCCGCTATGGCGACCCGCAGCCCCAGAGTCGTGATTAGTGATGATGCACCAGGTTATGACCTAGATTTATTCTGTAGACCTAATCATTATGCTTAGAATTTGGAAAAGGTGTTTATTCTTCATGGACTAATTATGGACAGGACCGAACAGCTGGCTCGAGAATGTGATGAAGGAGATGGGAGGCCATCACATCGTGGCCCTCTGTGTGCTCAAGGGGGGCTATAAATTCTTTGCTGACCTGCTGGATTACATCAAAGCACTGAACAGAAATAGTGATAGATCTATACCTATGACTAGATTTTATCAGACTGAAGAGCTACTGTAATGACCAGTCAACAGGTGATGTAAAAGTAATTGGTGGAAAATAGAAAACCGATAGCTAGTGGGAAGCAGCCGCATAGCACAGGGAGATCAGCTCACTGCTTTATGACCACCTAGAGGGGTGGGATAGGGAGGGTGGGAGGGAGGGAGATGCAAGAGGGAGGAGATATGGGAACATATGTATATGTATAGCTGATTCACTTTGTTATAAAGCAGAAACTAACACACCATTGTAAAGCAATTATACTCCAATAAAAATGTTAAAAAAAAAAGTAATTGGTGGAGATGATCTCTCAACTTTAACTGGAAAGAATGTCTTGACTGTTGAAGATATAACTGACACTGGCAAAACAAGGCAAACCTTGTTTCCTTGGTCAAGCAGCATAATCCAAAGATGGTCAAGGCTGCAAGCTTGCTGGTGAAAAGGATCCCTCGAAGTGTTGGATATAGACCAGACTTTCTTGGATTTGAAATTCCAGACAAGTTTGTTGTAGGATATGCCCTTGACTACAATGAATACTTCAGGGATTTGAATCATGTTTGTGTCATTAGCGAAACTGGAAAAGCAAAATACAAAGCCTAAGATGAGAGTTCAAGTTGAGTTTGGAAACATCTGGAGTCCCATTGAAATCACCAGGAAAATTACCAAATGGTCTAGTTCTGTGGCCAGCTGCGTAGTAGAGCTTACTGCATGTATCTTCTAAGAATTTTATCTGTTTTGTATTTTAGAAAGGTCAGTTGCCGCATTCCCGTACTCTTTATTTGCACTATGAGCCTACAGACTATCAGTTCCCTTTGGGTGGATTGTTGTTTGACTTGTGAATGAAAAATCTCTTAAACCACACCACTATTAAATGAAAATATTGAAATTGTATCTGTAAGAAACATTTAAAGACAAGAATATATTATTTTTTAATTGATATTTTAATTTTTATATATTCAGGAAAGAACAGAAGTGATTGAACATTGTTAATTATACCACTGTGTGTTTAGAAAAGAAGCAGTCAGTTTCATATCAGTGACAGCATTTAGAGGTATTGTTATGTTGGAATTACTTTAGTAGATTTCAGTAGCATTAACTGTATTTTCCTGCTTGTTCAGATTATTTCTGGCGAATCTTTGTCAACAGTTCCATTTAAATACAGGTCAATAAGTTCTAAAAACCTCCCATTTTTTGAAGTCTTCAATGTAAAAATCCTAAAAATAAAGGCTGTCTCTTAAAAAAAAAAAAAGATTAAAATGGACTAAAGTGATTAGGACCAAATGTGATGCGTGAACTTTGACTGGACCCTGGATGGGGAAGAAAAATAATCTACCAAAGTCATCTTAGGGTATGGACTGTATATTAAATGATATTGTAGAGTTATTATTACTTTTCTTTTTTTAATTTTAAAGTAATAACAAGGAATTATCTGATTTACAGAAAAGAAATACAATTAAGAGATTAAGGACAAAACTCCATTAGTGTAAAAGTCACTAGCTACTATCAAGCACAGGAACAACTGGATTTGCTTCCAGCAGTTTTGAAGCACTAAAATATCTTAAAATGTAGATGGGGAAATAGATGTGTATATTTCTTCACATTAAATCTAAATATGAGTTTTATTCTGACAAGTCAGACCCAGAATGTTACTTTATCAATTTTTATGCATTTGAACATCTGCAACATATAGCAATCCTTTGTTTAGTAATCTTCAGTATAAATATAAAAATCTGAGATCCATGAAAATGTTTTTCAAATCATTCTTCTATTTCTTCACAGCTTTATATGTGCAAAATTATAGGTAATTATAATTTTCAAACTTTGAATATCCATGTTATTTGATATATCTGTACAGAAAGAGTAAGATAAAAACCATTTAATAAAATTAAATATATCTAATTTGCAAAATTGATATCTGACATTTGTTGTGTGCTCGTGCAAAGAGTGCATAGGTTATTTCTGCAGCAATCAAAAACATAAAATCTTTTTAAACTCAGATTTCAAGTTTCCTCTGATAATTATTCTACTCCCTGGAAATACTTTCAAGTTTTGATTTCTAGATGCAATGGGTATTTTGTTACATATACATATATTTTATCCTTCAACTTTTGTATTTTCAAACTATGTGAACATTATAATCATACTCAGCATGGTGATTTTTTCTTAGAATCTGTGGAAGTCCTCTGTTCAGGATTAATGTAGAGATTCCCAGTGCGCCAATGTGAAAAACCAGATAAAGATAGTATTACCACTATGCTTTTGTGGGATTTCCTGCATGTTTGCGATCATAACCATGTAGGAAAGTAGTTCTTATTACAAGGATGGCTCCAAGGGAAAAGACACTGGTTGGTACGAAATCCTGTAGTCAAAAATAAGATATCAGTGTTGATAATACTATTCACAAAGGGGTTGCAAATCCTTTTAAAATGTTATCCGCATACTTAATAACAGCAGCTATTACAAGGCCTCCCAGTGCCTGAAGAACAACAACTATCCATGTCAGCCGGTTATATCCCTGAAAAAATCCATTCTTTGATTCCAGTTCTCCATCATAAACATATACACCCATTAATCCAAATACACTCCCCAAAAAACCAAGTTGAATATTTCTTATCCACACTGATTGCTTTCTTTTAAGATTTTCTCAAAGTAAAACCCAGCAAAGCCACTTGAAAAACATGCTGTGCAAACTGCCATGAGGCCTACGAATTGTGAGCCAGGTGAAAGTTCCTTAGAATTAAGCACTTGTGGGGCTTCGATGGCAGCTCAGTGGTTAAGAATCCACCTGCCAGTTCAGGGGACATGGGTTCAAGCCCTGGTCCGGGAAGATCCCACATGCCGCAGAGCAACTAAGCCCGTGCGCCACAACTACTGACCCTGCGCTCTAGAGCCCGCGAGCCACAACTACGGAAGCCCGTGTGCCTAGAGCCCGTGCTCCACAACAAGAGAAGCCACCACGATGAGAAACCCGCGCGCCACAACGAAGAGTAGCCCCTGCTCGCCACAACTAGCGAAAGCCCATGCGCAGCAACGAAGACCCAACGCAGCCAAAAATAAATAAATAAATAAATTTATAAAAAAATTTTTTAAAAAAGAATTCAGCGCCTGAGAATCTGAGGGCCACTGTACAAAAGCAACTCCTGTAATCAAAATTACAAGGGAGAGCCACTGGTACACACCTAATTTTTTTACTAAGCATCAACACAGAAAAGAATGCAGTCGTAAGAATTTTCAACTGATATGTGACCTGATAAGTAGCTGCATCTAGATTTGACAGTGCCACAGAGAGTAAATTATTCTGAAGAGTATATATCCCTGATGGAATAGCAAGTTTAAGCGTTTCCATAGGTTTGTTAAGAATTTCACCATGTAGTATTCAATTCAGTGCTCTTAGACTACATTTGCTGTCTTTGTACTAATAAAATACAGGCCATTGTCTTCAAAAGTCCAGCAACAGCCACAGCTGTAGATGACAGATAACGAGGCCCCTCCTGTTTTAAGGTCCTAGAATAACACATTGTTAGAACCAAACTGGTAGTCTGAAAGACCAAAGTTCCCAAGGAAAGGTATTTTAGGTTGGCTGACAATGTCTTATCTTCATTTGCCTGCTAGTGTTGGAGGGTCTCCTGCAGAGGTGGCAGGCAGCTGAGGCTCACCATGGGGACAAGGGCACTGGCAGCAGCAGTTCTGGGAAGTACTCATTGGCGTGAGCCCTCCCAGAGACCGCCATGAGCCCTGCTATACAGCCTGTAGCTACCTTTCTTAAATAGGATAATAGTAGTATAATTATGCAGATGAATGTCTTTATTTAGGAGACTTGAGAAGTAAGGATTTAACTGTCATGTCTGCAACTTCCCCTCAAACAGTTCACTAAAAATATGTATGTCTTGGGCTTCCCTGGTGGCGCAGTGGTTGAGAGTCCGCCTGCCAATGCAGGGGACACGGGTTTGTGCCCCGGTCTGGGAGGATCCCACATGCCACGGAGCGGCTGGGCCCGTGAGCCATGGCTGCTGAGCCTGCACATCCAGAGCCTGTGCTCTGCAGTGGGAGAGGCCACAACAGTGAGACGCCCGTGTAATGCAAAAAAAAAAAAAAAAAAAAGTATGTCTTTATATACATACATAAAGAAAAATCAAGTGAATATGGCAGAATATTAATATTGTAGAAGATATATGTGTTGATTATACTAATCTTTGAACTTTTCTTTTTGTTTGAAAATTTTCATAATATAAAGTTGAAAAAAAAGTTAAATACCACGTACCCAATGCATCCCCCCCAGCACTGCCCCTAACACACTGTGTTCCAATTCTCGCTTAGTGTGTCCATTTGCCCCACTGGAGTGAACACTCCTTGTAGCTCAGACCTGCTTCAGGTCATTTTCAACCAATGTTTGCTGAATGACTGAGTGAGCTAATAAATGAGTGAATGGTACAGATTGCCAGTATCTCCTAAGAAACAGGAGTTTATGAAGATAGGACAGATCCTGTGAGGGCCTGTACAAATGAGTTTCTGAGCTCATAATTTAGCCTTTAAATGAATGCTGTTTTACCATTGTTCTCAATCTAGTTAATTCTCTTAGGGAATAATTGTTTAACCTGGCTCAAGGCAAATTCACTCTGACAAGAGAAGCACTGGTCTTAAGTTAGGAGTAGGATGAGGAGAAGGCAGGGAGGGGTCACTCACGTACATCTTCACATCACCCTTAACATCACCCTCCCAAAGTACTGAGGATATGGAAATAGTGGTCCCTAAATAGGGCTGAAGAGCAAGTAGTAATTTTCTTCTGGGCATAAAAACAAAGTCCTACCGAGGCGAGCTGAAAACAAACCCAGAACGTACAATGGCAGCGATCTTCCCACTTTTCCTCAGCTGCTGAACAGCAAACGAATGGAGCACGCCTTCCATGGGGGTACCGTTAACCATGACCACCCTGTCATTTTCTCTGCAAATAAAACAGAAAAACGGAATGTGAAAAACTCCCATCTCGTCCCTCTGGATCATTTATTTAGGAACAAATAAAAGTGGCGGATTGACCCAAAATGCTTATTAAAGGGCTCAGTGTCTAATGACTCCTGAGGCTTAATCCATCAACTTGGTCTGAGCTCTTCCGAGGAAGGAACCCAGGAGCCACTCAGCCCACTTTGGACAGTGTCTCCTGGAAACCACCTGGGGAGAAGGACCCAAACCCATGGGGTCCCTCCAGGAGGCACTGGATAGCAGCGAGGTTTGAGCACAAGTGGAGCTTGTGTGTCAGGGCCTCCTTACCCATGGTACACGGTGCGCTTCAGCAAGTCTACAGATGTCCCCAAAGGAAGATGATATTCACTTGTATTTTGGAGGGGATGAAATCAAGAGCTCACCTCAGATTCTTAAAGAAATTTTGAGGTCACAGAACCCTAACTCTTACTTTGTCTCATCCAAAAAAATCATGTAAAAATTCTACCATGCTCTCTGTATGAAAGAACACTAACTTGGAGAGGACCACTGAGATGAAATGCCAACAGAAGCTAAATTCTGGAGCCATGTGGCCAAGGCAGCTGTGTAATTAACTTTAGATTCTGCCCTGAGAAATTATCCTAAGGGGACTCAGACATGCATCTTTTCCAGTGGCATTTGCTCTTCAGACCAGAAGCCTAGCAGTTGGAAAACTTGGGTTTCCATTTGGTAAATTTTTCCAACTTCTACATCCCTCTTACAAATTAGATAATCATTAAGCAGACTATCCTCATTCTTAACGAATAAAAATGAAAATAAATATAGATAGTGTGGGTAGGCATTAGGGGAAAAAAGAGCATGCCAATTTTACACTCCGTGTTCATAAATGATTCCTAAACCCAGGAATGATAGTTACGATAGTTAGTTATAACCATCTTCCTGTGGAAATTATTATTTTCCTCTATTCAAAGTCTGGATATTCCCAAAGGTTTGGGGATTGTTAAAACATGGTGTGTTATGGTCTCCATTACTGCCTGAAGACTTTTCAATATACATATATAAAATTTTATTTTCTTTTTGAATTTTAAAAGTGCACACCACTCAAAGCCCCCTGTCTAGGGCCAACCAGTGGGCTGGCAGGGGTTGGGGGCAGGGAGTAAGGACACTCACTGAAGCAGCCCATCGGCGGGCCCACCAGGGAGCACGTCAGAAATGACGATTGATGTCTCCCCATTTTCAAAGTGTGGGTTGTCTCTGCCTCCGGACACTGCAATTCCAAATCCTCTCTTGGAATCCTGTTCATTGGGGTTAAGAGAAAAATTAAAATAAAATCCTTCTATAAGTGGTTTTCAGGATTTATTACAAGCAGTCGATAAAATAAAGGTCAAACCAATAACCAGAGACAGCTCAGGAACAGAAGGCTTAGAGAAACAAGTGAGAAACAGAGTACAGCGTCATCATGGTTAGCTGACAGGTTTATAAAGGGAAATTCCTTATCTAAAAGAAACAGCCTTGTGAAAGCTGGACAAGATTGATAGCACAGACTGGAGTTATCACTAGAAGCTGGCAGGGGATGGGAAATTACATCTTCTGTCCAAATAAGGATGTGTTATTGGATTCACCAATCACACCTGTTCTCATATCCAGGCCTGAGCCAGATGGGCTGGTCACAACTGAATCTATGCTAAAACCATATTTTTAAAGAATACCTTTAACTTCCAAGTTAGGGGAGCTAGTGGTTTCACTTTCATATAGGGTCAAAAAGAAGGAAATGGATTTTAAAGATAAAATCCGAAGACGAACTTAGTTTTGAGATCTCATGAGAGAGCAAAGCATTAAATTCTTTTCTACATGCATGTAAGATGGAAATACAGATGAATTAGATTCAAGATTAATAGAGAAATGTATAACAGTGAACCCAAATAATACAGAATCCCCACTCATTTCGGTGTTTAAAAAAGCTAAGCTTCTGGATTTCTTCATCCAGATCACAAGGGCATGTACGTGACTATCACACTAAATACGGGTTTCATTACATAAAAATCTTCTCAGAGAATGAAAGAACCCTCACCTCAAGATAAGTTCCCACGTGGGGCCCACTGTGGCAATAGATAACAAACAGCAACACAGACAAGCTGGCTTGTTGTTCATTAATCGCACGGCTTTGAATTTGGCAGTGCTATCCCCTGGTACCTGTTTTTACACAGAGAGAGCTCCATCCTCTATACCAGGCCAAAAATGTTTCTCACCTTTGCCAGTTCGGGGTCCAAACTCAAATGGTATGTGGTGGAAGGGCAGAGAGAAGAGTCAGAAGATGATAAGAGGTGAAAAATAAGACCTAAAGGGGGAAGCCTCTCAACTGAAGAAATCATGATGACTGCTCCAGAAGTTTCAGCACTTGAGCACCAATCTGTGTTTTTCTACCTGGATCGATTTAATACACATTTATTCAAGAACCAAATTTGCACTCAAGTCAAGGGTTGAAGTTCATGGTTGTGAAGGTCAAAGGAAAACTCTCCCTTTGAGGAACTTACAATCCATCTAAGAGGTGACAGAGACTGGAGAGACTCAGAGTGGAGAAAGAGCCATTCAGGGCCCAGGAAAAGCTAGATGCTGACCAAGGCAGCTTGATGGAATAAGCCTTTGGGATCACGAGTGCATGTCTAGCTCGACTCAGCCGCACGCAAGTCACTTAAAAACTCTTGGTGGCTGCGCTTGTTTCGAGCGGGGCTAGCACCTATCATGCCCACCTCAAACTCTGCTGTCAGAATAAAAAGGAACAGAGCTAACATTTATTAAGCAGTGATTATGTGTTGGACTCCAAGTACTAGAAGCTCTTTGTATTACCTAATTTAATCAAGAGGGGCAATACCTGTGAAATACCTTTAAAAATTAAGTAAAATACACTTACATGTGATCTTACTTCTACTTTCAACCCCACTGTGGGGAGGGGGCTGTTGTTTAAAACCTGATTAATTCGGCACCTATTAATATAATCAGGAGTGGGACAAAGACTACAACCCATGTCTCCTGAGTGCTAAACTAACGTTTTAAAATTTAGTTTGGGGAACTCCCCGGTGGTCCAGTGCTTAGGACTCCAAGCTTCCACTGCAGGGGCACAGGTTCATTCCCTGGTCAGGGAACTAAGACCTCTCATGCATGTGGTGCAGCCAAAAAACATTTTTTTTTTAATTAAAAAAATTTTTTTTTAGTTTGGACTTAAAACTCACTGAGGGAATCAGTTATAAATGCTGTAATTAAAATTACAAAAGTTGTAGAAGCTACCTCAACGTCCTTAAACAGAACAGATTATTTCCATTCCTCCCTTCCTTTCCTCTCTTTTTTCATAAACTATTCTATCTGGAGACAGGTGAATACATTAATTAACCTCAATACATTAATTAACCTCTATAATTTTCTATATTATACAGATCTTAGCCAAAAAAATAACAACATGCAAATCCTTGTTAATGCAATAACTGTGTTTGCTTAAAAATAAATAAGATCCATGATCTGTTGTGGTATACATATACAATGGAATATTACTCAGCCATAAAAAAAGAATGAAATAATACCATTTGCAGCTACATGGATGGACCCAGAGATTATCACACTAAATGAAGTAAGTCAGACAGAGAAAGACAAACATCATATGATACCATTTATATGTGGAATCTAAAAATGATACAAATGAACTTATTTACAAACTTGAAACAGATACACAGACATAGAAAATAAACTTATGGTTACCAAAGGGAAAAGGGGAGGGAGGGATAAATTAAGAATTTGGGACTAACAGATACACACAACTATATATAAAACAGATAAAGGTTCTACTGAACAGCACAGGGAACTATATTCAATATCTTGTAGTAACCTATAATGGAAAGGAATCTGAAAAAGTGTTTGTGTGTGTGTGTGTGTGTGTGTGTGTGTTTAATGAATCACTTTGCTGTATACCTGAAATATTGTAAATCAACTATACTTCAATTAAAAAAAAATCCATGATCTGTAAACTCAAGAACAGACTGTAGCAGATATGACATGTGTAGTACTCACCTTCTGTAGGGTCACCGTGTACTGTTCCCATATCAACTCCTCCATGCCTGGGGCCTGTTTTAGAACAATCAAAACCAATTTGATTAAAACCACAAACGTTTCAATGTTAGAAATAAAACTATAATTCAAAATGTCTCCATAGAAAGGCCAGCTCACACATTCTATACACCAAAGAGTGGATATTTTTTAGGAACATTATACTATCTACTATATTTTCAAATATACTCTCCTTGAATGAAATGGCAAACTTAACAATACTAGAAAATTAGTGAAATACATAGGGAGAGATGTACCCTAAAAAGAATGAAATATTAGGGACTTCTCTGGCAGTCCAGAGGTTAAGAATCTGTGCATCAAATGCAGGGGCCGCGGGTTCGATCCCTCCTCAGGGAACTAAGATCCCACATGCCGCGCAGCACGGCCAAAAAGAAAAGAAAAAAGAACGACTGGAATATTAAGTGTTAAGCTTTTTTATTATCACCACTCCAAAACACTGTCATGATAAAAGCCCTTATCTAGAGTTGCAAACAGATATATTTTCATTCTTAAAAAAAAAAAAAAATCTCCCTTCCTCCAGTGAAAGGTGACCTCCTAGGCAAGTTTCATGAATTTTTGTTGGGCGGGGGGGCGGGCGGGGGGAGGCCCACGCTGTGCAGCTTGCGGGATCTCAGTTCCCTGACCGGGGAATGAACCCGGGGCCATGCCAGTGAAAGCGCTGAGTCCTAACCACTGCACCACCAGGGAACTCAAGTTTTATGGATTTTTATGTCTAAAGGAATCCTTGGCCTTATCACAGAGACTGCCAAATTGTGTAATCTGTGGGACCCCCTTGGCCTTTTCTCCACCAGTAGTGTGGGTGTGAAAGATGATGATGCCAGCATAAAGACCACTGGGCTTCAGTTTCTGACAATATTCTAAAATAGATGTCTAGACAAACCTGAAAACAGTGGATATCATTCAATAATAATAATAATAATCCATTAAATGCAGGCTGCCTTTGAGGGGAAATCCTTAAAGGCAAGAAATGCCAAGAAAGCTCAAAGCCAGAGAAATAAGGCAGCACTGAAGCAGGCATTTCAACAGGAGGCCAGGAAAAGAGAGAAACTGTAGTATCCAAACAGGGTGGAGATCAGATCAGAGTGAATGTATTAGGGGCAAAAACACTACCAGGCAATGGAGACAGCAGGGACAGTCGCTTACCTTATTCTTGGCTCTGGGTAGAATGGAAATAACTAAAAATATCTCCATAGAGAATCCCTGTATCAATAACCTGTACTCACTCAGGTTTGAGACTGAAATTCATATTACAGATGTGACCACACCCTCCCCCCTCCAAAACCCTCACACTCAAAGTGGTACTGCATTGGTAGCACCATCCAGGTACATGGAGGAGAATGAAATTCTCCCCCAGAAACACATTAAAACACAGGCTTCAGAGAATCCCTCAGATAAGCATTTGAGGAACATGAGTTCACAATTTAAACACACACACAAAGCAAGTGAGTTAAAAGAAACAAAAAACTGCAGAATCAAGGACTATAAATATTGGAAATATAACCACAGACCAAAAAAAGGATGTATAATGTTTCATGGAAATATAACCATAGACCAAATAAAGGATGTGTAATGTTTCATATGTTTGTTTATTATAAGAAGTTAAACGGGGAAATTAAAAGTATAATGAAAGTACAAAAGAACATCAAAAATAACCAAGCCGGACTTCCCTGGTGGCGCGCAGTGGTTAAGAATCCGCCTGCCAATACAGGGGACACGGGTTCCAGCCCTGGTACGGGAAGATCCCACATGCCATGGAGCAACTAAGCCCGTGTGCCACAACTACTGAAGCCCGCGCGCCTAGTGCCCGTGCTCCACAAGAGAAGCCACCACAATGAGAAGCCCGCACACCACAACGAAGAGTAGCCCCTGCTTGCCGCAACTAGAGAAAGTCTGCGTGCAGCAATGAAGACCCAACACAGCCATAAATAAATAAATAAATTTATTTATTTTTTAAAAAATGACCAAGCAAATCTAAAGAAAAAATTTTAGAAATAAAAAAATATGATAAAATTAACACATTTTTGACGGGAGACATATTATGGCCACAGGAGTTAGTTTCTGCAAAAATCCCCCAATTATGTATTAAATTAAAAAAATGGATTAAACCACATATGACACATGGTTGAAGTCAATAATGAATTAGAAGAAAGATGTGAAGAAATTACCCAGAATACAGCACAAAACATTAAAAAAGTGGGACACATGAAAGAAATTAAGAGTGAGAAAGTCTTACAATGTGTCTAAGATTTCCTGAAGGAGATGATAAGAGGGTCTGGGAGAGATGCAATACTCAGTCACAACAGCTCTTCAGGACTTGATGATTTTTCAGGTTGAAGAAGGCTTATACATCACAAGCAGGGTAAATTCAAAAAGAAAGAAAACCACTTTGAAATTCATGGTAATCTTACTGTAGAAAAAGATACAGAGATGAGAGCATATAGGTAGAAGAGGCTACAAAAGAGCAAACAGAATAAGAGCCGACTTTGAAACAGCAATCATGAAAGGCTGAACTCGGTAGAACAGTATCTTTAAAACAGTATCTGTTGATTTAGGGGGCAGAAAGACTTTTTTTAAAAAAACAAAAATTGGGAAAGGTTATTACAAGCAATAAATGAACTTCCAAAGGATAAATTTAAGAAAGGAATAATCCCAGAAGGAAGACCTAAGACACAAGAAGGAATGTAAGCCTGGACATATATTGGCTGTATTCAACTAATCAATATAATAATGTATGATTTGTGAGAGTTAAACAAATAAGACAGAAGTAGAACACTGGGCAACATAGCATGTAAATCCAGAAGACTTTAACATGATTTAATTATTCTAAATATTTTATTCAAGAGTAGAGTTAAACTGTAGATTAATTTTGAATTTCACTGAGTAAAATCCACATGTTAAATTTTCTGGCATATATAATTTCCAAGATAGCAGAGAGGAAAATAAAATGAAAACAAAGCAAAACAAAAGTCAATCCAAAAGAAGGCAGAAGAGACAAAATGGGAAATTTAGAAAAAGCAGGGCAAATACAAAACAAACTGTGACTGCAGAAATGAATATAGAAGAATAGAGTAATCACAATAAATATAAAGATAGATGGTCAAGATGGATTAAAAACAAGTAGATCCAGTTACATGTTTCTTTTAATAGAGAATATCTAAAACATAAGGACACAAAGGAAAGGAATCTAATTATATGAATAAAAAGCCTTGCTGTACTTATTATATACAAATAATTTAAGAAAAACTATCTAGTTCCTTTAGATTAAAATTTTTTAAAAATCAACTGTGCCATTCTGCTCTGCTACTAATGACAGAGAAAAGAATCAAAACATGTCCAGATAATGTGCTCCTGTTTTACCCAGTTAACAAACCCTTAGGCTTGGGGGGGAAAGACATTTAGCACAAAAGGCAATTCTAACAACTGATATATTGGAGCAGATAATTTATCCTTTGATAGAACGGGATTAGGAAAAGGCAATTTTGTTTGTATGTAGAGAAGAAAGATGAGCCAGCCACTCTTGAGTAGCTATAACTGATTACTCAAATTGAGAGGAATTTATAGTCTTTTAGTTCCCTCCTCCCTCTATGTACTCACTTTAGGGACATTTCCCTGGTTAATACCATCTGGTTCCAAGAACTCTTAGGGAGAGATTTAAAAATAGAATTCAGGGCTCCCCTGGTGGTGCAGTGATTGAGAGTCTGCCTGCCGATGCAGGGGACACGGGTTCGTGCTCCAGTCCGGGAGGATCCCACATGCCGCGGAGCGGCTGGGCCCGTGGGCCATGGCCGCTGAGCCTGTGCTCCGCAACGGGAGAGGCCACAGCAGTGAGAGGCCCGCGTACTGCAAAAAAAATAAAATAAATAAAAAATAATAATAATTCAAATCACCGCTAGGGTTAAAAAGAATTTTAAAAATGGTACCTGGGAAAGCTGAGAACTAGGATCTGTGCTACCAGCACGCATGGGACTGGGTGCTATGGTGGGGGGATGGCGGGAGCATCAGCATCCAAAAAGAGGTGAGGTGATGTTTAGGTTAAATGAAGGCACATCAACACAATGAAATATGTAAACATTCAAAAAAGGTCATTGTCTAAATTATGTAAATCTCCCCAATTATTTAAGTTTGTCCACCAGGACCACTGTTTTTCAATTAAAAAAAAAAAAAAAAAAGAAAGTGGATTTTCAGGTGAGCTTTTTTATATCTCACTCCCTCACATTTTTTCCATATCTCCTAGAACAGTGTTTGGCACACAGAGTAGGCACTCAAAAAGGTTTTCTTTTCAATAAACTAACAGATGGATACACTATTCATTCATCACCCAATTAGTATGATGAAGGCACTGATTGCTACTACTTACAAGTTTTCTTAAAGGAAATTTCTATTACATTCAGTGGCCCTCTGCTTCTTTCATAGCACACCTGAGGTGGTTAGCTGGAAGCTCAGGTGTCTGTGGTCTGGTGTCCAGAGAGGAATAGTTTATAGCCATTCCTCTCTGGAATTTTGTGGTCTATGTCTATAACAGCATTTCCCAATTTGTACCAGTATAACACAACTTTTCGATGATTTTAATAAAGTTTTCTAACTCCTTTTTTTTTTTTTTTTTTTTTTTTTTTTTTTAAAAGAGGGACTTCCCTGATGGTTAAGAATCCGCCTGCCTTGGGGGCTTCCCTGGTGGTGCAGTGGTTGAGAGTCCGCCTGCCGATGCAGGGGACACGGGTTCGTGCCCCGGTCTGGGAAGATCCCACATGCCGCGGAGCGGCTGGGCCCGTGAGCCGTGGCTGCTGAGCCTGCGCGTCCGGCGCCTGTGCTCCACAACGGGAGAGGCCACAACAGTGAGAGGCCCGCGTACCACAAAAAAAAAAAAAAAAAAAAAGAATCCGCCTGCCAATGCAGGGGACACAGGTTCAATCCCTGGTCAGGGAAGATCCCACATACTATGGAGCAACTAAGCCCATGCGCCACAGCTACTGAGCCTGCGCTCTAGAGCCTGTGAGCCACAACTACTGAGCCCGCGCGCCTAGAACCCATGCTCCGCAACAAGAGAAGCCACCACAATGAGACGCCCACGCACCGCAACAAAGAGTGGCTCCCGCTCACCGTAACTAGAGAAAGCCCACATGAAGACCCAACTCAGCCAAAAATATATATATATATATACACACAAATAGGGCTTCCCTGGCTGGTAGTGCAGTGGTTGGGAGTCCGCCTGCCAATGCAGGGGTCGAGGGTTCGGGCCCTGGTCGGGGAGGATCCTGCGTGCCGCAGAGAAGCTGGGCCTGGGCGCCACGGCTGCTGAGGCCCACACGCCTGGAGCCCGTGCTCCGCCGCAAGAGAGGCCACCGCAATGAGAAGCCTGCGCACCACAACGGGGAGTGGCCCCCGCTCTCCACAACTAGAGAAGGACCACGCGCAGCCTCGAGGACCCAACACAGCCAAAAATAAATAAATAAAATAAATAAATTTAATTTTTTTAAAATTGTGACTTTAAAAAATACATAAATAAATAAATTTAAAACAACAAAAAAGGAATTTTTTCTTAAAAGGAAATAGTAAGCAGAAACCCAGCTGATCAGAACTGATCATCTCTTGCCATTTCCAGAGAATACCTCTTAACTTCTTGGCATCTTTGGTTTTCAAAGTGGCTTTTGTACAACCAATCCACTATGACCCGGAAGTGACCTTACTAGCATGTATGTTTTCCAAGTTTCTTCTCTGCTCTTTACTATACCTTAAAGCTGACAAATTTCAACAAAGTGAACTACTCTGTAAGTTATGGTAAATAAATACAGTTGCCAACTCCTCTTTGAATATAGCTATACTCCCGTATATTAAGAAAAACAGCGCACAGTACCCTACCCCAAAAATGTATTTAAAAGTCATCAGAAAAGAACCAGTACCATGACAACGACCCCTAGGATTGGGCAGTGCTATAGGGTGGAGGGGAGCACAATGTCCAAAAAGAGAGTGATATTTAGGTTAAATGAATCAACACAATAAAATACATAGGCACTGAAATAATCATTTAATTTCTGTCCATATTTAAAGTTTTTTCTTTATGATGCCTGTGTTTTCAATTAGAAAGAGAGAATTCGTTGTGTTTTTTTTTTTTTCGGTACGCCGGCCTCTCACTGTTGTGGCCTCTCCCGTTGCAGAGCACAGGCTCTGGATGCACAGGCTCAGCGGCCATGGCTCACGGGCCCAGCCGCTCCGCGGCATGTGGGATCTTCCTGGATCGGGGCATGAACCCGTGTCCCCTGCATCGGCAGGCGGACCCCCAACCACTGCGCCACCAGGGAAGCCCCTGATATATTTATTTTTATAAGCATACAGGGAAAAGACTGGAAGAGTAAATACCAAAAAATATTAAATCTCCCCAGGAGTTGTGGTATGGCAGAGAGTATTTTTATGAGTACCTTGCTTTTAGAATATATGTCAAAAATAAAAACAGCAAACTCTCCATTAAAAGTTTTGGATTTAAATTTTTTTATCATTTCACAAAATAAGTGCATTACTACAAAATTTATTTTCAAAATGTTGTCCAAGCACCTGGCTTTTGAAATTCACTGTTCTTCCTTAATAAGATTATACTGTCTTTAAGCATTCCTGTGCTGCCTGCAGTAGTATTTTAAATTCATTTTGGCAGAGAAAGGATGAATCCCTTACCACTACCATGCCAACGGGACTGAATCAAATTTTTAATCAATCAGACCTTACCAGGTGCCAAAGACTTCACCAACTTGTCATGAAACTGTTCAGATTATAAGTGACTTCTCCTTACCTAGGGTTAATGGGTTGGGACACAAACCACTGACTACTTAAATATAATATTAAAAGAATATATTAAGTGATAAATTTTAAATCTTAATTTTAAAGGTGAGGAAATTAGAGTAAAATAAATTTTAATAGTGCCTTTGAGAATTAAAAGTACACCATGCTGTATTTAGCCCACAAAGCTGTGACTTTTTACAAAGTCTCAGAGAAAACCCTTTATTCATTCATTCATTCATTCACTCACTTATTCACTCACTCACTCACTCAAAAATATTTACTGAGCATCCATTATGTGCCAAGCATGTGGTTTGTGGCACCTGGATTACACTGGTAAAAAAAACCAGCCAAAGCCCATGTACAGCTTACCAACCACAGGTGTGCCCCGAAAAGCCAGTCACTGAAAGTCTGCCTCAACTATATACTATCTTTCCAGAAACACAGACACCCCACACAATCACACATATTCCCCAGAAAATCAGCTCCGGGTACACGGCCGGGGACGGCCTACTGGCGTGCAGCAACTCAGCTGAGAGCTGAGATCAGGCCTTTCGAACTTGGCCAACGGGCTTGGGCCCCACCCAACCTGTGCTGGGCTGTGCAGAGATCAGAGAATTGCTGTCAATATTTAGACTGCATGAATGCCAGCAGGAAGCTGCTTAGCCTTTGGAGAGCTTTCCAAGCACACATATATCAGAGTAAAGGTACGCGTATTCACAACGCAGTGATTCCTCTCCTGCGCAGAGGCCCGAGAACAATGTGCCAGTATGTGCACACAGATCCACACAGAGAGTATTCACAGCAGCAATGTTTCAACAGCCCAAACCTGGAGACAACCCAAACGATCTCTCAAGAGCAAAACTGACAAATAAATTGTGACATACTATTAAAATGCAATGTTATACTGCAATGAAAATAAACTAGAGCCACACATCCACAACATAGATGCATCTCAAACATAATATGGAGTGAAAAACATCCCAGAAGAATTTATAGAGCATGCTATCAGTTTTATATAGTTCAAAGAGCAAACACTGTTTCATAAAAATGTGAATATTCTTAATATATTCTTGTACACTTAAGAATGACTAAAACGATAAGTTTTATGTTATGTGTTTTCTATGACAATGGAAAAAAAATCAAACAAAACCAATCTTTTGTTTAGAAATGTTTGTATGTATGTATGTGTACGTGACCTGGGATGAGGCAGAGGAGTGAGAAGGGACCTTGGGTCCATTTTGGTGAGGGTCCATAGGTATGTGTGATGGGCTCATGGGTATATTTTATAATTATGCTTTATGATTTAGACACATAATTCTCTGATATGTACCAAACATTTTGTAAATTAAAAAACAGAGGGGAAAGGGGGGCGGGTTCATGAGTGAACAAAGGGTACTCAATGATTCCTGGCCCAAGGACCTCATACCAAATATTTGTTAATGCAGTACAGACTTTGCAAAGCCAAAGAGCAGAAGAAAGTGTGACCATTTGCACTGGAGGAGGGCAGGGTGGGGATCATAGCAGTCATTTGAGAGGTGCGTAAAGGCAGGCGAGGTGGAGGAGAGGCTAGCTCTGAGGGAGCAGCAGGCTGCAGAAGATGCCAAGTCTCTTTTTCACCCCAAGAGTCAACATTCCAGGAGCAGGAGGACCTCCGCTTCCCCTCATCACTTTCACTTTTCCTGTAAGTAGTGTGAATAATCACTCCCACAAAACTGTAATGACTCATTCCTAGACAACACAGGATGATAAAAGGGGGCCAATTTTTGTTTTGTTTTGTTTTTTTACCATAAATAAAACACTGTGTTAGCAGTAAGGTATTTACATGCAGAATGAGAAAGGGACAAAGACAAACAGTTATTCGATCTTTTAAAAAATATTCTCTAGTTGTTATAAAGTTTCTTTCCTTTGAAAAATTTTGGCCAAACAGGTAAATCCCATATTTTACATAAAGAATATGGAAACGTGTTAAAAACCAACCAGAAGGCAAACACCAAAAGTCTTCACTGCCCCAACAGGAAATCTTTAAGCTTTTTAAAGTCTACAAATTGTTGCTTCCCAGTGATGGAGGGTCAGAGCCAAAGCTAAAGATTAATCAATATCTGCCCAGAAGGGACATGGTTGATAAAAATCCCACCCACCATAAAAGTAAACACTTATACATGTTATGGTGCTACAGATGTTCAAACTATAAAAGGAAAAAAAGAACAAGGGAAAAACTTTTTTTCTATCATTTAGAATCTGAGATATAAGAATATTTTTTAAAAAGAATAAGAATATACATTTCTGCAGGATAAGGAAGCAAAAAGTTTTTTCCCCAAACAAGAAATTACAATTACCCAAATACAAACGAACATCTAATAGGCAAACTATTGAGTTATCCCCAGGAAGCAACACTGTGCGTGCTTGCAGATTCCCAACACATGGAAAACAGCAGCCTTTGATTCAGAAACCCCATAAGAGGCTATCAGTTTTGCACACGTCTGCTAAAAATAATACAAGTATTTTAAAAACCCACCAATGACTACAATCTGAATCTCACAATTTGTTACTGAAAGCTGCCAGAAGCACAAATAAATCAAAGGAAAAAGGAACCACTGTGAGAAGGCCCCCCCCCCAACGAACTTCCCACAAAAGAAAGGTCTGGAAAGAAAAGGGGGAGAGCTTATAGAGGGACTCACATGGACTTTCAATCTCCCCAACTTTTCAACAGCCTGGATCCACATCCTCTGGAGGACCTGAGTGGTCTTCATGGCCTCTGGAGGTTAAGCAACCAGACCACTGCCTACATCCCAGGCTGCTCACCCATTGCCATCACTCCACGTGGTTACGTAAGGCAGATACAATAGTGGCCCACATTCCCAGCAAATCCTGTTGTCATCTCTCAGTGACACATCCATACAGCAGGGATGCCAAACGCTTTGAAAAGCACCACTTGTGAGGAGAAAAGAAAGCAGTCTGGATTTGCACCGCTCTTTTGGCTTTCTTTTCCTCCCTCTCTCCTGTGCCAGGGAACCAGAGAACTGGAGTAAATATTCCTTTTAGACATGTAGAATGATTCAATATCCAAGTAGAAATTATTAAGTAAGTAGGGCATTCTAGAGACACGTAGAGAAGTTTTATTTACATAGATGCTCACACACACACACACACACACACACACACACACACGAAAAGCATAAGCTGGCTGAACAGCTACTGGTAATGTTTCAGAAGAATGGAATTGCTACTGTTGCCTAGAAAATTAAAAGGCATGAAGATAAGAAGTTGCTCATCCTTGGAGATACATAAATCTGTACTTGGGCTGTTGGTGCAGCTCAGAGCCACCGCAGGGATAGAATGCTCACTAAGCAGAGCTTCCTCCTCTTTCTCCCCTTTCTGTAAACTTTGAAGATAAAAGAATAACAAAGAGCCCTGCTATCCATTTCTCTCTTTGTCTTTACCACTTGTTGGGGTGGGGTGGAAAAGCACATTTTGGGTTTCTGAACAGCTAAGAAAGACTGTATGGGATACCGGGGGTTTGAAAGTTGGGTTTGGGATTTTGGAAGCATGGTCTCAGGGAGCTGGTGGTCCTTCTCACTACCACAGTGTATATGATACCAATGGGCCAGAGCGAGTGAGAGTGAGCCCTTTGACTTATTTAAGATTGAGATGTGAAATAAATGTGGACCATGAGATGCAGACCATATAGGAAGCAACTTGAAGCAGAGGCAAGGACGTGAGTTTTAAAGGCAGACGATCTGGGGGCAATCTGTTCCGTCACTTAGCTGTGGGCCTGGGATAATCTGTCTCCTTCACAAAATGGGGATAACACACTTACACCTTGGAGGGCGAATATCAGCCTGGAATGAGGCAACCTTTCCCTACAAAGTGCACTGCTGAACGGGCACTCGAAAATGTTCACGTCCTTCCCTTGGACTCTACAAGAGTAAGTCCTTCAGCAGTGTTGGGACAGCAAAATAGGATAGGAAATGAATGAAAGTTTGTTTCAAATCTTGCACTGAGGAGGGCAGGGAGGACAAAGGAGTCCTAGTGAAGCAGGAGCCTTAGAAGCTGAGGGGATGCCCAGGACTCGACCCCAGCGGACCAGCCAGGACCAGCCCAGGGCCCCAGGCGCAGACGAGCAAGGACGGAGGGCACAAAGCAGCTCACTCCTTTACTGTGACTGTCCTTAGGTAAACACTCCTGCTTCCCTGATGAGGAAATAAACACTTCTTTCCCTTAAATTTATGCATATTGCCCAGAAGTCATAGGCATCCTACAAGTTAAGAATTCCAGATTCTTCTTCAATGATTTCCAAAAGTCACAGTTTCTGCCATCACTCACTCTTTTTTAAAAATTGTGCTAAAAAAAACTGCATAACAGGGCTTCCCTGGTGGCGCAGTGGTTGAGAGTCCGCCTGCCCATGCAGGGGACACGGGTTCGTGCCCCGGTCCGGGAAGATCCCACATGCTGCGGAGCGGCTGGGCCCGTGAGCCATGGCCGCTGAGCCTGCGTGTCCAGAGCCTGTGCTCCGCAACGGGAGAGGCCACGGCAGTGAGAGGCCCGCGTACCGCAAAAAAAAACCCTGCATAACATAAAATGTATCATCTTAACCATTTCTAAGTGTTCTGTTGAGTAGCGTTGGGTCCGTTCACGTTGTTGTGAATCTCCAGAACTTTTTTGTTGCCAATCTCCAGAACTTTTTCATCTGGCAAAACAAACTCTATACCCATCGAACAACTCCTCATTCCTTCTCCTCTCAGCCCCTGGCAACCACTATTCTACTTTCTGTTCCTATGAATTTACTCTGAATATCTCATGTAAGTGAAATCATACAGTATTTGACTTTTTTGGTCTGGTTTAGTTCATTTAGCATAATGCCCTCAAGGTTCATCCTTGAAACATGTGTCAGACTTTCCTTCCTTTTAAAGGCTGAATAATATTCCACTGTATACATATGCCATATTTTATGTATTCATCCACCAATGGACACTTGGGTTCCTCTCACCTCTTGGCTATTGTGAATAATGCTGCTATGAATGGAGGTGTGCACATATACCAATTCTTTACTCATTCATTCAACAAATGTTTACCAAGTACAATAGGCCAGACCTTGAGGATCAAATGAAGATCAAATCATACACAGCGCTGCCTTCAGGAAGTCTGACGGGAGCTAGCACCTGACCTACTTGGCTGAATGGGGAGTCGGGGGTGTTTCCCATGAGCAAGGGACATTGAGATGAGGTTTGTAGAATGAGTACAATAGGGGATGGGGTGGGGTTGTGCAGGACCCAGAGAACAGCACAGGGCAAAGACCCTGAAAAAGAAAGTCAGGAGGGGCCACTAGCGAAAAGGCCATCAGAACCACTGCAGCCTGTACTGATGAGCAGCTATTCTACCAGTGGCATCAAAAGGACACTCTGTGGTGGACAGCTGCCTCCATGAGAAGATCTCAATAGTTTAGGGATTTACCTTTTCCAAGATCCCTAACTCCCATAGTCACATATTCGAGAAACATCTACTGAGCAACTAGACACCCGCCCTGTGGATAAAAGAAAAATTACCCTACATCATTACCCTCAGGCAGCCATAGTCCAGTGGGGAATTGGGACACGTAAACAGTAATCACAAGTCAACGCAACTACAACAGCAGACGAATATACAAGGCTCATTCATTCAACGAATATTCCCCAAGAACCCAGGACGTGTCAGACACTGCTGTAGATGCTGGGGGGAATACAAGCCAGTGTCCTCCCCTCACAGGGAGGATTTTAACAGAGATAACAGACAAGTAAACATATATTATAATCTTCAGTAGCAGTAAGTGCCATGGGATGTGACATTGGAAAGAATGAATCATAAGAAAACCTGGACCTCTCTCCAAGGAGAGGGAACAGCAGGTGCAAAGGCCATGAGGTGAGAAACAAGCTTATAATCATGAAAGAAAAAAGGCTACATGGGGCTGGAGCAAGGCGACCCCTGAAGTAATGGCAGGTATATACAATGTGAAATTGATGGCATGAATGCATGTTATTAACCGGGATGGGAGGTCTGGGGTGGATGGAAGTGTGCCCCAGTGGCAGGGGAGGCCCTCCTGTGTTCTACGCGAGCTCAGTGCTGAAAGATGACTAACTTGTCAGGGCGGGGGGCGGGGTGGATGACCTTGGGAGGGAACCGCAGGCAGAGCAGGAGGGATAACCTGTAAGGTGTGTGCAAGACACTGAAAGCACTCGGTGTGGCTGGGAAGTAAGCTGTTTAATAACACACATGGGATGCTACGTTCTCAGCACGGACGGATGTGTTAAATAACTTAATTACAGCTTGGGAGTCTTAAAACACACAGCCACCCTGGAAACAGGAGACCAGACGGCTATAGGAACCGGAACGGAAGGAAGCCATTAACACTCAGCAGGCACCTCGCCCATGGCTCTCTGTACAGTTTTTCACTGATGCCCACGACCCTGTGCGTTAGCTACGACTGTCTCCATTCTATGAACAGGAAAGCTGAAGCCGTAATTCACAGTTTACGCTGTCAGATACGGATGTGAGGCTGGAGCCCCACCCCAGATTTGATTCCTTTTCTATGTGTAGAATGTGATGTGTGCTTTGCACACACTAAGCCCTTAATAAATGTTATGTGGACACATCATAAGGAAGGAAATAAAAGGAGAGAGGAAGAAAGCAAGTAAGACAGAAGGAGTACAAAGTGAAATAAATCATCAAGGTTCCCAGGAGGCTCCATACAGCAGACATGAAATCTTGGGAGACCACCACCAGGGTAAACTGGGCTAATGGTTTTCTGCACCAGGATTCCTATGGTGTTTTTATGCTGTGTCCAGTATGTCATTTTAGAAGGCATCTCAAGAGAGAGTATAAACAAACAGCCAGCCAGCCTCAGGATGGGTAGGCAAACCATAGCCCACCTACCTCTAGCTGATAACAGGGCTTTTGTTTCACCCTCCCCCCACCCTTCCCCCAGGAAATTGGTCTCATTTTAATGGCTGTGAATTATTTAGTCAAAATTCTCTTCACCAGACCCAGTTCTGAAACACCTGTCAAATAAGTACACAGGAACCTCTTTTCCCTAGAAAAGGCAAAAAATGAGCTCCACTCTTGCTCTTCCTAAAATGAGTAGTTTTTAAAATTATAAACCAAGTCTTTGGCTTCAAGGCACTTGCCTGTGTCTCTTCAAAGCCAAACCCTTCCTGGTAGCAGTAAACTAGTAAGCAGTGAGTTAAACAACCCCTTATGTGATTCTTGGTTTACAAAAAAAAAAATCTTTCATAGTTTATTCCGTCAGTATTTCACGTTCAAATGCGATGACAATGCCACCACTAGCGCCTTACCCTCCCTTCACAACTCAGGAAGGTGAGTGCTGACAGGGAACAACTAGTGCGCACAGTGTGCTCATAGCACACAACTCACAGTGGACACAGCCTGAGTGTGACCAGGGTTAAAGAAAAAAGCTACACACAGAAGTTGAAAGAGGGATTCTTGATAGCTCAACAGAATTCACAGGATTAGATTCTAGAGTTACTGTTGATGGGTACCAGAGTATCTACCTAAGGTAAAATTTCAGTGCGTATTTAAGGAAATAATAGAGAACTGGGAGAGGATGACAGTATTCCTAGGGGTGCAATCGGCAGTTTTGAAAGCAGTTGTGCTGAAAGGCACATAGCAATGAACCCAGACTCCCAGGAAGACACTTCCAGCCAAGACTCTGCCCCTCCCAACTGATCCATGACCTTGGGCACCCACTCAATTCCATTGCCACTTGGTGAAAACAAGTATATCATCATCTGTTTCACAGGGTGAAATGAAGCAAACTCCCACAAAAACACTGTAAAATCCAGGCCAGTAAACCTTCAATGGGGAGGTGGGGTTGTCATAAATACCCCTGACAATGGCAGCCACATAACATGGTGGGAAGAGCCCTGTAGGCCACTGCACATGCCTGGGTCCAAGTTCATCTCTCACACACTCTACGAGCTCTGTGACCCTGAGCAGTTTGCTTGTTGAGGCTCAGTTGCCTCATCTATAAAATGGGCTCAAAATCCCTACCCTATTATAATTGTTGTGAGGACTGAATGGAGTAATGCTTGTAAAGAGCCTTGCCCAGGGCTCATCACACAATTACCACTCTTCGTAAAGGTCCCCACCATTAGTTCTGCAGCAGCAATGTAAGGTGACCACTCCCAAGTAAGAAACTGTTTTCTTTCTCCCAGAAGAAATCATACTCTCCCAGAGTATGATTAACTACAATAAGAACACATATGGAAGCCAAGGGAAATGAAAATATATGTCCACACAAACACCTGTACACACATGTTTACAGCAGCACTACTTATCATAGCAAAAAAGTGGAAACCATTCAAATGTCCATCAAATAATAAATGGGTAAACAAAATGTGGTATATGCCTATAATCAACTATTATTCAGACTAATAAGGAAAGAAATACCAATACATGCTCCAACAAGGATAAACCTTGAAGACATTATTAAAGAAGCCGGATGCATAATACTTTGGGAAATCACAAAATATTATGATTCCATGTAAAATGTCCAGAAGAGGCAAATCCATAGAAACCAAATGTAGACTAGTGGTTGCCTAGGAATAGGGGAATACGGGGAGAAATGCGGGGTGACTTGCTAAATGTGTACAGGGTTTCCTTTTTGGGGTGATAAAGATGTTCTAAAATTGATATGGTGTTGGTTGCACAACTCTGTAAATATACTAAAAACCACTGAGTTGTACACTTCTATTTTGTGAACTATATGTGAACTATATCAATACAGCTTTTTTTTTTTTTTAATTTAAAGAATGCATCATGGATTCTGCACTCAGAAAGTGGGGATTCTTTTCTTTCTTTTTTGGCTGTGCCACATGGCTTACAGGATCTCAGTGGCTTATGGGATCTACCAGGGATTGAACCTGGGCCCTCAGCAGTGAGAGGGCGGAGGCCTAACCACTGGACTGCCAGGGAATTCCCAGAAAGCAGGGATTCTAATCCTTGCTCCACCACTTCCATTACTTAACTGCTCCTTGCCTCAGTTTCCCCCATCTGTAAAGCAGGGGTAGTCACAAGACCCACTCCCCTAGAGTTGTTTTGAGAATTTAATCAGGTAATTCATGCACAGAACTCAGGGTGGTGCTCTACACACAACCAATGCTCTGCCATTTTCAGCTATTATCATTATCATAATTATTGGACTCATTTTACAGAAAAGAAAACTGAAGTCAGAGAAAAAAAGTAACTTGTTGGAGGTTATACAAGTTAAAGGTGGCAGAGGATAGATTCTAACGCTTTTCAGTGTGGCTACAAAGCCTGTCGACTGAAGTACATTGCCTCTTTCACTATACAGCAATTGTTCCTTTCAGAACCTACCCATGAGTGATGACTGGTCCCTGGCCTTGAAACCAACCAAGCAACCAACCAACCAAAAAAAAAAAGCCATGGTTGTTGGTGCTTGGGCACCAGACCTGCAATGGATCCAATCACTCTGACAACTCAGAACATCTTAAAAAGCATGATGGTCACTTTCAAGCAGTTGGCCTGGGTTCAGTCAATCCAGCTCAGGAACTCTTCCTCAGTGACTTGGTAAGAAGAGAGTGCAGGAAGGAAATAGGGTCGGACTTTATTTTATTTCATTTCTGGCTCTTTCAATAACCAGTTAGTTATAAGTTCCCTAACGGCTGTGCCCCTGTGAAAACACGTTTAAATGAGGGGGCATGACATACACCATTATTAACTGAACGTTACAATGTGCCAGATACTGTGCTAAATGCTTTATCGCTCTTGACCACTGATCCTTCCAAAAACTACAAAATTCCTCCCTTTTTACATATGAAAACATAAAGGCCTGATGATCCACAAAACAAGGAATTAAGAAGCTTCAATTAAAATTAAAAACTTCTTCTCTGTGAAAGACAATGTCAAGAGAATGAGAAGACAAACCACTGACTGGGAGAAAATATTTGCAAAACACACATCTGATAAAGGACTGTTATCCAAAATATACAAAAGAACTCCTAAAACTCAACAATAAGAAAACAAACTATTGGACTAAAAAATGAGCCAAAGACTTAAACAGATACCTCACCAAGAAGATATACACATGGCAAATAATCATATGAAAAGATGCTCCACATCGTAAGTCATCGGGGAAATACAAATTTAAGTAACAATGAGATACCACTACATACATATTAGAATGGTCCAAATCTGAACAATGACAACACCAAATGCTGGTGAGGATGTGGACCAACGGGACCTCTCGTTCACTGTTTGTGAGAATGCAAAATGGTACAGCCACTTTGAAAGACAGTTTGGTAGGCTCTTAAAAAAACTAAACATACTCTTTCCATACGATCTAGCAATCATGTTCCTTGGTATTTAACCAAAGGAGATGAAAGTTTATGTTCACACAAAAATCTGCATGTGGGGCTTCCCTGGTGGCGCAGTGGTTGAGAGTCCGCCTGCCGATGCAGGGGACACGGGTTCGTGCCCCGGTCTGGGAAGATCCCACATGCCGCAGAGCGGCTAGGCCCGTGAGCCATGGCTGCTGAGCCTGCGCATCCGGAGCCTGTGCTCTGCAAGGGGAGAGGCCACAACAGTGAGAGGCCCGCCTACCGCAAAAAAAAAAAAAAAAAAAAAAAAAAAAAATCTGCATGTGGTTTTTAGCAGCTTTATTCATAAGTGCCCAAACTTGGAAGCAACCAAGACGTCCCTCAGTAGGTGAATGGATAAATAAACTGTGGCACTTCCAGACAAAGGAAATATTATTCAGTGCTAAAAAGAAATGAGCTATGGAGCCATGAAAAGACATGGAGGAACCTTAACGCATATTACAGTTGGCCTCTGTATCTGCAGTTTCTGCAGATTCAACCAACCATGGATTGAAAATATATTAAAAAAAAAAATTTCAGGAAGTTCCAAAAAGCAAAACTTTGGGGGGGGCGGAATTAGGAGTTTGGGATTAACATATAAACATGACTATATATAAAATAGATAATCAACAAGGACCTACTCTATAGCACAGGAAACTCTACTCAATATTCTGTAATAACCTATATGGGAAAAGAATCTGAAAAAGAATGGATATATGTATGTGTATATATACAACCACTTTGCTGTACACCTGAAACTAACACAACATTGTAAATTAACTATACCCCAATATAAAATAAAAATTCAAAAAAAGAATTTCTTCACAGTGATGCTATATTTCTGTACTTCCAGTATCTTTTCACTAAAGAAAAATAAAATATGAATACTGTAATAAAAAAACAAAACAAAACAAAAACTTCACTTTGCCATATGCAAGCAACTATTTACATAGCATTTACATTATATTATTAGATATTATAAGTAATCTAGTGATAACTGAAAGTATACAGGAGGAACTGCCTGGGTTATTTGCAAATACTATGGCATTTTATATAAGGGACTTACTTGAGCATCCCTGAAATTTGGTATCCACCTTGGGTCCTGGAACCCATTTTTATATACATATATATATATATATATATATATATATGTTTTTATATATATACATATATGTACATATCCTGAGATATTAAGGGACTTGCACACAACCCCACAGCTAGTAAGTGGATGGTCATGATCTGAATCCAGATCTGCTTAAGTTCAATTTTAGTAAGATATGAGGCAAAAACAAAAACACACCATCAACAGATAATTACATTTAAGACCTCTATGTTCACAGTTTTGCTACACTAAGTTACAAAGTAAAATTATAATTTAACAGGCCCTTCTTATTTGTAATCACAAAGAAGCCATTAATAAGCCAAAAAAGAAGGAGCTAATTTGACAACACAGACACAGCCCTGTCTACTCTATGATTTTAAATCTGACTAAGCCCATAAACTTTAAAATATAGCTTTACTTAAAAAAACAAACATACGTACAAACCACCATCCATGCTGGTACCAAGGTATATAAACTGCTTTGTCAAAAGGCAGGTTAGAAAACCAATTAGTGTGCTCAGCTAAATCCTGCCAGCAGGATTGGCCCTGTATTAAATACCCAAGGTCAACTGTCCCTCCCAGACCCAAGGCACCATCAGAGGATAGCTCACACAGAAAGGAGCAACATGGGGCTTCCCTGGTGGTGCAGTGGTTTAAGCATCCACCTGCCAATGCAGGGGACATGGTTTCAAGCCCTGGTCGGGGAAGATCCCACATGCCGCGGAGCAACCAAGCCCGTGTGCCACAACTGCTGAGCCTGCACTCTAGAGCCTATGAGCCACGACTACTGGGCCTGCATGCTACAACTACTGAAGCCTGCGTGCCTAGAGCCCATGCCCTGCAACAAGAGAAGCCACCGCAATGAGAAGCCCGCGCACCACAACAAAGAGTAGCCCCCGCTCGCGGCAACTAGAGAAAGCCTGTGTGCAGCAACAAAGACCCAACGCAGCCAAAAATAAATAAACAAAATAAATTTTTTTTAAAAAAAGGAGCAACGTGATGCTTCTTCCGTATTTCAGTGTGCCTGGTTAATCCCCAGAAAGTTAGGAAGCCTATAGACAGAGTCCTGAGCCTCAAAGACATGCCTTTCCTATGTGAATTGGGGAATAAATGCATGAACATAAAGAACCTCACCTTTAGATACTGTATTGCCAACACCTGAGAGCCTCATAGAAATGCAGAATCTCAAGCCCTTCCTTGGACCCGTGGATAATAATACGCATTTTAACAAGGGCCCCCCTGTGATTAATGTGCACATTAAAGATGGAGAAGCACAGGTCCCCAACAGAACTCTGCACCGTGATGACAGTGGGTTTTTTTTAATTTTTATTTATTTATTTTTTATTTTTTTTGCTGTACGCGGGCCTCTCACTGTTGTGGTCTCTCCCGTTGCAGAGCACAGGCTCCGGACGCGCAGGCTCAGCGGCCATGGCTCACAGGGCCAGCCGCTCCGCGGCATGTGGGATCTTCCCGGACCGGGGCACAAACCCGCATCCCCTGCATCGGCAGGTGGACTCTCAACCACTGCACCACCAGGGAAGCCCCGATTACAGTGTTTTTTCTGTAGCTGTGCTGTCCAATATGGTAACCACGAGCCACTTGCAGCTACTGAGCACTTGAAATGTGCCTACTGCAATTAAAGAACTGAATGTCTAACTTAATTTAATTTAAATTAACTGTAAACAGCCACATTTAGTAAATAATTAGCCATATCCCTAGCAATCCTTTAATGCTGTTTCCAATTTTTTGCTACATAACAAATACTATGGCAGGCACTGTTGTGCATGCAGCCACTCCCCCCATAATTTGCAGTATTTCTGAATTAAAGAGCATACTCATTTCTAAGCCTTTTCATGTGTACTGACTTATTACTTTTAAAACAAGTTCTAGCAATTTACAGTGCTGTATCAAGATGAGTCAAATGTCATTTTGAGAACAAAATACTACTTATTTACAGAAGCAGTGCTTGTTTCCATACTTTAAAGATCTTTCTGGTATTCTTTTTAAACTTTTCCTGCAAGAAAAGGAAGAGATTGTGGGGAAAAGAATATTTTGAACTCCTTCTGTAGGAACATTGATAAAACTTAGCAAATGACCCTTTGAAAACACTAATTTAACTAGCTCTCAGTAAGAGACACAATAATTTTCTATTAAATCGTTAATCTATGGATGAGATTTAAAAGTTTACAATTTATGGCTTTAACTGCTTAAGTATTTGTTATACATTTTATTATTTTTAATTTTTTAATTGAAGTAGTTGGTCTACAGTGTTGTGTTAATTAATGCTGTACAGCAAAGTGATTCAGTTATACATATATATATACTTTTTAAAATTTACTTTCCCATTATGGCTTATCATAGGATTCTGAATATAAGTTCTCTGTGCTATACAGTCAGACCTTGCTGTTTATCCATTCTATATATAATAGCTTACATCTGCTAACCCCACCCTCTCACTCCATCCCTCCCTCAACCCCCTCATCCTGTGCAACCACCCGTCTGTTCTTTATGTCTGTGATTCTGTTTCTGTTTCATAGATACGTTCATTTGTGTCATAATTTAGATTCTGCATGTAAGTGATATCATAGGGTATTTGTCTTTCTCTTTCTGACTGACTTCACTTAGTATGATAATCTCTAGTTGCATCCATGTTGCTGCAAATGGCATTTGTTCTTTTTATGGCTGAGTAGTATTCTACTGTACATATGTACCACATCTTCTTTATCCATTCATCTGTCCATGGACGTTTCGGTTGTTTCCATGTCTTGGCTATTGTGAATAGTGCTGCTATGAACGTAGGGGTGCATGTAGCTTTTTGAATTATAGTTTTGTCTGGATATATGCCCAGGAGTGGGATTGCTGGATCATACGGTATTTCTATATATTTTTAGTTTTCTGAGGAACCTCCATACTGTTTTCCACGATGGCTGCACCGACCTACATTCCCACCAACAGTGTAGGAGGGTTCCCTTTCTCCACACCCTCTCCAGCATCTGCTATTTGTAGACATTTTAATGATGGCCATTCTGACTATTGTGAGGTGATACCTCATTGTAGTTTTGATTTGCATTTCTCTAATAATTAGCGATGTTGAGAATCTTTTCATGTGCCTATTGGCCTTCTGTATTTCTTCTTAGGAGAAATGTCTATTTAGGTCTTCTGCCATTTTTTGATTGGGTTTTTTGTCGTTGTTGTTGAGTTGTATATTTGTTGTACATTTTAAATATCATAAACTTCACAATGGAATGTGTACTTGCATGGTACATTCAGAATAATGAGTGTGCACTGTATCTCAGGGAATCAACGGAGGAAAACAAAGACCCACTTGGTTATTCAAGAATACACTCCATTCAGGGGAGGGGACAGCAAAGACTAGAGACAGGAAGGGGAAAGGTGAGGTTTCCTACATCCAGCTCCCACACCAATGAAAGGTGGGAGCCCAAGCCAAGCTATTAAAAATAATGAAAATGCATATCAGCAAGCTTTACTAATGATTTTGACTTAATAAGAAAACAGAGTAGATGAAATTGAAGCAAGTTGTACCTAAATAGTTAGGCTTCTAATTTTTTTTCTCATGACAAAATTGAAAGAAAAAGTTCAGATGTTTGAAACAGCCTTATTGCTAAACTTAGAAAGAGACCACATTCTTTGATCTAGTATCTTGTATGGCATTATTATATAAACTGAGTTAAATGGACAGTCCATAAAAAAATATGTACCCTCCTGTCCCCACTCTTTGCCACTGTTTTCCTTTATTGGTGACATGGGAAATTTCAGATATAGGTCAATATTATTTTTTAAATTCTGAATTAAACAATGTTGAGCTCCTCTCAAAAAACCTGTCTATGCCTAGTAACATAAATGGTTGGCAGAAATTTTATGTGATCTTAAAGCATAAAAAGGCACCCAACATTTCCCTTTTGTGGAATTTGTGGTTATTAGGAAATCAGCAAAGGCCACTGCATAGTAACAGACATATAACCCACTAGGTGGCGCAATGATGCAGAAATAAAAAAGAATGCTGTTTCCTTTCAAATTTAAAACTTCAGAACATAATTCAGGGAGATTAGAAACAAACTTTAAAACTTACAATAAAACCCCACCATTATAGCTTTTATAAGAGGTAAGGTACATTTGCAACTCAAGGGAGAAAACTAAAAGAGGAAAATTACACTTTTATTTGTCATTCATTAATATTTTTAAAAAACCACTACAGCATACATATTACAATCAATTAACATCCTATGAGGTTTTGGCCCTGCTCTGGTTGTGGGATAGTCAAAGCAATTTAAACCACCTGGAAGGTAGAAGACAGCACTTTCTGTTAATAGCAGGACCTAATTGGTATAGTGGAACATATTCCAGGAGAAAAAGTTACAGGATTTGGAGTTTCATGTAGAAGGTGGAGTCCATTCACTGGTTCATTCAATAAATATTTACTAAACGCCTTTTTCATGCCAGGCTTTGTACTGAGCACTAGAGATTAAACAGTGAGGAAAATAAACAAGGTCCTGCCTTCATGGAGCTTACAGGCTAATGGGGGCCCAGCTGTAAATCAAGGAGCCTGTCAGCAACTGTAGAACTAAAACTGTGACACACGTGCTTTAAAGGGCAAGTACAGAAAGGTCTAGAATAGGAAGAACTGGCCTCTCCAGGGACATCAGGGAAGGCTTTCCTTCTTAGTGACACCGTGGAAATAGGGAATGCAACCCACTGAAGGAGGACAAGACGAGAGACCACCACCACGGCTGAGGCACAAAGAGGGAGGCAGATGGGGGAGCCTGGGTCTCAGGAAGGATCTTGTTCTCATCTATGAGTAAAGTAAGTATAAGTCTGAGGCAGATCAATGGCACAGGTGGATTTGCAGTTTTATATATTTGGGTCCAAATTCCTCATTTTACTGAGAAGCAGGGAAGAAATCTAAGCCTAGGTCGATAGCCCCAGTAGATTACTGGGTACAAGAGGTGGGAAGAAGGAAGTAAGGGAGAGGTGCACTGAATTCCCCAGGCAGTAACGGCTTTCTCAGGGCAGCTGAACCCCAGGGCCCACCCAAGGGTTTAAGCCCCAGTCAAGATCCCCTTATACTGTGAGGAAAGAATAAAGCAAACCATAATTTCTAAGCCACGTTCCAAAGCCACCTCTGCAAGTACATCATTTAGGAGTGGGCAAGAAACTGCTATCAGGGCAGGAAACAGGAATGTTTAAAAGGCTTTCTGAGAAATGGATGCAGACACCAGAATAAGCCAAAGGACCAAAGGAACAAACTGCACCATCAAGAGTGCTCATCAGGGGGAATTCCCTGGAGGTCCAGTGGTTATTAAGACTCAGTGCTTTCACTGCTGAGGTCCCAGGTTTCAATCCCTGGTCAGGGAACTAAGATCTCACAAGACCCGAGACACGGCCAAAAAAAAAGAGTGCTCGTCTGAAGAAAGGCAACAACCAAAACCTGTCTATTGAAAGAAAATTCAGGTAAGGACTTCTACTGCATTTGCCAGGAAGACTCAGGCTTCTGCTTCCCTGGAGGGCTGGGGCCAGGGTCCAGACAACAACACAACACGCTGAGCTCTCTCCAGCTGTTCTAGTTTGTCAGTAGATGAGCTCCCGGTTTGTCATTAAGCAGCTGTAAAACCTCTAAGTTCGCTGAACATCTCAGGTGTTAATACCCACCTCACAGGGTTCTTGAGAAGATCAAGTGGAATTTTATGTGGAAGTTTTGTTTTGTTTTGTTTTTTTGCGGTACACGGGCCTCTCACTGTTGTGGCCTCTCCCGTTGCGGAGCACAGGCTCCAGACGCGCAGGCTCAGCGGCCATGGCTCACGGGCCCGGCCGCTCCGCGGCATGTGGGATCCTCCCGGACCGGGGCACGAACCCGTGTCCCCTGCATCGGCAGGCGGACTTTCAACCACTGCGCCACCAGGGAAGTCCTATGTGGAAGTTTTTACAAACCAGAAGGTTTCACACAAATGAGGGGTACCTCCTATATTAAATAAATCTCACTCTAAAAAGAGGCAGTATGGTATACATTTAATAAAAGATTTTGCAAATAGATTGCATTTAGTCATTCAGCATTTAAGTATCTACTATGACTCAGGCTTTGAAAACAAAGGCCTATCGAAGTAGAACACAGTCCCCGCTCTCAAAGGTTGCCTTTTTTAGGATATAGAAAGGCCTGGAATGGTCTAGAGAACAATGGCAGTGAATGTGTACTGAACTGGGGTATCAGTCACTGATCTATCAGCCTCAAGTCTTTCCAAATCCCCTGAGTTGGAAAAACAACATTAATTCCTCTTCTGCGTTACATTTCTTCACAACTTTGACCATGATGGTGGTTTATCATATCTTTGAAGTTTTCCCCAGACAGTAAAGAATGAATTGTTTGGAAATGAAATAGCCAACAACTTAGAAATACGACAAACATAATCTGTTCCAAAGCTGGAAATCCAGAGCATAAATAAGAACATCCAAAACACAGACAAATGTTTTACCGTAGAGGGACATCTCAGTTTTATGGCCTTTCAACATCCTAAAACCAAAATGAGCTTGGACATATACTTTCTCCACACTTTCTTGTATTTAACTTACTGCTTAACCAGAGGAAGTCTACACTCATAATTTCTCAACTGGGCTATTACCAGTCACCTTCCGAGACTGAAACCAGAAGCAAACCAGCCCTTCAGTGCTAAGATCCACACTCTTCTGCATCTGGCTTTCCCATAGCCAAGGGGGACCTTGGACAAGAGTGTCCTCATAAAGCCAGAACACTTCATAAGTCAGCATCTGACATATCTATACCCAGATGGCAGAAAAACTGCCTAGAAACCAAGCATCCTGCTTCTGGAAGTTCTAAACTAGTGCCCAGCAAACATTTTTTTTAAAGGGCCACATAGTATATATTTTCGGCTTTGCAAGTAGAGGATATTAAATAGATACTTATATAGCAACTTAAAATGTAACCATTAAAAAAGGTAAGAACAATTCTTAGCTACCAGGCAGGAAAAAAACCCAAAAAACCCACCAACCAGGCAGCCGGCTGTAGTGTGCCAACCCCCAGTCCACACTTATGCAAAATTTAATAACTGACTAGTAATAGATGTGCAGGTGTCTGTTCACCAAGCAAGGTACCATGTTTAGCCAGCAAAGTGCTCACAACCAGCACACAGGGAGGTGCACACACTGCTTGATTCCTGCTTTCCTTCATCTTGGTTTTCACTTCTATCCTCACTTCTATCCTTAGGATTGGTGTTTGCTTCTTTCTTTCTTTTCTTTTTTTAATTAATAAGGCATAAGTTTTTAGTGGGTACATAATACAAAAGTTAGGTCAATTCAAAGTGAACTCGGGACTTCCCTGGCGGTCCAGTGGTAAAGAATCCACCTTCCAGTGCAGGGGACACAGATCCCATCCTGGTCGGGGACTAAGATCCCATGTGCCGCGGGGGCAGCTAAGCCCACGCACCACAACTACTGAGCTCGAGCGCCTCAAAGAGAGCCCGCGTGCCGCAAACTACGGAGCCCACGGGCCCTGAAGCCTGTGCGCCACAACTAGAGAGAGAAAACCCGCACGCCACAACTAGAGAGAAGCACGAACGCTGCAACAAAAGATCCCGCATGCCTCAACAAAGATCCTGCATGCCGCAATTAAGACCCAAGGCAGCCAAAAATTTTAAAAAAAGCAAAACAAAACAAAGTGAAGTACACTTGGTTTTGGTAGCAACTTAACTTCTCTGGTTATATTTTACCTAAACAAAAATCTGAACTTGTTCACAATTTCCAATCACATACCACAGGGGAAACTGGCCTGAGATCAGAATCTTGCTTCAGATAATCCTCCAAGTGGATGATTAACTAACTACAGGTGGGAGATTATCAACACTTTATTGGGCGAGAGTGAGGAAATGTGTTGGACACAGAGAAGTAAAAACCTTTGCTCCCGATCTCAAGCTGGGCTGCCGTCTGTGTACCCTCACAAAAAGACAATAAGGATGCGGCACCCACAACCCAAGACAAATGCCACTGCAGAAGAAATGTTTTAAAGAGAACGTGAAAACACTACAAGTTTCCATTGCCCACCATGAAGTCTGACTTAGAGTCTGGTCAGAATTCTATATACAGCTTGTGTCAGGGCTGAACTTAGAACCAAGAATCAGCATTTCAAATCATGTCAACCTTATTAGACTGTCCATGGAAACTCATCAAACTCATCAATTCTGAATCCTGGGAGAAGAAAGAAAGCCATGCAGTGAGGCAATGAGGAAAAGACAAAAGCACCCTTGATAAGACTCCAGGGGGAACAGGAAAGAAACAAAGTTTATATCTGGAGCCTTTCTAGCTCTTTCTACCCCTTGCTGGTTGCTCTGGCTTTCAATGTCCTCCTACCCCAAAGCGTTCAAAGGTGAACTCCAAACACATAATGTCTGCTCCATCAGCAAAATGTTCTGGCTCCCAAATTCCCTCTCTATCTTTATCCCCAACCCAAACTCTCACTGTATCAATGCTTTCAGTCTCAGCTAGATATCAGAAAAAGATGACCTACTTCCCACTAAAGTATGAGTGCCTGGTAACCTACACCTCTTGGTGTTTTTTTAAAAGATGTACTTTGACCCTGATGAAACTCCTGATGGAATTCTGATCCTTAACAGGCAAGTTCACAAACACAGCACATCAAAGATGAACATTCTTTCGAATTCCACAACCCAGATGCTTTGTAGCCACGAGTTTTTCTTGACATTAATTACAATTGTTGTTTTCTGTGGGATGGGATTACACAGCCATTTCTAACTAGAGGCTGTGGACTTGGAGACAGTGGACTCTCTCACTTGACAAGACAGTCTTAATATTTTTATAACAAAATTATGATTTTAACTAGTTGTCTATGAAATCTACTTCCCCATAAAGCTGTGTCTTACACACCCTAGCATCTTTGGGGCGTCCTACAGTAATGGACACACATGGGTCACTGAAGAATGAAAACATCTCTTAAAAACATTGATATTTCATTGTGACGCATGATTCCCTGAAGGAAAAATTTCTGTATACTTTCAGTGATAATGTGCAAAATCCTTCAAATCAACAGAGGGCCGTTAGCTTCTCCCTCTTATTTCTCTGCTCATCTGATCCTGAAAAGCAGAGGCTGGGAGTTGAAAGCACCTATAAGTTTCAAATTAAAGGGATCTTGGCTCAAATTCCCTCCCTGTCATACAAGCTAGGTGATGCTGGACGAGTTACTTAACATTTCTGAGCCTCAGTGTCCTCACCTATAAAATCGGGTTTTAACCCTACCCCCAATTGGTTGGGAGGATTCAATGAGATCTGTACCAAGGGTCTAACACTGCATCAACCACTTCACTAGAGAAAAGTCTGACTGCATCTTACTTTATGTCCTGGGCCCCCTCACGATTAGGCATTTTACAGAGACATCAGGAGTTCTGATGGACACTTGGGAACTGAGCTGAGGGAGCCAATCCCCAACACACCCCGATTTGCAAAAATCAAGAACACAGCTTCAGAGCCCTTCTATAAACTCCATTAATGCATATTTTACATTTGTTGGTCCAATAAAGGAACAGAATGTTGCAGCTTCAAACAGTCTCCAAGCTACCTACAAAGTGCTTTTGGGGGGGAACACAGTGAGCAAGGCAAGAGAAAACTCACCCAGGCCAATCTCATTTCAGTTTTTTAGGACTTACCGTCTCCATTCTCTTCCTTTCACCTTCCTTCATTTAATGAGCAACTATTCTATGCCTGCACTGGTAATGCCAAGAAGCAGACCTGCCCTTGAGCACTCACAATCAACCCCCCACATTAAAAGTGACCCTCCTCCCAACACTAGGCCGAATCCAGGCCTCGTGGAAAACACACTGCTCTCCCAAAAGGATAAACACACCCACGAAAGTTTACATCTAATTGAGGACTTTTTTTTTTTTTGGGCAGTTCACTGTTTTCCAAGCGTTCGTTTTGACTAAGCTCAACCCAATCAAAAAGCTTATGTGGCTTCTCAGGAAGATAATGACCTATCCATGTAGCAGCCTACACAAACAGAGCCAACATACCCAAGTTGGAGGAGATGAGACAGACAGAAGGACATGACAGCAGCACCCCAGTTGCCAGGGCACTTGGCTGCATAAATCACTAGCCCGTATATAAAGCCAAAAGGACAAGTCTGGTGACTGGAATGATATGTGACTGCGGTTTTCTCAGGACAGTTCATTACTGGGATATAATCCAATCAGGCCAACATTTATATGTGATCGTCCAATCACACTCAAAGACAACTGAGAACAACAATGCCATTGTTCCTTGGAGCTTATTACTAGGCTAAAGCCAAGTGAGCGTCCTCCCCCAACCCCCGCCCAGTGACATGTGTATTCTCCTTGGCTCCTATTCTATTAATAAGTAAGAGAGATTCTTTAAGGCAGTGCATACTGCCTGCAAATATTCTGTGGTAATAAACAGCAAAAACATCACCGATGTATGATTTCTGGACAAAGTAAATCACAACCACAAAATTTAAGAAATTCAGAAAACTTAGCAATGCCTGAACTAATTTTATTTTTAACCCAGCTCTGTTTCCCCACATTTTACAGAGGAATGGCCCACAAAGAACTTTATCTTTAAAAAAGCAGATGACTAACCAGTCCCCAAATATGAGGTTTCAAGGACTGAGGAGGGTGATGATGCAATGCCAGCTGCCTTTCTTAATTCCCTAGCTTCTGGGGAATATCAGCTCATGCCAGAACTTGACTTTTTTTTTTTTTTTCTTAATTTTAAAGGATATTGTCAAATAAAAATAAAGCTATTTTACAAAAATACACAAAGCAGCACCACACGGCCCTTCCTCAGGCTGTAACACTACTAGCTGAAATATTTATAGACACCTGGATCACAAATACCTATATGTTCATAACCAATCATTTTTGTTGAGGGAGTGAATTAGGTCAGTGCCCTTAAGAAGCTCCCCTTCAGCTCTATTTTCCACTCTCCAAACAAAGAAAACCTTTGTGCATTGTATTAGCCACTGTAAACTGTTTGGACATCCATTGTTAGTCCTGGCTGACTGGATAAGTCTGGCGAAAAAGAGATAAAACAGGAGATTCTGTCAATATATTTCTAGCACATTCAAATTTAAGCAAGCTTTTTGCACAGAGCCAGCTCACTCTAACTGCTAAACAAGTGACTGAAATGAAGTTACTGCTCAAGCTTATCTTGGCCCTTAGAATATATACTTTCCTTATCGCTTCAAATTTCTCTGAGTCTTCAGAAGTAGCACTGTAGATAGAAGCCTAAAATAAAATATTAATCAATAAATTGCTTGGCCAGTCTGCTTCTAGCTACTTACCTGAAAGCAATAATAGTAAGGTCCCTAATCAGTCAGGGTCATAGGGAAAATTATTTGAATGAGAGAGAAGATTCACAGACATTCTAAAATAAGAAAAACTCAGTTCTTTCCACATGAGACATCATTATAGGGAGGATTTTGCCAAAATTGAGCCTATATTTTTAAATGTTTCAAGAACAATACATTACGGCTCATACTTCACAAATAAGTAGAAGTGGGACAGACACTATTGCCAATGTTTTGGTAGACTAGAACGTGCTGTCAGCATGAGATCTGAGGCACAAAATAGGATAAAGATCGAATCTCTTACCATTTAACTTGTCAAAAGATAAAGAAGACAGAGGGAGGAAAGGGGACATTCTCTTCAGCCCATCTATAAACCAGATTTATATATCACCTTTTTATTAAAAACTAACAAATCAGGGGAGGGATAAATTAGGAGTTTGGGATTAAAACATACACACTACTATATATAAAACAGATAACCAACAAGGACCTACTGTATAACACAGGGAATAGTCAATATCTTGTAATAACCTATAAGGAAGAGAATATAAAAAAAGAGTATATATATTTATATATATGTATAACAGAATCACCTTACTGTAAACCTGAAACTCACACAACATTGTAAATCAACTTTTTTCTTTTTTTTTTTTTGCAGTACGCAGGCCTCTCACTGTTGTGGCCTCTTCCGTTGCGGAGCACAGGCTCCGGACGTGCAGGCCCAGCGGCCATGGCTCACGGGCCCAGCCGCTCCGCGGCATGTGGGATCTTCCTGGACCGGGGCACGAACCCGCGTCCCCTGCATCGGCAGGCGGACTCTCAACCACTGCGCCACCAGGGAAGCCCTCAATAAAATTTTTTAAAAATTAAAATAAAAACAAATAAATCAAAATGACTTCAAAAAGAAAATACTCATTAAGTTTCATAAAGTTATATGTAAAAGCAGCAGCTCTTAGAATCAAGTCACTTCTCAGTCTGTATTAACTTGTAGGCTAGCAAACTATAATTTCTCAAGCTTACTCATATAGAAAAGTACCAAGAATCACAGAGCAGTTGAGAAACTGAGGCCCTTCAGAGAAACAATACCTTATGTGACAGGTAGGACTTAGGGTGGCATCCACACTCAAGCAGGTGATTATAAAGTCAAAGGACTGATTTCTATAGTTCTGAACACGAATTATAGAAAGCAGTCCCTCAGTAATGATGATGATATGAGTAAATTATAACTACTGCCACTAAATTGCCATTGCAACCCCAGGAGGCATCTATGCCTTTTGTTTGCTGGCACTCAGCTTCCCCTAGTCCCAGAGACCAGAAGCCCCCAATCCCCTTGCCAACAGGGTACCAATGAGGTGCAAGTATTTGTTTAAGATCTAAAAGGATGAAGGGAAGCAAATGCCATTTGTTTTCATTTTCCTGTAGCAGCAGTCAGAGGCAGAAACTGATTTCCCAGACCTGAGCTTTGCAGCTGCCTCCAAGCTCCCTACCATTTTAGCCTCCTCTGGGCTACAGAGGCTGGGATGGTAAAAGGGTTTTTTGGAGGTCCTGGCTCAGGGCAGCAGCAGCTTTCTAACTTTCTAGGGGGCAAGTCAGAGACTAGCAATGGGCCCTTTTGCTCTGTAGGCACCTAATTCTCTCCATTAAATTTCATTTTCCTTGAACTAGCTAGAACGATGTCTGTTTTTTTCACTGAATCCTGACCCAGAGGGTTTGTAATGTTCATTTCACAGCTGAGAAAACTGAACCTGAGAAAAGTAAATTGCCTAAGGCCAAGCAAGTAAGTGTCAGGACAAGAAGAATTCACACCCAGGTCTGCCTGACTTCAACATCACAAAATCAAAGTTAAACACACAGAGTGAAAGGTAAGCCTATCTCCAACCCATGACCCAGCAATTCTACTCCTAGGAATTTACACAAGAGAAATGGGTGTGTAAGCCCAAAGAACAAACTATAGGTGATTTTCATAGCAGCTTCATCCATAATAGAAACAAAACAAAAACCTGACAACCCAAATATCCGTCAACAAAAGAATGGATAAACAAACTGGTAAATTCATACAAATGGAGTATTTACTACTCAGCAATAAAAAAAAAGAACTACTGAATTGTATAACAACACAAAGGTTACTGAGGAAAGAAACCAGACACCAAATGCTGATTTCATTTACACAGATCCTCTCAAGGTGAAGCAAGACTATAGGATGGTGAGAGATGTCAGAAGAGAGGTTCCCTTGTGGGTGGGGTGGTGAACAGTCAGAAAAGTGACAAGAGAGAGCCTTCTGGAGTGATGGCAAGTTCTATTTTTTGATCTAGGTGGTAATCACACAGGTGAATACATTCACGTAAAAGTTCATCTGGCTCTGCAACTGGATAGTGGTGGTGGCTGCAATTAATTGCCACAATTAAATGCCACTGAGTGCACACTTAGAATGGTTAAAATAAGGTTGGGAGGGAGGGAGACGCAGGAGGGAGGGGATGGGGGATATATGTACGCGTATAGCTGATTCACTTTGTTATACAGCAGAAACCAACACACCATTGTAAGGCAATTATACTCCAATAAAGGTGTTAAAAAAAAAAAGAATGGTTAAAATAGTGGATCTTATTGCGTTTTACTACAATAAAAAAAATCAAGCTCTCCACTTGAGAGTTGTACATTTTACTGTCTGTAAATTATACTTCAATTTAAAAAATAAAAATAATAATATAGAAAAAGCTCCATTGTGAGTAAGCAGGCTTTGGAGGACAGACCCAGGACACCAGTGTTTCCACAGGAAAATTTTTCTCAGCTTCAGGCAAATGTTTTTCACCTCAGTTCTTTGGTTAATTGAATCTACCTTTCCTGCCTCTTCCTGACCCTTGAGTAAAGACATCTGCAAACTGTGCGCTTAAGCAGTATAAGCAGACCAAATACTTCTCCCAGACCTTTGATTAAAATCCGAATTAGGTTCTGCTAGAAAGAAGACCACCAATATTCAAAATGAACTCCTTGCCTCTTCATTTCAATGTGTCGCCACTTGACTGTTTTTAGACACTTAACAATAATGCCAGAAGGAAAAGCACGAATGTTTCCAGTTCCATTTCTGGAAAATTTCAATGGCTGTCTGAGATGCCACAAATCTCTCTCCCCTCTTAAAACTCACCCAGACACTAAACAGATCGGGCCAAGGCAGGCGAAGTGCTCTCCCTGAAGTTAGGCAGAAAAACTTTGATGTGCCTGAGGTAACCCTGAAACATGGCTGCTGGCGAGTGACTTCGCATCAGTCAGTGATGTGAATGAGGCCTTGCGACAGTCACCAGGAAGCTCGTCTTCGGCGCATTTGTGAAGAACAAATCAGAAAGGGTTCCCAGTGGCAGGCCTGCCTTACCTTCCGTGCTCGTGCTACGGGCAATGCGGTCCCTGGGAGAGGAGTCCATGGGGAAAGGAGGGGTGCCGGAGGCTCCCAGGATGCAGCTTTTACTAGGAAGGATGGAGGGAAAGAGGAAGGAGAACGATTCTCAGGAAGCCCTGGGAGATGGTTGCAGTTGCTGGCTTGGGGCTGCAGAGTGAGGAAGAGAATTCAGCACCCACTGAGCTGGTACATTATTTAAGCTGCAACTGAATAATAGATCTTTCCACCACTTCATGGGCTAACCAAGACAGCCACTCTTTGGAAACTGCTTTGCAGAGAGAATGCATTGGCTCTCTTCTTAAAAGAGAAAACAGAAAGAAAACACACACGCAAGTTGTTTAAGGAGTGTGGAAGCACTTAAAGATGGCATGAACCAACAGAAATTACCCAGAATGTTCTCTAGGCTTTATACCAAACACTCAGAATCTTAAGCACTGTAAAAGACTTCAGAGTTGATCAAATATAATTATTCATTTCCCTATAAAGAAACTGAGAACTAGAATTACACGCCTTAGCTAGAGTCACCAAGCTAATCCGTAGAATAGCTTATGCACCATTAAAGAAAGGGTGTGTATAAAATTCTACACCTTTTTTTTTCTTATGGACAAACTATCATCCACTCACTGTATCAATGTCAGGAATCCACTTTTCTAAGTTCTCGATGTCTTCAATTCTTACTAGTTTATGCAACAAGCCTTCTAATCAAGTCGGTACAAAGTGGTCAACACTTAGTGCATGTGCTTGGTGCCCTGTCAGCTTCTGGGGTGACCAAGATGACTCAGACCAGGGAGGGGCTCACGGCTGACGGGAAATGACTGGCATGTGGCAGATGTGATAAGGGCTCGAATAAACACTGGCATGTGCACGCTAACCTGTCACAGGCCAGGAGGCAACTGATTCAGCCTGAGTGAAAAAGGGTAAGGGAGGAACTGGACTTCTAAAAATGAGCTCATCAGGAAGTTTCTTCTAAACTATTCATTCTTTTCAAAAGCAGAAATGATGAGTTTTGTTGTTTTTATTTTACAGATGGGTTTTTTTAAATTGTTACTTTTATTTATTTATTTCTGGCTGCATTGGGTCTTCGTTGCTGTGTGCGGTCTTTCTCTAGCTGCGGGGAGCGGAGGCTACTCTTCGTTGCAGTGCTTCTCATTGCAGCGGCTTCTCTTGTTGCAGAGCACGGGCTCTAGGGCTCAGTAGTTGTGGCTCGTGGGCAGGTTCAGTAGTTACGGCGCACAGGCCTAGTTGCTCCACGGCATGTGGGATCTTCCCAGATCAGGGCTCGAACCCGTGTCCCTTGCATTGGCAGGTGGATTATTAACCACTGAGCCACCAGGGAAGTCCGGATGAGTTTCGCTAATACTAACTCCTTCAGAGAATTTCATTCTGCTTTACTAGATATATTTAGCAACAGCCTTCCTAGGATTGAGAACGGGCTACTTGCCTCGCACAGCTACATCACCCCTCCTCCCTGTCACCCAGGCTCCCAGGTGCTCCGGGCAAGAGGAGGCAGAGAAGGAACCCCACAGCCTAGGACTTGGAACACTTCCCTTATAAGAAATGGCTCTCAGCGAATGGAAACAAACAGCTACACTTGGAACATTATTTCCTCCTCCGAAGAACAAAGCTCCAAGAAGCTACAAGTCTTAGAAGAGGAGTTCAGTAAATCCTACTGATGACTAGAATGCATTATTTCCCCGGTTCACCTTCAACTAAGTGACAACGTCTAGAGTATCTGCAGTGTTCTCTCATCTCTATCAAAGGTTTTTCTAACACACACAGTGGCAAAGATACAGCTGGATTCTGGGATTCTCTGGCTCTCCAGTGGTTAGGACTCCAGGCTTCCACTGCAGGGGAGCCAGGGTCCAAAGATCCTACAAGCAGCATGGCACGGCACCGCTCCCCCGCAGAAGAAAAGAAAAAAAAAAGATACAACTGGATTCTAATCATTATCTATTAATTACGGCCTAATAACTCTTACCGACCAGCAAGCTATCCCAATAATTCTCTCCCACAATGTATTACATATATTCTCCCTAAATGACTCTGACTTGTCACTAACTATATTGTCACTAACTATAAATATATAGCTCTATATTTAGTCCCATGTTTATATAGGCTGTCTGTCAAATGAAGCATACTATAATTAGTTTTCGAAGATGATGTCACTTTCTCTTGTGAACATAATGTATATATTCCATATGGCTGAGTAAAGTCTACAATACAAATAATAATTATCATATTAACTCTGAAATCCATGTTTACATATGCATATGGGTAAAATTCAGGAAACATTTGTATTCAAGGATGTGACATGAAGTCTTTGCCATAATTAATGGTATAATTTGAAATTCTGGGGTCAGTAGAGCTTCCTGTGTAACACGCAACAAATATTTTACTCTCAAAGGATCTATCAAGAGTCTTTCACCACTACTACCATTCCTGCCACCCTCCAAACTCTCCAACCCCTCAACACTCATACACAATGATGGGGGAAGAGAAACACAAGTAGAACCTATAATCTATGAATATTCTAATCAGGCTAAATATTTAGTTTGAAAGTTAAAATAAACATTCATGATTACTGGAATTTATACTGCTATGGTTTGCAACACACAATGGTGTATAAGTGACTAAGAAAAGCTGCATTATGTTTTTTAAGGTTAAAGACCTGATTTAACTTTAACCATCTGGCAGAGGTACTAAACAAATAACTGTACTGATTTTAAATGACTAAAGTTACTAATTGAAGGCCTAGCACTTCTCATAAAGAGTGTGCACGCACACACAATTAGGGATTTTGCTGACTGAAGCAAAGTGTTTTCTACTGTGGTTTTATTCACCTATCCTGAACATGAACTTCAATTGCTCATTTCTCCAGGTCACGGCAGGGTTTCTTTTTTCCTACCTCAAGACTTCCAATTCCTACAACAATCCTTGTTAAAGCCTATTCTGCAGACCCAATGAAAGCTCCATTTTTAAAGAGTTAGATGCATTACATGTGAGGCTGCTCGGGTCTCTGTATTCTTAGGCGCTGACGGATGGTGACTGCGATACACTTGGTAACATGGTGATGTCCCCCAGGAGTGCCAAAGCATTTCCCCCCTTTTCACTCTATCCTATCACAAATGTCACACCAACAGACTTTAAAATTGCAGAATGGCTTGCGGGAAGCAAAGAGAGGAATGAGACTTAGGGAAGACATTAAATCGCTTCACGAATACACTGTCTGCAGCAACAGAGAGAACTGGGTGGACAAGAGCAATACGTACACATTAAGACACAAAGTCCATCAAATTCAACTTTCCTGGCTTTTCTGGGCCATCCTGTGTCCGACTTTCCTGAAGGTGCAGTTGAGGTACACCTAGCGCTCCATACCTAAACGTCACACTCATATTTTAAGAGTATTTTCCAAATCTCAGATTTCAAGGGCCATCTTCACAGTTTTGGCCTTATTCTCATACCACTCATCCTGATAATTTACTATTTTTCTTAAATCGAACTCACCGTTTTATTTAATACTTATTTTTGTCTCATTCTAAGCAATCTATCCATGAAATAAATGAGTTTGGTGACCGGCTTTATGTTTTTTAGTCCTGAACTACAAGGGTCATGCACAGTAATTAAAGAATGGGCTACGTCCCTCCCTGTGCCACCTGTAAATCTGTCTGCACAGCACACTTAGGAAACAACACTGTTTTGAAGACAGCAAAAAAGGCAGAGAAAATGTTTAATTTAATAGGCATTTTTTCAATATGACAGCCCTGAGTCTCCCTTTTGAGTTCACAGGTTATCGAGACTGACACAGCTTTGGAAGATGGAGGCGCGAGCCCCCTTAAAAAACCCGAATGAGGGCTTCCCTGGTGGTGCAGTGGTTGAGAGTCCGCCTGCCGATGCAGGGGACACGGGTTTGTGCCCCGGTCCGGGAGGATCCCACATACCGCGGAGCAGCTGGGCCCGTGAGCCATGGCCGCTGAGTCTGCGCGTCCGGAGCCCGTGCTCCGCAACAGGAGAAGCCACAGCAGTGAGAGGCCTGCGTACCGCATAAAAAAAAAAAAAAAAAAAAAAAAAAAAAAAAACCCCGAATGAAACAGTCACCGTCATGGGAAGGCCCATGCAGGCCTGTCCAGGCTCTAGCAGTCAGACGCTAAGTTCCAAGAAGGGCATTTCCTAATCAAGCTGCAAAAGTGGAAGCAGGTACTTTCCAACTCAGAACTCTCTTCCTCACACGGTGCCATAGGCAGTGTACAAAGTTAATCGACTGCTTTCCTAGGTAACCTTCAAACCTGGAACTAGCTATTGCCAATACCGGATGTTAGGACTGAGTGGCTGATAACTTTTCTCCATTGCTGTTATACAGTTTTTGCAAAATTTTTAATGGGAATACCACCTCAGACCCTCATAAATTTGCTAGCTGTACGAGCTTTCTCTCACAAGGGTCGTCATAAAAATTCCTGTGGGGACGAAGTAGGTTCTAAATCGTTTTAGGGAACATTTCTTTTTTAACCTTAAAAAAGCCCATGTAGGGACTTCCCTGGTGGCACAGTGGTTAAGAATCCACCTGTCAGTGCAGGGGACACAGGTTCGAGCCCTTGTCTGGGAGGATCCCACATGCCGTGAAGCAAGTAAGCCCGTGCGCCACAACTACTGAGCCTCTGCTCTAGAGCCTGCATGCCACAACTACTGAGCCTGCGTACCACAACTACTGAAGTCCATGCGCCTAGAGCCTGTTCTCTGCAACAAGAGAAGCCACCACAATGAGAAGCCCATGCAGCCCAGTGAAGAATAGCCCCCACTTGCCGCAACCAGAGAAAGCCCGTGCATAGCAACGAAGATCCAACACAGCCAAAAATAAATAAATGAATACATAAATTTTTTAAAAAGCCCATGTAAAACATCGAAGTTTTTAACCCACTAAATAGGTGTTAAATCTGACCTCTGTCTGACTGTATGTTTCTGACCCTGCCCCTTGGATTTAGGATGAAGAAACAATTCAGTAAAACACGTGAGATAATCATTCTGCCGCACCCACCCAATTTTCAACGGAAAATGCCTCTCAATACCAAGGCTGGCTGGTCCAAGGCCATTCCAGCCAGCACTTGTTGGCCCCGATTACTGCTTAGAGCCTGATCAATAAGGCATTTTATAGGGTGTCAGCTCTCAACCTCGATAAGCTAATCTGCAGCCACAACTCCTCAATGGGATTTGTTTTAGGGTTTAGGCAAGGAATTCCCGGATGGCTCATATTCTTGGTAGAGGTATGTTGAAAGTTTCAGCGTGATTACTAACCCTTCCTGAGTCTTCACCCCATCAGCCCCTCCCATACCTCAGGCCACACCCCCGCCAAATCTGCATAGCTTTTAACTACGGAACATATGACAGTACACAGGACTACAGTGGCCCCGCCTAGTTTCAAAAACTTTTCTGTCTCCTAAAAAGAAAGCCTTCTTCAGGAGAGAAAACCTTGCTAAACTCAAAAGTCACTGTACGGCTTTTATCTCCCTCGGAATTCCCAGGAACTTCTCCAGCATAAGAGCAATGTCTGGCTGTGACCTTTTGTCAATGTACAAAGAATCAGATTAAAAGGTAAACAAATGTAGGCAGAAACCCTTGCAAATGGAACTCCCCAGGGGGTGATGCTAAAATATTTTGGGTCTTAAGCATATGAGAGCCCCCAAAAGAGTAATATTCCCTGTGTAGGGTGCGTGGGGTAGCCCTGTTTACTGGGAAACTGGTTCACTTCTTTATAGGAAAAGTCAAGTCATTAATACATTAGGGATTTCTGTGACTTTTTTTTTCTTTTTCTCAAAGTTCTCTTCCTGGCATTTAAAGCCTTTCAACAGAGTGTGAGCATCTCTTGCTCTTTCCCTCAGCAACTGCCCTAACATACCTGGCACCTCCTATCGGTCCTTAGTAACCCAGAGCCCAGCACTTAATAGAGTTTTCAGCACCTGTTTTGGTTCTTATTACAGTTGGCCCTCCATATCCAAGGATTCAACCAACTGTGGATCAAAAATATACAGGGAGGGAAAAATTCCAGAAAGTTCCAAAAAGCAAAACTTGAATTTGCCACACACCAGCAACTATTTACACAGCATTTACATTGTATTTACAACTATTTCCATAATATTTATATTGTATCCGGTACTGTAAGTAACCTAGAGAGGATTTAGAGTGTACAGGAGGGGCTTCCCTGGTGGCGCAGTGGTTGAGAGTCCACCTGCCGATGCAGGGGACGCGGGTTCGTGCCCCGGTCCGGGAAGATCCCACATGCCACGGAGCGGCTGGGCCCGTGAGCCATGGCCATTGAACAGGCGTCCGGAGCCTGTGCTCCGCAACGAGAGAGGCCACAACAGTGAGAGGCCCGCGTACCGCAAAAAAAAAAAAAAAAAAAAAAAACTAAAGTGTACAGGAGGATGCCCTTAGGTTATAGGAAAATACTACACCATTTTATATAAAGGGCTTTGAGCATCCTTGGATTTTGGTACCTGAGGGGGGTCCCAGAACCATTCTCCCCGCCATCCCGGGATACTGAGGGATGACTATACTAGCTACTGTCTACTTAGAATCCACTAGCCAGGCACCCTATGTCATTTCACTCAGTCCTCGTCTTAGAGACGCGTTATTAGCCCCATTTTCTAGGCTGGCTTACCCTGTGAGGTATCTGTTCAAATGGCAAACTTTCTTCCCAAAAAGAAACCCTGAAGGGAGTGTGCACAGAACAAACCCACACTTTGTTGCATTTCTGTATTGCAGAGTGTGCATCTGTATCGCATACTCCCTCCTTAAGCCGCAGGTATCCCAGCAGAGAGTTTGCAGGGTCTTAAAAAACATCTAAACTTTTCAGATCAAACAGACGACTCTTGACGGCAGAAGTTGAGTCTTGCTTATCTTGTACCCCACCTGCTCACAGTGGACCAGCACAAGTGGGCGCTCATTAAGTTATCAGCTGTGTGGTCCTGAAAAAGCTACAGCAGCAACTCAGGGGGAAAACAATCTCCCTTCATTAATCTCTGACAGCAGCTTTGAAAAAGCTCAAGAAACACCTCAAAAGCCACCGTTGCCTTAGTAAAGCACCCTCCTTCTCTCGTCTCCCAAGAGAGGGGAAACTACAGCATCCTGTTCATGCTTCTAATTGGAATGCATCAGAGTCTTAATTATTTGCATTCTTCCCCAACAAGACAGTATGGTAGAGGCACACTCTTAACATTTGTATTCCCCACACTGAAGCGAAGTTGTTCATGAAAATTTATTGAATAACCATATTTCATTCTCTCAGGCAAGATATTACATGGCATTTTGCCACAAATGCAATCACTACTAGTAACTCCTCACTTAAAATGAAAATGGTCCACTTCCAAGGTTTGCGTGTAGACTGTCTCTCCCAGGAATAATCCTGACACAGGTGGACCTGTTCTCCCAAGGTGACTGTCAACGCACCCAGCACAGACCACCTAGAGATCTGAGGAAAAGGGCCTCTTCTCTGCTGGGATTCCCCTAGCTGAGGGAGGGAGGGAGGGAGGGAGGAAGGAAGGAAGGGAGGGAGGGCAATAGGATGGGATTTGTCTACGCTGAGAACTGCAGGGAAACCACAACCATTACTCAGGCCAGACAGCTGCCAAGGAAGCAGCGCTGCCTAAGAACTGAAGCTAAAATAGAGGTGGGAGGCTGTATTCCTTTCCATTACTAAGCCCTGGAGTATTCACTCCCAAGTTCATCCACATTTCAAGAATGTTAAAACCCTGTAGTCAAAACCCTGATTATTTATAACTTAAAATAACCTACTGTGTAAAGCAGAAACTTTACAAATGAAGACACAAAAGAAAAGCAACTGGTGACAGGTAAGATAATACCAGAGTACACATCCATTCCCTACTGCAAATAACTTTTACTTATATTGCAGAGGCAACTGATTAAAAGGGAAAGAGAGGATTCTGGTCTCCAGAGAGTTGTCAGTTTGTCTCACGTACACACGCCTGTAATTTTGCATCAAGTAGAGTGCGGTCTGAAACACAGAAGGAAAACACAAAGGCATAGGGCAGGCGACACAACAGGAACAACGAGATGCCTCCGAAGTAGTAGCGATCCAAGACAGAGTTCAAGACAGTCTTCCCTACTCGCGACTTAACCTGAAATCCAAGTGACTTTAGAGAACAGAGAAAAGGGTCCAGAAGCCCTGGAGGCCACAAGCCACCACCTCTGTTCGGTGAAACCTAGTCCCTGCCCTCAACCCCACCTCCGGATGGGAGAATTCCAGCCACCTAATGAGCATCTGGGAAGCCCACCACGCGCTCCCATGCCCCGTCCTCACGACCCTTCTCCCAACCAAGCGGGACGCAAGAGGGCACTTACTCGGAGCCAACCTGACATCTCCCGCCGGGGTGGAAACCCGCGATCTCCTCGCACCGGCATCTTCGGGCGCGGGTCCCGCGTGGGCGCGCAGGTCCAGGACCCAGTTCCACCTCCTCCTCCTCCTCCGGGCGGCAGGTCAGTGCTCCGACCCGCAGCCGGGTTTTAGCCAGGTGCCGGCCCGCGGGAACCCACCCCTTTGTCCCTCCCCCCTCGGCGCGGCGTCGGCCCGCCCCCGGCCCGAGGCAGCGCCTCGGCGCCCGCCGCCTGGCCCGGGAAACTCTCAAATGGGCCGCTACCACCCCTGCGCGACCCGGGGGAGGGTTCGCCGGCGCCGCGCCCTCGAGGTCCCCGCAGAGGGCCGTGTCACGCGCGACTCCCGGCCGGGGACGAAGGAGGGCGGCAGCAGCAGGGGGACCCCGAGGACAGAGCGTCCCGCGGCCCCGACACCCAACCCCCCCACCGGCGGACCTGATGGTTCGCTCCGCGGCGAGCTCTGCGAGCAGCAGGTCCGGCTCCGGGCGCCCGCCGGGGGAGCTCTCCAAGTTTGCGTGTAGCAGCGAGCCCTGGGCGGCCTGTTTGTCCACGGGTTCTTCCCTCAAGGTCGCGTGCGCATCCTGTATGAACCCTTTCTGGAGAGGTTTGCAGAACCTCCTTCCGAGTTCTCTTCGAAAAGGAACCGAGAAGTTTTTTCTGTCCTGCCTAGAGGACACACACACACACACACACACACTACCCCTACGTTTAAAACACGACTTTTGAGAAAAATATACTCCAGGTTATCTCTTTGGCACATTTCCAATAACTCCAGTAAAGAGATTAAAACTCCTCTCCCCTCACCAGCTTTTCAAAGGCTTTCTTTAAAAAAGTAGGTCACAAATGCTTATCAGGCAGGATTCATCGAATTCAACTCAGTACATTTATTCGTTTTAGAGTCCTCTATGTATAAAGAATTGTGCACGATAAATAAACGTTTCCTTATTTTAAGGGCATGTAAATTATTTGGAGAATCAAAACAGGTACACTGATTACAAATATAATCTTGGATTTGAAATCTTAAGGAAACCATGTTGTAAGAGAAAAAAGTATGGCCCATCCTGCTCTTAAGTTGAAAAGCGAAACTCGGCCTAGACTCACAAGAAGGTAAAAGGTAAAAAGGTCTGATCTGACCAGCTGACAAGATACAGATGCCGGGCTCTCTCCCCGAAAAGTTGCTTCACTTCCTGCCTAATCAAAACAAGTTTGGCAGTTTATGTGGAAAAACAAGTACAGCAGATGCCTCTCTGAAAGTGTTAGGCTTCTGGCCTCCTTTGGAATGGCTAAGTGCCTGCCTCTGAATAAAAAGCACTGTGAGTAACATTTCCCATTTTCCTTCAAGTCTCCAGAATTAGACGTTTTGGCTGTATTCCTGATGTAAGGTGTCACTCTCCTGTTGAAAGAGCCATTTAAAAAAAATGTTTCCCAAATTAGGCGGTGTGGACAAATAATAACAATGGCAGCATTTGTGAACTGGTCACACCTTAGTGGCATGAGCTTACACCACTAAGCATTTAAAAAGGAACAAAGGAACCCAGAATGTAGCAATTATATCTGCTGAATTTCCTTTTTCTCTCTAGAGTTCCACTGTCCAATATGATAACCACTTGCCACATGTGAGTATCGAATACATTTAAATTTAAATTAACTAAAATTAGGGCTTCCCTGGTGGTGCAGTGGTTAAGAATCCGCCTGCGAACGCAGGGGACATGGGTTTGAGCCCTGGTCTGGGAAGACCCCACGTGCTGCGGAGCAACTAAGCCCCGTGCACCACAGCTACTGAGCCTGCGCTCTAGAGCCCGTGAGCCACAACTACTGAGCCCGTGTGCCACAACTGCTGAGGTCCACGCGCCTAGAGCCTGAGCTCCACGACAAGAGAAGCCACTGCAATGAGAAGCCCGCGCACCACAAGAAAGAAGAGCTCCCACTCGCCGCAAGTAGAGAAAGCCCGCACACAGCAACGAAGACCCAATGTAACCAAAAATAAATAAATAAAATAGATAAATTTATTTTAAAAAATTAACTAAAATTAAAGGAAACAAAAAATTCAGTTTCTTAGTCACATTAGTCACATTTCCAGTGCTCAATCAGTAGCCACATGTGGCTAGTGGTTACATTGGACAGTGTAGATATAGAATATTTCCATCATTGCAGAAAGTTCTATTGCATCACACTACTCCAAATGATGACATATTTTTACAGTAGAAATACAAATATTTTGGCACAATACATAGTTCTGACTCAGGTGTTGAAAAAAAGTGATTCAATTGATACAGTAGCATTGCTGGTGGCGGTATAAATCAATACAACTCTTTGGAAAAACAAGTTATAGTAGTACATATTTTACACATGTGGGCTTGCACATGTGAACCCCACTCCTAGAATTTTTTTCTCTGAAGAACTTCTATCCAAGAAGTAATTACCAAACACCTTCTGTCAAGTCAGAACCCCCTCATAAAAGACTTAGGCTCTATCCTCAGAGAGTTCAGTTTATTGTAATAGACAATCAGTAAATAATAAGAAACCACGTAAGTGTTGACATTCCTGGCAGACTCAGGGTAGTCTGGGGGCTTTCAGGAGAGGTGTTCCTCACCAGACTAGGGGTATGGAGTTTAGGGAAGGCTTTCCAGAAACGAGGTACTTACACATTCTAAAGGACACGTAGGAATGAGTGTGAGACAAAAAGAGGGGCAAGAGCTTTCCAGGTGAAGGCAATAAATAACAAGTGGAGAAACAAGGAAGGAAGACCATGGGCTTGCTCTTGAGATGCCAGGAAGTAAGGCTGTCCAGGCAAGCAGGGGCAGTGTTCTACTGTGACACAATAGAAGTGGAATTAGACTGGCATTTTATAAAGATCACTCTGTCAGCTTCTTGGAAGATGGATGAGTTGGGTGGGAGCTGTGGGGAGGGACATCAGTAAGAATGACAAGACCAGCACACACAAAAAAAAGGATTTTTGTGGGAATGCAGGTGAGAGATGATGTGGCTGTGAAGTTAGACAAAAGGAGCCACTTCAAGAGAAATTAAGGAAGTGTAATCAGCAGACTGGGTGCCTGCCTGATCAGATGTGAGGTAAGGAAGAGGGAAGCGAGCCTACGGTGACTCTTAGGTTTCTGGCTTAACTAAGTAGATGACGGTGCCTTTTGCCAAAATAGGAAACACAGGAGTGGGAGCAGATTTTGAGAGGGGCTTGAGGAAGGATGGTGAATTCGATTAAGGACTGATTGAGTTTTGAGGACTATGAGTTCTCCAGGTGGAGATGTTCAAGTATCTACTATATGCCAGGTATTGATGAGTGTTTGGGTAGAGAGATTTGAGGTGGAGGAAGAGATTTGGAAATCGCCAATGTATCAAGAAAGCTGAAGTCATGGGAGATAATGAGACTTTTCAGAGAAGTGATGAAGACTGAGGCAGGAGAAGAGTAAGGATAGAACCCATCCCTGGGAATGCCAATATTTAAGGGGCAAGCTTAGGTCCTCAGAATAGAGATAAAAGAGGAACTGCCAGAAGGGGAAGGAAAAAATCCTCTGGTGCAGGGTGTCCAAAAAGTCAAGAGAAGAATGAATTTCAAGAAGGGAAGAATAGCCAACATGGAACTTTGAGGAGCTCAACTAAGATAACAACAGAAGACATTCACCAGGAAGAGGACCACTGCTCATCCTGGCCAGCGCTCTTTCAATGGCAAGATGGGACTGGAGATTAGATGACAGAGGGTGACTGGGAGGTGGGACAGCACTTCACTGTATGCCTATTTATAACACAAGATGGAAACCATCAATGTCCAAGGATGGAGGGCTATTAAATTACAGCAAATCAACTTAATTGGCACAGCAAGCCATCATTTAAAATTATATAAAGAAGTCTGGGACTTCCCTGGCAGTCCAGTGGTTAAGACTCCACGCTTCCATTACAAGGGGCATGGGTTTGATCCTTGGTTGGGGAACTAAGATCCCACAAGCCATGCAGTGCAGCCAAAAAAAAAAAGTATCTATTCTGCTGATGGCAATAACCAAGAAATTACAAAAGAAAAGAAAAGAATTGGAAAGTATATGAGAACATGCTTTGATGAATGGATAGGATTGTGTTTTTCTTTTTAAATAGTAGTTATTAAAAAAATTGTAGTTACTGTTTGTGCAATAGATAATTTTTCAAAACTTGTCATTATGTATTACAGTGTAAGATCCTTAAATTATAGTCAGAAGACCTCAAATAAATGTAATAAACTTAACACTTTTGGGCTTCCCTGGTGGCGCAGTGGTTGAGAGTCCGCCTGCTGATGCAGGGGACGTGGGTTTGTGCCCCGGTCCCGGAGGATCCCACATGCCGCGGAGTGGCTGGGCCCGTGAGCCATGGCCGCTGGGCCTGCGCGTCCGGAGCCTGTGCTCCGCAACGGGAGAGGCCACAACAGTGAGAGGCCCACGTACCACACACACACACACACACACACACACACACACACACACACAAAGCAGGGGGCTTGCTCACAGCATGAAGAGAAAGACATGTAAACAAACAATGACAAGGCACAAGAATTGCTCAAGTACATGTACGACTGAAGTGCTGACAGTTAAAACTCTGCCTGAGGAAAGGGCACTTTTCAGGAGACAAGGCCCGGCATCCCCTTAGCTTTCCAAATCAAAGGACCATGCCAATAACTGTGCATATTCACTTAAAGGACTCCTTCTTCCACAAGCAGCCACCCACAGCCCCTAAAAGAACATCCAGGAGAGAGGCATTCAAAGTTTTGCTCTGCCCCTCATGGCTTCACATTTTGTTATTTAATGTTACACTTGCTCACTTTCAAAGTTTAACTCCACGTGCGTGCACCTAGGAATGGCCCTGTAAGCACACAGCGAGAAGGTGGCTGTCCACAAGCCAGGAAGAGGGCCCTCACTAAGAACCAAGTCTGCCAGCACCTTGATCTTGGACTTCTCAGCCACCAGAACTGTGAGAAGTAAATGTCTGTTGTTTAAGCCACCCTCTCTGTGGTGTTCTGTTATAGCAGCCTGAGCTAAGCCAGCCTCCACGTCCTACATGAGTGGACCCTGCTGCCTTCTCCAAGCACAGCTCAGGCTGCACACTCCCAACCTCACTTCCTGGAGCTACACTGGCCTTTCTTTGTAGTTGTCACTCTTGAGACCCTGCCAAGCTCATTCCTGCCCCAGAGGCTTTGTTGGAGCTTCTCTGCCTGGACCACAGAGCCAGCTCCTGCTTAGATGTCTCTTTCCATCTAAAGTAGGAAGCATCCCTTGAGGTGGCTATCAGGAAGCAATGCCCTCAGGAGAAAGCCAAGTCTAAATTAAAGCAAGGAGGTGGAGGCCAGCTGAGTGTTTCATTTACTGTGAATCAAGGGTTTCAGAGAGCCCAGTGCAGGGGTATGAAAGGGGGTGGGGGGGGTAACGGGTTTGTTTAGGGGAAGCGAAGACCAGAGAGGAACAACAGCAGGAAGGGAGAACAGCCCAAGAAAGGGCCCCCTCTTTTTTTTTTGGTATGCGGGCCTCTCACTGTTGTGGCCTCTCCCGTTGCGGAGCACAGGCTCTGGACGCGCAGGCTCACGGCCATGGCTCACGGGCCCAGCCGCTCCACGTCATGTGGGATCTTCCCGGACCGGGGCACGAACCCATGTTCCCTGCATCGGCAGGCGGACTCTCAACCACTGTGCCACCAGGGAAGCCCAGAGCCCCCTCTTTTTAAACATCATCATCGTCATCATCATTATTACCACTATTGGTAACATGTTAGCATTGCTGCTATCATCACTACAATGAAAAGGTGTCAGAGTAAGAGCAAAAAGGATGAAAAAACATCAGGAATCAGACTTAACAGGGAGAGAAAGTTCTCAGTTCTAAATGGATGCTGCCTTCTATTCACCTCTCCTCTCCCTGCCAGTGGCACAAACTCCAAACCCCAGCATCCCCCATACCCGCCCCGCCCTGTGTAAGAACTCCGCAATGGGTTCACCTGGCCACAAAGTTGTCAAAAGAATTAGCTGTGCAACTCAGAGTCAGCTGCATGGATTATAAGTCTGAGGAGGCCCCAGCCTGGCGTTACAGGGGGAGTTCTGGCTGGAAGGAGGTGGCTGTGGTCTGGGCTGACCTTGGGGTGCAAGGCTGTCAATGGGCAGGCTTCTAGGAGACTTACGGGGCTGGTCTGGGTGTGCTCAGGCTGGTAGGCAAGGCAAGGTGTACTCAGCCTGATTAACAGGGAATTGAGATAGAGCATAATCCAACTCCAAACCTGGAGATCCTAGAAGCACTTTCTGGGGTATGGTCTCATCTGGGCAGACCCTGCTAGAGAGAGCGCTCTGCCTGTGGGGGAACCCTCCCCTCCTGGCAAGGTGCCCTGGGTCCTAGAGGCACTGTGCTCTGTGTTTTGACATTTTTAAAAATTATTTTACTACTATTTACATTGCCGAATATATAAAATCCACTCTTCAGGGACAGGTGCTGCTTGTTAACCCTCCATTAAAAAACAAAAAAACCTGGATAGAAAGTAATTGATCAAATGCACATTGTGTGCCGCAAATCTTTCAAACACTATTTTAACTCATTTAATGCAAACCCTCCCATCGCCCCTGTATATTTGGCATTATTGCCCTACTTTAAGATGAGGAAACCAAACTTCCCGGAGGAAAGCAGCTTGCCCAAGGTCATCACCGATGGTGGGTAAGACTCCAGACCTATTGGACTCAAAGCCCATTCTCATCACTGCTCTCCGGCCCCTCCCCTCTACAGCAATAAAACAATTGCACACAGCTGGGGTAGAGGTAGGTCTTTGGTAGTTATTATTGTTGTTTTCTTTTTGGCTCCTTTTAACAGAACTTAAGAGGGGTTTTGCTGACACAACAACTGAACAAACAATGCTGGGGAATATTTGTGAAAATCTTCCTGTACAATATTAGAAAGGTAAATGCCGCAAATGTCGTTTGACTCCAGCTAGTGAGCCAGTAATTAGAATTCTCAATTCAAATATGATTCTGGTGCTAAGAATTCCAGTGGTCCCTCTCCCAGAATAAGTTCCTTAAGAAAAACACTTTAATAAGGTAATAATTTTCCTTTTTAAGGAAAAATGCCCTCATCTCCCATGCAAGGGAGGGAATCTAAGGTGAGAGAGGCCCAGGGGACTGTCCACGTGATACACAAGTCCTCCAGGGAGACCAGAGGGGACCCTGGCAACACATGAATTTCTTTTAAAAAATTATCACCAGAATCCTCTAGCCCTAAGAACTCAGTACCCTGATAGACACAGATTGAAATTGTTGAAGTGTCTCCTTAACTGTCAAAGAATCCTCAGACCTGAAAGGGGCCTTAGAAAAAAGCTGCAAACAGTTTTCCAGGGCAGCCATGCAAAACAGTGCAGGCCTCTTAAAACAAAGGAAGCTGGGCCTGGGAAAGGCACTTCCAAGAGGCATTCATTAAAGCTTGAAACATGGCGCGTAGCATTTGTTTCTATAAGAACAGCTTTCTAAATTTTCCTGATGATAAGAATCACCTGAGGCATCCCAGGTCCCTCCCTGAGATACTGATTCAGTGGATCTGAGAAGGGCCCTGGGGAAATTTACATTTTTAGCAGGTACCCACCAGGCTGAGTCTTATCATCAGGGAGTTTTAGGACATTCTGCTAAAGGGACATTGTTACAGTTCTCTGACCCAAGACAGGAAGGTTACCATTTTGAAAGGAGGTAAAACATTTCGAAGGTCAGAAAATAATTCTCTACTTGCAAAACATCTTTGGTTTACAAAAGAAAGGGTCTGATATTATAATCCTTTGGTATGCTGATTTGCATACGTATTTGTATATACACATATGTTTGGATTTCAGTTATTTTTAAATAAATGATACTTGTTTATTTGCACAAACCATACAGCAGATCACACAAAAAACAGTAAAATGCAACTAAAGTGTCATCATCCAGAGCAAACTACTGTTAATAATTGGATGAGCATCCTTCCAGGTACCTCCATGCACAGGTAAGCATATAGGTATCATACATAATGTTATACCCCTGGGACTATACTAGACACGCTCTTTTGCTACCTGTTATTTCCACATAGGAATATTGTTTGACTAATTTTTTCATGGCAATATAGATCTATATTATCATTTTTCTAGCTGCATAATATTTCATTTGTATGAATATACCATAATTTGCTGAATAAATACCTTAAATTTCTTTTAGAAACTGGTGTAGAGGACAAAGTAAAAATCAGATGGATGAAACTCCTAAGATTTTCCATAGACAGTGAGAAAACAAGTGGTTTGTAAGACTCAGGTACAATTCATAAGATGTGTATAGTGTACAGAACTTCCCTGGTGGTCCAGTGGGTAAGACTCCGTGCTCCCAATGCAGGGGGCCCAGGTTTGATCCCTGGGCAGGGAAGTAGATCCCACATGCATGCCGCAACTAAGAGTTCGCATGCTACAACTAAGAAGTCCGCATGCAACTAAGACATGGTGCAACCTAAATAAATAAATATATATATTTTAAAAAGATGTGTATAGTGTACATAGTATGTTAGTAACGTGTAAGACATGTTAAAAAACAAAATAAATGGAGTGTTTTTTATGTTAAATATAGATGAAAAGAATGAAACAAATAAGAATGTTACTTATAAATAGAAGGGTTCTGATGGAAGGACAAAGTAAATCATAAATATTCATATTGAATAAAATATTAATAAATGTAATAATGTCTAATTTACAATTGTATTCATTTAGATATAATATAAGATAATAATATATTTTTATAACTTTATATTATTGTTAATAATAAATATTCCCTATCTAATAAAATATTAATGATACATAATAGAGCCCAGCTCATGTTGCCTCCAGATTGACAGCTAAATCATCCTAAATTGATCACCCATTGGTGACACCCATTATGTCCAATTCTGGTCCCATGTATACTCTGCCCCAAAACGCAGACAAATTACTAGTGAGCTATAGCTACTGGCCAGGTATACTTGCCCTGCATCCCTCCGATGGAGCAAGCCTATGCTGGCTTCAGACACCTTTTATCTGCTAAGACCACTTGTTCAACCACAGGTCTGTTCTTTGTGACCACACCATCACTGGGGAAAGCTGACACCGCACAGAGACAGGACATATAAAGATTGCAAGCACAGGTTCCAGAGTATGGACTTTTCACCCTATTAATATCCTAACCTAACTATGTTAAAGTGTTCGAATCTTTTCCCCTTGCTTCTCACTGCATGTTTTCAAATTGAATAAATCGTGTGACTGCAATACCCGACTTTGGTGTCTGAGCCTTTCTGTCTCATAATCTCTGGGAGAGCTTGCCTGGCAGTGTCCTTGGAGGCTAAGACTGCATCAAGGTAATTTCCCACATTCCTAGAGTAATGGAGAGAAGCAAGCAATAGGGAATTCCTGTCCAGGGTATTTTGTCTAATCTCGCCCTACAATCAGATTACCTCTAAATGAATCAAAATTTTGGCTGAAGTGAAAATCACTGTCACCAACCACTGAACTAATGAAAATGTGAAGTACCAAAATCAGGGCTCCAGTGATGACACTCCTCCCAACCAGAAGCTAATTGCATTATTTTATTATAATGGGAATAATAAAATAAGCTTACTCCAGCCTTCCCCACACAGCCACAGCACCAGGGGCCCAATAAAGGCAGCACACACACACACAATGTAACTGCTGATTGAAAATTCAATTGCATATCTCAGCCACGGAAGAGCCCTTGTCCATGAAAATTTCCTTAGGTAGTGCTGTGCTTAGCCTAGAGGGTACCTGAAGCCAGTTACTGGATCCCTGAGTGTCTGGAATAGGTGGAGGATGAAGTGCTGAAGAGAGAGGCAGGTGATGGGGAGGAAAAAGGGTGATAAGTACAGAGATTCCTTTTAAGAAATGTGGCTGTGAAAAGTAACAGAGAGGTGGGGATCTGGGTTCACAAGCCCCTAGTCATCTTTGAATTCTTGGGTTCTGGGCTCTCTAAAACATGCAGGAGTATAATTAAATTTATGTTTCAGAACCTAGATGGAATATTACTCATCTATGTCCTATACTTAAAATGTCCAGACATCTCAGGTTTCCAGAGATAGGCCAATGGCCACCACTCTGTCTTGCTGATTTCATAAGTGAACCATGCACTCTAATTTTTGTTTGGAAAACCTGGTAGACTATAACTAACACATTCAAAAGTAAAAATAAACACTTCTTATTTTTATTTTTCTTCCACTTCAATGGTACACCAATTTATCACAATGAAAGTTTGCTTAAATTCCTAAAATGACAAAGTCTTTGTATCTATGTATTTGGAGCAATGCTCTTTCATTTTAAATACTTAGAAAAGAAAATATGGAATTATTCTTTGGGTACTGACAAAACTATTTGTCTGAAATCTCTAGAGTTACACAATTAAGTTGCCTGAACCCCTGAATGCTGAAATAATTCCAAGAAAATGTATTTAAAATACAAGTGCAGGACTAACACATTGCTTAAAACATTTAGGCTGGTTTGAGAAGGAAATTAAGAATAGAACATCTCGTGTCTGCTTCCAGGTCAGCTGAGGGCCGGGAAGGAGGTGCACCAGCCACGAGTGACAGGCAGAGCCCGACAACACTGGAACGGCCCTTGGGCTGAGTGGAGGTAGTTCCTCCACTGAAGCCTTGAACCCCTCAAACTCATCCATGAGGACTGGAATCAACTTCTTCCAAACTTCCATTAATGTGAGAAACAGGCTGAGGGAGATTTGGGCTGTGCCTGGGTTCCACAACCAGCAAGTGACTGAGGCATCACTTCATCCAGTTCTTCTGACTTTAAACCCTTCTGCTCTCTCAAGTGTCAGGTGCCTGCCACAGTTCCCCAACCAGGGATCGAACTCGTGCCCCCTGCAGTTAAAGCGCGGAGTCTTAACCACTGGACTGCCAGGGAATTCCCCAGAATCTGCTTTTTACCAAGACTCCTCCCGCCAACCAGGCAGGTGGCTGACAGTTTTTGTGCTTGAGCCAGGTGTCAGGCCTGAGCCTCTGAGGTGGGAGAGCCCAGTTCACGACACTGGACCACCAGAGACCTCCCGGCCCCACGTAATATCAAAAGGCGAAAGCTCTCCCAGAGATCTCCATCTCAACGCTAAGACCCAGCTCCACTCAACGACCAGCAAGCTACAGTGCTGGACACCCTATGCCAAACAACTAGCAAGACAGGAACACAACCCCACCCATTAGCAAAGAGGCTGCCTAAAATCATAATAAGTTCACAGACACCCCAAAACACACCACCGGGCGTGGTCCTGCCCACCAGAAAGACAAAATCCAGGCTCATCCACCAGAACACAGGCACCAGTCCCCTCCACCAGGAAGCCTACACAACCCACTGAACCAACCTTACTCACTGAGGGAAGACACCAAAAACAACGGGAACTACGAACTTGCAGCCTGTGAAATGGAGACCCCAAACACACAGTAAGTAAAGCAAAATGAGAAGACAGAGAAATACACAGCAGATTAAAGAGCAAGGTAAAACCCCAACAGACCAAACAAATGAAGAGGAAATAGGCAGTCTACCTGAAAAAGAATTCAGAGCAATGATAGTAAAGATATCCAAAATCTTGGAAACAGAATGGAGAAATATAAGAAACATTTAACAAGGACATAGAAGAACTAAAGAGGAAAAAAACAGTGATGAACAACACAATAAATGAGATTAAAAATTCTCTAGAAGGAATCAATAGCAGAAAAACTGAGGCAGAAGAACGGATAAGTGACCTGGAAGATAAAATAGTGGAAATCACTACCACAGAGCAGAATAAAGAAAAAAAAAAAAGAATGAAAAGCATTTAGGACAGTCTCACAGACCTCCGGGAAAACATTAAAGGCACCAACATTCAAATTATAGTGGTCCCAGAAGAAGAAGAGAAAAAGAAAGGGACTGAGAAAATATTTGAAGAGATTATAGTTGAAAACTTCCCTAATATGGGAAAGGAAATAGTTAATGAAGTCCAGGAAGCACAGAGAGTCCCATACAGGATAAATCCAAGGAGAAACACACCAAGACACATATTAATCAAACTGTCAAAAATTAAATACAAAGAAAACATATTAAAAGCAGCAAGGGAAAAACAACAAATAACACACAAGGGAATCCCCATAAGGTTAACAGCTGATCTTTCAGCAGAAACTCTGCAAGCCAGCAGGGAGTGAAAGGACATATTTAAAGTGATGAAAGAGAAAAACCTACAACCAAGATTACTCTACCCAGCAAGGATCTCATTCAGATTCGACGGAGAAATTAAAACATTTACAGGGCTTCCCTGGTGGCGCAGTGGTTGGGAGTCCGCCTGCCGATGCAGGGGACGTGGGTTCATGCCCCGGTCCGGGAAGATCCCACATGCTGCGGAGCGGCTGGGCTTGTGAGCCATAGGCTGCTGAGCCTGCGTGTCTGGAGCCTGTGCTCCGCAATGGGAGAGGCCACAACAGTGAGAGGTCTGCATATGGCAAAAACCTCCCCCCCAAAAAAAACATTTACAGACGAGCAAAAGCTAACAGAAGTCAGCACCACCAAACCAGCTCTACAACAAATGCTTAAGGAACTTCTCTAGGCAGGAAGCACAAGAGGAGGAAAAGACCTGTAATTACAAACCCAAAACAATTAAGAAAATGATAATAGGAACACACATATTGATAGCTACCTTAAATGTAAATGAATTAAATGCTGCAACCAAAACACAGACTGGCTGAATGGATACAAAAACAAGACCCGTATATATGCTGTCTACAAGAAACCCACTTCAGATCTAGGGGCACATACAGACTGAAAGTGAGGGGAGAGAAAAAGATATTCCATGCAAATGGAAATCAAAAGAAAGCTGGAGTAGCAATTCTCATATCAGACTAAAGAGACTTTAAAATAAAGACTACTGCAAGAGACAAAGAAGGATACTACATAATGATCAAGGGATCAATCCAAGAAGAAGATATAACAATCGTAAATATTTATGCACCCAGCATAGGAGCACCTCAATACATAAAGCAAATACTAACAGCCATAAAAGGGGAACTCAACAGTAACACAATCATAGTAAAGGACTTTAACACCCCACTCTCACCAATGGACAGATCATCCAAAATGAAAATAAATAAGGAAACACAAGCTATAAATTATACATTTAACAAGATGGACTTAACTAATATTTATAGGACATTCCATCCAAAAAGAACAGAATACACTTTCTTCTCAAGTGCTCAGGGAACATTCTCCAGGAAAGATCATATCTTGGGTCACAAATCAAGCCTTGGTAAATTTAAGAAAATTGAAATCATATCAAATATCTTTTCTGACTGAAATACTATCAGACTAGATATCAATTACGGGAAAAAATCTGTGAAAAATAAAAACACATGGAGGCTAAACAATACAATACTAAATAACCAAGAGATCACTGAAGAAATATAAGAGGAGATCAAAAAATACTTAGAAACAAATGACAATGAAAACACGACAACCAGAAGCTATAGGATGCAGCAAAAGCAGTTCTAAGAGGGAATTTTATAGCAATACAATCCTACCTTAAGAAACAAACATCACAAATAAACAACATAACCTTACACCTAAAGCAATTAGAGAAAGAAGAACACAAAAAAACCCCAAAGTTAGCAGAGGAAAGAAATCATAAAGATCAGATCAGAAATAAATGAAAAAGAAATGAAGGAAACAATAGCTAAGATCAATAAAACTAAAAGCTGGTTCTTTGAGAAGATAAACAAAATTGATAAACCACTAGCCAGAATCATCAAGAAAAAAAGGGAGAAGACTCAATAGAATTAGAAATGAAAAAGGAGAAGTAACAACTGCCACTGCAGAAATACAAAGGATCATGAGAGATTACTACAAGCAACTATAGGACAATAAAATGGACACCCTGGAAGAAATGGACAAATTATTAGAAAAGCACAACCTCCAGAGACTGAACCAGGAAGAAATAGAAAATATAAAGAGACCAATCACAAACACTGAAGTTGAAACTGTGATTAAAATTCTTCCAACAAAAAAAAGCCCAGGACCAGATGGCTTCACAAGCGAATTCTATCAAACATTTAGAGAAGAGCTAACACCTATCCTTCTCAAACTCTCCCAAAATATAGCAGAGGGAGGAACACTCCCAAACTTATTCTATGAGGCCACCATCACCCTGATACCAAAACCAGACTAAGATGTCACAAAGAAAGAAAACTACAGGCCAATATCACTGATGAACATAGATGCAAAAATCCTCAACAAAAGATTAACAAGAAAAATCCAATAGCACATTAAAAGGATCATACACCATGATCAAGTGGGGTTTATCCCAGGAATGCAAGGATTCTTCAATATACGCAAATCAATCAGTGTGATAAACCATATTAACAAATTGAAGAAGAAAAACCATATGATCAACTCAATACATGCAGAAAAAGCTTTTGACAAATTTATGATAAAAACTCTCCAGGGCTTCCCTGGTGGTGCAGTGGTTGAGAGTCCGCCTGCCGATGCAGGGGACACGGGTTCATGCCCCGGTCCGGGAGGATCCCACATGCCACGGAGCGGCTGGGCCTGTGAGCCATGGCCGCTGAACCTGCGCGTCTGGAGCCCGTGCTCCGCAACGGGAGAGGCCACAGCAATGAGAGGCCCATGTACCGCCAAAAAAAAAAAAAGAAAAAAAAAAACTCTCCAGAAAGTAGGCATAAAGGGAACTTACCTCAACATAATAAAGGCCATATATGACAAACCCACAGCCAACATTGTCCTCAATGGTGAAAAACGGAAACCATTTCCACTAAGATCAGGAATAAGACAAGGTTGTCCACTCTCACCACTATTATTCAACATAGTTTTGGAAGTTTTAGGCACAGCAATCAGTGAAGAAAAAGAAATAAAAGGAATCCAAATTGGAAAAGAAGAAGTAAAGCTGTCACTGTTTGCAGATGACATGATACTATACATAGAGAATCCTAAAGATGCCACCAGAAAACTACTAGAGCTAATCAATGGATTTGGTAAAGTAGCAGCATACAAAATTAATGCACAGAAATCTCTTGCATTCCTATACACTAATGATGAAAAATCTGAAAGAGAAATTAAGGAAACACTCCCATTTACCATTGCAACAAAAAGAATAAAATACCTAGGAATAAACCTACCTTAGGAGACAAAAGACCTGTATGCGGAAAACTATAAGATACTGTTGAAAGAAATCGGAGATGACACAAACAGATGGAGAGATATACCATGTTCTTGGATTGGAAGAATCAACACTGTGAAAACGACTATACACTACCCAAAGCAATCTACAGATTCAATTCAATCCCTATCAAACTACCAATGGCATTTTTCACAGAACTAGAACAGAAAAGTTCACAATTTGTATGGAAACACAAAAGACCCTGAATAGCCAAAGCAATCTTGAGAAAGAAAAACAGAGCTGGAGGGATCGTGTTCCCTGACTTCAGACTCTACTACAAAGCTACAGTAATCAAGACAGTATGGTACTGGCACAAAAACAGATATATAGATCAATGGAACAGGATAGAAAGCCCAGAGATAAACTCACACACATATGGTCACCTTATCTTTAATAAAGGAGGCAAGAATATACAATGGAGAAAAGACAGCCTCTTCAATAAGTGGTGCTGGGAAAACTGGACAGCTACATGTAAAAGAATGAAATTAGAACACTCCTTAACACCATACACAAAAATAAACTCAAAATGTAAGGCCAGACACTATAAAACTCTTAGAGGAAAACAAAGACAGAACACTCTATGACATAAATCACAGCAAGATCCTTTTGACCCACCTCCTAGAGTAGTGGAAATAAAAACAAAAGTAAACAAATGGGACCTAATGAAGCTTAAAAGCTTTTGCACAGCAAAGGAAACCATAAACAAGACGAAAAGACAACCCTCAGAATGGGAGAAAATATTTGCAAACTAAGCAACTGACAAAGGATTAATCTCCAAAATATATAGGCAGCTCATGCAGCTCAATATAAAAAAAAAAACAACCCAATCCAAAAATGGGCAGAAGACCTAATAGACATTTCTCCAAAGAAGATATACAGATTGCCAACAAACAAATGAAAGGATGTTCAACATCACTAATCATTAGAGAAATGCAAATCAAAACTACAGTGAGGTATCACGTCACTGTGGTCAGAATGGCCATCATCAAAAAATCTACAAATAATAAATGCTGGAGAAGGTGTGGAGAAAAGGGAACCCTCTTGCACTATTGGTGGGAATGTAAATTGATACAGCCACTATGGAGAACAGTATGGAGGTTATTTAAAAAACTAAAAATAGAACTACCATACGACCCAGCAATCCCACTACTGGGCATATACCCTGAGAAAACCATAATTCAAAAAGAGTCATGTACCACAATGTTCATTGCAGCTCTATTTAGAATAGCCAGGCCATGGAAGCAACCTAAGTGTCTATCGACAGATGAATGGATAAAGAAGATGTGGCACATATATACAACGGAATATTACTCAGCCATAAAAAGAAACGAAATTGAGTTATTTGTAGTGAGGTGGATGGACCTAGGGACTGTCATACAGAGTGAAGTAAGTCAGAAAGAGAAAAACAAATACCACATGCTAACAAACATATGGAATCTAAAAAAAAAAGAAGTGGTTCTAATGAACCTAGGAGCGGCACAGGAATAAAGACGCAGACGTAGAGAATGGATTTGAGGACACGGGGAGGGGGAAGGGTAAGCTGGGATGAAGTGAGAAAGTGGCATGCACATATATACACCACCAAATGTAAAATAGATAGCTAGTGGGAAGCAGCCACATAGCACAGGGAGATCAGCTCGGTGCTTTTTGACCACCTAGAGGGGTGGGATAGGGAAGGTGGGAGGGAGACGCAAGAGGGAGGAGATATGGGGATATATGTTTATGTATAGCTGATTCACTTTGTTATACAGCAGAAACTAACACACCATTGTAAAGCAATTTTACTCCAAGAAAGATGTTAAAAAAAAAAAAGGTGGGGTGTAATTCCCTTCTTCAAAAAAAAAGAATAGAACATCTATACTCAGATAACCTGTATATTTATAGGTATTTAACATTTTACTAGCAATGAATTTTTAATTTCACATACTCTAATAATTTCTGACCACTCTCCTTAAACAGGCGGTACAGAAAACTGAAATATAAGAGTATCTCATCCAGAAACTCAAGAACCAGAAACAAACAGGCTAGCGCTTTGGTATCCTGATCTCCATACCACTGCTTTTCCCCGTGAACCATGAGGAAACAGCAGAAAAAAAGGAAAAGCTAGTAAACAAATTGAAGCACTGGGTGAAAGAGCACAAGGTGAATCAGACCTGGTTTCAACAAGCCCCAGTTCTGCTACTTCTTAGGTTTAAAGTATGACATTGCCCCTATTCAACTGTTTCTGAGCTATAAAAATGGCAAGTTTACACGGTTGGACCCAATGGTTGTGTGATTTGGTCAGCTTATCTAAACCCTCTAAGCTTCCGTTTCTGCATCTGTAAAATGGTGTAATGAGTTGTTTCGTGTTTCCTCAAATTCACATGTTGAAGTTCTAGCCCTCATTACCTCAGAATATGATATTATTTGGAGATAGGGTCTTTACAGAGGTAATCAAGTTGAAGTGAGGTCTTTAGGTTGGGCCCTAATCGAGTATGACTGGTATCCTTATAAAAAGGTTAAATGTGGACACAGAGACAGACACATATAGAGGGAAGACGACCTCAGACAAGCTAAGGAGAGAGGCCTGGAACAGATCCTTCCCTCATAACTCTCAGAAGGAACCAACCCTGCCAACAACTTGATTTCAGGCCTCTAGCCTCCAAAACTGCGAGACAATACATTTCTGTTGTTTATACCACCCAGTCTGCGATATTTTTTTTTTTTACTGCAGTCCTAGGAAACTAATACAAATCAAGATTACAGTTGGACCTACACCTCATAGGGTAGGTATGAGAATTAAATGAAAACAATGCAGGTAAAACACTCAGTGCAGTACCAAGTACACTGTAATAAGCACCCAAATAAACAAAAAGCTTTCCTCTTTATTACTGTAGGTTGACACTTCACTTCCTATCAGAATTACAATGGAATCCTCACCACAAACAACTTTTCTTCTCACTCAGTGCAGCATCTCCAGGCCTCTGATGCAGTCTTGCTCCCCGCGTTTCTTTTCCCCTCTTTTCATACCTGGCCAACAACTTTCCCTCCTCAGGTTCCTCTTGAATATCACCTCCCCCCAGAAGGCCTCCTGTCACATAATCACTGCCTCAGGCCTTCTGCTTACAGTACAGGGTGAGAGTAGCCCTTTTCACACAGCAATGTAATTACTGATCCCAAATTAGACTCCCAGATGCCCCACAAGCCTTTACATTCCTCTAAATTTCCCTCAGGCAGTGCTGTGTGAGGTGCTCATTAAATGTTTGCGGAAAGAATCCCTTCACCCCAGGTAGGGAAACTGGCCACACACCACCTATAAACAAACCCATGCTCTACAACAACTGTTAAAAGTACTGTCCAGGGACTTCCCTGGTGGCGCAGTGGTTAAGAATCCACCTGCCAAGGCAGGGGACCTGGGTTCGATCTCTGCAGGGGACACGGGTTCGATCCCTGGTCTGGGAAGATCCCACATGCCGTGGAGCCCATGCACCACAACTACTGAGCCTGTGCTCTAGAGCCCGCGAGCCACAACTACTGAAGCCCACATGCCTAGAACCTGAGCTCCGTAGCAAGAGAAGCCACCACACTGAGAAGCCTGTGCACTGCAACGAAGAGTAGCTCCCACTTGCCGCAACTAGAGAAAGCCCGTGCGCAGCAATGAAGACCCAATGCAGCCATAAAATTAATTTAAAAAAAAAAATACTGTCCAAGTTAGTGGTTCTCAAAGCATGGTTGGGAAACCAGAAGTATGAGCCTGAATGGGAACTTGTTAGAAATGCAAATTCCTGGGCCTCACCCCAGACTGACTGAAGCTGCAACTCTCGGGGGTGGGACCCAGGAATCTGTGGTTTAACAAGCCCTCCAGGTGATTTTGATGCAGTCAAAAGTTTGAGAGCTACTGTGATGAGTGTCTCCAATTCCATATGAAGAGCTTGGGCTGCTGGTGTGAGCTCCCCAGGTATCCCTACTGATGAGGACCCCCCAGGGGAGAGGGCACTGCAGAGGGGCTCCCAGGGGCACAGAAGTTTTTAATTTTCACCTTCAACTCACTTTTCTATGCCCATATTATGGGACGAGCTGGTAATAACTCTAAAGTATCTAAATTACCTAACAGTGAGAATCCATATCTAGGAAGTGAGTCTCTGCCCAGACTCCTAGCATCCTTCCTGAGAGCACAGAGGCAAAGGTGATTTTGCCACATCAGAAGAGTGAACACCAAGTAGCAACAAACAAGTGCCAGGCAAATAGTGCTCTCCAGAGACTCCAAGATTGTAAAGGAGGACAGCTGCAGGTAGAAGCTGATGATCAGAAACCTCAGGTCAAGAGTGTGCTCTACAGGGACCCTCCTCCCCCCACACCAGACATTGCTTATGGATCACAACATTCGTACTCAACAAACGGGGATGGCACCTAGGAATCCTTAGCTCCAGGCAGCCACTACCAATTGATCAGAACTGGCCCTTGAGAAAAAACCTGTTACTATCCTAGTTTAGGAGTTAAGTCTTCAAGCTCTGTAAAGTTAGTATAGAAAACAGCTGCTACTATAGGAATCTCACTGAACTTAGGAATCAGAGGCTATACAATCTTGGGGAAACCATTTAAAATCTTTGAATCTCAGTTTCCTTATTTGCAAAAGGGAGCTGGCAATATCTCCTCAGGAATGTTCTGAGGATAAACAAGATGGGTGAAAACACCTTGCCCAGTGCCTGGCAAATAAAAGGCTCTTAATAAATGTTTGCTGGATTTGAAACTACAGCCATGTGGGGGAAAACCTCACCACCCAAGCTCACCTGAGGCTAATTTACCCAGAAACCCAAGCTTCAGTGTTTACACATGAAAGAGCTTTGGAGTAAGACTGACTTGGGAAACCAAACTGACATTGAAGGGAATGTGGTCACTAGTGTAGGGAATCTGACCAGAGAGATATTTATCAGAAAGGGCTTGCTTGAGTCAGAAAGATCCTTCCCTCCAAAGACAATGTCGGCCCCAACCCCTCCTTTGCCATACTCCATGCAGCCCCTCTAAGTCATTTGACTAAAGCAACAGATCCTACCTAGAAATCTACTTTCAGGAAAACCACTTCCAGGGTCTGGGCAAGCATCTGTCTTATGTTTGGAACCTTTACGAGCTCCATAGAGAACATCTCAGTAAACAAAATCCACTCCCAGCCCTGTCAGTTCAGTGGACACTAAGGACTTCCCCACGCAAGTGTCCCCATTTGGACAACTAGACTCCAAGAAAGGCCTCAGTTAAGGCCTTGGTTTGTGCCCAGTGCTTGCTATATGTTAACTCATTCAGCTTCATGTTAACACTCCCTTTTTTTTTTGGCTGCTCTGCATGGCTTGGGGGATCTTAGTTCCCTGACCAGGGATTGAACCCATGCCCTCAGCAGTGAAAGCACAGCATCCTACCCACTGGACCACTAGGGAATTCCCTAACACTCCCTTTTTACAGATCTGGGGCTCTCAGACATTAAGATGTGCCCAAGATCACAGAGTCGGCAGGCAGGAACCCTAGGATTTGAACAGCTATCTGCTATTCACACTCCACTAAACTCCAATGCTGTCATGCAGTTGGAATCCACCCCAGCAGGATCCTCGAGCTTAAACAGACAGGAATTATGAAACAAGCACACGGAAAAAATCCTAACCCCATTCCAGCCGTCCATGGTCAGGCCTATCATCAGTGGTTAAAGTGTAACTAAGAACAAATACATCCCAGCATCTGTCAAACTAAAATTTAATACATTGTAAATCCCACTTAATTCGTACTTAAAATTGAATCAGTAAATAGGTGATACTCACCTATTTTGCCAAAAGCCTGTACATAATTAATCTTTAGAAGCCAGTGTGACTGATGTCTTTTTTATTTTCAGCAAAGTGCTTACCACTGTTATATAATTCTGCTACCTCAAAGCTAATAGAACAAACGTGACCTACCAAAATGACCTATAACCCTAGACATCAAAATACCTTGCTAGGCATTTATTCTGAACTACGGGGGTTGGACTTACATGCTTTAGCAGGAAGCACCTCAGTTGGCATTCGCCCAAAATTACCTATCGATTCAGATCATAAATGCGGGTAAGATCTTCCTGTTCTTTGGGAAATAGGCCATTACAATTAAATTTTCCTGGATATTAAACAGTTTCACTATCAGCAACATCGAAAATGGTGGCCTTGACTTCCAGGATGTGACATAATTTACATCACACTTTTGGTGGAGGAAAGCCAGTAACTAGGCTGATGAGAGACAAAAAAGCAAGTACCTGGTAAAGCAGGCTGTCAACCGGCACTAGTCTGTGTTTCCTGGAGCACTTGTGCCAGGAGGTGCAGCTGGGGTACCAATCCCACTCACAGGGAGATGATAATAATGTGGTACTTCGCACCCTGAAAAAGACAGTGTTGTTAAAAATCCAGCACAGTCATTCCCAGCTTGGCAAGATCTTCGAAATGCACTGAAGTTCACATTCTGTACAATTTACCCATTTATAGTATGGCTTTTAATATATTCCCAGACTTGTGCAACCATAACCACAATCCATGTTAGAATATTTTCATTAGTTCAAGAAAGAAACCCAGGACCCCTTAGATATCACTCCCTAATCCTCCAATTCCCTCCCCTCCCCCACCCTAGCCCTAGACGACCACCAATCTAATTTGGGTTTCTATATAGTTACCCCTTCTGGAGATTCCACACAAATGAACTCATACAATACGTGACCTTTTGTGACCAGCTTCTTTCACTTAGCGTAATGTTTCCAAGTTGCATCTGCATTGTAGCCTGTGTCAGAGCTTCACTCCACTGTATGGCTATATCATACTTATCTACTTTACAGCTGTTGGACATTTGGTTCGTTGTTTCTACTTTTTAGCTATTATGCACAAATGTGTATATGGACCTAGTTTTCATTTCTCTTGGAAATATATCTCTGAGTGAAACTGCTGCCCCTAATGTTTCTAGTCTTCAAAAAATGGAAAAAAATGAGTAATCATGTGAAATTTGGCACCATCAATCCACCTGAGGACCATCCTGAGGATCAAGCTCTTATAAGAATTCACTTTTCAGGTTAAAAAAAAAAGTACTCAGCAGGTGAGAAAACATCTAGAGAAAACTTTTTCAAATTGTGGTAAAATACACTTAATATAAAATTTACCATTTTAAAATATACAATAGAAAAAACATTTTCAACTAAAAGATAATTACAATACTGGCTCGTTTCTATATATTTGTGTGTGGGTTGCCCCGAATCAGAAAAGATGGCAAATACTTTTTTTCTTTTTACCCCTCATCCCAGGGAAACCCAAGAAAACCCTTTCTGGACATTTTTATGAATCCTGCATGTGCCTTTCACACAGCACAAGGGGGCAAGTTCATTTCTGGGCTGGGCCTGGGCCCCGGCAGCCTCACATGGGGCATCGCAGAGAGCGCTAACAGTGGGAGGAGGAATGTGACTTCTCACCAGTTCTGGACATACTCTTCTGTTTGCTAGACAAAGTGATATTGTGGCATCTGTGCAAAACACTCCCTACACAATGAAACAGAAATAAGAGATAGTGTCCATTCTATTTGTACAGGCAGGGGACACATTTCCCTTCTCCAAGGATCAGCAGGAAATGTGGGCACAGGCTAAAGCAGAGCCATCTGGATAACCTACAAAGCAAGCAACAGGATTACAGCCCAGTCCATATATGGTTTCTATTATTACTTCCCACGATAAATAAATGCCCAGCAGATCAAGGTGGGCTTGGTTATGCTTTTGGCCTTAATATGAAATTTTCCTACAGGTGTCAGTTCCAAAGAGAGTTTGCTTCTTTTATTGAAATGGCTTGCTTTTGAATTAAATCAGTTTTCTGAATTTTGATAACATCATGATTTTAACTTTCTTTTATGATATTGCCTGAGGTTTTTGACATGTACCAGAACCACCAATAACAATCAGCCATTTCTGAAATACACTATTATTGACTAGGGCTACCTTGTCAATAAGCTTGGAATAAAAAACTAAATAATACTCTTGGTGTTCAATATGCAAATTTTTTGTCAGGTAACATGAGTTAGTGCTGGAAAACTTTACAAAACGTTAAAAGGGAAATCCATAAGTGGCTCAGTATTTCTGTAAATGGATGTCAATTCTTAAAAAAAAAAAATTTTTTTTTTTCATTTGTGTCTATGCTAAAACCAAGTAAGCACTGGCAAAAGATTTGTTGTGCACCTGTCATTTGCAGGGCATTAGGATCAATATACACATGTGTAAGACATCCAATCTGTGCTTCAATAAACTTGCAATATACAGTCAATTGGTTGGTTCAGCCAGTTTTGGCCTATCATGTGATTACATTTTGCAGAGTAGAAGCCCCAGCACAGGCCTGTTTGCAGACAGCAAGACAAAGTACTAAAAGGAGGAGGGGGTTGGTGGTGAAAGAATTCCTTGAGGTTTTGAAAACTCAATCATTACCTGACTTCCAATTATGTTTTAAAACACAAAAGGAGCTGCTCTTAAAGACTATGCAGTATTATATGTAAGTTGCAGCAATTGGAATATTTCTTTTCTTTTCTTTTTTTTTTTTTTTTGTGGTACATGGGCCTCTCACTGCTGTGGTCTCTCCCGTTGCGGAGCACAGGTTCCGGACGCGCAGGCTCAGCGGCCATGGCTCACAGGCCTAGCCGCTCCACGGCATGTGGGATCTTCCTGGACCAGGGCACGAACCTGTGTCCCCTGCATCGGCAGGCGGACTCTCAACCAGTGCGCCAGCAGGGAAGCCCTGGAATATTTCTTGAAAAGAATGAAAGGGATAGAATTCTTGGAAGAAATACTGGCCCCACTATTCAGTCAACCAGCTCAATAGAAATCTCCAGTATGAATGCTGGTGGGCAGATTTCCCTCTGTAGAAGCACAGCCAACCACCTACCTTCTTACCACTGAGATGTCTAACAGCAGCAGGGAGGGAAGGTATTGGGACAGAAAGTTTTCAGGAAGATCAGAGAACTCTGAGGTCAAGAGAGAACAAGTAGGATATCATGGAAAGTGCCTCTCTAGATGCTTGTTCCTCCAAGTGTGGTTCATGACTGAAGCATCAGCATCATCTGGACCATCCACTGGGTGGGCATCACCTGAACTGACAGTATCACCTGGAAGCATATTAAAATGCAGACTCTCAGGCCCCAACACATCTGCAGAATCAGAACCTGCATTTAACAGAGTGACCCATATGCACATTAAAGGGTGAGAAATAAGATATCCAGGTGCCTCTGAAGGATTTAGAACTCATTAAGTAAATTAATCAGTAGGAGATAATCCGTCCTAGGATACCAGGAAAGGAGAGTTTACTACAAGGTCAGCAAGGGATATTTATATGTCCACAGGAAGGCTGTGTGAGGTGATAAGAGAGTCAGCAAACAAAAAATGAGGATCAGCAAAATACTGTTTTGTCCATGTATATTCAAGGAACTCAAAGTTTTACAGATATAAGGAAGATCTTGACCTGTGATGCAGTGCTATTTCATCAGGCTTAAAGGAATGTTCTCTTAAGAAAAAGAAAAAAAAGGAACACTCAACTTCTCTTATTAAGGGTCACTTTGGAATGAATAATTTGACTTCTGTTTGGCTAGACTTGGGAATTGAGGAGAACCAGAGGCGGTTCTACCTAGCTAGGGTACTTACTCATCCTGATGGCTGGAAAAGGTTATCTCCAAAAAGAAATAAAGAATGTGGCAATCAACTTACACATCTGAATCATGTGTGTTTGTTTAGGGTTAATCCCTTATTGAATGGTCCTGAGCCAGAAACTAAGAACATCCAGCTGCTGTCTGTGGGCCAAGCCCTTGATCATGATGACTCAAATGAGGCTGTTTCACATGTGTAAAATTCGAAGACCAAATTAGAATTAAGGAATGGTAAAGATATAAGCCATGTGTATTGCAGCTTCCCAATTCTCCAAATTATATGTCCAGAACAAACATCCCTCATTATTCACAATATTCCATACTTGGCCTGGGGATCCTCCCTGACTTGACCCTCTAAGTCGTCCACCCATCAGCAGGCTTTGGCCTGACTTATGAAACTTGTTTGCCATCCCTTACAACAGGTCCTCCCAGCTCTAAATTTCTGTCATTCTGGGACGAAGGGCCGGGCTAAGGTATGCCCAATCTCTAGGGGCTACTTGAGGAATCACATTTTGGTCATTACAACATGTTTTCCATAGTCATCACTAAACACTGACCCACAATGTCTCTCCTAGGGTCACTCTATACCTCTTGCACCCTCTACACATACACTCACTTCCTTTGACTTTCAAGACAACAGCAAAGTCATCCTTGTCATCATCATGCTGCCTCAGGATTCCATTCTAAAGCATCTCTGAAACTTCCCAAAGAAATACCTAATTTATTTCCAATAAAAACTACCTTTTAGATTCGAAGAGAATCTTCCTAAATCAAGTGTCTCAACAGCAGTAGCATGGACATTTTTTACTGGATAATTCTTTATTGTGGGGGGCGGGGGCTGTCCTGTCCATTGTAGGATGTTGGGCAGCATCCCTGGCCTCTACCCACTAGATACCAATCCCACACCCAACCCCCAAGGGCTGGAACAACCAGAAGTGTGACCAGACATTGCCAGATATCTTTTAGGGGACAATTCCTGCCACTGCACCCCCTCCCTTGAGAACTACTGACCTAAATGATTATAGTAATCCTTTCAGGAAGATGGGACTATGGATGATTTTTTCCCTCCTTATTTTTCTGAATATCTGTTGTTCATATGATAAAAGGAGCTAGTGACTTTCTATTTTTTAAAAAGAAATATCATTAGCTATACAGATACCTCAAGTTGGTCCCTGAGTGCCAACGTGTGGCTTGTTCAGTTTAAAAATTGAATTTGGTCTTTAAAAATACTGTGTACCATACAGACACCTTCAGTTAAACTTCTCAACATATAAAAGACACAGATGAAGGACTTCAGAGAATAAAGTCAGGATTGAGGCCTCTTAACCATTCAGAAACGTTTCTTCAACATGGTAAATCAGTGGGGCTGTAGAAAGAGATGTGAAGCAAAGACTGCTGTTTCAAGAGAAGTGTTTACCTGAAACACAGTCTGCATGTACACTTCAGTCAGAAAAATACTTGCATTGTAGGAAAAAAAAAAAATAAGGCACAATTTACTTCATCTTTAAGAACTGCTACGTTTATAGACCATGAAAAAAAATTTCAAAATCATGAAATTAAAATTTCTGAATGTAAAAATGGGCTCTAGACACACCCATTACTTCATCTTCTTGACTGCTAGACCAGGAATTTTCTTAGAGTATTATTTCCATGAATTTCATTACTGACTATTTTAATTCAGTCTGGGAAGGCCATATCTGCCAGGAAGAAACAAGTTCTCATTTGCTGAGATGACACAAATTTGGAATCTGAGCTCAGATGGAACTTGAAATGGAATTTAACTTTAGCCATAAAAAGGTAGTGTGCTTAGAAAATGAATATGATAAACGAGATAAAATGTATAAATTGCTTTGGGGAGCAATGTTATTTAAAATGCTGATAAGAACTTAACAAATAAACGGGAGGCTAGCTACACAAAAAGAAAAGCAAAGAAAGAAACAAGCTCTCAACGAAGAACTCAACATCTATTACCCTTATGACAGGGATGACACTTTCTTCCATCTAGGCCCCGGAAACACACAAAGCATCTCTGGTCTCCGCTGCTTACCCGGGGTGCTGCCAAAGGTTCACGTGTCTTCTGCTCTCAGGTAGAAGTTCTCTTTTGTTAAGTGGGGTGATACCAACTGCTGCTTCCAGAATAGCCATATATTTCTTGTACCTCATCTTGTCTCTTTCAGTACAAGGTCAAGTAAATTTTGGGCACTGTTCCGCTGAAGCAGATGAAGTAATCTTTGCAATACCAGAAGCTGCTCTGCTTTTAGATGCTCAGCGTACCCCTAGGCAGAGCTATTACACTCCACTGTAGGGGGTAAGGCATGGGGGCGAGGCCAAGGCCAAACCACGAATAAATAAATAAACTTCCCTGCAACGTCAGTATTATATAAGGCTAGAGAATTTTGAATAAAGCACTAATGAAAATGATTTGCAGGATGACGGTGGTTTTAAACACGGCAATCTAACGTACAATCCCCAATTAATCCACACATAAATCCTTGAGGCCACTAATCCTTCAAGTACTAACAGCACAGGATGTGATTTATCTCAAGGTCTAGTAATAAAATAATAATTGGTCCAAAAAGCCTGCATGCCTCTGGGTAAAATAAAATCAGAAGCAGATCTGCTCCTTCTATAAATACCTTTCTCTAAAAGGCTGCGCTTGACACTGAAAAAGGAGTTCCAGTTGTCATTTATGGCAATGCATTTCTAAATGCTATAAACTTTTTGCTTGAGTCAATTGCAAAGCAAAGATTAATTAATAGAGAAACAATTCTGTTTTTTTAAAATATCTTTTTAAATACCTCTAAAACCCAACAGAGGTGAGCTCTGCTACCATGGAAATAATAACTATTTGGAGATGTTCAGAATCGAACCCCTCTCCCTTTTTTATAAATGTCTCCTCTCAGCTGTAAGGACTTTTCTTACCCTCTTTTCATGGGGTAAAGGTGGATGGTCCATCATATGGCCAACCTAATGGGTCACAGTCCACATGACCCAGCCTGGGTAGACCAGCCCTCCCTGGGCTGAAAATAAGACATTCAGAGAGAAATGCCCTCTCTCCACTGGAGTTGGTAACCAGGGCTGATGGGAGGTTAGGGCTGCTAGCAATCATGTTCCCCACCAGGTGGAAAGGGCTCTCCACTAGTTGCTGAGAAAACGGTACCAGGGGAAATGTGATGACATCATTTGAGTTTCTCGATCCAGCTATGCCTAAGATAACTGTCATCCTAGGAGATCCTAGGTACACTTTTATTAAGATAATAAATTGATTTTTGTGAAATTAGTTCTACTTGAGTTGTTGTCACTCTGAAACAGTTCTGATTTATATGCCTCCCTGACCACTTCTTCAAGCTATTTTCTCTTCTTTTCTATTTACTGCAATACACGTTGTACTGCTCCTTGTCTAAACAAATTCACATACAGAAGGGAAGTAAAATCAAGGAGAGTCGTCCTGTAATACTTCTGACTAACCTAGATATTCACAGTGAATAAGTGTCCCAAATCCTTCCACATCCCCCCAAATCTTGAACTCTTCTTCCACAGTCTCTCTCTTTCCTTAACAGCAAGTCTCTTTTTTCTTTTTTTTTTTTTTAATTTAAGGGACCTAAATCAGTGGTCTCCAAAGTAGGGTGCATATACCAACAATCTTTGGGGTGTGGGAAGAAAATATTAAACCATCTATTTTTTTGTCTCTTGTCTATTAAAATTTTAGTTTAAGCATTTATGTTATTAAATATTTGTAATGTTTACTTTAGGAACTAATACAGTAAGTCCCCTACATATGAACGAGTTCTGTTCCAAGAGCACATTTGTAAGTCCAATTTCTTCATAAGTAAAACAAAGTTAGCCTAAGTACCCAACTAACACAATCGGCTATATAGTACTGTATTGTAATAGGTTTATAATACTTTTCACACAACTAATACATAGAAAACAAACAAACACAAAAAATAAAGAAAACATTTTTAATCTTACAGTACAGTACCTTGAAAAGTACAGTAGTACAGTACAACAGCTGGCATACAGGAGCTGGCATCAAGTGAACAGGCAAGAAGAGTTACTGACTGGAGGAGGGAGAGGAGGTGGGAGATGGTAGAGCTGAGGGATCATCAGCAATAGGAGACGGAGGGCAAGCTGCACGTGACAATGTACGCTAGACATGGGAACAAACTTACGTGACTGGGCATGAGAATGCACGTTCGCATCTTTGAAAGTTCACAATGTGAAGGTTCATATGTAGGGAACTTACTGTATATTTTAAATTACATAAAAGTATATCTTTTTTTTTTTTTTCTGGCTGCGCCTCGAGGTATGCAGGATCTTAGTTCCCGAAGTCCCAAAAGTATATAATTTATAAAGTAATATACTCATATATATTATAGAGTATGCGTAAAAATCTGATGGGGTGTGTGCAAAAGAAGTTTCAAGGTCGGTAACTTAACACTTCAACTGCTCTCTAAGCCTCAATTTCCCTCTTCATTAGAGGCCTGAACAGATGAACACCAAGTTATCTTCCAAAACCAGCAACAGACTAAAAGCCCCCGCTTCACTTGGCCCGATTATATAATTACAGTCGGCCCTCCACATTTGAGGATTACTATCCACAGGTAAAACCAACCTTGGGGGTGAGGATTCCAGAAAGTTTCAAAAAGCAAAATTTGAGTTTGCCTAGCTCTGGCAACTATTTATATAGCATTTACACAGTACTCACAACTAGTTACATAGCATCTACATTATATTTACAGCTATTTATGTAGCATTTATACTATATTAAATATTATAAGTAATTTAGAGATGATTTAAAGTATACAGGAGAATGTGTGTAGGTTGTAAGCAAATACTATGCCATTTTATATAAGGGACTTGAGCATCTCTGGGTTTTGGTATCCTTGGGGGTCCTGGAATGAATCTCCCATGGATACCGTAATATAATCTGACCACAGTAAGTGGTGAAAACAACGGACAAACCATTTGATCTTGGAATATTCCATTTCCATATCATTCATGATATTACTCCCACTGGTTGTTCTACAAACAATTAGTACCAGTTAGTCACAGGAATTCTTTTATAGGCTGAACTTGGTTGGCTACAGCTGCCACTGCCAAAAAAAGCTCCAATACAGCCCTCATTTAATCATACAGGACGATGTAATTATACTTACACAACAGTCTTTGTTCTAACAAATTGTATTTCTAATGACGCGTGATAAAAATTACTACACAACCCTCTCAAACAAGAAATGAAGTCTGAGTTACCAACAACAAAAATCAAGCTAACTTGTTATCCGTTGGAAACTGTTTTCCTACAATGAAAGTGACAATACTCTATAAACGGCATGTATTAGAGTTTCATTTTCTGTAGGAATTTCTGATGCATTTAGCGAAATAACTCTTACACAGTGATTCTTATCTATGATAATATCATACAAGATTAAAATTGGGTCTTTCATTAGGAAAAAAGTTCTGCTTTAGCAAGTCATTAGGAAGAATTTGCTTTTCTTCCACAAATAAGATTGTTCAGTTTTCTAATTTATTTCTTCATTTTTAAAAACTGTCATCTTTGTATGAACTCCCTCATAATAGCACCTGAGGACAATAACCCAGAAGAAAATAAATCTAGCCAAAACATTCCATCCAGATATGTAATTATAAGGCTATTTTCTTTGTAATTCTACAACATCTTCGGAAATATTCATTTACTTGGTTAATTCCAATTTCTAGAGTTCTAGAAATTCTTTATGACTACAACTATCTGATTTAAAAATCAGTTATTTATTTTTTAAAAATTGTTAAATATACATGATCCAAAAAACTTTTAAGTCAGGATGCTCAAGTTCTCTTTCTGAATAATCAAAATTGAATATAGAAATTCACAGATAAGACTGACCTTCCCTTTGAACTGATTATTTCTACTTATTTCTGCGGGAGGAAAACAGTGGACATCCTTCTTCACGGGGTATTCTAACTGTTCCTGTGCTTTAGAAGTATAAAAATGGAAATGAACTAATGCCCCAAACAGGCTGTTATACAGGGTGTGGTCTGCTTTTCAGGGAGTTAAAAAAAGCCTTAACTAAAAGTGGAAGAGTCAGGGAAACAGTTTTGTTTGTTTTTTTTTTAAACTCCACTGCACATAAGATAAATTATATGACTTTAGGCATAATTTCATCCCCACACCCCGCCCCCAGTAGCTACATATAGAATACACCTTTACATGTTTGCTACTCAGATGAGCCACTAGAGCACTGTAAGAAAAAGACTACATGGTGTAAGAGAATTACAAAGAGTTCAAGATTAGTTGCGGATCTCCTAGATTTAACACACACCCCATTTCTCCCCACCGCCAACCCCCGGTCACCTCATACTAGTCTTCTCTCTTCATAGCCAGTCTCAAAATGCACTCACTACTGGGTTTATACTATTACCTTCAACTGGATGTCACCAAATCTGTCCTTTCAACCCTGTCCTCCCACCCAACCCAATATCTACCTGAAGGAACCCACTGCCCAGCCCCCAGCAGCAGTTGCTTCTTGCCTTTTCCTGTTTCTAGCATCCTCCTCCTGGCTCTCCTGGCATGAGATCTTGAAGACATCCTCGCCCATTCCTGGGGTGCCCAGTCATACCAAACCCGTGACACAGGGAAAGAGAGCTGAGTTTAAATGGGAAGACTTGATTTGAATCCCACCTCTGCTGTTTAATACCATGTGACCTTGAACAAGTTACTTGACCCTTCTGAACTTTATCTGTAAAGCTGCAAGAAGACCACAGTGCAGAGGTGGCTTTAAATAATAAATGAGATGATGTATTTGTAGTCAGTGGATATCATCTCCCTCCCTTCCTTCCATCTCTCCCATCTGTCCTTCTTTTTCCATTCCTAATACCTCTGTAAGAAACCTTCCTTAATCCTCATTTCTTTGCAGGCAAGCACAAGGAGTACTTACCAACTTCTGACCCTCCCCTGCAGCTACAGAAAAGCCCAAGGATGAGTGATTTTGTGGGGAAAATAGGGAGACTGACTGAAGGGTACAGGAACCTAGGGGCTGAAGTGAATGATGGAAACCATCAAAAAGAGAAAGTAGGGTCTCCGGGCCTGCTATAGGGAGCAGAGGAAAGGGGCCCAGCTCAGGTGGTACTCACCAACTGGGCAAGTTCTCCCTTACCATATTTCACAAATTTTTAATCTCTGCTACTGAATAATTAAAAGCCAAAATTAAAATCACTTGACTGTACCTCCCAAATAACTTGAATACATAGTAATTCTATAAGTACCCTCATTCCTAAGAAATAAAAAACTTTCAACTCCTTATGTGAGGGAAATTCACTCTTTCTTACTGTCAGTAGGAACTGTGTTCATGTTACATTTCTACGCTGAACCTAGAGTCGTAGGATTTGGGCAGTTCTCTTGCCTGGGAGCAGCTGAGCAGTGGCAGTGCACAGCAGTGAGAACACTTACAGGAGCTGGTTTAAGTCACGAAGGGCTTGGCCATTCACTGGGTTAGGGGATATCAGTCACCTCTGCTCTGCAACTTTCAGAAAGGGACAGAGTCTCTGGAACTTGGTAGGGACTACACAAGGTGTGAAGTGTTGAGATCCAGCAATCTGTGGCCAGTGGCTAGAGAGAAGTAGTTCACATAATCCCACATCCCACCTGCCGACACCCACCCCCAACCTCCTTAGCATGAACTGTGGCATGACACTGCCCAGGACTGAAGTCCAGCTCTACCACTAACTAGCTGTGTGACCTTAGATAAGTCACTTAATGTTTCTTTGCCTCAATTTCATCATCTGTAAAGTGAGGCTAATAATAACCCTGACCTCATAGGGCTGTTTTAAAAACTAAATCAGAGGCACATACTTTAGGTTGCAAAATACATGAGTCATGGGTATGAAATGTACAGTATGGGGAACATAGTTAATAACTGTGTAATATCTTTGTATGGTGACATATCATAATTAGACATACTGTGGTAATCAGTTTGAAATGTACAGAAATACCAAATCACTATGTTGTATACCAGGAGCTAGCATAGCACTGTAGGTCAGTTATACTTCAAAAACAAAAAACCAAACAAACTCATAGGAAAAGAAATCAGATATGTGGTTACCAGAGGTGGGGGTAGAGGGAGGGGGAAATGGATGAAGGTGGTCAAAAGGTCAAACTTCCAGTTATAAGATAAACAAGTACTAGGGATGTAACGTACAACATGATAAATATAATTAACACTGCTGTATGTTGCATGTGAAAGTCGTTAAGAGAGTATATTCTAAAAGCGCTCATCACAAAAGTTTTTTTTCTATTTCTTTAATTTTGTATCTGTATGAAATGACAGATGTTCATTAAACTTGTGATAATCATTTCATGATGTATGTAAGTCAAATCATTATGCTGTATACATTAAACTTATACAGTGCTGTATGTCAATTATATCTCAATAAAACTGGAGGGGGAAAAAAAGAAAGAAACAGGGAAAATTTAAAAAAAAAACTAAATCAGTTTTTAACTGTAAAGCACTTAGCACATGTAATGTCCAGCATAAAATATATGTCATGTGTGTGTGTTATTTTCTTTTACTTGCTAATTAGTTATATCTTCATTTTTTCCAGAAAGCTCTTCTTGGTTGAACCACCTAAACTTGGCTAGGTTACTTCTGCTCTCTCTCAAATACTTTCTGTTTAATCTCTCAACAGTGGAACCACAGGGCTTCCCTGGTGGTGCTGTAGTTACGAATCCGCCTGCCAATGCAGGAGATGCGGGTTCGAGCCCTGGTACGGGAAGATCCCACATGCCGCCGCAGAGCAACTAAGCCTGTGCGCCACAACTACTGAGGCTGCATTCTAGAGCCTGCAAGCCACAACTACTGAAGCCTGCAGGCCTACAGCCCATGCTCTGCAGCCACCACAGTGAGAAGCCTGCTCACCGCAATGAAGAGTAAGCCCCACTCGCTACAACTAGAGAAAGCCCGTGCGCAGCAACGAAGACCCAATGCAGCCAAAAATAAATAAATTAATTAGTTTTTAAAAAGAAAAAAATAGTGGAACCACAATGAATTTAAATTATGTGTTTAGGAATGTTCAGAGGATAGGGTGGGTCCTCTGGGCCATGGAAGGAGAAGATTAATTAAAGGTTAAGAAGGAGTCTGGGGCAGTGTTGGTGGGTTTGGCTTCCGCCCCAATCCACCCCAGCGGTGGTCTGCCTGGGTGTCAGACACAGGTTTGGTTCCAGGCAGAGCCTGTTTAGTGATCACAGTGTTGTGGCCGAGCTGGCCACAGAGCCTCAGTGCGGGCCCCCCCTGAGGAGCCTCATCCTGCCCCAAAACTGTACTTTTGGCAAACCCAGGAGACACTTCAGAGTTCAAGGCAGAAGAACCTGATGATGTGAGCCCCTGTCTCGCTCTCCTGGGACATCAGTGGGAGATGGTGGAGTGTGCATGACAGCTGCTGTGTTAACATCTCTCTTGGTTCCAGGCAGAATTTCTTATTCTGACTGTATTAGTTTGCGAGGGCTGACGTAACAAAGTACCACAGACTGGTGCCATAAATAACAGAAATCTATTATCTCACAGTTCTGGAGGCTGGAAGTCCAAGATCAAAGTTCTGAGGCCCATGAGGCAGGGCTCTCTACTTGGCTTATAGATGGCCACCTTCTCCCTATGTCTTTACATCATCTTCACTCTGGACGTGTCTGTGTCCAAATTTCCTCTTCTTATAAGGACACAAGTGATACCAGATTAGGGCCCACCCTAATGAACTCAGTTTTTTTATTTGATTACTTCTGTTAAGACCTTATCTCCAACTAAGGTCACATTCTGAAGTACTGGGGTTAGGACTTCAACATATGAATTTGGGTGAGGGGGATACAATTCAATCCATAATGCTACCTAAACTTGGGAAAAAAAAAAAAAAAAAGGAAAGCCCTCATCAAGTGAGATGAAAAAGATAAAAGCCCAGAAGAAGCGAGTTGCCTGGACATGTCCAGCCTGTGATTTGATCCAGCATATATGCTTTATAGCAAATCAGTTGGGAAAAGAAAATGCGTCATGTTCAAGATGAGCCAATGTCTGATACTGTGAGAAGGATCTGTTCTCTGGAAGCTGAATCCAATAAAATAAAAGAGGAAGAAGTTAAATCCCATATAAAACTATTACGAGCAACTGAGAAAGACCTGGGGTCTCCAGACGGCACTCTAGGGCTTGTGTGGGAAGTTAGATCAAGTGTCTGGTGGGACTGATGACTCAAGATCAGCTTCCCCTCACAGACACAGAAAACAAACTTATGGTTACCAAAGGGGAAGTGGGAGTGGGGGGAGGAGAGGGATAAATTAGGAGTTTGGGATTAACATATTTACACTACCATAAAGTACATAAAATAGATAAAAAACAAGGACCTACTGTATAGCACAGGGAACTATACTCAGTACCTTATAATAACCTATAATGGAAAAGAATCTTTAAAAGTATATATACATACATACATGTATATATAAATAACACAATATTGTAAATCAACTATATCTCGATAAAAATTTTTAAAAAAATTAGCTTCTCTTGGAGAAGAGAACAGGGTAATAAATTGGAATCAGGGGATGGCAATAATGCTGATGACCGGGCATGAAGATCCAGGAGGAAACTGACTAATGTTCCAAAACCAAGCATGCATCTCACCACCCAAGATGGAGAGAAAAATCTATTTACACCAATGTTGCAGAAGAAGAGAACAGAAAAGCAGACTCAACAGGTCATCTTATTGATGTCAGATTGAACAAGCCTCGAGTGAAAGTGCAGCCCCAAAACTTCAGCAGAGAGGAAAGGAGATGATGTGACTCCTTCACAAGAAAGAAATGCAGCCTGTTGGGATATTGCCTGTTGAGGCAGAGCCAGAGGAGGAAAGGTCTGAAGCAAACAACAGGCTGAGCTGTGACGGTGAGGTGCTGGAGACCTTGAAGAAAAGCTGCAGTGACCCCGTGTTCTTCTCAAGCCAAATTCTATTCCTTCAAAAGGAGCTTATGATCATTGGCTGAGTGTGCGAGGCTAGACAAAACCCCCTCCCCTCAAGACAGAAGGGTGCAGACTTAAGACAAAAAAATAACCGTAAGAACCATGAAACTTGAACCACAGCAATTCAGGGAGAAGCCCATATTATTGACTCCCTCTTACAAAGAGAAAACTAAGGCTTAGAGTTGAGAAACCTGCCCTAGATCACACGGCTCCTATGTGGCAGAGTCGATATTCAAGCCCAGGTCTGACTCTTTCCTACTTTGTTCTAGTGCCTTCTTGAGTGGACCTCCATGCAACTGAGGATTCAGACAGAACATCTGCTTCCTGATCCCTAGCAGAAGTGCTGCTTCCTCTGAGACAGAAGGATATCTCACCCCTACCCTCTAACCCCCTCTTGGCTGCAGCCTTTCCTCTTCCCTCACCTCCCCTTTCCCAAATCTGCTATTTCCAGTGGATCCAAATGTGGAGTTTGTGGCAAGAAGACATCCCCTTCCTTCTCCTTCTCCAGGAAGCTCTGCTTCTCCACAACCATCACCAAGCTGGCTTCCCACCTAGGGGTCACTGTCCTCCTCCTCCTCATGGGCTGGATTTTCCCCTGCACACCCCCATCCAGACAATAAAAGTGAGTTAGTTACCTCCTGGGTTTACTGAGCTTCCACATATACATGAGCTTCCCTAATGGTCAAGATCCTGAAACACCACAAGGTTTTTAAAGTCATTTTGTTTTAAATTTTCCTGTAAAATATTTCTAAATTATCTATATTTATTTTTAGTTAAAAAAACTTTTTCATATAAGTGGTTCTACTTTTTCTCAAATTGTATCTTGATAGTATTATAAATTTTAGGATATGTGTTATCATCATTTAATTATTATCAGTACTTTAGAAACTCTAGTAAAAATAGTCAGTTTTAATTTGATGAGTCAGCCCACTATTCCCTAAACAATATATATAATTTTGTGAGCACTTCAGCTACCAGATACATCTGAAATAGCAAAACACTTGCCTCTGCCAATGGTTCTATGTACCACAGTTACAAAAGAAAGGTGAAACAAAGTTCCTTGTTGGCCTCAGTATATTTCAGTTGACTTCAAAAATCACAGCTCTGTCTCTCTCAGCATTCTATGATGGCCTAGAAGGTAGATCTGATGTCGTACTCAACCTTGTATCTGCAGCATCTCTCCTCTCTCAGGAATCAGCGTATGATAGATACCCAATAATATTAGGGTTTACTTCCTAAGAGGCAATAGGGTATAATGGTTAAAACCCTGCTCTCTAGAACCAGACTGCCTGGGTTTGAATCCCAGCTTCACATTTAATGAGCTGTGTGACCCGGTCAAGCCTCTATACCTCTCCAGGGCCTCAGATTCCTCATCTGTATATAGGGGATAAAAATGGCACCTACCTATTAAAGTTGTGTGAAAGTTAAATTGAATAAGTATATGCAATACACTTGGGGCCTTAACCATCTGAGGTGCTATCTAAGTGCTAGCCATGATTATTATTTACTCAGCAAATATTTATTGGTCCAGGTTATGATGGACTAAATGTTTCTGTCCTCCCCAAATGCATCAATCGAAGCCCTAATCCCTAGCATGATGGTAATCGGAGGTGGGGTGTTGGGAGGTAAATTAGGCTTAGGTTACGTCATGAAGGTAGGATCCTCATGATGGGATAAGCGCCCTCATAAGTAGATGGAAAGAGATGGCTCTCTCTCCACACACATGCACTTAAGAAAGGCCATGTGAGCACACAGTGAGAAGGTTGCCTTTTTCAAGCTAGGAAGACAACCCTCACCCAGAACCGGACCATGCTGGCACCCCGATCTCGGACTTCCAGCTGCCAGAAATGTGAGAAATAAATGTCTATTGTTTAAGCCCCCGAGGCTGCAGTAATTTGTTATGGAAGCCTGAGCAGAATAAGGTTGGAAATCCAGCCCACAGGTTGTTCAGCTCACCGGGTGCCACTTCCTCAATCAACCCTGCGTTCCTCAACCCCAGTTTTCCATGCTCCCAAGTGGACTACTTCAACCTTCCAACTGTCCACTTAGATCTCCTGTCCTTTGGCAGCTGAGGTGCTGGTATCCTTTGATCCTCCTCTCCATCCCCATCGGGAGGACTCTTGGCTCTCCTGGGGTGGCTCCCTGCTGACCAGTCCTTCCGGCCTCCAACGCCACCCACGCTCCAGAAGATATCCAGAAGATAACCTCACACTGCCCAGGGCATCAACATTTGGACCGCCCCTTTCTCTCTGTTCCCGCTCCCCTCGCACCTGCTGCTGGGCCAGACTCTGTTTCCCTTGTGTCGCTTCTCTAATTATACCTGTGTACTATCTCCCCCACTAGACTGTAAGCTCTGCTGTGAAGGCAGATACCTATTTGGCTGACATTGTATCCATTTCCTGTTGGGTTTCCTAAGTCCAACCCGATACTCCATTCATTCATTCACTCCTGGGACAACCACTGAGCTGCTCCCTATCCAACACTCTGATGGATGTACATACAAGTAATACGAAACTGTCCTCGCCCTCCAGAGCCATCCAGTCGAATGGAGCAACAAGTAACTGCAACCCAGCACGCTGCAGTAGGGAGGCAAGTGACCATGGAACAGGGATGGGACAAAGGAGAGAGGGGACAACCCTGTCCAAGGGACTTGGCTTGGGAAAGTCTTCACAGAAAATGTACTTGAGTTAGGTCTTAATAATATGAGTAGGCATTCCTGAGGCGGACAAAAGGAGCTGAGGCATCCCAGGCAGAGGGAAAAATATCCCCAAGAGCCAGAAAAGCAAAACAGTGAAGAATGTTCTCAGATCGGTTAGTAGGATGAGCTGGCAGGAAGGAAGCCTGTGGTGCACCTGTGAGCTCAGGGCTAGGGATGCCTTCTGACCTTAGGCTCTGCACACAGCAGGTAGGGCAGATGCCACCCCCTCCTGCTAACACACCCTTCCCCTTGCCTAGATGTGGCTGAACCATTACATGGTGAACATGTCCTCTGTGCCAGCCACCGAGATAAGCCTCCCCACAGGCATTACCTTGTTTAATTCTCACAAGGACCTTAAGAGGTGGATGGAAATTCTCCCTGTTCTCAGATGAAGAAACTCAGGCACCAAATGCGTAGGTTAACTTTCCCGGGGCCACACTGGTAAGAAGTAGTGGAGGTGGGATTCCTACCCAGGTTGGTCTGATTACAAAATTCATACTTTCTGACACCCACTAAGCCTGGGTAGGTGCCCTGGGGCCCTTGGTATGTCCCCATCATAATGAAATGGAATTGCCCCTTTACTGATTGGTCTCCCTCTAGGATCCCATGACAGCAGAGACTTTGTACCCCTAGCAGCTGCCACAGGGCCTGGCAGAGTATGGCATCAATGGGGCATGCTGAGAATGAATGAACACATGAATGAACAGGGCTTTGAACTCTTTGCCAATGTGCCCTCTCACCCTTCTCTGTCCCTGAAGTGAAGGAGTCCCCATTATCATCCTAAAGCCAAGATCTGAGTGCAAAACCCAAGTTCACTTCCACCCTCTGCCGCTTTGGTCAAAGGGAGAAAAACTCCTACAGAACCAGCCTCTGAAGCTGCATGGACGGACCCCTCCTCCAAGTGCAAGAGCTTCTGCCACCGTCCTTGCTTTCCATCCTCACCCCCATCTGTGCACAAAAGCGTTAACATCCTTTGAGAGGCCTGCTTACAAGACTGGCCCTTGAATGGGGGGCTAGAAAATATTGACCAGAGAGTCAAATTCAGCCTGATTTAGCTATCATTATCAGTGTCTTATAACTTCACTTTACTCATTGGCAAAATGGGGATAAAATACTGTCTAAAGTAATTATACAAAAAATCATATACATATATATGAATTACATAACACACACACACACACACACACACACACACACACACACATGCATAAGATAAAATTTTTAAATTTGCCAGTATAGTGCCAGACCTGACACAGGCATGTCAGGGAGCTTGGATTTGAGGAATCTTCCACCATTCTCAGGACTGATTAGAGTTGTTCACTGTCCCTCAACTATTTACACAAATAATGCGGTTTAGGCTAAACATCTGCTTTCCTTCTGGGAGTCTGAACTTTTGGTACATGCTTTGCAGAGGATGCCAACATAATAAGTCCCCAGAAAAAATACCCTGGGTACTGAGTCTTTAATGAACTTCCCTGGCTGGCAACATTTCACACACGTGGTCTATTGGAATTAAGCATGTCCTGCGTAACTCTACTGGGAGAAGATACTTGGAAGCTTGCACCTGGTTTTCTCAGATTTTGATCGTGTACGTTTGCCATTTGCTGGCTCTGCTTTGTGCTCTTTCACTGCAATCATAGAGGTGGCTATGACTGTATGCTAAGCCTGTGAGTCTTCCTAGTGAATCATTGAAACTGGAGGTGACCTTAAGTGTTCCTAGTGAATCACTGAAACTGGAGGTGACCTTAAGTGTCCTGAGACACAATCTCTCCCAGAAGCAGGACTGAGAAATACTTCCTGTCCAGTTCTGACCATTACCAGAGGAATTGCACACCCTGGGCCCACAGGCATGTAGAATTGTGCAACTGGCTGAGTGGGATGGAGGACACAAAGGTGAGTCTAAAGTAGGCGGTGGCTACTCAGCTCCTGAGCTCAGCAGCAAGTCACAGGCAGAGCCCGGCACGGATAACACCCACTGATACTAAACCCTCTCCCTCTGCTGACGGCAGGTGCCCCCAGATGGTAACACAGAACACTGCAGGGCAGGTTTGGGCCTTGTTCCAAAGCCCAAGAGAAGTGCTTTCTATCCTCAGGTACGATGAGGATTCCTTTCAGAAAAATGTGAAATAAAATTAGGAGATGTTTGTCTCATGTCTGTGAAACTGCAGGGAGGGTGGGACACAGCTCAACTTCACAGGACCCAATAGCAGTGGGCCACTGCCCTTCCTGGATTTCCTTTCTGTAGCAAACCTTCTGACCTTCACAGCATGGACGGTCAGCACCCACCCTCAGAATAGGCTTATGCCAAGTTATGCTAAGGAGACTAGACACCTGGTAGCACAGATTTTTTAAGCCATTAAGCTGAGCAGGCAAAGGTGTGAAAGGAAGAAAACTAAAACTCGATGGCCACTACTTGCACAAAGGACTCCTGCTCTGGCTTACAAAGCTCCTCGGGTTCTAGGTTGACTATGATTCATGGTAAACAGGCAAGAGGGAGAGGGCCAGTCACGACTCCAGGACTGTGGCCTGAAGGACTAAAGGGACCCCTTATCTTATGAAGGCAAGTCCACACTTGGCCCTGTGCCCAAGCAGCCCATCCCACTACCTGGTAACGCTGGCCTTCCTAGAAGTGGTGAAAAGGCGTGTCCTCAGTCGCCTGTTTACATGGAGCTGGGGGGCCTCACTGGCCTTTGTCTCCTCAGAACTCTCTCCCCATCTCTCCCCCATCTCAGAGGCTTCTCTTCCAGCCACCCCTCCCCACAGAATCCCTGTGTCCCAGTTCCCAGCCCAGCCTGGGTCATATCTACTTCCTCAGCTCTACTAAGCTCCTGTATACACAGGACACGTGAGCTCACCTCTAGCCTCGTCCCCTCCCTCACTCTTGCTCCCCGGTCCTACACTTCCAAATGCCTCCAATCCACTGGTTCTCTAAGTGAGGCCCCCAGACCAGCAGCATCAGCATCACCTGGGTACTTGCTAGAGATGCAGTTTCTCGGGCCCCCACCCCAGACTGACTGACTCAGAAACCAAACTCAGGGGGTCAGTAATGTGTGTCTTAACAAGCTTCTAGGTGATTCAGACACAGCCCAATGTGTTAGGACCACTGAACCACACACTTCCATTTGCTTATTCTAAGGCTGTCTTAATTTTCAAATGGAAGTAATTTTCGTTTTCTAAATCCAGATGATTTCCCTGTTTCTCTTACTGCTCCCTACATTTGCCAGTAATACAAGATCCAAACAGCACAACCCAAGTTCAATAGAGTGGGCCTCTAAAATGCCAACAGGTATTTTAAAAATTCAGGATGGATTTGTAACTGTAGGACATGAAGATGATTCTCCATACGGCTATAGAGAAAAAACACTGCCATGCAGCTTGGGAAAGAACAAAAATGTACAAACTCACACCAAAATGTCCATCAGCCTACCCTCCTGTTGGGAGTACTTGAAAATAAAATCAAGAGTACCCTAATAAAAAATATCAACAATTTATTAATATGATTTGTATATTCTTACATATTTTAATAAGTAGAATGGACAGATGTTAACCAACAAAATATCAAACAATATTTTCGTTCAAGTGTTTAAACTATCCACCATCAGGACTTCCCTCGTGGTCAGGTGGCTAAGACTCTGCACTCCCAATGCAGGGGACCCGGGTTCGATCCCTGGTCAGGGAACTAGGTCCCACATGCCGCAACTAAGTGTTCACATGCCACAACTAAAAGATCCCGCACGGAGCAATGAAGATCCCGTGTGCCACAACTAAGACCCTGTGCAGTCAAACAAACAAATAATAAAATGTCCACCATCAGCATAAGCATATTTTTTGGTGTATTAACATTTGAGAGGTGCATGATTTTTTAGTGGGCATTAAATCAGCGTATACAATAGTAAGTCCCTGCCTACTTACTCCCCATCACCTCCAAGAATCTACATATTAATTCTTCACTCAAATCCTTTGGAACATCAGGTACTACATGTACTAGGCCCCAAGGCAAATAAAAAGATGAGCCAAAACCAAAATAAATTTTAAAAGAGCAAAGGGCTCCGTTTACATTTTTAGTATTTTTCTAAACCATTGAAACTAGGGAATTTATTCAAAATTGATTTTCCTCTTCCTCTATCTAGTGTTCCCCTAGAAGGGGATTTAAAAAAAGGTCAGGAAAGAATGGCTTAATAAATAAGCTCATGAAAAAATGTTTAACATCGTAAGGCATCAGAGGAGTGTGAAGTTAAACTACTTCACACCAAAACAAAACAAAAAACAAAAAACTACTTCACACTAACTAGGATGGCTAAAATAAAAAGACTGATGAGGATGTGGAGAAATTGAAACTCTCACACATGGCTGCTGAGACAGTAAACTGGTGCACCTACTCTGGAAAAGTCTGGCAGTTCCTGAAAATGTTAAATATAGAGTTAGATATGTTTTTCACTTGTAGGTATGTACCCCAAAGAAATGAAAACATATGTCCACATAAAAACATGAATGTTCACAGCAGTATTATTCATAACAGGCAAAAAGTAGAAACAACCCAAATGTCCCTCAACAGATGAACGGATAAACAAAATGTGATAAACACAATGGAACACTGTTTGGCAATAAAAAGAAAGCTCTGAAACATGCTGCAATGTAGATAAACCTTGAAAACATTATGCTAAATGAAAGAAGCCAGAAATACAGGACCACATATTGTATAATTCCATTTATATCAAATATCCAGAATAGGCAAATCTATAGACAGAAAGTAGATTAGTGGTTGCTTAAGGTGGGGGAAGTAGGGGATTAGACAGTGCCAGCTAAGGGGCATAAGGGCTTCATGAAGGGGTGGTGTTCTTTTTAGGGCAACAAAAAGGTCCTGAAATTGATTCTGGTGATGGTTGCACAACTCTGTGAATATACTCAAAATCAATGAATTGCACACTTTATAGGTGAATTGTATGGCACGTGAATTACATCTCAATAAAACTGTTTTTTAAAGAACGGCCTAGAAGCTAGAAGAGAATTACAAACAAACTCAGTTAAGTAAAATGTGTGAGGTACCTCAGATGTGTGGCTTCTTCTGTCTCCTTTGCATTGTAAATTTCTCCCAAATGAAGGTAAGACATTTTTATTATTTTACAGTTTACAGAAGCATTTTTATAAAAAAGGTCTTTTTGAGTCCTTACTATAATCTTAGAGGGAGGTAATTATTTCCCTAATTTTACATTTAGGGACACGGTGGCTCCGAGTTTATGAGGTTTATCCCCTCTCAGTCAGCTGGTCAGGGTAAATATCAGTTCTTTTACACCTGAATTCTGTGCCCTTTCTTCCACACTGTGTAACATCTTGGGGTGCCTCGTAAATACCATCAGGTTGATATGCAGAGATGGTACTGCTGACCGGTGTCAGTAAGGAGAATGCCCAAGACTTGCTTTTCCTGGGAGCTGGACTAGCTATGCTAATGCTACGTTCAAGACACGTATAGTCTAATTGATCACTCATCAGAGGTCTTGTGGTACCATGGAAAGAACACTTTGCTGTTGACTCCTTTGCTCTTTTGGAATTTATTTCAGTTTGGGCTCATTTTTTATTTGCTTCAAAGCCTAGAGCAGCTAGTACCTGATGTTCCAAAAGATTTGAATGAAGAATTAATGAGGGCTTCCCTGGTGGCGCAGTGGTTAAGAATCCGCATGCCAATGCAGGTAACACGGGTTCAATCCCTGGTCTGGGAAGATTCCCACATGCCACGGAGCAATTAAGCCCATGTACCACAACTACTGAGCCTGCACGCCTAGAGCCCGGGGCTCCGCAACAAGAGAAGCCACAATGAGAAGCCCGCGCACAACACTGAGGACCCAACACAGCCATAAATAAATAAATAAATTTATTTTTTTAAAAAAAGAATTAATGAATACATAGTTTCTTGGAGGTGAAAGGGAGTTAGTAGGCAGGGATTTATAATTCTACGTGGAAGGACCATGAAAAGGACCATATCCTAGAGTAGGAAGACCCAGGTTGGCTTCAGTCTTCTCATCTGTAATATTATAAAAAAAAGAAACACCTCTCTCAAAGTCATTGTAAAGATTTATTGAGAATATATATGAAAATGCCCAATTCAAAATGGGCACTCGACAAAAGTTCATTGATGCTGGATCAAATAATCTAATACCTTGATACCTTAGGGAGACCAGTGGGTTTTTCTGGACATTCAGGATTCTGAACCTCAGATCTCAAGAATGAAGACCAACATCAAAAAGTGTTTATTCAAGTTGCCAAACTGAAACAATGACTACCTAATTTTAAAGAAGAATTCATCATTAATTTTATTTCATGTTTAATATAAAATTGTGTTCTCTTGTACTTTCAGATTAATTTCTCAATCTTAGTTTGCATGTGTGTGTGACTCCCAAACCTAATTATATATTGGAATCACCCAAGGTGTTATTAAACCTACAGATTCCAATGCAGGGAGTCTCAGAGGTCTGGAGTAGTTGGAGAGGTTCCATTTTTACTAAACTCCCCAAGTGATTCTCCAGGCATCACTGAATTACTGATAAATCCATTCACCGAACACTTTCTAGGAATTTTTTCTCCTGTGTGGACTACAAAATAGCATTTGTTCACCAAATAAAACACTGAACTATATTGCTATTTCCAAGAGAACATAGTGGAGGAGGGGAAACATTTTCTCTTTGCCTTACCATAATTAAAAAATAATAACATTCTGAAATTCTGTGACTGCAAGAATCTCCTGAAAAAGGAGAATTTTCTGCCAAATCTTGCCTATCTGAATTATCTTCATTCATCATTTCAAAGGGACTTTTTAATCAAAGGGAGCTCTAAGTTCCTTCCTACAAGGTGATAGCCTCATTCTAATGAAAGTCTTAAGACAAGAAAAGTCAAGGGTCTTAGAGAAAAAAGAATTTGGGAAGAATTTTAAGGATCTGCCACTATTCAGCTACTTATTAAATCTTCCCAATATCTCTGATCATTTACGTATTCTGAACCACATTCTTGATCTATAACAATGCCTTTGTTAGATCATGAATGAAACCATTTTTATTAGCTTGCCAATTCACATTTCTGTTCTCACTGAAAAGCATGTCCTCAAACCACAACCTGGATAATTTTGAGCAGATGCAAGCCGATTACTTTCAGTATTAGAAAGCTTTCTATAAATTAGGAGTTTGGGATTAACAGATACACACTACTATCTACAAAATAAATAAACAACAAAGACCTACTGTATGGCACAGTGAACTGTATTCAATGTCGTAATAACCTATAATGGGAAAGAATCTTAAGAATATACATATGTGTGTAAGTGAATCACTTTGCTGTACACCTGAAATTAATCAACTATAAATCAACTATATTTCAATTGAAACAACAACAACAAAGCTTTTCTAAATTATACAAACATTTTTACAACCAGAAATAATGTTCTTGGACCATTAGACTCACTTAACATTAAAGCAGTAACACAATAGTTTGGGGTCTTTTAGAAAATTATTTCAAATCTTTCTGACTTCCTCCTATATATACGCAAGCAACAACACTTTTTCTTAAGCTTCTTTCAACTACTTTCAACAATGAGTTTGGATCAGTACTAAAAAACAAAAACAAAATGCTAAACTCAATGTAAACACGACCCCTAAAATAAAGCCAGTTAAAAGAAGCACAGAGATTTTATCAGTCATCTGCACCTACTCAATTAGTGCAGTTTGAGCCCTGGGTAGTTCCATTCCTTTCCAACCAAACCAAAGAGGAAGCCCTCATAGTTTCAGGTTGTCTCCATTAAAAGAAAGCACATGCACTTTAAGAATCTGGAATTAAAATGCCAAGTCCACCAGGCCAGTGACCCAGGAATTTCCAAACGTTTATTCATATTCTGAGAAGATGATTTTACTTTTACTTTACATTCCTGTTCAACCTTTTCTGTACCCTACAGAAAATGTCATTAACAGTATCCGGAAGCTCAGGAGCTGGGAATACGGTATTCTTTTAATGGGTACAGAGTTTCTGTTTGGGACGATGAAAAAGTTCTGGAAAAGGATAGTGGTGATGGTTGCACAACACTGTGACCATACTTAACGCCACTGAATTGTACTCTTAAAAATGGTGGTTAGGGCTTCCCTGGTGGTGCAGTGGTTGAGAGTCCGCCTGCCGATGCAGGGGACACGGGTTCGTGCCCCGGTCCAGGAGGATCCCACATGCCGCGGAGCGGCTGGGCCCGTGAACCGTGGACGCTGAGCCTGCGTGTCCAGAGCCTGTGCTCCGCAACGGGAGAGGCCACAACAGTGAGAGGCCCGCGTACCGCAAAAAAAAAAAAAAAAAAAAAAGTGGTTAGGACTCTGCGCTTTTATTACTGAGGGCCTGGGTTCAATCCCTGGTGGGGGAAATAAGATCCCACAAGACGCCTAGAGGGGCAGGAAAAAAAGAAAAAAATGGTTAAAATGACAAATTTTATGTTGTGTGTATTTTATCCCAATAATAACGATGAAAGAATAAAAGTACCTAGAAACAAAAAACCCACAGGCTTAAGGAGGCTGCCACCTGCGGTGGAGGTGCTGTGACCCATAAAGCTGTAGTGTTTGTCCTGGTCTGGCAAAACGAAGGTTCAAATGTAGGACTGGATGGACATGTAGGGAAATGTAAATCACTTCTTTAAACTGGACAAAAAACTTCACCCCAACATAACCCTCTGCCAGTGCTTCTCAAGCCATAATATGCAGAGTCCCCTGGGGACCTTGATTGAGCAGTTCTGGGTAGGTCTGAAGTCCTGTATTTTTAACAGGCCCCCAGGTGATACCGCTGTTGCTGGACCGTGAATCTCACTCAAAGCCGCAAGGCCCCAGCGCGCTTGATGTAAAGACAGTCCCCTATCAACTTAACCCTTTAAAACCAAGGTCCCCTCACCGGGAAACGCGGAGGGTTGATCATGTGTTTCAGAAGAATTGGCTAAGGACTTAACAACCACAGTTTGTAAAACTGCGCTGAGAAACTTGGATAGAAGGCCTGACTGAATGGAGGCCTTCTAAGACAACCCACTCACCTCCGGGACTAGCAAGCAGCCGCAGCTGATAACGATAATTGACAGCGGCAGTTTCGCAGAAAGCCCTCAAGCCGACTTCAAAACAGTCTTGAAAACACCCTTCTCAAGCTCGAAGAATGCCTGGAATTCAGTGGCCTTTATCCAACATAAAGATGTCCAACTCAGTTTTGACTGAGTTCCCTATAGAAGAACCTCACAATGTAGCCCTTGAAGACTGACAACACCCAGGATGTTGACAAACTCGGCCCCTTCCTTACAAATGGGTCAGAAAGTGAAAAAAAACAAAAACAAAAAAACCCCCAAAACTTCCCCCAAACTCCGCCGAGCTGGGAGCACAGATTTCGGCTCCCGGGCTGCGTGGGCTGACAAGCATCTCCAGGGCTCTCAGGTGTGCGCACTTTCCAGGCTCCGCGGCTGAGACGCCGCCGGCAGCCCAGGCAGCGCCCACCTGCTCTCAACTAGCCAGCGCCTCCCTCGGCCCACATAAATCCGAGGCACCAGATCCTGCGCCCTCCAGATACCGCAAACGCTGACTACGCCAACAGAAACTCAGAGGCCCTTTGAATCTGGTTCAAGAGAAGGTCAACAGAAAGTGAAACAGCTCCCATCCCTTGGGGAAGGCTCCAGGCCAGGTAGGAAAAAGAAGGTGGCTCCCAGTCACCTGTAGCTGCCCCAACTGCGCGCCCAAACCCACTTCCAGATGAGTCCCCAAGAGAAACCCCGTGACTGTCATCCCGGAGGGGGGTATGGGGAGGCAAAAGTCAGTTAAGCATCCCCAGAAAGGGGAAATAATCAATGCCCAATAAAGTCCAGCCCGAATCCACAGGGGCATGGGGTGACAGAGCATTTACTCACGCTGCCCCCCACCTCCGCTCCCATGAAGGACGAGGGCGCAAGCGCCCCGCCGCAGCCCCCAAAGCCCTCCCCCGCCAGAGTCAGGACCGGAGGGAGATATCCCGGGCGCTGCCGGAGCGCGGAGGCTGCGCCTGGGGCGGCTCTTCTCCGGCCTCGCGGAGGGCAGCGCCGGGACGCCCGCGGGCGCTCAGTGGCCAGCGAGGGACCGGGACGGGGGTACTCGCCTGGAGGCGGGTGGCGGCCGCAGTTGGCGGAGTCGGGGGCAGGGCGAAGGCGGCTCTGACCGGCGCCTGGGAGCCTCCGAGGCGGCGCCGGCTGCTGGGCCGGTGTTCACTGCGCTCCCCGCGCGCGTCGCCGGCGGCGCCTCGCGGAGCCGGAGTGCTGGAGGCGGCCCAGCGAATGGGCGGGCGCGAGTGGCCTCGGCCGCTGCTCCTGTGTATTATTGTGACTCAAGCTATTTCCTGTTTGGAGGTTTGGGAGAAAGAAAGAAAAAAAATCTAAGGTGGGGGCAGGGGGATCGGGGCGGCGGTGAGCCGGAGAGCGGCGGCCTGGAGGGGACGAGGGTGGGGAGAGGCTGTCACCTGGTTCCTTCGAGCCCCCGAGGGTGCTTAGCGCGCGAGCCGGGGGAGAAATGTAGTTTATTGCAGCGCTACTTTGGGGTACTGGGAAGGACGGAGGGTGGCTCACGCACGCCACCCAGCGTTGGGGTAGGGGCTGCGGCCGCAGGGACCGCTTGGCCACTTCAGCCCGCGCGCCCACTCCCCTGCCTCTTTCCTTCTCTGAAAAACTGCCGCTGAGCTTTCTTTCCCCCGAAGGGCGAGCGGAATTCGCAGTGCTGCCTTCTTTCTTCGTGACCTGGTCGGCTTTTCGATCCCTTCCAGGGGTGTGAGCAAGGAAGGGGTGAGCGTCGCTCCCCTTTCAAAAACTATGGGAGGATCGTTGTGGACCATTGTGGGTGTTTGATTGGTGGTATTGGCGGGGGTGGGGTGGGGGTGGGATGGGAAGGCAGGTTAATTATTTTGGTGGAAAGTTAACTTATATGATCAGCTTCCGTTCCCCTCCTCCACCAGCCTCACCCTTAGCCGGATCACAGGGTCTGAGGCCCCAGTCCGGAAATACCGGTTCCTCCCGCTGGGACAATAGGTGAGGGCGGTAGCGTTAACCCGAGAGCTGGCTTAGTCACCACGGGAGTCTCTGCTCCGCTGGGAGGGCCGAATCCCCCTAGTGCCCCAGCGTGCAACTGGCAAGCAGGTGCCGCTTCCATTCAGTCTTGTTAAAAATCCTGGGGAGGTTATGGGGACTTATTGTTTAATGGGTGTAGAGTTTCCACTTGGGATGATGAAAAAGTTGTAGAGATAGATGGTGGTGTTAGTTGCACAACTATGTGAATGTACTTAATGCTCCTGAATTGTGTGCTTAAAAATGCTTTGAATGGTCAATTTTATGTTGTGTATTTTACTACCAAAAAAAAAATCCTGGGAAGATCATACCCTCATTCATTCAAGACAGCTTTGCTTATGATTGCCAGGCCCCCCTTCCCTCTTCCCTTACACAAACGTTTGCCAGATATAATGGAATAAGTAAAACTAAAGTTCATTTAGTTTAGACTTTGGGGGGGGTACATATCAACAAGTTATTCCAAGAAGTAAGTAGATTGAGCCTAGAGGACAGTACAGTTTTTAAAAAGATGAACAGTAGTTTGTCAGAAACATAGTGCTGGCAAGATGAATAAAGGTGTAAATAGTGTCTTACTGTTTATCTAAGAAAGCAGGAGCACATACATACATTTGCTTATGTATTTTTTTTAAAAGGAAAGATAAATTACTAAATAAAATGGTTACTTATTTGGGAGAGTTGGAACAAGATGGAAGGTACAAGGATAGAGGCTAGACTTCTCTGACTATATCTTATTTTGTAGATTTGACTTTGGAATGATGTAAATTTTACATAATTATGAAAAATTAAATCAGAAATTTAAAAAGCAAAATGCAACTAATGAATGTAGGTATCAAGTTGGTGGCTTAACCACGTAAAGGGAAATTATGTGAGGTGACTTTAAACCACAATTATTTGACTCTACAGCCCTTAGGAATATACCCTAAGGATGAAGAGAATGTTAAAAAACAAAACAGAAACTGCTTTTCAGTAATCACAATGTTATTAGTAATTTATGTTAGTGTTCTTAAGAATCAACGTTTTTCAGAATAAAAGAGATAAATACAAAATCAAGTTAAGCAATATTAAATTTGAATTGGAATTATCATTTAGAACTCATGATATACTTTACTTAAAAAATGTTTTTCCAAGGTCTTTTACTCAAAATGTCCACCAAACAGTGACCAACCTAGTAGGAATAAGCACTCTTAGATCCCAGATTGTAGTCTCTAAATAGCATTTTTCCCTAAAAGGAACTAGACCTACTTGGAGAAGTGATTTATTTTAGGTTAAAAGTAAGAAGTACCCAAAATAAGACTGGAGCATCTTGTCAATTCAGAAAGCAAGGAAGCTATCAAAAACTAATAGGTTCACATGAAATGGAAGCAGAAGCCAACCTGTAGAAGCACCCACTGGCTAAAGTGGGATAAATTTCAGCATCAGTAAGGAAAATAACTGCAATGAATTGAGACATATCAAATATGTATATCTCCATGATTCACAAGGATACTTAAAAATGGGGTAAAAAAACCTGATTGGTTACCTTTGCAGAAGCAGTAGAACTAATTCATTATTTTGAAAGCTGGTAAATTGCAAGAGAGAATTACACATTTTACCTGCCTCTTCTGGACTGTATCTAACACTTCATATGTACCACTTCAGATCTTCTTTGCCTCACCTGTCTCTTACTGCAGCCACTGCTGCAGCAGTAAGTTCTACGTGGGCTCTTTCCACCTTCATACAGGAACAACCCAAATAACCTCATCTCCTACCTTCCACCCCAGCACCTCCCTGTTAATGCCAGTGTGGGGATCCATAGAAACTATCTAGGTGCCTATGCATACACCACCCTGAAGGGTGAGTGAGTTAATGTTTCGTGGTCTAACCTAAGACCAGTGGGGGATAGAAGCTGATAAATAAATATTCCTTCCTTTTCTCTCAGGACGAACTGTTCTGAAACTCAGTCTGTATGACTTCTCAGAAATCAAGTCACAAAGAATCAACCAATCAGGTGCTTGAAGCTGCAGCCTACCGGGCTTGAATTGGCTCTCTCGGCTTCCCCCACCCCTCACTTCTTTCCCTAGGACCATGCTTCCAATAAAGCCCATGTCTCAAGAACTCTGCTTCCTGGGAAACCCAAGCTAAGACCTGTACAAACTGTATCTCAGGGTAACTAAATAGTTGATGAGGAAATTATTCTAGCAAATAAATAAGAATATCAGTATTTTCCAAAACCCTATAAAATAATGGGTCAAGGCAATGGTTATCAATGGCCACTAATCTCATAGAAAAGATCACCAGACATTATGTGCAATATGATAGAAATACGCAACACTGCCAATGACACATTCTTGCCGAAAAAGAGCAAACCTGAATCTGATCGAGCTTCTAGATCCAACTACCAGTTTAGAGGAACTATTGGAATAGAGGAATGTGTTAACATTACTAGGGTCCATGATCAACAAAATCCAGAATGTGAGAAACTCAAAAAGACAAATGACCCAGTTTCCTCAAAAAGTACCAAGGCATTAAAAATGATGGGGGAGGGCTTCCCTGGTGGCGCAGTGGTTGAGAATCTGCCTGCTAATGCAGGGGACACGGGTTTGAGCCCTGGTCTGGGAGGATCCCACATGCCGCGGAGCGACTAGGCCCGTGAGCCACAATTACTGAGCCTGCGCGTCTGGAGCCTGTGCTCCGCAACAAGAGAGGCCGCGACAGTGAGAGGCCCGCGCACCACGATGAAGAGTGGCCCCCACTTGCCACAACTAGAGATAGCCCTCGCACAGAAACAAAGACCCAACAGAGCAAAAATAAATTAATTAATTAATAAATTCCCACCCCCATCATCTTCTAAAAAAAAAAATGATGGGGGAAGAAATGTATAGATTAAAAGACTTAAGTGATACCAATAAAATACAACATGTATTTCTTGTTTGGGTCCTGATTCAAAATGGTGAGATATTTGGGGAAACTTGATAGTCCCTAAGTTAGTAAAATTTTAGGGAAAATTTTAAAATATTTTAATCACATGCCACTGATTTAATCTACTGTATGGAGTTGGTGTTGCTACTACATGTGTTTGGGTGCTATATACACACACACACACACGTATACAGACACACAAAATAAAACACCTGTTTAATTTCTTTCTGTATCTGAAATGAAATGAACATTTCAGAGAAGACTTGGATTTTCTTTGAATGTGTTCAGGTGGGAAGAAAGGGACTCTGGCTGGCACAGCTGGTAACTGACATTCTTTTTGTCTTTCCCACCCACTCTTTTCGTTCTGGTTATGGGCTGTATGTATGCCTTTGTGCTTTCCTGTAATCAGCAAAACAGCATTTTCAGCATATTCAGTAATAAATATTTCCACTCTGAAGACTAAACATTGCGAAATCTGCTCTTAGAAATAAAAAGAGACACTTCCATGGACCACAGGGACAGTACTCTGAAAAATGGGACAAGAACTCTGGGTTCTGACTCAGAACTCAGCAAAGGTTCCCTTCCCACCACTGACACCAAGTCAGTCCCATAGAAACCGTCTTGCCTTCCCGGGAGACAAAGCCCTATTCTGCTGCGTCTTGTGACAGGGAGCTCTTGTATTCTGTGTCCTGAGGTTCTGAAATCAATACTGTGCTTCACCTGCAGACTGGACAGACAGGATGGGGAAAGGGTCAAATCACAGTCTAAAGTGGGGCACTTGCCTTGGTGAGATAGGTGTTTTCTTTCTGGGCAATAGGTGCATTATCGAGCCCCAGAAAGAGCCTTGTTTCTAGTTTTGACTTTGCTACTTGCTGCCTGTATGATCCTGAGTTTTGCATTCTTTTCCAGTTTTATTGAGGAATAATCATCATACATGACTGTATAAGTTTAAGGCATACAGCATGATGGTTTCATTTACACATATTGGGAAATGATTACCACAATAGGTTCAGCTAAAATCCATCATCGTGGATATTGATATCCATCGTGAATGTTGATACAATAAAAGGAAAAGGGAAAAAAAGTGTTTTTGTGATGAGAACTCTTAGGATTTACCCTTTTAACAACTTTTCTGTATATCATACAGCAGTGTTAGCTATAGTTAGCATGTTGTACATTACATCCCTAGTATTTATGCTATAATATTTATCTTATGATATCTTATAATAATATAACTGGAAGTTTACCTTTTGGCCATCTTCCTCCAATTCCCTCTGCAATGCCCCACCACCCAGGCTGCAAATTTATACTTAATTTCCTTGAGTCTCAACTTCAGTCTTTCACTCTTTGACCTGGCAACTCCATTTCTAGGTATCTAGGTATCTACCCCTCCCCCACAAATATTTACACACATATTGAAAGAAATATATTTAAGAATGCTTATTCCTCTGTGTTAGAATAGCAAAAAAATTAAAATTAAATGCCACTAAAAGAATGGCTAGGTAAACAATGGTACATCTGGATGATGTGTTAAATGTATTTTGGTACCTTTCAGGGTAGTTTTTTGTATGAACTATTCAGAGGTTTGCTTTGGTTCCAAAATGAGTATTCAGTTAATTAAAGTTACAGATCCCAAACCCTAGTTCTTCTTTAGGCTTTAATTTTACACATTTTTATTATTCTATCTTGTAAGTCTAGCTTTTATTTTCACCTACAAAATTTTATTATGTTATATTTGATACGTACAAAATAATATAAGTACCATCTGTGTGAGCTTCGGAGCATATAATAAAATGAATACAGAAATCCACCACACTATTAATCAATAGAACATTACCTGGACTTCCCTGGTGATGCAGTGGTTAAGAATCTGCCTGCCAATGCAGGGGACATGGGCTCAAGCCCGGGTCCGGGAAGATCCCACATGCCACGGAGCAACTAAGCCCGTGAGCCACAACTACTGAGCCTGCGCTCTAAAGCCCGTGAGCCACAACTGTTAAGCTTGTGCTCTAGGGCCCATGAGCCACAACTACTGAACCCACGTGCCGCAACTACTGAAACCCGTGCACCTAGAGCCAGTGCTCCGCCATAAGAGAAGCCACTACAATGAGAAGCCCGCACACTGCGACAAAGAGTAGCTCCCGCTCTACGCAACTAGAGAAAGCCCGTGCACAGCATCGAAGACCCAATGCAGCCAAAAAAATTTTTAAAAAAAGAACATTACCAGTGCTTTTGATTATGCCACATGCTTGCAAATCCTACTCACCCCCCATCCGTTTCAAGGTAATCACTATCCTAATTTATGCATTCATGGAAAAAATTTTTTTTACCAAGACATGTACATCTTCCTAAACAATATATTGTTTGGATTTGCTAGTTTTTGAGCTTTATAAGAATAGAATCACACTGTATGTAGTCTTCTGCAACCAGCTGTTTTTCACTGCAAATTATATTTCTAAGATTTATTCAACTTCTTGAGTATAGATATATTTCATCCAATTTTATTCCTGTATAATATTCTATTTCTATATTTGATTTTAAGTTTTCCTTTGCATAAAAGGATGCCCACCCTCTAGGCAGATGATTACTTTCTTAGTGAACTTTAAGGAAAAGGTTTCAGACCATCAGAATTTGCAGGCAAGAAGAGTGATTCTTCTTTTCACTCATCAAGGAAATATATATATCATCCCCTGTCTTTGGGGATAAATACATATATCATCCCATACTTTGCCTAAGTATGGCAGAGATGCATAACTATCAGAAAAATGCATCTGGGTGGAACTCACTAAATATCATTTATACTTATGCTAGTTACTCCAGAATTTCAAGAAGGGGTCGCCTTCTAGCCCACATCCCTAGATTACTAATTCTTGCTTCTACTCATAGAAATGTGCACCTTCCACGCACCCAAGAAGGTTTTATATTTCTTTGGCTCTTACAACTTGTAAATGTCTTTTCTTCCTAATTCTTAAGACCTTGGGACTTAATGAATCCTGCTTCTTTCCATATACCTCTCAACTTAGAACCACACAACTCTAGCAGATATTAAAATGACAGCCAATGAACGTGGTAACAGTTGTTGAATCTAGTGGAGTGTATGTGTGTGTTTCCTATACTAGTCTTTCCACTATTTTTTATGTTTGATTTTTTTCCTGTATAAAAATTGAGGGAGGAGGATTGAATTGAATTCTGATGTCTTTCTTGGCTTTGTCTGATTTGGGGGTCACAACTTTTTAAGCTGTTTCTGCTGATCGACTGAGGAGCACTCTCCATCAGTTAAAAGCAGTGAGCTAATCTATATGAACCAATATGCAAAGTTCTTCAAGACACGTTGCTAAAAAAAAAAAAAGGGCAAGTCACAGAACAATACATATGCTATGAACCTGCTTATGCAATAAATACATGCACATCTATATGCAAATGAGTATAAAAAGGGCTGGAAGAATGCTCTGCATCTTGGCAATGGTGGTTAACTGGAAAAGTCAGTGGGAGAAGCTGTGATTTAGGGGGAGAGGTGAATAGTGGTGAAGACAGACCTGCATTTTTGGGGTACTGTTTTGAATTTAATTAAAAGCAAAAGTAAAATGAATGCATGGGGTGGACTAGAAGACCCGCCAGCCCTCTTCCGACTGACACTTGCAGTGATCCTGGGGGGATGGAGCACAGCTGTCTTGAGGGGGACTTGGTGGGAGGTCGTGGTCATGGGGCTCTAGTGCTCTCTGAAGATTGAATGAGACCAGCTGCAGCTCCGAGAAACAGGCCATGATTGCATGGGTCAAAGGACTGCTAAGTGCTCTTTCAACACTCCTTACCCTGGCCTCATCCCCAGACACACCTGAGAGCACGGCTGCTCCTGGGCCAAGGCCCTCCTTTATGGGGCCACAGCAGGCAGCAGCCCCACCTTCTCCCTGGGCAAAGGCAGGAATGGGGCAGGTAAACGCCCCATGTGTGGCTGCCAGTCACAGTGTTGAGAAGCAAGTCAAGAGCCATGCTCAGCAATCACTGGGTTGAAGATTACTTTGATCCCTTTTAACACCCTTTGTAGTCACTCTACTTTGGCATGACATCTTAAGTCATCCAATTTATGATTCTCTGTTTAGAGCCAGGAGGTACCTCTAGATTCATAGTTCCTGTGGCCAAAGTTTTGGAAGTTTTTCTAAGAAAATATCAGTTCAAGTAAGTGGCACACTGCCTGCCTTATGATATTCAACAATGTTAATTATTTGGACTTTGACAAACAGCTCATAAAAATATAGTACTTTGTCTCAATTACTTGTTAGTCCAAAGATCACTGTAGTTTTAGTTAAGCTTCTGGTGAATATTAATTTTAAATATGCACGAAAAGCATATTTTCCCTGGTGCTGGAATTTCCAGGGAGATAGAAATATATAGAGATATGGATAAATTCATTGAACAACTTAGTAGAAAAACAAGGATGTGATTATTTATAGTGTCTTGTGTAAAATTCATTTTTCTCATTATGATGCTCAAAAAGCTCTAAACAGGGCTTCCCTGGTGGCGCAGTGGTTGAGAGTCCGCCTGCCAATGCAGGGGACGCGGGTTCGTGCCCCGGTCCGGGAAGATCCCACATGCCGTGGAGCGCCTGGGCCCGTGAGCCGTGGCCACTGAGCCTGCGCGTCCGGAGCCTGTGCTTCGCAATGGGAGAGGCCACAACAGTGAGAGGCCCGCATACCGTAAAAAAAAAAAAAAAAAAAAAAAAGCTCTAAACAATAAACTAATAGTTTTGTAATAATTACAACTGGTATTTACATGTATAGATCAATCATAGAATTTAGAGGCTGAGATACAGTTGAATTGCACCTGTGCTTATTATGCATTGGGTAATAGTAGGGGTATTAGGACATGACCAAAATTATGGCCTCACATTTTAATGAGTATTTATTTGGCATAGAATGCCTGTGACACTAAACTGATGTTATATGAGCATGTTAATTGATCGAGGGATTCTTCTGCTTAAGTCAATAGCCACAATTTAAAAACAACAAAAACCCGGGGCAGTTGAGGGTGTGTTGACCCTGCTGCATTGCTATTACCTTTGTAAACCGCTCTAGCTGTTTTAAAAAGTATTCTCAGAAAACACAAAGATTTGTAAAAAAAAAATAAAAATAAAAATAAAATCATTGACCCTGTGATTTTACACTGGGACCCCTATCCTAAGCCAATAGTACAGATGCAGAGAAAACTATACGCACAAAACTTATCATCAACATATTATTCATAAGAGCAAAAAATGAAAACAACAACTATCCAATAATTATCGGAAAGTAGGGTAAATTAAGGGATATCTACTAAAAGGAACACTATGTGGGTATATGTATATTAAGTATGAAGAGTATGTAGCAGGGCTTCCCTGGTGGCGCAGTGGTTGAGAGTCCGCCTGACGATGCAGGGGACACGGGTTCGTGCCTCGATCCGGGAAAATCCCACATGCCGCGGAGTGGCTGGGCCCGTGAGCCATGGCCACTGAGCCTGCATGTCCGGATCCTGTGCTCCGCAACAGGAGAGGCCACACCAGTGAAAGGCCCGCATACCGCAAAAAAAAAAAAAAAAAAAAAGTATGTAGCAATATTTATTCAGCCAACAAATGTTTATTGAGCCAGCTTTACTATACTGTGCTAAGCACAAGTGATACAGTGATGAACAAAAAAATGGAGAAAGTGTTGTCCTCATGGAACTTGTGGATAACACTTACAATATAATATTCAGTGTAAATGACTGACTACAAAATTCACATACTAGGAGTACCCCAACGCAAAAATGAAATGCATAGGCAGAAGGACAGAAACAAAATAAACCAAAATACAAACTTTGTGGTGTTTTGGGAGATAGTAATGGCACAGATGATTTCCCCCCCTCTTCATCATTTTACAGAATGTATTGAGTATTTTTTAATTTCAAATATTGTGAGATATATAGAAACATCAAGAGCTACTTTTGTTAGCTGAAAAAAATCCCAGAATAATAAGTAGTATGGATAGAATAGCTGCAGCTCTGCATGTAGATGAACAGGGAGTGAAAACAATTGTGCAAAAAGGAAGTATCAGGAAGAGCAATGGGATCTGAGCTAACTCATTTTTCTTTTTAACAAGTGCATGTTAATTTGTTGCTTCAAGTCTTGTTACAATGTGTACTTTAAAAAGAGACTTGGAGGGTTGTCTTCCTCTGCCAGTCCAGGAACTCTAGAGAGAGGCACACGGTACAGGAGAAAGAACATTGGGTATTGGAGTTCCCCAGACCCGGGCATACATGCCAGTGTGGTGACTTTCCAGCTGAGTGACTGAGGTAAGCTCACTGGATTTACCTGAACCTGTTTTCCCTTTTAAAAATAAGGCTAGGGCTTCCCTGGTAGCGCAGTGGTTGGGAGTCCGCCTGCCGATGCAGGGGACACTGGTTCGTGCCCCGGTTCGGGAAGATCCCACATGCCGTGGAGTGGCTGGGCCCGTGAGCCATGGCCACTGAGCCTGCATGTCCGGAGCCTGTGCTCCGCAACGGGAGAGGCCACAACAGTGAGAGGCCCGCGTACCGCAAAAAAAAAAAAGGCTAATATTACCTGCTTCATAGATTGTTGTTAGTGTTAGAATTTATGTATCTACATACACAGAGGAAAAACTCTAGAAGAACATTGTTTCAGGATTATAACTGGCTATAGATAACAGAATCTCAACCACAGTGGCCAAACAAGGTAGGCCTTTATTTTGTTTCATATCATGAAATATCTGGAGGTAAACAGTTCGGGGTTTTTTTGTTTGTTTTTGTACAGCAATTCTAAGATTAAAGCAGGGGACAAGAAAAACCCAACAACAACACGGGACAAGGTTTTTCCATTCTTTCTGCTCTGCCAGTGTTTTTTTTGTTTAAATAAATTTATTTATTTATTTATTTACTTATTTATTATTGGCTGCATTGGGTCTTCGTTGCTGTGCGCAGTCTTTGTTGCTGTGCGCAGTCTTTCTCTAGCTGCGGCGAGCGGGCTTCTCATTGCGGTGGCTTTTCTTGTTGCGGAGCACGGGCCCTAGGTGGGTGGGTTTCAGTAGTTGTGGCTCGCAGGCTCTAGAGCACAAGCTCAGTAGTTGTGGCGCACGGGCTTAGTTGCTCTGCGGCATGTGGGATCTTCCTGGACCAGGGCTCAAACCCATGTCCGCTGCATTGGCAGGCGGATTCTCAACCACTGTGCCAGCAGGGAAGCCCTCTGCCTGTGGTTTTGATCTTCCTGGGTCCAAGACAGTTCCTCCACCTTCAGACATCTAGCGTATAGGGTAAGCAAAAGCCTGCACCAGCTGAGTCTGCCTATGAGCTTTCCTGTAAGCTTTTGTGCTTACATAAGCCAAATGTAGCTCCTAAGGCTATTCCTAGTTTCACAGTCACACATACCCATACACACTTACTCTAGCTTCTCAACTGTTTGCAGATACTGCTTACACCTGGCACAGTGACACATAATATGTGCTCAATAATGTGTTGAGGGACTCCCCTGGTGGCTCAGTGGTTAAGAATCCGCCTGCCAATGCAGGTGACACGGGTTCAATCCCTGGTCCGGGAAGATCCCACATGCTGTGAAGCAAGTAAACCCATGCACCACAACTACTGAGCCTGCGCTCTAGAGCCCGTGAGTCACAACTACTGAAGCCCACGCACCTGGAGCCCGTGCTCCGCAACAAGAGAAGCCACCGCAATGAGAAGGCCGCGCGCCGCAATGAAGAGGAGCCCCCGTTCGCCGCAACTAGGGAAAGCCCACATGCAGCAACGAAGACCCAATGCAGCCAAAAATAAAAAATAATGTGTTGAGCTGAAAAATTAGTCTCCTCATCAAGGTATGCTTTCCTTATTGAATAATAAGTCAAAAGTAAAATATTAAGTTCTTGACTTGATATGAGTAAAGGCTCCTGTCAAGAAAGTTCTATATGTTCCTTCACTAGGAAATACCCACAGTGAGGAAAAAATAAAAAGCTACTCACCTGGCTCCCAAGCCATCCTACGACCCACATTGTCCAGGTTGCTTTGCGTTGGGCTAGCTAATCTGAAACCCAGGAGACAGAAACCAGAGGCTGTCCAGCGTGTGGCCTGTTTGGAGAGCATGGTCCACGAGCACGCCCAGGGATGGAGCAGCCACAGGGCCCACGTGAACTTTCCAGGAGAAGAAATATGTCCTGAGTTGCAGGTCTGGCAACTGTTAGGCAGCCATGTCTGTGAGAAAGTGTATTGAGAACTGAAGAGTGACTAAAATGAGCTGACTTCATTATCCTTACCTATGGTTCCCAAGGCAACAAGGCAACAACCCCCTTAGGTTCTTAGGTAATAAGATCCTTTCAAATACACTTGGGAGATATCAGTTGTCTGTTGCCTGCACCTGCCTAGCGGGATATTATTCATTGGGTTTCTGCCTTCTGGTGAGCCAGAAAAAGGTGCCCTGCAAAAGTCTATTAGTTCTTACTTGTGTGTTTTCAGGTCCCACTGATATATACCAAATACCCCCCAACAAAAGACCTCCTGTTACAGACACATCCGCAGTGTATAGAAGGATGTGGTGTTGAGTAATTCCTTCCTGCCCAGACCCAGATTGTTGATTCATAGCATCCTAGCTACTCATAAGATTGGTTCAAGCAATTGCTTGCTTTTCAGAGGTACACAGAGAAAGGGTATATAAATCTACAATCCCTTAGCCACAATTCTGAAATTTCAGAGTTTTGCCTCTGAAACCAAAGGTTCGGTGCTCAAACTAATTTGGCAGCAGAATCTGACCTGAACTGTTGATGTAAGTCTGTTTATGATCCTTATTTATTCTACATAGTACAAATAATCATACATTTCACTGGGAATATATCCATGGCTTTAAATAATTCCAGACTCTGCTGGAAGTATCACGTAATGCTATGTAGTATATGCACCACATTTCTGAAAAGAAAATTCTGAATTCCAAAACACATGGCCCAAGAGTTTCAGATAAAGGATTATGAACTTGTGAAATTAAACCCCAGGGAGATATGTAGTTAGTGATGGGTTATTCAACACATCCCATTGTACTTGCAGCTTCTTTATAAACTGTAGAGTCTCTGCTTTCCCTGCCCAAACACACAATATATGTAACCCTAACTATTGCACGCTGTATCAGCCCTGTAGAAAATTTTGCAAACTCATTATACACACCCCCAAATTCTTTTTTTTTTTGATGTGGACCATTTTTAAAGTCTTTATTGAATTTGTTACAGTGTTGCTTCTGTTTTGGCTTCTTGGCCCCAAGACAGGTGGGGATCTTAGCTCCCCGACCAGGGATCGAACCTGCACCCCCTTCATTGGAAGAGGGGGTCTTAACCACTGGACCGCCAGGGAAGTCCCTACATCCCCCCAAATTCTTACACTGTGAATTTTCACTGACTCGGCCTCTGTTTACAAGGATTGCTCCTCCTTACAGGCAAAACAAGTCCATTTCCTCTTACTGCTTTTCATATCAGTAAGAAAACAAGCACCCGCCTTGGGCAAACATATTTAAGTTTCTATGCAAGTTTGCAAAGAAAGCAGATTTGAAGGGCAGCTCAAAGGAGGACAACATGTTCAATTTCTTTTGTGTATCCGTTAATTTTCTTTATGTGACTGTGGCACAAGGCTTGGTGTTGTGACTCCTGTATGATATCAGCACAGCAAGTTAATCTTTCAAATATCCACCTAAGTCAGAAATCATGATTTGGATCTTTCACTGAACAGGAAGAATCGGATGCAGAATGCAGAACATATGAAGGTTTCATGGATGGCAAATTATTAGGTTAGCTGAACAGATTAAGGTCTAAAGGTATTTCCGGTGACCAAGTAGAGGAGATATAGGCATGTCCCTGTTTTTCTCTGTACCTAGAAAAATGGAATGTAGTCAATAATGTAGGATTAATTGCTCCTGCACAGGGGAAACTTGTACCAACAAGCTAAAGGACATTCCAAAGGAAACTCATGACTCCTCAATCATATCTGATGGAAGAAAGTTCTATAACTCAAAAAGGAAACTCAGTAAACTTCACAGCCTCATAAATTGTGTTCACAACCACTGTATGCTCTTTGATGCAGAATCCCAGGAAAAATATGAAGATCCTCTTCATGATTAAAGAACTTGTGCTTAGCACTGAATTGTCTGTCTCTTCATGGATCTGGGTTGACATCTCTGCTAAATGCGTTACTTCCAGGAGAAAAGTGACTCCCAAGTCCCTTCTTTGTGCTCTGGAGGTGGGGTTTTAGCGACACCAAACCTTATTATATCAACTCTCACCTGGGCTATTGATGTCATCTTAACTGTTTCCAGGGTGTGGAACACACTAACCTAAGCTGTGCACAAAGCTTGTTCTCACTTCGTTGAGGCTGCTACTCAGATGCTAGTGTATTAGAGAAGTCTTCAACTACTCTAGCAAAAAGGGCTCCACCCAAGACAGTTCTAGAGATGGTTGGTGGTTATAGTTGTGAAACCTCATAACTCAGATTAGGACTTGAACCCACTGTCTTTTATTTATTTATTTAAAAATTTTATTTATTTATTTTTGGCTGCATTGGGTCTTCGTTGCTGTGCGCGGGCTTTCTCTAGTTGCTGCGAGCAGTGGCTACTTTAATTGCGGTGCGCGGGCTTCTCATTGCGGTGGCTTCTCTTGCTGCGGAGCATGGGCTCTAGGTGCACCGGCTTCAGTAGCTGTGGCTCAAAGGCTCTAGAGCGCAGGCTTAGTAGTTGTGGCGCACGGGCTTAGTTGCTCTGCGGCATGTGGGATCTTCCCCGACCAGGGCTCGAATCCGTGTCCCCTGCATTGGCAGGCAGATTGTTAACCACTGCGCCACCAGGGAAGCCCCCCATGGTCTTTTTTTTTTTTTTTTTTAACATCTTTATTGGAGTATAATTGCTTTACAATGGTGTGTTAGTTTCTTCTTTATTACAAAGTGAATCAGTTATACATATACATATGTTCCCATATCTCTTCCCTCTTGCGTCTCCCTCCCTCCCACCCTCCCTATCCCCCCCCCTAGGTGGTCACAAAGCACTGAGCTGATCTCCCTGTGCTATGCGGCTGCTTCCCACTAGCTATCTATTTTACATTTGGTAGTGTATATATGTCCATGTCTCTCTCTCGCTTTGTCACAACTTACCCTTCCTGCTCCCCATATCCTCAAGTCCATTCTCTAGTAGGTCTGTGTCTTTATTCCTGTCTTACCCCTAGGTTCTTCATGACATTTTTTTTCTTAAATTCCATATATATGTGTTAGCATACAGTATTTGTCTTTCTCTTTCTGACTTACTTCACTCTGTATGACAGACTCTAGGTGCATCCACCTCATTACAAATAGCTCAATTTTGTTTCTTTTTTATGGCTGAGTAATATTCCATTGTATATATGTGCCACATCTTCTTTATCCATTCGTCTGTCGATGGACACTTAGGTTGCTTCCACGTCCTGGCTGTTGTAAATAGAGCTGCAATGAACATTTTGGTACATGCCCCATGGCTCACGGGCCCAGCCACTCCACGGCATGTGGGATCTTCCCAGACCGGGGCATGAACCCGTATCCCCTGCATCGGCAGGCGGACTCTCAACCACTGTGCCATCAGGGAAGCACCCCCACCATGGTCTTTTAATTAAAATCTTGCACACCTAGTCTCAGGACTTAATGAAGCTCAGATTCTTTATGTCTCAGTGCGGAAGGAATTCAGTGAGAGACAAAGTGATAGGTAAGATGTGGATTTATTCACAGAGATACATATTCCATAGACAGAATGCGGTCTGTCTCAAAAGGCAAGAGTGGCCCCGAAATATGGGAGTGGTTAGTTTTTATGGGCTGGGTAATTTCATAAGCTAACGAGTGGGAGGATTATTCCAACTATTCTGTGGAAAGGGTGGGGATTTCCCAGGAATTGGGCCACCGCCCACTTTTGGCCCTTTATGGTTAGCCTTGGAACTGTCATGGCGTTGGTGGGTGTGTCATTTAGCATATTGATATATTACAATTAGCGTATAATGAGGCTCAAGGTCTACTGGAAGTTGAATCTTCTGCCACCTTGGACCTAGTTGGTTGTAACCAGTTTATATTGTATCCTCAACAGCTGTCATTCTTTTAAAGGTTGTGCCCTGCCCCCTTCCCTCCTGTTTCAGCTATACAATAATGTGAGTGTACTTAATGCCACTGAATTGTAACATTAAAATGGTTAACATGGTAACTTTTATGCTATGGACATTTTTTTTAAATTAATTAATTTATTTATATTTGGCTGCGTTGGGTCTTCATTGCTGCGCACGGGCTTTCTCTAGTTGTGGCGAGCAGGGGCTACTCTTCATTCCGGTGTACAGGCTTCTCATTGCTGTGGCTTCTCTTGTTGCGGAGCACAGGCTCTAGGAGTGCAAACTTCAGTAGTTGTGGCACGAGGGCTCAGTAGTTGTGGCTCGGTGCTCTAGAGCGCAGGCTCAGTAGTTGTGGCACATGGGCTTAGTTGCTCCTTGGCATGTGGGATCTTCCTGGACCAGGGCTCGAATCCGTGTCCCCTGCCTTGGCAGGCAGATTCTTAACCACTGCACCACCAGGGAAGTCCCTGTTATGGACATTTTTACCACATTGAGAAAAAAAAGACAAAAAGGAAGAAAAATAGCTCCACCCAGCACATTTCATCCTTCTCACCTGTTTCTTTTTCCTTCTTAGCACATCAGTACCCAACACTGTAGATTCATATGTCTATTATCTATACTCCCCCAGATGAAAGGAAGATCCAGGAGAGCTGATGCTTCATTTGTTTTCTTTGCTCCTTTTTTTTTTTTTTTTTGGCCACACCATGAAGCATGAGGGATCTTAGTTCTCCGACCACGGATCGAACCCATGCCCTCTGCATTGGGAGTATGGAGTCTTAACTACTGGCCTGCCAGGGAAATCCATTCACTCCTTTATTTGTGTTGCCCAGAACAGTGCCTGGCATGTTGTAGATACTCCTAAAGATTTTCTGAGTGAGTGAATAAAAGCAAACTAGCAAGCTAGGTCTGAAACTAGTATTCCCATCTCTAGCTTCTCTCCTTCTAATCCAATCCAGCTTAGACATTGACCCTAGAATTACCTGGGTTTTCTTTTGAAAACATAGATCTGATCTTACTATTCCCGTGGTCTCAAATTCTGCATGTTTAGCAGAAACACAAATACTATTTCTAAAAGGAGAAGAAGAAATAACAAGTGATAACCACAGAATGTTACCTAGATCATCTCTGAGAAATAACATCCTAGTTTCTCTGCCTGTCAAAGTCTCATATAAGAGTTAACAAAGATACTAGGTCATAAGCAAACCAACACCATGAATAACAGCAACAAAAAATTCCCCAAACCAGCTGTGGCTTTTTACTAACTGTAGTAGAAGGTCCAAATTTAATAGATGGCATGACATTTTAATTTCTTTGAAGGTAACAGTCCCAGTACAATAATTAATACAGCCATATAATTTATAAGCATGTCTCTCCTTCCCCCAAATCACTTCATGGAGTAGGGATACAGGAGCGTAATCCAATCCTTATTGATAGATTCATGGCCTCTACAATCTAGACCCTACCTGTCTTTTTCCATTTCCTCTCCACCCCATTGTAGGGGAGCAAAATTTGCTACCCCAAATACCTCTTTGGCATGAGGATTAATTTAGGCTGGAAAACTCAGGAAGTTTTTCTTCTTACCTTCCCCTTAACTGCCTAAATGAATTCTCATAAAAAGCCTGTTCCTGCTAGAAAAATGGTACAGATGAACCGGTTTGCAGGGCAGAAATAGAGACACAGATGTAGAGAAAAAGTGTATGGACACCAAGGGAGGAAAGTGGCGGCGGGGAGGGGAGGTGGTGGTGGGATGAATTGGGAGATTGGGATTGACATATATACACTAATATGTATAAAATGGGTAGCTAATAAGAACCTGCTGTATAAAAAATTAAAATCAAAAATTCAAAAAAAAAAAAAGCCTGTTCCTGGAATAGAGCTATCACCAGAGACATCTGCAAAGATGATGGGCTAGGTGTGGTGGAGAGGCAGGGCCTAGCGACCAGAGTCCACTCTGTGTCCCATTGTCTCTGCACAGCCGGCAAACATTTATTTACCAAACATTTGCTTTTCCATCTTCATGTGCATTACGTCCCAAACCACTACCCCCAATATCCTCTTTTGTCTTTAGCTGAAGATGATATTTAAGGTGAGGGTTTTGGCTATTTTGGTGAGTTAGTTTTCCTGGCTTCATCCCATGTATAGATGTTATTAGACTTTTGTTTGATTTTTCTTTTGTTAATCTGCCTCATGTTAATTTAATTCTCAGACCAGCCAGAAAAACTTAGAAGGAATTTGTTCCTCTCCCACACCGTGCTCCCCACACCCCAGCAAGAGTATACTTTTCTACTCACTTTATCATACCCGTGTTCTTCCCCCCTTCCTTCTGCTCAAACCTCCCCTGTATCCAGAACGTCCCCACTTCCCCCTCCAGCTGACCCCTTTATACCCCTTTCCCCTCTCCACCTGCCACAGTTGTGCTCATCCTCCAAGACCCTCTCCTCCCAATCAGAAGTGTGGTGCGGGCTTCCCTGGTGGCGCAGTGGTTGGGAGTCCACCTGCCGACTCAGGGGACACGGGTTCGTGCCCCGGTCCGGGACGATCCCACATGCCGCGGAGCGGCTGGGCCCGGGAGCCATGGCCGCTGGGCCTGCGCGTCCGGAGCCTGTGCTCCGCAACGGGAGAGGCCACAACAGTGAGAGGCCCGTGTACTGCAAAAAAAAAAAAAAAAAAAAAGGTGTGGTGCTTCAAGGACAATGATGCTTCAAGGACAACCCTGCCTGGAAAGGTTTCAGTGTTACACCCCTTACCAGACTCTTAATCGCTTTCCCTACCAAGTTGTGATGGTTACGAAATTCCTGAGCCCACCTGGGTGACACCCACCTGGGTGTCCTGTCCCAAATAAGGAAAGGGACCTGTCCCAAATAAGGAAAGGCATCTGGCCTGTCCCACTCCCAGCTTACAGAAGGAAGGTATATGTGCCTCAACCAATCAGTAAACAAAATGTTCACCTCGGACCATTCCTTTGTTTTCTGGCTATAAAAACTGATCAATAGCATGTGTTTGGGCTCAACTCTCCCAGACTACTAGGAAGTCGGCCCGCCGTTCTGGCAGCGACCCTTCCCTCTAATAAGTTCTGTCTTCTTTACATTCTGGCTTGTGTCTGGAAATTCTTTTCCAACCCACGTTCGGACCATGACAAGAAGCAGTTGCCGACTTCCTTGAGTTCATCTGGTATTTTAAGCCTCTCATCAGCACTATTTTGGGTTTCGATCAAGGTCCTGTATGTCTCTGCCTCTCTTCATGACCAGACTGTAAACTTTGAGAGGAGGGTGGCAGTGTACACAATAGGTGCTCAAAGCGCCTGTCAGAATTGGCTTCTAGTCATGTGTGCCTCCAGGACATTACAATTCTCCACAGCTAGACCCTCTATGAGGCTGTTGTCCGTCAGCTTTAGGCATGGATGCTGGTGGCTGTGTCCTGCCAGGGCACAGTGATGCCAGAACACACAGACTTCACTAGCAGAGAGAAGAGACAGCCCTGTCTGCATCTACCTGACTGAGCCCTTAGGCCTGGTGGAGTTTCCGAGGGAGTCACCGGGGCAGATGTTTACGTAGAGGGCAGATGTATCTCATCAGAGGAGCAAAAGGGCTTCTGATAAGTGGATCCTGAAGCCATGGAAAGCAGAGCTTTGTCAGCCTCTACCTTTGAGGCAGCGTGGAGGGAGAAATCTGCGTTGACCTGCAGGAAACCCTGTGGTCTGGTCTGGTCATGTCACCACAGACATCTCTCTCATGGGAGGGTCCAACCAGGGACCAGTGGAAGATTGGATGGAGTTAAGTTGGGGAACCAATGTGCAAGCTGCAAAACTCATGCACAAAACTTGACTGATTTCTGGAGTATGAACTAAGAGAATAAACATTTAAAAATTTTTTAAGTTACTTGAGAATTATGATAGATAGTAGAACAAACAAAAACTCAACAACCGTCCCAAACAAATACACTTCTATTGCTCTAGCTACAGCTCGACTCCTCCTTTCCTAAATCCGACGGAGATGTCCTACTCATCTTCCTCTTCTCCAGCGTTCCCGACAGAACTTCACCAACCCTGAGCAGGAAGAAATTCAGGAAACAGCGGGTATGGGGACAAATCCTGGATTTTTGTCCCAGCTCTGCCTCTGACTAGTTGTGTGACCTCGACTCACCTCTCTGGGCCTCAATTTTCTAATGTATAAAATGGGAGAGGTGGACTAGACTAGCCGAGTAATACACCAGTTCTAATAGATTTAATAGGTTTTCCCAAAAAGGGTTTTGAATCCAGATGTCTGGGAAATTCTGGGCTGGACAGGTTTCTGCACTGCAGGACTTCTCAGATGTATGCATTGTAACTTTTCAAGAGGGAGAGAAGTGCTGGGTGTCCCAGATTTCCTTGGCCACAGAATTCTTTTATTCCCATAAACCCCTGGGACTCACTTGGGTAGATGCTGGGATGGAGAATCTCTAAGTTTCCTTTCCAAGCTTACTTGCCCTTCCCACGCCTGGCCTCACTGTGACTTCCCTGGTCGTGGTCTACCTTATTTTGCACGAGTCCCATTTTGTCCCATCGGCTCATCTCCCAGCCATTATCCTTTCAGTGCAAACAGAGTAACATGGGTTTCTTCATTTCTCTGAAAATCTAGATGCATCGTTGTCAAAATGTAAAAATAATATGACTATTTGAAAACAATGCAATACAGGGAAGTACAAGTAAATTACAATTTACCCCCAATTCTCACCACCCAGAAATAATTCTAACAAAGCATTTTTAAACTGAGCCAGAGGATTCTAGAATTGGCAAATTTTTATTTATTTAATGCTTCAATTACAAATGTATATGGCAAAATCTTTAAAACAGATTGAAGTTTTAGAACTCTTATATGTCTGAAACATTGAGTGGAGATTTATTAATTAGGGTTGTTTAGATATTGCGGGAGGGGTTGTGATAGGTTGAAGTGTGTCTCCCCCCGACCCCAAATATATTGAAGCCCTAACCCCTAGTACCTCAGAATGTAAACTTATTTGAAAGTAGGGTCATTGCAGAGGTAGTTACATTAAGATGAGATCAGGACTTCCCCGGTGGTCCAGTGGTTAAGACTCCACGCTTCCACTGCAGGGGACACGGGTTTGATCCGTGGTGGGAAACTAAGATCCCATATGCCACGTGGCATGCTGCCCCCCCCAAAAGAATTATATATGCTTAACATCCTCCTATGGACTTACCTAGATCTTAAGCCTTACAGTAAATTGTATTTACCACAATAATTATTGAACACCAGCACTTAGCCCACCATATCTGCAGCATAAATAGAATAGCTTTTCAGTTTTACCCTAGCAGTTACAACACTTTCCTCTTACACTAGAGAAACCGTACAGTAATGCAAGAGGGTGAGTGAAGTGCCCGTTACATGGAGCACCAGCCCGGATGCCTTCCACTCCCAACCAGGCATCAAATCATGAAAATGCAACAGCCCCACCATGGCTAACTCTCCTCCCTGGTTCAGTCTCCACTGTCCCATTTCCTCCTACCCACGACTCACCTAGGGCCAGAGGATCTATTCAAAAATGCACAGCTACTCGGTAGCGTCCTCTTGAAAAAAACGCACTATATAAGAGCTGTAAGTAGAATTTTTTTAGTGTCTTACTGAGGAATATAGCCTGGGGAAACCGTTCTGAAGCTGGAAGGGAGGACCCAGGATATATACGAACTTTTTTGCTGAGAAAAACATGTAGTCAAGCAGAAAAATATTGTTGAACAGACATCTCAAGTTCTTTCTTTTTTTCTTTCTTTCTTCCTATAGAAGTGTATTTGGTTTACAATGTTGTGTTAATTTCTGCTACACAGCAAATTGATTCATTTATACACATATATATGTTCTGTTTTTTTAAATATCCTTTTCTATTATAGTTTATCACAGGATATTGAATATGGTTCTCTGTGCTCTACAGTAGGAGTTGTTGTTTATCCATTCTATGTGTAATAGCGTATACCTGCTGACCCCAACCTCTCACCCCATCCCTCCCCCAATCCCCTCCTCCTTGGCAACCACAAGTCTGTTCTCTATGTCCATGAGTCTGTTTCTGTTTTGTAGATAGGTTAATTTGTGTCATATTTTAGATACCACGTATAAATGATATGGTATTTGTCTTTCTGTTTCTGACTTCACTTAGTATGATAATCTCTAGTTGCATCCATGTTACTGCAAATAGCATTATTTCATTCTTTTTTAGTGCTTTTCTATGTATGGAAACATGCAAGAATCTGGGGTCATTGAAAAATTTCCTTAGTTATGTATCTTAACTATCTAGGGTCTGGTATATCCAAAGCACAGAATGCTTCCTGTTTTTCTCTATTCTGAATTCCCACAAGGTGCACTGCAGTGGATAATGGCTTGATCCCTATAAAACTGGAATGGCAGGCAACATTTTTTTCTTTACTGTAGAACGATCTCCAGGGAATATTGTACAGTGAAAAACAAAGCATGCACACGTGCATACACACACACACACACACACACACCGAAAATCAACTACTTGAATTAAAAGAATCAATCAGTCAATCAAAGAAAAAAAAAGCTGCTGGACTGTTGGTACCATGTAGTATCTTTTTTAATTTTATTTTTAATTTTTTTCCTTTTATAACTTTAAAAAACAGTCTTACATATTCTTAGATAAATGTAAGGTGGTCTCTGTATGCCTATAGTACGCACTCTTTTCACAATGCATTTTATTCGTTTACTTTTCTATTTCTTCCAGAAGACCATGACTTCCTTGAGAGGAGGGAATTACTTGAGAGGAGGGTATGCCTTCATTGACCTTTGTATCCTAGCACGTGGCTTGGATCAAATAAGCAATCAATAAAAGTCAGTTGGATAAAGGAATCATTAAATAAAGGCAGAAACACTGCCTTTAACAGTTTCCTCTTCTCAGTTAAATTTACTAAGCCAATATTTTAACATAAACACAGATCCATCAAGGGTGTATGTCACTTCCTACCATTTTAAAGTTTTTTTGTTTTTGTTTTTTTTTTTGGCTGTGTTGGGTCTTCGTTGCTGTGCAAGGGCTTTCTCCAGCTGCAGCGAGCGGGGGCCACTCTTCATCACGGTGCCCGGGCCTCTCACTGTCGCGGCCTCTCCCGTTGAGGAACACAGGCTCCAGACGCGCAGGCTCAGTAGTTGTGGCTCACGGGCCTAGTTGCTCCGCGGAGTGTGAGATCTTCCCAGACCAGGGCTCAAACCCGTGTCCCGTGCATTAGCAGGCAGATTCTTAACCACTGCGCCACCAGGGAAGCCCTGTTTTGTTTTGTTTTTAAATCAGGAAGAGTCAGAGGCCAAAAAAAAAAAAAAAAGTGAAATTAAACACACACACACCACAAACATCTAATTAGACCAAAACAAAACCAACTTACAAGCCTTGGCTCATCATCTATGTGCACTGATATCTACGTGCACTGATCCTATAATTTATGTCTACTAAACACTGTTATTTTCCTTCTCTGGGCATTAGGCAACTCAGGAAAGGGTTCCAGAAAATTTCAACACTACTGGCAATCATGATTATTAATATTATTAATACTGTTTATCTTTTTAATGGCCAGTCTTCTGTATTCGTGTGTCCGATCTGAGAGAAGAATGTATTTATAGGATTGCAGCCAAACGCAGCCCTGAATGTTTTCTTTTTTTTAAATATACATTTTATTTATTTATTTATTTATTTATTTTTGTCTGCGTTGGGTCTTCGTTGCTGTGCGCGGGCTTTCTCTAGTTGCGGAGAACGGGGGCTACTCTTCGTTGAGGTGCACAGGCTTCTCACTGAGGTGGCTTCTCTTGTTGCAGAGCATGGGCTCTAGGCGCGCGGGTTTCAGTAGTTGTGGCTCACGGGCTCTAGAGTGCAGGCTCAGTAGTTGCGGCACAGGGGCTTAGTTGGTCCACGGCATGTGGGATCTTCCCGGACCAGGGCTCAAACCGGTGTCCCCTGCATTGGCAGGCGGATTCTTAACCACTGTGCCACCAGGGAGGCCATGAGGGGTGAGGCAGGGGATGTTAATAATCCCTGCTTCCAACTTCCTCCCTCCCTTCCCACCCAGGCTACTTCCTTCCACCTGAGTTGGCTAGTTCTCCAGGAAATAATTGCCCTTTTCAGGCTTCTCTCTGAGCAGAAAGAAAGGTCTGGATTCTCCTCCTTTTCAGAATCCACCCTATTCTATGGTTTTCCAAATAACCACTCTTAGCATCTCTAAAGCCCTTAATTTCTCTCCTTCTGCTCTCAGATTGCAGTTTACATAAGAATCCCCCTGGGGAGTTGGTCAGAGATGCAGATCTCTGCTCTGCCCCTGGAGTTTGTCCAGGAGTTTGCTTAGTGAACAGAACTCTCCCTGGGAGTCCAATGATTTTACCTTTTTGTATGGCTTGCACTTTTTACCTTGAGCTTGGGGTAGTTTGAGCAAAAGTTTTGTAAACATTGGTGAAAAATCCTGAGGGAGGAAACGAACAGCCAGACCAGAGCTGGAGTTCTTCTACAGAGTCACATAGCTCCGTGAACCTCAAAGATGAGACCAGGTCAGTTGTGATAGGATGGAGGCTGAGCTCCATTTACATTCCAGTGAGTGTCTGGAAAGGTGTCTACTGTGATGTTTTTATGGCATCCTGCAGTCTTTCAACTGTCCCCTTACTAATTCTTTATAAAAGCTCTGCAAGACCCCACCTACCAGAGTTGCTCTGGCTTTTCCCACCATGAGCCTCCAGAGGCAGGTGGTCTGCCCTGGAAGCAATGTCAGGGCATATAGCAGGGTAGAGCCCCCTACCCCTCCAGAGAGCTCCAACCCAGAGCAGGAGGCAGGGTTCCCGTTTCTGATTCCTGCTTCCTCCCCCCAGGGTTGGGCACATCTCAGTTAGAAGAAAGGAGTCAGGTCCCATTATCTTGTGGATAGCACACCCTGAGGGCAGATGAATGAAAAGGCTCTTCACTTTCTCCCCTCCTCCATCCCCCTGTGCCCTATAAATGTGTCCTTTGGGGTTTCAAAGGACTGGCTGTCAGATCTGGAAGAAGCAGGACCCTGCAGGTGACATACCACAGAACTGAATGAAAGGACAAAAGGCCTTTAAAAGGGGGAAAAAAAATTAGGAAGCCCAAATGGGGAGAGGGTTCTTGGACAACAGCTAGGAGACACTGTGAGAGGCCTTTGAGGGTCTGAAGTTGGAGTTTCACAGCAATTCCAGAAATTCAGGAAACCTGGGTGGGACTGTGGATCTCTAGTGGGATAGGATGGTGAAGTGATTCCCAAACTTAAAAAAAAATCTCAAGATCTCTTATACTCTTAACAGTTATTGAGACAGAGCACAGAGAACTTGTAGGACACTACTCTGTACGATACAGTTACGGGACAGGGGGAACACTTTCCTTCTATCATCCTATGTTCAAGAGCTGGGTCTATGAAATAAACTGACAACAGGCAGATTAACAGGAGAAAAGGTATACAAATGTATTAATTTTTAATATCGTATGCACGGGGACATCACAGGAAGAAAAGAGAATACCCCAAAAAGCAATGATACTTGAGTTTTTTTTTTTTTTTTTTTTTTTTTTTTTTTGTGGTACGCGGGCCTCTCACTGTTGTGGCCTCTCCCGTTGCAGAGCACAGGCTCCGGACGCGCAGGCTCAGCGGCCATGGCTCACGGGCCCAGCCGCTCCGCGGCATGTGGGATCTTCCCGGACCGGGGCACGAACCCGCGTCCCCTGCATCGGCAGGCGGACTCTCAACAACTGTGCCACCAGGGAAGCCCCTATTTTGAGAGTTTTTATAACATCTTTATTGGGGGGGATGTAGGCTGTTTAGAGAAAAGTAAATAATTTTTAGAAAAGATGAATGCACCCTTAGAAGAATAGATAGGAGATATGAAAATGTAGGGGGGCAAAATTTGCCACCCCAAATATGTCTCTTTGGCATGGGAGTTATTTCAAGCTGAAAACAAACATGGCCCCCAAACCTTAGGAAGAACCTTTGACATTTTCCCCTAACTGCCTAAAATAATTTATACAGAGAGCCTGTTCCACGAAATGAACTATCACCGCAGATAACTATAGTATTATATGAATCAGGCATGGTAGACAAAGAGGAACTTAGCAGTTGGTGCTGAAAATCCCCTCTGTCTCATTGTCTGTGCTTGGCCCCCAGCAAACACTTGTTTACCAAACACTGGCTTTTCCATCTCCATGTGAATTGTCTTCCTCCCCTTTGAAGTCCCAAAACACTACCACCAACATCCTTTGTGTCTTTAGCTGAAGATGGTATTTTAAGGGGAGGGTTTTGGCCATTTTGGCAAGTTATGCAGTTTTCCTGGGTGTCTCCCATGTGCAGACGCTATTAAACTTTTGTTTGATTTTCCCCCTGTTAGCCTGTCTCCTGTCAATTTAATTCTTAGAGCAGCCAGAAGAAACTACAAGGAAAAATTTTCCTTCCCAGCACTAGTTTGTGACAAAATTTGTCTGAGTGTGATAAAATCCAATCTTCCCTGGCTGTGAAACTACCTGGGGGGGGGGATTTATGACAAGTGAATTTCTTTTGCCTCCAAAGGAGGTGACAGATAAGGGCAGTTCAGAGAAAGCCTCTCCCTGCATTTGCTGTTTTTCCAAGTGCCTTCAGCTCAAAATAGTCAGTATGCCAAAGCAGCATATTTTAGGTTGTCATGTCTTCAGTTTCTTCAGTATAATAATTGATACATGTCATTATACATTTTGTCCAAAAAACTAGAATGTACACCACCAAGACAGTGAACTAATGTAAACTGTGCACTTTGGGTGATTATGATGTGTCAATGTAGATTCATCAATTATAGCAAATGTACCAGTCTCAGGGGGATATTGATAATAGGGGAGGCTGTGCATGTGTGAGGTCAGGGGGCCTATGGGAAATCTCTACTTTCTGCTCAATTTGGCTGTAAAACTAAAACTGCTCTAGGGACTTCCCTGGTGGCACAGTGGATAAGACTGTGCTCCCAATGCAGGGGGCCTGGGTAAGTCTATTAACAAAAAAAAGTTATCGAGGATTCCAAAGAGCTTTTGTTTGTGTATACTGTATCTATTCATTTTTACCATATTTAAAATTTTGGGGAGGGGCTTCCCTGGTGGCGCAGTGGTTGAGAGTCCACCTGCCGATGCAGGGGACACGGGTTCGTGCCCCGGTCCAGGAAGATCCCACATGCCGCGGAGCGGCTGGACCCATGAGCCATGGCCACTGAGCCTGCTCGTCTGGAGCCTGTGCTCCGCAAGGGGAGAGGCCACAACAGTGAGAGGCCCGCGTACCGCAAAAAAAAAAAAAAAAATTAAATTAAATTTATATATTTATTTATTTATTTTTGGCTGCGTTGGGTCTTCGTTGCTGTGCCGCGGGCTTTCTTTAGTTGCGGCGAGCGGGGGCTACTCTTCGTTGCAGTGCGCGGGCTTATTGCGGTGGCCTCTCCCATTGCGAAGCACGGGCTCCAGGTGCACAGGCTTGAGTAGTTGTGGCTCTCGGGCTCTAGAGCGCAGGCTCAGCAGTTGTGGCACACGGGCTCAGTTGCTCTGTGGCATGTGGGATCTTCCTGGACCAGGGCTTGAACCTGTGTCCCCTGCATTGGTAGGCAGATTCTTAACCACTGTGCCACCAGGGAAGCCCCATATTTAAAATTAAAACTGAGAAATTTTTATGTACTTATTAATTTAATATTCAAAGTATTCATTAATTTAGAAATAACAAGCTCATGACCTATTAATGTTAATGACACAGTTTATGATAAATATATATATTCAGCTGTTTGCATCCACGGGTCCAGCATCCGTGCATCCACGGGTCCAGCATCCGTGTGTTCAGCCAACTGTGAATAGACAATATTCTTCTCTGGGGAATTCCCTGACGGTCTAGTGGTTAGGATTCTGCGCTTCCACTGCAGGCGGCATGGGTTCAATCCCTGGTCGGAGAACTAAGATGCCTCATACCGCATGGCTTGGCAAGAAAAAAAAAATCCCCCGCCCCCCAAATTCCAGAAATTTCTAAGAAACAAAACTTGAATTTACTGGGAGCTGGCAACTATTTACATACCATTTACATTGTGTTAGGTATTATAAGTAATCTAGAGATGATTTATAGTATATAGGAGAATGTGCTTAGGTTTTATGCAAACACTCCCGCCCACATTTTTTTTTATTTTTTTATTTTTTATTTTATTTTTTTTGCGGTATGCGGGCCTCTCACTGTTGTGGCCTCTCCCGTTGCGGAGCACAGGCTCCGGACGCGCAGGCCCAGTGGCCATGGCTCACGGGCCCAGCCGCTCTGCGGCATATGGGATCCTCCCAGACCGGGGCACAAACCCGTATCCCCTGCATCGGCAGGTGGACTCTCAACCACTGCGCCACCAGGGAGGCCCCCGCCCACATTTTTTATTCTTTTTTTTTTTTTTTTTTTGACAGCCTGCAGCTTGCAGAATCTTAGTTCCCCCACCAGGGAATGACTGTTTTTTCTCCATTGTATACTCTTGCCTCCAGTGTCATAGATTAATTGACCATAGGAGCATGGGCTTATTTCTGGGCTCTCTATTCTGTTTCATTGATCTATGAGTCTGTTTTTGTGCCAGTACCGTACTATTTTGATTACTATAGTTTTATAGTATAGTCTGAAGTCAGGGAGTGTGATACCTCCAGCTTTGTTCTTTTTTCTCAAGATTGCTTTGGCTATTTGGGGTCTTTTGTGGTTACATATAAATTCTAAGATTTTTTTGTTCTAGTTCTGTGAAAAATGTCATGGGTATTTTGATAGGGAGTGCATTAAATCTGTAGATTGCTTTGGGTAGTATGTACATTAAAAAAAATATTCTTCCAGTTCATGAACATGGAACATCTTGCCGTTTCTTTGTATCATCTTCAATTTCCCTCATCAGTGTTTTACAGTTTTCAGAGTATAGATCTTTCACCGCCTTGGTTAAATTTATTCCTTGGTATTTTATTCCTTTCAAATCAATTGTAAATGGGATTGTTTTCTTGAATTCTCCTTCTGACAGTTTACTATTAGTGTATAGAAAAGCTACAGATTTCTGTATGTTAATCTTGTATCCTATGACTTTACTGAAGTTGTTTATTAGTTCTAATAGTTTTTTGGTGGCAACTTTAGGGTTTTATATATAGTATCATGTCATTTGCATAGTGACAGTTTTACTTCTTCCCTTGCAAGTTGGATGCCTTTTACTTTTTCTTATCTGATTACTGTGGCTAGGACTTCCAATACCATGTTAAATAGAAGTGGTGAGAGTGGGCATCCTTGTCTTATTCCTGATTTTAGAGGAAATGCTTTCAGCTTTTCACTGAGTATGATGTTAGCTGTGGGTTTGTCATTAATGGCCTTTATCATGTTGAGATATGTTCCCAATACCAACTTTTTTTTTTTTTTTTTTTTTTTTTTTTGCTGTACGCGGGCCTCTCACTGCTGTGGCCTCTCCCGCTGCGGAGCACAGGCTCCGGACACACAGGCTCCGCGGCCATGGCTCGCGGGCCCAGCCGCTGCGCGGCATGTGGGATCTTCCGGGACAGGGGCACGAACCCGTGTCCCCTGCATCGGCAGGCGGACTCTCAACCACTGCGCCACCAGGGAAGCCCCCAATACCAACTTTGATGAGAGTTTTTATCATGAATGGATGTTGAATTTTGTCAAATGCTTTTTCTGCATTTATTGAGATGATCATGTGATTTTTATCCTTCCTTTTGTTAAAGTGGTATATCACATTGATTGATTTGTGGATATTGAACCACCCTGCATCCCTGGAAATCTCACTTGATCATGGTGTATGATCCTTTTTATGTATTGTTTGCTAATATTGTGTTGAGTATTTTTGCATCTATATTCATCAGAGATATTGGCTTGTACTTTTTTTTTTTTAGTGTCTTTTTCTGGTTTTGGTATCAGGGTAATAGTGACCTTGTAGGATGAATTTGGGAGTGTCCCCTCCTCTTCAATTTTTGGAATGGTTTGAGAAGGATAGGCATTAGCTCTTCTTTATATGTTTGGTAAATTCCTTGTGAAGCCATCAAGTCCTGAACTTTTATATGCTGGGTTTTTTTTTTTTTTTTTTTTTTTTTTACAAATTCAGTTTCACTACTAGTGATCATTTTGTTCAGATTGTCTATTACTTCATGATTCAGTCTTAAAGGCTGTATTTTTTAAATTTTACTTTTTCTTATCTTTGGCTGCGTCGGGTGTTAGTTGCGGCATGCGGGATCTTTCGTTGCAATGCGCGGGCTCTTTGTTGTGGTGCACGGGCTTCTCTCTAGCTGTGGCGTGCGGGTTTTCTCTCTCTAGTTGTGGCGTGCAGGCTCCAGGGAATGTGGGCTCTGTAGTTTGCAGCATGTGGGCTCTAGTTGAGGCATGTGAGCTCAGTAGTTGTGGCATGCGGGCTTAGTTGCCCCGCGACATGTGGGATCTTAGTTCCCTGACCAGGGATGGAACCCACGTCCCCTGCATTTTAAGGCAGATTCTTTACCACTGGACCACCAGGGAAGTCCCAAAGGCTGCATTTTTCTAAATATTTGTCCATTTCTTCTCGATTGTCCAATTTATTGGCATACACCTATTTGTAGTATTCTCTTATGATTTTTGATATCTCTGTGATATCTTGTCTTTTTAAAAATTTCTCCTCTTTAATTTTTTATTTTGTTTATTTGGGTCTTCTGTCTTTTTTCTTGATAAGCATAGCTAAAGGCTTATCAATTTTATCTTTTCAAAAATGCAGCTCTTGGTTTCATTGATTTTTTAAAAATAAATTTATTTATTTATTCATTTATTTTTGGCTGCATTGAGTCTTCATTGCTGCACACGGGCTTTCTCTAGTTGTGAGCAGGGGCTGCTCTTCGTTGTGGTGCGCGGGCTTCTTATTGTGGTGGCTTCTCTTGTTGCAGAGCATGGGCTCTAGGTGCGCGGGCTTTAGTAGGTGTGGCACACGGGTTCAGTAGTTGTGGCTCGCAGGCTCTAGAGTGCAGGCTCAGTAGTTGTGGGGCATGGGCTTAGTTGTTCCACGGCATGTGGGATCTTTCTGGACCAGGGCTTGAACCCGTGTTCCCTGCATTGGCAGGCGGATTCTTAACCACTGCACCATCAGGGAGGCCCCATTGATCTTTTCTAATGTTTTTTATCTCTATTTTATTTATTTTCTCTCTGATCTTTATTATTTCCTTCTTTCTGCTGACTTTCAGATGTGTTTGTTCTTCTCTTTCTAATTCCTTTAGATAGTAGGTTAGGCTGCTTTTTGATATTTTTCTTGTTTCTTGATGTAGGCCTATATAGCTGTAAACGTCCCTCTTAGAACTGCTTTTGCTGCGTCCCATAGATTTTGGAAAGTTGTGTTTTTATTTTCGTTTGTCTCAAGGTATTTTCAGATTTCCTCTTTAATTTCTTCATTGACTCATTGATTTTTTTAGTATCATGTTGTTTAGTCTCCATGTGTTTGTGTTTTTCCCACTTTTCTTCCTGTAATTGGTTTCTAGTTTCATACTATTGTGGTCAGAAATATTTCTTGATATAATTTCTATCCTCTTAAATTTGTCCAGACTTTTTTTTTTTTTTTTTGTGGTATGCGGGCCTCTCACCACTGCGGCCTCTCCCGCCGCAGAGCACAGGCTCCAGACACGCAGGCCCAGTGGCCATGGCCCACGGGCCCAGCAGCCCCGCAGCATGTGGGATCTTCCCGGACTGGGGCACGAACCCGTGTTCCCAGCTGCATTGGCAGGCGGACCCCCAACCACCGCACCACCAGGGAAGCCCCCAGACTTGTTTTGTGAAGTAGCATATGATCTATGCTGGAGAATGCTCCTTGTTCATTTGAAAAGAATGTATTCTGCTGTTTTTTGGAAGATATCTATTAAGTTCAGATGATCTAATGAGGCATTTAAGATTACTATTTCTTTATTGGTTTTCTGTCTGGATTATTTGTCCATTGATGTAAGTGAGGTATTAAAATCCCCTCTATTATTGTATTGTTGTCAATCTCTTCTATTATGTTTGTTAATACTTGCTTTATATATTTAGGTGCTCCTATATTAGGTACACATATGTTAACAAGCATTATATCCTCTTCTTGTATGGATCCCTTTATCATTATATAATACCTTTCTTTGTTACTTGTTATAGACTTTATTTTAAAGTCTATTTTGTCTGATATGAGTATTGCTACTTATGCTTTCTTGTCGTTTTCATTTGCATGAAATATCTTTTTCCATCCTCTTTCAGTCTCTTGGTGTCTTTAGCTCTGAAGTGAATCTCTTGTAAGCAGCAAATAGATGACTCATGTTTTTTTATCCAATCAGCCACTCTATGTCTTTTGATTGGAGCATTTAGTTCATTAACATTTAAAGAGATTATTGATAGGTATTTACTTATTGCCATTTTGTTACTTGTTTTCTGGTTCTTTCTATAGTTCTTCTTTGTCCTTCTTTTAGTTTCTTCCCTTGTGGCTTGATTATTTGCTGCAGTGGTATGCTCTCTAGTTTTTGTATATCTATTGTAGGTTTTGATTATTGGTTACCATATGCTTTGTATATGTTGACCTATAACTTTGTTTACTTGTTTGAAACTGGTAGTCATTTAAGTTCAAACATATCCCAAAAGATCTACCTTTTCTTACTCCCCTCTGTCACATTTTGTGTTTTTGCTGTCATATTTTATATCTTCATATTATCCTGTCACTGTTTATTGTAGTTATAGTTGATTTTACAATTTTTTTTGTCTTTTAGTCTTTGTAATAGCTTATTTAAGTTGTTGATCTACAGACTTTACTGTATATGTGCCTTTACTAGTGAGATTTTTCCTTTCCTATTGACTCTCACTCTTGTTATAGCCTTTTCTTTTCCACTTACAGAAGACCCTTTAACATTTCTTTTAGGATAGGTTTAATATTGATGAAATCTTTTTGTTTTTGCTTGTCTGAGAAGTTCTTTATTTCGCCTTTAATTCTAAATAGTTATCTTGCTGTGTAGAGTGTCCTAGGTTGCAGAATTTCCCCATACAGAACTTTAAATAAATCATGCCACTCCCTTCTGGCCTGCAAAGTTTCTGCAGACAAAACAGTTAATAGCCTTGTGGGAGTTTCCTTGTATATGAGTCTTTAGTTTTTCTCTTGTTGCCTTTATAATTTTTCCCTTTATCCTCAACGTTTGCCATTTTAATTATGATATGTTTTTGTGTGGGTCTGTTTGGGTTCATCTTGTTTGGGACCCTCTGTGCTTCCTGTACATGGATATCTTCTTCAGGTTCAGGAAGTTTTCAGCCATAATTTCATCAAATACATTTTCGATCCTTTTCTCTGGGTCTTCTCCTTCTGTGATTCCTATAATGTGAATGTTAGTATGCTTCATGTTGTCCCAGAGGTCCCTTAAACTATTCTCATTTTTTAAAATCTGTGGGGTTTTTTTTGTTCTGATTGGATTATTTCCATTATTCTATCTTCCAGATCACTTATACATTCTTCTGTATCACCTAGCCTCCTATTAATTTCTTCTAGTGTGTTTTTCATTTCAGTTATTGTATTCTTCAGTTTTGACTGGTTCTTTTTTTTTTTCATTTTCTAGTTCCTTGTTAGCGTTCTCACTGTGTTCATCTATTCTTTTCCCTAATACAATTAGCATTCTTATTACTAATGCTTTGAACTCTTATCTGGTAAATTATTTATTTCTGTTTCATTAGTTGTTCTTTCAGAGATTTTCTCTTGTTCTTTCATTTGAAAAAAATTCCTCTGTCTTCTCATTTTGCCTAATTTCTCTATGAAATCAGGTGAAATAGTTACCTATTTAGGTCTTGAAGGGATGTTCTTGTGTGGGAGTGTCCCTGTACAGTCTGTGAGTGCCCAGTGGCTTTGGTGGTAGAGGCTGATCTGATGTGAGAATGAGTCATATCTTCCCCACAGAGTGTGCTGGCAACTCTCATCTTGGTAGGAAGTGAGGCTGGAGATGGAGGGGCTAGAGCCAGAGCCAGGTGTGTGGGGCTTCTACTATGCTCAGTGGCCAGCACCACCCTATTGGGGGCAGGGGTGGGTCACAAGTTACTGGAGCAAAAGCTCTGAGGGGCTGGGTCTGAGCTGGTTCCATTCCCTCTTAATGTGTACTACCCAGTACTGGCACCCTCACTCCAAAAGGGAGCAGTGCTGGAGCAAGTGGGGCTTGAGCGGGCACTTGGCATGGGTAGGGGAGTGGGCTGTGGTGGTCCTAGCCCCAGTCAGTGCCCTGGACCTCTCCTGATTTGCTGCCTCTGTAATGCCAACAATGGCTCCCCTCGGCTGCCGCCCTCAGGCTAGTGTTGAGCTGTACTATGGAGCAATAGAGGCTGGAGTGGGTGCTCAGCTCAGGCTGGTGCACATGCTGGGGTGGTCATGGGAAAACGGCCAGAGTCCCCGGTAGTTTCAATCTGCTTCCTCTGCCTTGTGTTGGGAGTGAGCAAATGTGTGTGTGCTCTTCACGAGCAGAGTCCAGGTTTTTTACAGCCCTCCTGTTAGTCCCATTGGTTTTCAAACCAGCTACGGGGATTTGTCTTCCCTGTGTTGGACACCAGGCCTGGGGCACTCAATATGTGGCTCGAGCTACTTGTTTCCTAGTGAGGATCTCCGAGACTGTGTAATCACCCTCCTCCTCTGTGTCCCCTCCCAGGGGTGCATGTCCTGACATTATCACTTCTCTTCCCTTCCTACCCAATTCTGTGTGAATCTTCCTTATAGCCCTGGTTGTACAAGAGTCTTTCTGACCATCTTCAGTTTGTTTTCAGTGAGAATGCTCTGTATGTAGATGTATTTTTGATGTGTAGGAGGTGAGGTCCAAGTCTTCCTACTCCCCTCCTCGGAAATTTACATTTATAAAGGAAATTTCCATTTGTAGAGCTATCTTCCTCCCCTTTGTCAGGAAGAGGAGGACTCTTAAGAGTTCTTACCAATGGAGAAGGCAGCGACTTAAATCTGCATAACAAACATTACTAAACAACCCTTGTTTATCATACTTCTCCTGGTCACTTTCCCATTACTTCCCTTACATGCTCAAAAGCCACCCAAAACCCTTTTGCCTTTGTTTAACCTAAATTGGTATATTAAGCCCAAATTCCAGCCACTCATTTGAGGTACTCAATACTGAGTATCCAATACCTGTGAATCCATGTGCAATGCACATGTTAATAAACTTCTGTTTGTTTTTCTCTGCTTAATTTGTCTCTTGCCAGTCTAATTTATAGCCCCCCAGCTGAACAATCTAAAACGGGTAGAGGAATAGGATTTCTCCCCTCCTCTCTACCCTCAACTGACACCCCCCCAACCATTTTTCTATAGAATTTATATTTATTGTTAACACTTCAGGAGCTGTGTTTATTTGAACTTTATTTGGGCTGTACTGGTAAACACATAATTACAACACATTTATTTGACATTTATGGAGCTCTTATTGTATGCAAGGAACTGTGCTAGATGCTGGAGCTACAGCAGTAAATGGGGGAGAGGCAGTTCTGTCCTCTTGGAGTGTGTAGTCCAGGAGAAGTGAAAAATTCTAGAGTAGTGAATTCCCATTGCCGTCAGTGCTGGGAAGGAGAAACATGAGGTGCTGTGAGATTATGGAACAATCAAGGGTGTCCAGGTTAAGAGGCTGAGTGCAGGAGGGGTCAGCAAGGTTGTGGCGAGAACATTTTTCAGGTAAAATGAATGCCCCAGGCAGCAAAGTGGGTAATAAGGACAAAAATGGACTCAATGCTGGCCAAGTCTCAGAACCATGTGAAACAGCGTAGCATCTTTAGGGAGCTGGGGATTTGGACTTGTAGCCAAATGTTGAGAGCGAAGGGTGAGAAAAGCTTAATTATACTGTGGTGTCAGTGCAGGGTTAGGTCAGAGAAGTTCACTTTTTATGCTATGATACTTGGACTTGGTCTTGTCTGACCTGGTCCTGCTAAGGTTGTATAGAAGTAAAGATCATATTTATACTTTTGGAAGCTCACTCTGGAGGCAGCATGGGTGGTGAGCTAAAAGAAAGGGAGGGAGGTGGAAGCAAGAAAGCTTCTGCAATAATACAGGTAAGAAATGATGTAGACCTGAATTGGGGGTGGGTAGGAGGGCAGATTTTAGGAATGTTTGGTGAAGCATTTGAGGAGAATTGCTGATAAACTGGCAAAATGAATTCCAGCAGGATCAGGTGGATATGCTGTGAACAGTTTGCACAGCTCTAGGTGGCACCATTCACATCACATTGTGGTTGTTGTAATCTTCATAAGTAGTAATGCTGAGAGTTGTGCAGTGCACAGCCTGGGCAGCCTTACACAGCAACCCTGACCCTAAATTTTGAAACTTGGAGATTTTAAACTTTTATTTCTCTTCTGATTTTATTTCATTCACTTTCTTTTGGAAAAATCTCAGCATTGAAGGAAGGGGTAGGAAGTTAATGTAACTGGGCAGTGGCACTCTTTTATCTTTCTATATAATTTAACTACTTTTCCACTTAATATGGCAGAAATTGGAGCTAAAAACTTTGGGGTCAAGATGTGGCATTACCAATGCTCCCACATATCACAGAACCACAAGTGGAAATAGAGGCTTGTCTTGCACTAATATTTCCAACTGGATAGAGCTTCAATGGGCTTCACTTTTCTTTTTAGAGCAGCAGAAAGTCTTTGTGAGCCAATTTTCCTGTTGGGTACAGGTGTTTTCCTCAACAGTTTAAATAAGTCTTCAGTAGACAGCTCAAAAAATCTGTTCTGGTTTATTGGCTTAAACTCTCTGGTTCTGGATTATTCTCTCTTATATAAGAATAGAAACATTCTATTTTTTTTTAATTGCTAAAAGTTTGTACCCTTTTACCAATATCACGCCATTTCTCCTACCCTGCAGTCCCTGGCAACCACTTTTCAACTGTTTCTATGAGTTTGACTTTTTTTAAAAAAATGTATGTATTCATTTATTTATTTTTAGATTTCACATATAAGTGATACCATGCAGTATTTGTCTCTCTCTGTATGGCTTATTTTACTTAGTGTAATGCCCTCCAGGTTTATCCATATTGTTGAAAATGACAAGATTTTCTTCTTTTCTTAAGGCTGATAAATATTTCATTATATCTATATCTAAGTAAAGATATAGCTGTAGATATGTTTCACATTTTCTTTATCCATTCATCCATCAACAGACCCTGAGGTTGTTTCTGTATCTTGACTATTGTAAATAATGCTGCAATGAGTGTAAAGGGCATATATTTCTTTGAGATAATAGTTTTGTTTCCTTTGGATATATCCCCAAAAGTAGGATTGCTAGATCATGTGGTAATCCTATTTTTAATTTCTTGAGGCACCTCCATACTATTTTCCATGGTGACTGTACCAATTTACAATCTCACCAGTAGTGTACAAGGAATTCCTTTTCTTGACATACTCACCAGCATTTGTTATCTCTTGTCTCTCTGATGAGAGCTCTTCTAACAGGTGTGATGTGATATCTCATTGTGGTTTTAATGTTCATTTTTATGATGATTAGTATGTTGAGCACCTTTTCATGGACCTTGTGGTCATTTTCTTGCCTTCTTTGGAAAAATGTCTACTTAAGTCCTTTGCCAATTTTTAATTGCATTATTTACTTTTTGCTATTGAGTTGTATGAGTTCCTTGTATATTTTGGATATGAACCCCTTATCAGATAAGTGGTTTGCAAATATTTTCTTCTCCTTTGCTGTGTAGAAGCTTTTTAGTTTGATGTCCCATTTGTTTTTTACTTTTGTTACCTTTTCTTTTAGTGTCAAATCCAAAAAAATCATCACCGAGACTAATGTCAAAGAGCTTACTGCCTATGTTTTCTTCTAGGAGTCTTATAGTTTGAGGTCTTAGGTTCAGTTATTTAATCCATTTTGAGTTGTTTTTTTTTTTTTTTTTTTTTGCGATACGCGGGCCTCTCACTGTTGTGGCCTCTCCCGTTGCGGAGCACAGGCTCTGGACGTGCAGGCTTAGCAACCATGGCTCACGGGCCCAGCCTCACGGGTCCAGCCGCTCCGCGGCATGTGGGATCCTCCCGGACCAGGGCACGAACCCACATCCCCTGCATTGGCAGGTGGACTCTCAACCACTGCGCCACCAGGGAAGCCCTTGAGTTGTTTTTGTGTGGTGTAAAACTTTCATTCTTTTTTTAGTGTATGGTGTACTTTCATTCTTCTGCATGTGGCTGTCCAGGTTTTGCAATACCATTTATTTAAGAGACTATCCTTTTCCTATTGTATATTCTTGGCTCCTTTGTTGTAAATTAATTAGCCAAATATGTGGTGGTTTATTTCTGGGCTGTCAATCCTGTTCCATTGATCTATGTGTCTCTGTTACGTCAATACCATACTGTTTTGATTGCTTCGTACTACAGTTTGAAATTAGGAAGTGTTATGCCTCTTGCTTTGTTCTTCTTTCTCAAGATTGCTTTGGCTATTCAGGGTCTTTTGTAGTTCCACACAAATTTTGGGATTGTTTATTCTATTTCTGTGAAAAACGCCATTGGAATTTTTATAGGAATTGCATTGAACCTGTAGGTCACTTTGAGTACTGTAGACATTTTAACAATATTAATTCATCCAATCCATGAACATAAAATACCTTTTCATGTATGTGTATTTTCTTCAATTTCTTTCATCAATGTCTAAAAGTTTTCAGTATACAGATCATTCACCTTCTTGATTCAGTTTATTCCTAAGCATTTTATTTCTTTTTGATGCAATTGTAAATGGGATTGCTTTTTTGGGGGTGGGGATTGCTTTCTTAATTTCTCTTTCTGATAGTTCATTGTTGGTGTTTAGAAACACAACTGATTTTTTCATGTTGATTTTGTATCCTGCAGCTTTACTGAAATGGTTTATTAGTTCTAACAGTTTTTTGGTGGAGTCTTTAGGGTTTTGTATCTATAATATAATGCCATCTGTAAATAGTGACAGCTTTACTTCTTCCTTTCTGATTCCGATGCCTTTTCTTTTTTACTTGCCTAATTGCTCTGGCTAGGACTTCTAATGTTATGTTGAATAAAAGTGGGAAGAGTGAGCATCCTTGACTTGCTCCTGATCTTAGAGAAAAAGCTCTTAGCGTTTCACTCTTGAATATGTTAGCTATGGGCTTGTCATATATGGCCTTTGTTATGTTGAGGTATATTCCCTCTATACCCAGTTTGTTGAGAGCTGAAACATTTTATCTTAAATAATACATCCAGAGAAAATGGACCAGGTGAGCTCAGATTGTTTCTGTAGCAAACATCAGGATATAAGTGAGCTCAGTTTTATAAATTCGCAGGGGCCACTAATTGGGATCTTTAAAATGTCATGGTTAATTAAGTCAAGCCAAGGATCTGAAGTCATTTCTTACTCTAATAGTAGTATACACAGAAAGACAGTCATGAAGTCATAGTTTTGAACAGCGGGGTAAATTTATATGAAATTTCATACCTGTGCCCCTCCTTCTTTTTCTGGTATGTAGCTGTTTTCATTTGCAAAAGATAAATCCATGCCAAGAATTCAACTGGTCATGACCTAAAATTACTTTAATCTTAGCGTGTACCGTGGAGGTTTGAAGTCCGCTTTCCTTGGCAACTGTGTATAGCCAATCCACACAGACTTTACATGTATGAACAGGGGTCTTTCTTCAGAAGTAGCAATGAGGTTTATTAGGATATCGAGTCAGGTATAGCTTGAGAAACCTATTATAAACCTATTATTTAATACAAACTGTCAAACATAAGGTTGGCTTATTAGTTTTAGAAGCTATGCAAAAGATGGAGTAAAATACAAGTACTGTTAAGGGGCAAGAAAAATTGTTCCAGGGAATCAGAATCCATCACCAAGATAACCAAAATAAGTGTTTTGACTAAGTTTGAGGTTGAGTAGAGGATGTCATAAATCATACTTTGGGGGGAAATCCCAAATCTGAATATGAAATTATGCTGCACATGTGATAGTATTTTTCATGTGTTTGCTTTGCACATGGCCCAGGTGCCACAGGTTAGGTTCTCCATTTTACAGACAAGAAAACTGAGGCTAGTGTCAACAAACAAGCTAAGTGGAAGTTTGGATCAAATTTTTAAAACTCTGATTAAAAAAAACCCCAAAAAACTCAGGCTCTCTTTTACGTACCCCAGTGCTTTTCTGTATCTTCACAAAGAGGTAAATAAATCATTCTGGATAGTTTTATTTTCTAGTGGCAAAGGGTCTATCCACTCAGGAAGCGAAACATAATAGAAAGCTTTCTAAAATTATGTAATATATTTTCTTGCCCCCTTAACATTATGCTAAACAATACTGAACATTTACAATGTTTTCCTGAGAATTCATCCTTCATACGGGTGATACCAGAGATGAGATGATGCTCCCAGGGTCCGATGTATGGGGGGCACTGGCCACACACCGTGATGCTTTTCCAGTTTGTCAGAGCATGATTTTTATTCCTCCCCCAGCTGCTGTTGTGCTTGCAGTCTTTTCGCCGCCTTAAATGGGAATCTCCCAGGGTCTTAGAATATAAATAATTAAACCAGTTAGAATTGTACATAAATAGAAGTAAATAGGCCTGAAAGCCTGCACAAGGAAAAGATTAAGAGCACAGTCCCTAATTTCCATTTTCATGTTACCACAGCCCAATTAAATACTTCTTTTAAGTTTTGTGTCCCAGATGGGAGAGCGCACCACTTAACTGAGTTCTAGGTAAATGAGGGACAACGAAACTTTCATTAGAAGCAAGAGATACATACACACACACACACGATTTATTTTTTCACTGGTACTGACCTACCCCACTTACAAATTTCCACTGGACTAAAAAATAATCTATTTTTGAAAAAGGACTATATTTTAAATACTCATTTAGCATGTTTATATTGTTCTATTGTTAAGAGTTTTTTTCCACAGTGGAATGTGTTTTTAGTTTTCCTACCGCAAAAGCCTTTGTTATAGATTTGCATAGACTAGTCACTAATAAATCTTGCTTTAGTAAGGAAGTAGCAGAACAGGAGCCTAACTTGGGGCGAGTTTTAATGTTCCTGAGCCCTGGTTTCTTCATGTGTAAAATCCAGGTCAGTAACAATTCAAACGAGGTCATATGGTATAGCAGGCTGCCTTAGTCCATCAGGGCTGCTGTAACAGAATACCAGAGACTGGATGGCTTATAAACAGAAATTTATTTCTCATAGCTCTGGAGGCTGGGAAGTCCAAGATCAAGGCCCCAGCAGACTGGGTGTCTGGTGAAGGCCTGCTGCCTGGTTCATAGACAGCTGTCTTCTCGCTGTGTCCTCACATGGTGAGAGGGATGAGGGAGCTCTCTGGGGTCTCTCTTATAAGGGCACTAATCTCATTTATGAGGGCTGTGATTGGGGGTTAGGATCAACACCTTAGCATTCAGCCTACAGCCCAGGCTTAGCACGGTAATGGCACAATAAAAGATGATTATTTAAACATGAATTCAACTGAAATTCAAGTTGAACAAAACTCAAAACCATATACTTACTCTATAGCTTAAAAAAAACTGTTCACTGTCATCTCCTCTACTAGAGGGAATTAAAGCTGGCCTGTTAAGTTGCCTGACAGGACCACTAAATGTCTAAATTGGGAATTGACTATATTCTATCCAGTTTAACCCTTTCTGTTAACACGGGGAAACAGAGATCCAGGGAGTTCGAGAAATTTGCCCAGAGACAGACAACTACTTTTGGGCTGGGCCAAGTGTAAGAGCAGGGTTCCTTTCATTAACACCAACATCTTTTCATTTACGTGGGCTTTCACAATTTACCAAGCACCTCATCAGCTCCATGACCTCATTTATTACTACTATATCCATGAGCTTACAGAGATGGCTTTTGGGAGATTTTTTTGCATCTGCAGACCAGTGTTGCAATAGCTTATTCTATACTGACCCTTAAATTTAAAAAATATGTATGTACACACACATGTAAATGTGTGTGTACATATATATGCACATATGGAAGACACGGTACCACATCTCCCCAGGTTAACCCCATGCGGGCCACACCCTGGCAGTCACAAAGCACTAACAGAAAATGGTCTTCGGTTTCAGAATTCCCTAGTTGCCACTGATGCTTCAATACTAAAGGGCTTAGAAGTATTTACACTTTCAAGAGGAGTAGGAATGTTTTAGGCTTCCCTTTAATGAGTCTCATTTTGAGATAGGATGGCAAGGTTGGCCAGCCACTCTTCATGCAGTTTTTGTAGTAAGTCTTTCAGAGAATGAATGGTGAAGCCAATTCATTTCTCCTCCTGGAATTTGTCTTTCTTCTTTTTCTTTGTTGTGAGGTTATATAGTAAAGGTACGGGCACACAGACATTACGAAAGATAAGGGCTTATCACGTGAGGGAGGAAATCAGACAATAAATCCAGAGAAACCTATGGAAATTAAAAATCTGAACTCAGGGGCAGGGCAGGAGGTGACACGGTCTTTTCACAGAGCCGTTACACATAATGCAACTGTCCTCAAAAGCAGGAATGGAAAAGAACTAGCCATTCAGCTGCAGAACGAAGCTGGGGTCTTGGCTTTAGAGCTTTCAATGTCTTTAGCATTAGGCTGGGCAGGAGGTGCCTTTTCCGGAGTAGGCCAGAGAAGATAAGTCCAGTTTGGTTTTTAAGGCTTGAGTCAGCTCTGTGGCCAGCAGCTCGTGGAGGGACACACCGTCGTGGGAGTACACCCAGTTCCTCCCAGTCCAGTCGTAACGCTTGGGGCCACTGCAGGACAAAACACAGTCAGAGTAAGTCCACGGGAACAGCCCTTCAGAAGAAACTCTCACCAAGAAATTGACTGCAGTGCAGATCTAGAAAGTAATACTTAACGAGCCATGTATTTGACTTCTCGTCTTAGGGTCTATTTAATATAACTGAATCACTTTGCTGTACACCTGAAACTAACAAAACATTGTAAATCAACTATACTCCAATTAAAAAAAAAAGCAGGGCTTCCCTGGTGGCGCAGTGGTTGGGGGTCTGCCTGCCGATGCAGGGGACACGGGTTCGTGCCCCGGTCCCGGAAGATCCCACATGCCACGGAGCGGCTGGGCCCGTGAGCCATGGCCGCTGAGTCTGTGCATCTGGAGCCTGTGCTCCGCAACAGGAGAGGCCACAGCAGTGAGAGGCCTGCATACCGGAAAAAAAAAAAAAAAAAAGCAGCTACACAATTATCCTCTGGTACAATTCACAGAACACCTCTCAAGACCTGAAAATATTTCAACCCTATTGATGAGTCTCCATGTATCACATTCTGATCTTTTGCTTTTCCTAACTCACATATGATACCCGAAATATCACAGCAGTGTCTTTTAGATGATGGCCATTCATGTACCACTGACATGATTTGTCCCTTACCTACATTATTATTATCATTTTAGTACGTTCATAACACTGGGCAACCACTACCTCTATCTAGTTTCAAAACATTTTCATCACCCAAAGGAAATTCCATATCCATTAAGCAGTTACTCCCTATTCACTCCTCTCCCCAGCCCCTGGCAACCATCTGTATTTATTATTTTAAAAAATAGTTTTCTTAATTCAATTTTAAGTCCATGAAGGTGAGAGTTTGATGGGCTAGTTCATCCATCTCAAGCTCATCTAGTGAACACAAGCCGTACGTGCACTTCATGCTGGGAACGCTGTGTTTGTGTGGACCCAGGTGTGGCTAGCTTTCGCCGTGTCTTATTATTCCAGATGGACACAGAGTGTGCCCATTAATTCCACCTCCTCTGGGCCTCGTGGAGCCGGGTGGGGGGTGGGGGGACACGTGCTGAGGCAGGAGATAGATAGGCCTCAGGGTAAGCACCTGGAGTTCGTTCCCTGTGGACAGAAACTCCAAAATATCAATAGCAGGACAGTTGGGAGAAGAGCTGAGCCCTGCCCAGATAAGAGAGAAAAGGCCGCACATCCCTCATTCTCAAAGTCAAGGAGACCTTCCCAACTACACATGCAGAGAAAGGCTCCTTGCAAGTCAAAAGGGAGGGGGTGCCACCCCATAGTAAGTGATGTCAACTACCCATAGGCCTCTTCGCTAGAATCCATCTTGGCTAAGAGATGCACACGTACACAGTGGAGGACCCTGAGATATAACAAATATGGCCTCAGAACCAGACAAACCAAGATGATCGGTTAAAGGAAACCTGGAAGAAATGCTCCATAAAAGTGATTCAAACTACCACAAGGGCGCGACTCTCTCTCTGAGCCGCAAGTGTGTCTATCCACACGTACTGTACTCTTTTTCCTCCTAATAACACTTTACTTGCTTCACTACTTTCCGTCTCTATGTGGAAATTCATTTCTACACAGCTGATGGGCCGGGGCCTTGTCATTAGCCACTGGTCCCTGGTGGTCGAGTGGCTAGGATCCAGCGCTCTCCCTGCCACTGCCTGACCTCAATCTCTGGCCGGGAACCGAAATCCTGCTTCAAGCCGCTGCAGGCCGAGGCCAGCCGAGATCGGTGCCAGCAGCTAATGGTGCTACATGATGACGCCTCGATGGACAAAGGAGCAGAGGATGCTGAGAGCCCATGGGAAGGAGGGGCCCGAGTCCACCTGCACACTCAGGGGAGCTTTTCCGAAGTCCAAGACTGGGACGGGTTTGCCAGGGACGAGGAAAGCTTAGAAGGGAAGCATCTTTGGGGGGTTAGGAAAACATCAAGGATTTCTGGATTATCAGCCAAAGGCTGGGGTTTGAACGCTTCCTTAACAATGGGGATAAACCAAAAGCACTGGACTTTTGTTTAATATGCACAAATAGCTGAACACGTAAAGGCATAATAACCTGGACCAGATCCAGAGAACGTTCCCTTGGCTCTGGACTCCGATTTGCTGCCAGGATGCCAGGCAAGCGTGAGAACCTCCAGGCCCCTCCACGCTGCCTCGGACGTCCAGCTGTCCACCCAGACCTCTCCTTGATTCCACCCTACAATCTCCTCAAGCAAGGTGATGGGGTAAGGCCACTGTTTGCTCTGACCTGAAACGCTGTCAATTAAAAAGCCTCCCAAATATCAGAAATGCAGCCCTAGGAAGGATTATTTTGGACCAACATGAAAAATGGAGTGGAAAATAATTTCTTTTTTTTTTTTTTGAGGAACATAGTATCCATGACAGTAAATGGCTGCTCGGCAGATTTTCTTTCCAGATTCCCATCATGAATTACAGATTTTTAAAAAACAACAAAACTTGGAATTTCTTATTATCCAGAAGTCGATTTTTCTAAACATGCCTGCGGTAGGATCCCATTGCTGGTAGGTGTGTCCAAATGCCATAAGGACTTTTTCTGTCTCAAGATACAACACGAGGGAATTCTGTTAGTGGAGCCATCACAGCTGGTTCTGGTGCCCTGCCTGCTATTTACAAAGCCACTGATTCCCAAAGCTGATGGCTGGATTTGAGCTGATCCAGCCAGTTTCTCTCATACTGGTTCCTCTGAGATGAAGGACAAGACTGCAGCCCTTGTGCATGGCCACAGTTAGGGTCAGGGCAACTGTTTGAGGCCAAAGAGAGCAGGCTAATTGGCCCTCCCAGGGTAACCCCCTAACCCCGGCCAAACTTCAAGTAAACTACCTGAATCTAAAAGCAAGACCATCTGTGAATAAGGGCCTCACTAGAAATGACAAGTGATTCCCTGGAGTTGTTTTTCTTGAATTATAACATACTTCCTAGACGAGGCTGGGATAAAGGAGGCCTAATGCTTTATTTATCTTGAATGAAGAATCACACATTACAGCACCATAAACAGCATAATATTAACTGCCTAAAAGTGCTGCCAACTGTGGGGCAGGAGAAGAGTTAAATACTTTGTTTTTAAATGCAAAAAGCGTTAGGCTTTCAAAGACCTCCATGCTGGTTATATCTGGGCCTTTCCCAATTCACAGCGCATTCTCTTTGGAAGTGCTAATGAGTGACCAGGAAGGCTGGTCTGAGAGCTTTTTGTGGGCGTCTCTTTTACTGTCTTACAACCGCTTCAGCCAGAGGGATGAGGGACCCCCTCTCCCTGCATGTTCTCAGGCCTTGAGACGCAGTACAGACTGTCTCCAATACAATCTTTTATTCCACTAGATTGAAAGCACATCAATGGAAAAGGCAGGAGGGATGAAAAGCCCTAGAAGGGCTGTTCAAAACACCTTCCCACCTCCACAGAGTACACAGCCCTATCCTGCAAATGGAATTAAACTGACCTTTAACTGAGATGCTCAAAATGAACCAGAGGCCAAACTCTGAAGACAAAGGGCAACTTGTTCAGATGCTGTAAAAGCAAAAGTGGCTTTTTCAAAGGCACGGCAGTGATTTAGTAGAGAAAAACTGTCAAGGTGGGCTCCGAAAATTTTTCACTTTGCATCTTGTTAACGTCCCAGTATCTGCTTTGAGAGCCACATGATCACCAGACAGAAGTGACAGAACCACAGTAAGCTTTCCTACTGAGCATGAGACACGCTGTAAAACATCAGAGAAGGTTCACTTACACTGCTGCTAACACATGAGGGTGACACTTCTTATACGGTCCACAAAGTCTTGTTTCGAACAAGCTAAACAATGAGAGATTTTGACTTCTGAACGTACCTGGATGGTGAAGACAACCAGATTTGCTTGTTTGGGGTCTGCTTGTTGATCACGTACGTTCCTAGATCTCCACCCAGTTTGATTGTTAAAACACCACCCTGGTGCATCAGATGGAAAAAGCATGAAGAAAATAAAACAAGACAAAGTTATCACTGTGTCGTAATTGCCTCCTATTTTGTTATATCTCAACACTTTGCATTTATACAGGTACACAACACACACCATAAAGAACTGCCTTTAATTTAGTGTTTGGAATTAGGAAGTAATGCAGAAAGAGCCCGGCTCTCAGAATCAGACTATGATTAACCACAATGACACTTACAAAATCTCACAGTGCTTTTCCTCGTTTCCTATGAGGTGGGCAAGGTGAGAATATCCCTAGTTAAGTGACTAGTCAGAGGTATTGCATCTGGCAAACGAAAGGATCCGCATCCTTATTGCTGCCTTGGTTCCTCAAATACCAGCCAGAACATACTAGAGATATTAAAAAATGGAGACACCAACTCTACCGACGTCCCAGTCAGCACAAACATCGGGCAGGCCAAGTTCATGACCGAAGAAAGGAAAAAAGGCAAGAGAGAAGGAAATAATCAAACCACCTGCTTTGCTGGTCTCAGAAGAGCAGTAGCCTGGGCTCTGCCAGCAGAAGGCTGACAGTCCACACTGGGGTTCTTATTCCCAGACCCTTCCCAAGCTCACAAGCTTCTCAGATACCCTTCTCCAGCTTTAGTTTCCTCTACAGGAGCCTTGAGTTCGTCAAAAGACTGGCTGGTCCACCTTTGCCCAATAAATGCTCATTTAAATGTGAAAACCCTTTTTCAACAAAGGAGCCCTTTCCTCCCAAGGCCCGAGGTCTCTCTAGAATGGGCAGGATATTAAAGAAACAGCTACACGGCTGAGCTGGTGAACGGGGAGCCTCGTTGCCCCCCATCCCCTGCGCAGCCCACAGACAGGCAGCCTGTCTCTGTGCCTCTCAGAGCCCCTATCCACCAAGGGGCCCCCCAGTGGTTCTTAGAAAAAGTTTTGTGGTTGGTTTGCAAACACAAAGAGCTGTTGAAAAGGTGGAGGGAATTCCCTGGTGGTCCAGTGGTTAGGACTCCGTGCTTCCACTGCTGGTCGCCCGGGTTCGATCGCTCGCCGGTCGGGGAACTAGGATCCCACAAGCGGTATGGAAAAAAATAAACAACAAACAAACAAAACATGGTGGAGAAAGTGCCAATAATATAACTGATAGGCATGGGATGGGGAGGACACTATTGGGTTATTTTTTAAATAATTTTTTTCTGATTAAAAAAGAAACGTAGCAAAATTAGAAGCATTGGGAATACAGGTGGTATAAATAAAATGCAAACATCAATAAAAATAGCATCTACTATTTTTCAGTACCTACTCTGTGCCAGGCACTGTACTTTGCACTTTGTGTACAACTGCTTCCTCCGTGACCATAACCATCGGAGTTGGAATCATTACCCAATTTATAGATGAGGACAACAGAGGGACAGGGTAATAAAACTTAGTAACAGGCAGGGCTGATCTTAAATTCAGGTCTGCTCGGGTCCATAAGATGCTGCTGTTTCCATAACACGAAGTGCTCTCTCCATCCCATTAATCAGCGACATGAGCTGTTCACTCTCAGGTATTGGCTGCCGGTTTTTAAATGCAGGGCTAGGATCACAGTATACATCAGTTTGCTTTTTAAAACATTTTTTCTTGAAACCCACGTGTACTATTTTGTTAGGACTACCTTTCATTTATTTCAAAATTTCTTACAACTGTATAATTTAGTAGTTTTTAGCATTCCACAAAGTATTTTCAGAAAGTGTGCAAACATCCCCACTGTCTAATTCCAGACTATTTCCGTCACCCCCAAAAGAAACCCTGTACCTATCAGCAGTCGCTTCTTCCCCCCTCCATATATAGTTTATGGCTTATTTTTCCATATGATATGAGGCCCAGAGAATCAAGACATAATTTCTTCTAATCTGACCTATTTGTGGCCCTTAAATGCTCCAATGTGCATTGACTCTATACCTGGGAGGTGCGTGATGCAGCGGAAAAGGCAGGGGGCCAGGTCTAGGGATGTGCGTTAAGCCCCATCAGCTGTGTCGTCTCCTTGGGACAATATCTTTTCTGCCTCCTTCAGAGACAGTGCGAGGGCGAGGGGCCGATGGGTGAGCTGAGGTGCTTCTGGGAAGGTTACCCTGACGCCCCTCAGCTGGGACCATGACCCGCGCATGTCCCCACAGCTTCTGTGCTTTCCTCACTGCGTCTGAGCTGCTAGCTTGTTTGCCGGTCACCTGCCCCTTCGCTCCACTACTATAAGCACCTTGCGAGCAGATCTGTCTTTTCATCCTAGCATTTTCAGTATTTGTGCAAAATATCACTGAATTTAAAAAAAAATTGTGGATGAGTGAACAGAGTGGCTGATAACCAGGCACTGTGATAACACACACATACCACATGAAGGGCAAGGTTATGCAAGGCAACACTCAACCACGCCCCCTCTTGTTCGTGGTGTGTCATTAGACGTTTTTCCCCACAGAGCCAGAAGCTGTTTCCAAAGGCAAGTGGCAAGAGAAGGGAAACTAGCTGTCTTACTGGTTCCCCAGGAGTTCTTAAAGCTTTTGCAACTGTCTTCAAGTAGACAAATAAAGAGAGTTTTTTGTCCATTAGTGTTATTCCTTAAGGGGCAATCTGAGTGTCTACTTTGAGAGAGTGGGTAGACTTTAATGCAGGGCAGTGCAGGAGAGAGAGGCAGTACTTAGCAGCTGCTGAGACCCAGGCACTGACCAGTTGGAACAGACCCTGGCCACAGCTGGTGAGGCTTGATTCCCGACAGGCAGTATCAGTGGAAGCAAAAATAGCAAGGCTCAGGCTCTGTTGTCACCAGCTCAGTTGCAGAAACAGGCACATATGGGAATCGCACGTTGAGTCAGGGGATTTCACATGTGTGCATGTGGCTTCCCACACTCCTAAAACAGATGCTGACTTCCCCTTAAGGAATAAGAATAATGAATATAAAGCACTTTTACCTACACAGTTTCAATGAATCCTAAGATACACCCGGGGAAGTAGAGGTTATTGTCACCACTCCTTTACAGCTGAAGGACCTGCCCTCACAGATAATTCACTGAAGCGCTCTCGGAAAGAAAATACAAATGCAGGATGCTAGGCCAGGCCCTCTGTCACCATATCCAATAAAGTGCTAAGTCTGAGCAGGGGTGTGTGACCTAGGACCCAGAGGTGGTCTTCAGGGGTCTGCATAGAGCTCTGGAAGCTGATATGTACTCATAGGTATGCAGGGATGTTTTTCTTGGGAGAGCAGATTCTCACAGGGTGTCCTGATCGCCAAATGGTTAAGGAACCTCTGCTCTATGGCAATAATATGCAGACAACTCAGTGAACGAAGGACATGGCGGCAAGCAAATTCTCATTTAAGTGTCTAAGAGGCCAGGGCTCTGCCTGGGGAAAAAAACGAAGGCAGTTTGGAGGTAACTCTCTAAATAGTGTGGTGCTTCTCATGGTCTTCAGTGTCAAGTGTAGCAGACTCCGTGGTTGCCTAGTGACGGGAGGGGCTTGGGCTCTGGTAGGCAGTTCCCTCTGCTATCCATTACCAGTGAGGAGTGAGGCCTGAACCCAGACACTGACATCCACCGCGACCCGCCCCACTTGATGGACAACACAGTAGCCAAGAAGCTGCTCACGTCTCCCAGTCCACAGGAGGAAACTGAAGAAACATGGCCTGGGTGTATCTGGAGTATTCCTTTCATTTGCCTATTTGGCCAGTAGCAAGTGGATAAAACAGCAGTAAGTGCTGAGTGGCATCAATGAAAGCATGTTCTGGAAAAGGAGGTGGGCCTCATTTCATTTACAGTGAATCGACATTTGTTAAGTCCCCGCTAAGTACTTAGCAATGTTCCAGGCATTGGGAGACCAGGAATGGGCAGTGTTCCAGCTGTCAAGCTCAGTGTAGCCTTGGGCACTGATGTGTAAAGAGACAGTTACAACACAGGGTGATCGTCCTCGGAGTGCTGGGCAAGGAGGGCAGGGTGGTGTCTGCCTGGAGCATCTAGGAGGGCTGCAGAGAGGAGGTGACATCCAACTGGACCCTGAGGGCACGGAAAGACTGCACTCCAACCAAGCTCAAGTAATGGTGTTACAGGTGTTCTACTGTCTATAATGTAATTTCAACTGATTTATATGTGAAATACATAGTTTGCTAGCATCTGAAGGACTCTAATCAGGAATTCACACCTGAGGGTAGACAGCATTTCAAAGTACTCAGAAGTCCAAACTACAGAGGGAGCTACTATATGCCATTAACCTTCTACACCTACACTAGAGATTTTCCTACTTGGCAAATGATTTCCTAGAAATAATTCTTCCCTAGTGAGTAGAGTGGTATGGATTGGCTAGAAAAACTCAGGTGCCTCTTCCCTTGCAAGAATGGGTTTTAGACTCTGGAAAGTGCAGCAGCTGAATCACTCTTCAGAGAGACACTCTGAAGGTAGGTAAGATCCTGACCCACCACTGAGCAGAAGCTTTTGTTGCCTGCCTTAGTGAGGTAAGCAGAATCCAGCCGCTAGAATACTGGCACCTTTGCTTCTAATGAAACATTCAGGCAAAGTGTTTGAGTCAAGCAGGGGCTTCATTAATCCTGTAAGAACAGGTGGTGTGACTATTTCTGTGGCATGTTCCTGAAGGTTTGCATGTGTGGCAGAGTTTAGCCTGAGCCTTGGTTTCCCCATAGTTACAGAGCCTGGTAAGGAGGCTGGGGTAGAGGAGACCTGTAACTTCCCCAGCTCTAATCATCCCACAGATGGTCAAGTTCCAGAGGCCAGTTTGTAATGGTTCCCAAGTAGCTCTGCCTTCTGAGTCTGCCTGCATAAGCATGTCTATAGCCCTGCCGGGACATTTCTGCTGCTGACAGCGACCAACGAATCCACCTGGAAGGCATTTGATCGTATCTTGCCTCGTTACCACGAAGTCCCTTACTGTCCTTACAACTAAGCTTGACACCTGCCCATCTGATGGAGTCCTTTTCTATCCAGTGCCCCCAACAGCAATATCCAATACCATTTCTATCACTTTAGCCTGACAGCTGGTTGTCCTAGATAATTCCATGATTTAATCCCAAATGCACTCTTCATGACATTTTCTGGCATTAATTAATTGCTGTCAAGAGGGTTGACCTCTGCAGGGGATGTGCCCCCACTGGCAAAAAAGGGCTGCTCCCTAAGGCCTAAGCAATAATTCTAAACCCAAAGGCAGACCCTTGCTCAAGTCTGCCACCTGGTGGCCAGTCGATACACACCAGCACTGCCCTGGCTTCTAGGATTTGGGGCTTAAGTTTCATCCAGCCCTGGGGTTCTCGCCCAGCTGCATTAGAATCCTCTGAGGAGTTACTCTAAAAACTTTTAAAACCCCAAAGCCTGGCCTGGGCCACACTCTAGACCGATTTTTATTTGATTAATAAACATCTCTAGGGATGAGACCCAGGGATGCTCAGTAGAATCTCAGGTGAGCTTTTCAAAAACATGCTTCCTAGGACTGTACCCTGACCACTGTATGAGAATTTCCAGGAGTGGGGCCCATGTCTAGTCTGAATACATCTTGGGCAATCTCTCACCCTGCTTAGGAACTAGCCTGCCTGCATGATGAGAGGCGTCTTGCTACACAAACACATGCCTGGGTCCCTCCCTGATTTATCTTCACAGGTATAGAGTGAAGCTTGAGAATCTGTATTTTTAGGCAAACGTGAGGCTCAGAGAGGCCGAGTGACTTGCCCGATGTCACAAGCCTGGTGATGCAGGGCTGACACCAGAACCCCAGTCTTTTGGTCCCATCCATAACCGCATACTGCTGGAGAGGAATTCTTTATCTTAGTGAGCTAAAATTCTTAAGGAGGATACAGAAGAATGAAAAGAAGCAAATAGGTACCCCAAAGGAGACATCATAGTCTTCAAATGTGTAAGGTTTGTCTGCAAGGTCTTCAAAAAACTCTGCTAAGGAGTCCAGCGTCTCCTCGGCCAGTCTTTCATAGGTGGTATCGTCCAGAGGGCTGTGAGGGGAACAGAAACAACCCCGATCATGCAATGACCAAACCGCTCCGTTTTATTAACATTAATGGACACATTTATTTTTTACTTAAATTTTTTAAATTGATGGAAAATATCTAACATATACTGAGTAAAAATTGAAACAGCATCAAAGGGTTTACAGAGAAGTAAGCCTTTCTTCCCAAATAGGCAGCCCCCATCCCAGAGTCAGCTATGATGAGCAATCTTTTAAATATATAAATGAAGCACCTTGCAGTTTTCCTTTCATATGTCTTGGAAATTGTTCCATATTAGCACATACAGTTTTCATAGTATTTTATCTTATGTTATTCATTCAGTTTGTCCCCTTCAGCAGGACACTGAGGTTGCTTCCATTGTTGTTAAAATTTGTTGGGCAAACCACAAAGTGGGAGAAAATATCTTTATTCTATATATCTGAAAAAGGACATATCTAGAACATGTAAAGAACTCTTAGAAATCAACAAGAAAATCCAATAGAAAAATGGGCAAAATACTTGAACAGATTTCGTTAAAAAAAAAAAGATATCCAAATGGCCAATGAACATATGAAAAGGGGCTCAACTTTGTTAATCTTCAGGAAAATGCAAAGTAAAAAATCACATTGAGATACTACCAGAATGGTTAAAATGAAAGAGACAGATAATATGAAGAGTTGGCCAGGAAGTGCAGTAACCAGAGCTTTCAGATACTGCTGATGGGCAAGTAAATTGGACAATCGCTTTGGAAAACTGTTGATACTTCTACTAAAATTGAATATATTCATATCCTATGACCCATCAATTCCACTCTTGGGCATTTATGTAACAGAAACACATACCCAAATATAAATTTCCTTAGCAGTGAAAAGACCAAAACCAATTTCGATTTGAAAAAAATTCAGATGACAGAAATATAGAGTTGTATAATACAGTTTGATACTTAATAAATATTGTAATTGCTCTAAAAAAAAAAGAAATGCATACCCAAGTTCACCAAGAGACATGCACCATGCTAGAATGTTCATAGCAGAACTATCCAACAGCCCAAACTGGAGACTGCCCAAGTATCCATAGGAAATACCATAGATAAATAAATTGTGATATATTCATAAAATGGAATACTACAGTGCAAAACAGAATTGTCTATAAATATAGCAATATGGACGAAACACTTCTTTTGATGGTGATTGAAAGAAGCCACATACAGATATATTTACATTTGATGATATCATTTATATAAAGTTAAAAAACAGGCAAAACTAATCCATGCTATTGGAAATCAGAATGGTGCTACTCTGGGGCAGGGAGGGGTTAATAACTAGAAGTGAGCAGAAGGCTTGCTTTCAAGGGGCTGGTAACATTCTATTTCTCGAAGCATTTCTTGAGTTACATGGTATCTTCAGTTTTTGAAAATTTATCAAGCTGTATACTTATAACTTGGAGACATTCCTGTATAGATACTATGTTTTCATTTTTTTAAATTGCTATAAATCCATAGAGACAGAAAGTAGATTAGTGGTTGCCAGGGGCTGGGGGAGGGAGGAATGGGGAGTGATTACGAATGGTTATGGGGTCTCTTTTTGGCGTGATGAAAATGTTCTGGAATTAGACAGTGGTGAAAGTTGCACAACCTTCTGAGGACACTAAAAACCACGGAATGGTATATTTAAAAATGGTGGCGTTTATGGTGTGTAAACTATGACAAAGAAAACTGCTATAAACATCCCTGTATGAGCTTCTGTGCCCGGGTGAGGACATGTCTGTAGGTTACAGGAGGTGTCTTGGACAGCTCCATCATCTGAGAGTTTCTAAGTGGCCCCAGGAAGACACCAGTGGCTGCCAGTCAGTCAGTGCAAGACAGAGGTTTGCAGTATGGCCCCTCCCCCACCCAGACCATCACCCACCTCAAGGGCACAATGTGGGGAAGGCTACAGGGCTGATCAGGACATGGCGAGTGGGGGGCCTGCGGTGGGGCTGTGCTGGACGTTTCCCTCTCCCTCTCCTCGGCTACAGCCGATGGAGGGGGGATCTGGAGAGAACCAGGAGAGGTTGACATGTGCCTGGAGGAGCTTGGGGAACATAAAGGCACCCATGACTCAGGCATAAAGTCCAAAGTCAAGAGCTTGACAGGTGCTACCTGTCGATGACAGGGGGGCCATGGCAGAAGTGGGCTGTCCTTAGCATGGCAGGACGAAGGTGCGCTTCCCAGAGGCCAGAAGTAGACCCTGAAGAAGGAAGCTGGACTTGGGGCTTCCTGCAAAGGTCCTACCCAACCTCAGAGGACTGCCTGGAGGGACTGGAAGACAGTAGCAGAGAGTCTGCCCGAGGAGGTCACAGGTCCCACCGCCCGCCTCCCCTGCAGCCATGGGGAGTGACAGACAAGGAAGAGTCTCCAACCAGGGTTTCATAGAGGGAAGTCCCCCAGAGCCAGGGCAGAGGCTGTCCCAGTGCCGCTGGACACCTCGGCCTTCGAGGTGGATGAGTGACTGCATGGTCCTGTGGTTGCAGCCTGGGGGTGTGTATGGAAGGAGAGTCCCTGCAGATACAGGCGCAGGGTGGGGGGCTGCAGCTTTTCCCCAGAACCCATTGCGTCCTCCCTCCAGGCACCCGCTAGGCTACATTTCCTGGCCTCCCCAGCTGTTAGCTGGGGCCCCCGGACTAAGTCCTTCCTGCTAAAATGTGAGTGAGGGACAGATGTCACCTCCAGACCTTCCATGCTCTTGTCCCTTTCTGTGGATTGGAAGCTGGACAGGGTGACCTGGCCTCGACCTGCAGAGGACAGTAAGTGGCTGATAGGCGATAGGAAGGTGGAAGGAGCCTGGCTCCCTGAATCATTTCACAGAGGCCTGGCCACCCCCCACCGACAGAGAGCGGGGACACGAACCACTCCTGGTTGGAGCCATTGCAGTTTTGGGTCTACTTGTTACAGACGCTTGGCCTGCCCTAGCTACTAAGATGTCAAAGAGAATAACAACAAAACTCTGGAAACAACCTAAATGTCCAGTAATAGGGGATGGGTTAAATGAATTATGGTATGTCCATAAAACTTAATACTATTTCATTAAAAATAATGCGGTGGGTAAGTAGTGATGTGGAAAGATGCTTATGAATGCTGCTGCTTAGGGAGAAAGCAGATGGGATGGGTTGCTATGGGATGGTTTTGGTTTTCTTTGATTTTTGTTGTTGTTGTTGTTGTTAAAAAAGGTAAGAGAAAAGGGAAAAAAAGTATGTGTATGTGTGCGTATGTGTATACTGAGAGAGAGGGAGAGGGAGGAAGAGATCTCTGATGTGGAAGGTGTTTTATCTCACCCAGCGTCACCCAAAGTTCCCGTTGTCCTCAAATTCATCCAACAGACCCACTGCTTTTTGACATTCAGGATCTGGTTGAGGCAGCAGAGGCTCAGACTCTAAAAGCCAAAGTGAAGAAGAACGTTACCATTTTTTACAACATACAGTCCATTAATGCACAGTTTGAATGTCGCTACTTCTACATTCGAGAGTGACGAGGTTAAAGTTTTTCAGGGTATATCTTTCTCAGGAAATTTTTTCGCCGTCTTTTAGTGCATCAAACTGTGCTCTCCCGGGCTCTCTCTAAGCCTGTGCTGTCCAACTCAGTAGCCACAAACCACAGGCAGCTATTTAAATGTAAATTTATTGAATAATATAAAAATTTAGAAGTCAGTTCCTCGGTCCCATTGGCCATGTTTCGGGTGTCCTGTGGCATCATGTGGCTTGTGGCACAGACAGGACACACCCACCACCACGGGAGGCGCTGCTGGCAGCACTGCTCCGGACGGGGATGGGGCAGTTAGCATGGTGGGGGGGTGGAGGGGGGTTGGGGGGTGCGATGGGAAGTGTCAGCCAAGTTCTTAGAATGTGACTCAAGTGAGCAACAACAGATAGCAGGTGTCCAGAAGACAGGCCGTGCCTCCAGTGCTATGTGACAGATCTCACTAACACGATCTGCAGGGGACACCGTGACCCACTGATTTCTTGCAATACGTAACTGCTGAGCGTCCTGGAGCCCGGCTCTGAGGACTAGGGTCTGAGCTGATGACTGCCAGGCAGGCGGACCAGCTAGAGAGATGGTGGAGGGGACGGAGGTCTGGACGGAGGGAGAGGTGGTACTGCCGAGCGGAGACGGCAGGGGAGTGATGGAGAGGTGGGCTGCTGGACTTCACCCCAGGAAGGCACCGAGGTGCTTCCTGAGGTTGGTGGCAAGGCTCACCTTCTCCAAAGAGCATGTGGTTGCCACTAAGAGAAGGGGGCAGAGGCTGTGGTTACTCTCTTGAGCCATCAGGGCCCTGGGCAGGCTGAGAAAGGAGGAGGCTGAGAAGTGAGCGGAGGAAAGGGGGGTGCAGAACGCAGATGGCCGTTTACAAACGTTGGCTCAGAAGGGAGAACTGAGAGAGCGGCCGTGATAAGCACAGTATCGCCACAGCACATTCTAGAGTGTTCACCATCAGCTGGGTGGCGTCCTCAGACTTTAGACAAAGGCACTCACTTAGTCCTCATTACATTCGAATGAGGGAAGTACTATTCACAGTCATTATTCACGACAGTGATGTCCTATAAAGTTGCCACAAACACTGGATTAGCAAGTTACTAAGGGAAATATGGAGAGGTTCCTGCAAGCCTCAGGTCACATGTTCACCAAATGATCAATGCATAACCTTGTTTTACATGTGTTCCTGTTCTAAGGTGCCTTGTTTAATATATTGTTGATTCCTTGACACTGAACTCACAGCCAACAGCGCTAGAACTCACACTTTGGACAGAGCTTATCCAACCCAAGTATTTTCTCCCTAAGGCCCATCGCAGCCTTCTTGCACAGAGCGACACTAGACAGCACTTCAGCACGATGCTTGCGGGTCACTTTAAACAGTGAAATTATAAACGGAAGTCACGAAAATGTGAAAAACGCGCCACCAGATAGACAGTGAACAGGACCCTTGTTTCCAGTGTGGGAGCTGAGAAGTGGACAGAGTGGCACTTTGTCTGACCTCAGCCAGGGACATGTGAGTGGAGGTGACTCACAGTTTTTGCTGCTCTGTGCACGTCCGAGAATGACCACAGAAGTGCCCTGAGTATCGATTTTGGGGATAGAAATACATTTTAGTGAGTAGGTGAATTCACAAGTAGAGGATGCAGGAATAAGGAGGGTCGACTGTATCTGTATTTTACAGATGAGGAAACTGAGGCACGGAAGGGTAACTTGCCCAGAGTCACACACACACAAAGTGGGGGAGCTGGGATTGGAACCCACGCTGTCTGGACCCAAGGTCTGGGCCCCAAAGGAAAGAATCACATCCTGGGAATGATACAGGACTCCAGACACGGAGGGGAGGTGTTTGAGAATGCAGGGCTCACCTCAGTCAATTTCCCTTCTCTCCGGGATCCTGGCCCCTCAGATCCTAGCTGTCTCAGTCTCTCTGCTACCTTCACACAGCTGTTTTTGTCTTTTAATTTTACATCTTCCATGGTCTGGTGGGAGGGCTGGTCTAAAAGCAAGGTACTCATTCACAGCCAGAGTAGAAGACTTCATTCAGCTGTGTTGATTCAACAATCACAAGAGGAACAGTTGCCAAAGACTCCCTGCCTTGTCTCTCACCTGCTTTCCCCATCTAACATTCCCTGGGTAACAGCTTAACCCTCCCAAGCTCTGCTTCCTCCTCTGAAGGTAGGGATCATGGTACTGGCCTTGCAGTCTGGTTATGAGGATCCAACAAGAGGATATAAATATTCCAAACACGGGGCCTGAGGGTTCCATCAGTTTCCATTTTGAAGCATGTCAACGGAAGTGTGAAGAGGTAGGAGGTCAGAGAGGCAAAATCCGGCCTTTGCCCAAGGGAGGCAGATGGATTTCACGCTAGGGAGCCACCCAGGGCCACCCCTCCTGTGGCCACATCACCTGGAGCCATTGGACTATGTGTCTCGTGCGGGTCTGCTTACTCGAGTCTCCAGGGTTCAGTGACTCCATGAGCGCAGCACAGAGGCTCATGGGAGACGTTGGAGGAAATACTAGATAGTTCTTGGGCCCACAGGCTCAAGTTCAGGCACTGGAACCACACGACTCAACTAAGGCCTGGCCTGGTGGTCGGCAGGGAGGCCAGCCTTCACCCCGGGGTCCCCTCGGTCTCCTGGGCCCTGTCAAACCACAAGCCTGAAGAGAGAATCAGCTCTCATCCGCTGCTGGGGAGGACAAACTGGTACGACCACTCTTGGCATCTAGTGAGGGGGATACCTGCTGGCCCCTCTCTCAGCAATGACAGTCTGAGGACTTCACCCAAGAGGAGGTCCTGTCCACTCACGGGCACGCCCAGTGCAGCACCCCTGTAAGAGCAGCTCACTGGACTCAACCGGATGTGACAGGAGGAGCCTGGACAAGGTGTGACATACTCACCCAACGGCTGCTATCCAGCAGACAAAGCAAATAAATGACAACTGTGTGCATCAGTGTCGCCGAGTCTCAAACACTGATCACCAGGAGTACAGCACAGCAGAATAAATACAGCAAAATGGTTTCTTTAAATGAATGCTACATGCTTTAGGGAGACATACACAAGGAGGTGAAACTCTGAGAAGGGGATGCCTGACAGAATTCAGGATAGCAGATTCCTCTCAGGGAGGACCAGGCTGTAACAGAAAGAGCACCAGGCCTTCGTGGAACACTCAATATTGTATTTTTTTAAAGAAATATTTATTTATTTATTTGGCTGCGTCGGGCCTTAGTTGTGGCTCACGGGATCTTCGTTGCGGCATGCGGGATCTTTCATTGCAGCACTCGGGCTCTTCGTTGCAGCGCAGAGGCTTCTCTCTAGTTGCGTGCGGGCTCCAGAGCGTGCAGACTCAGTAGTTGCGGCACGCCGGCTCAGTAGTTGTGGTGCACGGGCTTAGTTGCCCCGAGGCACGTGGGATCTTAGTTCCCCGACCAGGGATTGAACCCACATCCCCTGCATTGGAAGGTGGATTCTTAACCACTGGACCACCAGGGAAGTCCCTGGAACACTCCATATTCAATTTCTTAACCTAGTGGTGGGAACGTGGGAGTTTGTTATTAATCTTTAAACAATACAGATATATTTTTTAAAATATTTATTTTATTATCTATTTTTGGCTGCATTGGGTCTTCGTTGCTGCGTGCAGGCTTTCTCTAGTTGCGGCGAGCAGGGGCTACTCTTTGTTGCGGTGCGCGGGCTTCTCATTGCAGTGGCTTCTCTTGCTGTGGAGCATGGGCTCTAGCCGTGCAGGCTTCAGTAGTCGTGGCACGGGGGCTCAGTAGTTGTGGCTCACGGGCTCTAGAGCTCAAGCTCAGTAGTTGTGGCTCACGGGCTCTAGAGCTCAGGCTCAATAGTTGTGGCACACGGGCTTGGTTGCTCCGCGGCACATGGGATCTTCCCGGACCAGGGCTCGAACCCGTGCCCTGGAATCCCGGCAGGTGGATTCTTAACCACTGCGCCACCAGGGAAGCCCACGGATATTTTAAATACACTTTTGTGTATAGACTCTACATATAGAGTCATGTATACTGTCTGTGGAAGACAATAACAATGAATTTAGAGTGAAGTAGGGCATAACCCACCCAGGCAAAGGCCATGGGGTCATAAGTGACGATCGTGTCCCTCTAGAAAAATTAATAGATGCCTAAATGCCTTCCGAGGTACGCAGAAGTGGTTGCAGCAGGAGCTCCTGAAGTTGTTTAAGAGCAGTGGCACCTAGGTATCACCTCCTTGGAGCTGCCTCCAGCATTAAAGGGGAAAGGTTAGAGACCCTGTCACTGTCACACTCTCTTATTATTAGGGTCGGAGGCTGCCTGCTGGAAGTAGGGTCTTCTCCAAGCCTCGGGGTGAATAAGGCAGGCAGTGGAGGGCTGTGAGCTGCAGGCTTACAAGGCATTTCTGTGGATTCTGGGTTCTGCTGACCAGCTGGAACTGAACACTGACAATCAGAAGCTAAATCTGCTCACCTCCAAAGCTGTGCACACAGTAGCCGTCAGACACACGTGGCCACTGAGCACTTGAAACATGGCTGGTGTGACCGAGGAACTGGATTTTAAACTTCACTTAATTTTAGTTTAAAAATGATACTCAATATGGTTACTGGAAATTTTAAAATATGTTTGGGGACAACTCAAGTGTGTGAATTTACGTTTTCAGTTGTGAATTTTATAAAATCTAAATATAGATCAAGTATTTCCACAATAAACTCAGTTTAACATCTGATGGACAAGGGATGGAAGTATGAAATCCATACTGGATTTGGAAGAATGAGTACAAAGAGGGAATGTGAAATATCTCAGTAATGATCTTTCAGTCTTGATTACCTGTTGACATGGTAACATTCTGGCTATAGTAGGTTACGTAAATGTATTGTTGAAATTAATTTCACCTGTTTCTTTTTACTTCCCAATGTAACTACTAGAAAACTTATTGCACAGGTGGCTCCCATTCTATTTCTGCTGTGGAAGTAGAAGCAGCCAGCAGAGAAAATAAAGCCGGAGAAAAGGGTCCCCAAATGAACTCCCCAAACGATCTTGGGTCAGAAGTCATCAGGACCCACATGGAGTCCAAGGGACTTTAGGGATCAACCTGAGGACAGTTAAGGCCTTAAAAAAAACAGGATCGTGATCCCAGTTGTCACTGTCATCCACCCAACTCCACAAGTACTCAAGATGTGCAAGGGAACTGCGGAATAGACAGGTTAAACCAACCTGATTAACTATGGAAAAAGGGGCCCAATGGGTAGCCTAGGTTGTTAACCACCTAGCAACCTCCCAGTGGCCCAAATCCCAGTATGTGCCAAGTGCCCACCTCCCGGGTGCACCTCTGAATCAACAGCCCTTAACAGCCACTAGGTACCGTCCAAAAGCCCATGCCATATCTTGTCAATCTCCTAAATTAAAAACTGCAGAGGACACAGGCAGGCGTGGAAGGGCACGTCAGGGCAGCTCCAGGTGAGAGCAGCACAGAAGGAGCAGAGTAATAAACGGGGGCGCTCTGCAGAAGGGGATCATGGGACCAGCATGGCCATAACTACCTAGTTTTCCTGAGAAGAGGGGGAAATCCGTGATTCCAGCTTTGAGTGTTGACAACCAATCCCAGTGTTTCTTCAAACAGGGTCAAATAACACACGTCAGCGGGAGGTGTAGGCCTAAAGTCTAAATTCCGGAGCTCCGTGAACAATTTGGGCTGGATTTCACCTGCCTCCTTCACCATCCACAATCCATCCAGCGGACCAGCCACTCAGAGTTGATCGTCGCCCGCTTTCCTGGCCTTTATCCAGGCCATTCTCTCCTCTGAGAGCCCCTCACTGCCCCCTGCCGTCTTCAGACCCTGATTAAACATCATCTCCATCCTCCGGTGTAACCTTTTCAACCCCACAGACTTTCTTTGGGCTTCCTCCTTTCAAGTCGTGGGGTAACCGGGTCAGGTGTTTCTTTGTATCCCCGCGAGGGAAGATAAGTGCAATTAAGTGCTGAAGACTTTACATATGTTAATTAAACTGCAGGCCAGCTCGGCAAAATGGGTACTCTCCCCTTCACAGAAAAAGAAGGCAGGCCTCAGAGAGGTTCTGGGATCCCCCGACGTCCCCGAGCTCTGCTGAGTCCAGGGGCCAGACTTTGGAACCCAGGTCCGATCCAAAAGCCCTGCTGCTCTAGCTACTGTGCTCCACAACTTTGACATCTTTACCTCGCTCGCTGAAAGCGTTTCGTTCATAAAAGCCCATGCTTGAAAACATCAATCTGACAGTATGGCTACTCATATTTATATACTGTCAATATTATATTGATATATACTATTTTACTGAAGTAGTTCTATATTTACAGCATGCTAATATATAGATAATATACATATTATGTATATTATAGTACCTGGCATATATTATTAAAGTTCTCGCAAAGAGAAGTGACAAGCTTAGAGCCACCACAGGTCCCTAAGAGCCGATGCCCGCCCGCCTTCCCTGCCTTTGCCGGCGCGGTTCCCGCAGTTGCACTGCAGGCTACAATCTCTGTCTTCTCACCAGAAAGCAGAAGCCAGTGCAACTGTAACCGGGAGAAACGGAGACTGGGGAATGCACGGCGGCCGCCGCCGCCCTTCCCCCGCCTGAGCGCGGCCCCGCGGGAGCTGGAGCGAGCGGGTGCGCGTGCCCGGCGTGCGCAGCCTCGCTACGCCGGCGTGCGGCCCGGGCGGCTACCCGTGCAGATACTCACGGGCTGGCTCGGTGTGCAGGCCGCGGCGGTCCCGGTGCGCAGGCCCCGGCAGCCGTAGAGCCGGGCGTTCTTCGTTGGCCGCGGGGCCCCGGCGCGGGCCTGGGCAGAGCCCGGGGGCGCCGAGCGGGGCAAGAGGCTGGCAGCCGCTCGGCGCCCAAGCGTCCACATGCTCCTCGCGATCTGCGGCCGCTCCGCCTCCTGCTCCGGGAACTCCGTGCGCCACCTGGTGGTCACGGGTTGCAGCTGCAGTCGCGAGCTTCCCTTTTCTGCAGGCTTGGAAACGAGCAGAAGTTAGACTTCAGGAAGAGCTTCCCTGCGTTGCTCTATTTATGCATTTAACAAAAATAGAGAACCTGTTTCGTGCAAAGCAGGGGGCTTACCCCTTGGGCAACATAGTGAATGCGTAACCAAGGTCCCTGACCTCGGAGACTTCAGCTTAGACCCGCTGCTGACGAATTTTATACAAAAGGCTTTGGGAGCTGTAGTTTTGCTGTGAACGGGTTGGGGTCCTGAAGCTGCTTGGCCGCCAGTATAGGTTACAGCAGTTAGGAGATTGCGGACAGGAGACTGACTGCCTGATTTAAATATGTCCCCTGCCCACTTCCTACTTGTGTGGCCAGTGGGTTAAGTTAACCTCTCTGTGTCTCATCTGTAAAATGGGGTATACAAGTTTCTACTTCACAGGGTTGTTATAAGGATAAAATGAGTTAATCTATGTGAAGTTTTCTTGGACAGGCCCTGGATCCTGTTAAGTCCACAATAAATACTAAGTTAATACATTTTAAAATAAAATTTTACTTAGGTAGTGTAGTGCAAAGGAATATGAACTGTGAAAGTTCTTTTGTATTTTATATGTGCTTTAGAAAATGTCCAATATGTGTACTAGAGAATATCATCTTTATGGGTAAGATAGTGGGAAGAGGAGATAGAAAGTGTTAAAATTCTACCAAAGCCACCTTGGTACTTTGTGAATAGAGTAGATAAGACACACATATAAATACTTAGGACAGTGACAAGTGTTAAATGGGTGTCAGCGTTGCATGGGAGAGTATATACAACTAGGGGTGGGGGCAGTCAGGGAAGTCTTCACGGAGGAAGGGACATTTGTTCAGGGCCTTGAAAAACAGGATAAAGGAGGTGGAATCTGACTGGCTCTCTGACAGGGCATTCTTTTGGTTGGGAGACATTTTCCTGCATTCAAGTAATTCTAAACAGCAGTTTATTGAGCACCTGTTATGTAGATGTTAGGCATGAAGAAACCATTTCTTCTTGTAAAGTGTCTGGAGATACTTTTTTTTTAATATAAATTTTATTTATGACTGTTGGGTCTTCGTTGCTGGGCATGGGCTTTCTCTAGTTGCAGTGAGCGGGGGCTACTCTTCATGGCAGTGCACGGGCTTCTCATTGCAGTGGCTTCTCTTGTTGAGGAGCACGGGCTCTAGGCACGCGGGCCTCAGCAGTTGTGGCTCGCGGGCTCCAGAGGGCAGGCTCAGTAGTTGTGGCACACGGGCTTATTTGCTCCACAGCATGTGGGATCTTCCCGGACCAGGGCTCGAACCCGTGTCCCCTGTATTGGCAGGCGGATTCTTAACCACTGAGCCACCAGGGAAGCCCTGGAGATACTTTTGCTTGTCACAACTAGGCCGGGGTAGGGTGTGTGTGCGCTATTGACATCTAGTAGGTAGAGCCCAGGGATGCTGTTAGACATCCTGCCATGAACAGGAAGGACACCCACAACACAGAATTATCTAGTCCAAAACATCAATGGTGCCAAGTCTGAGAAGCACTCACTAAAGCCACACTGGTAGAATCCACTGGAGGCAAAGAGAAGTGTGTTGGTTGTTGGCCTCTGCCCCAGACCCGTGGCACTAACAGTGAGGCCCTTCCTCACACACTCAGAACATCATTACTTAGAGAGTTGAATTACTATTAACCAGCATGCTTAGCGTGTTCTGGCATAGAAAGTGCCCCGGTACCTGCTCCAACTGCCTGCAAAGTTGGTATCACTGCCCTGTCTTTTCAGCCAAGGAAACAGGCTTGGAATAGCAGAGCAGAGAATATTAAGGTCTCCCAAAAATCTGTTCTTCTCCAGATTCTGGGAGGTGATCAAAGGCAATTGGGCACACCTGGTAAGAGGCTGGGCCCCCCCCCACCCCACCCATGGATGTGCATAGATGTGGAGGGACCCTGTAGGTACCAGTGCCTTTCCCCTGCTCTCTAGGTTGCCTCCCCCTAAAGGCAGGTGCTAGGGGGTGGTGTGTGGCAACCCCAATGCCTGTCTGGTTGAGGGCGGGGGAGAATTTCCCTGGAACTCACATTGTCGGCCCTTAGGGTACTTTTTTTTTTTTTTTTTTTTGGTGTACGCGGGCCTCTCACTGCTGTGGCCTCTCCCGTTGCGGAGCACAGGCTCCGGACACACAGGCTCCGCGGCCATGGCTCGTGGGCCCAGCCGCTCCGCGGCATGTGGGATCTTCCGGGATCGGGGCACGAACCCGTGTCCCCTGCATCGGCAGGCGGACTCTCAACCACTGCGCCACCAGGGAAGCCCTGGGTACTTTTTTTTTTTTTTTTTTTTTTTTAAACCACTTTATTGGAGTATAATAGCTTTACAATGGTGTGTTAGTTTCTGCTTTATAACAAAGTGAATCAGTTATACATATACATATGTTCCCATATCTCTTCCCTCTTGCATCTCCCTCCCTCCCACCCTCCCTATCCCACCCCTCTAGGTGGTCACAAAGCACGGAGCTGATCTCCCTGTGCTATGCGGCTGCTTCCCACTAGCTATCTATTTTACGTTTGGTAGTGTATATATGTCCATGCCTCTCTCTCGCTTTGTCACAGCTTACCTTAGGGTACTTTGATGAGATGTATTCTAGGACAGTGATTTGCAAAATGTGCGGAGCAGCAGCTTCGGCAGCACCTGAGAACTTGTCAGAAAGGCAAATTCTCAAGTCCTATTCAGACCTACGGGTCAGAAACTCTACGAGTAGGGCCCAGCAATCTGTGATTTAATAAGCCCTCCAGGGAAATCTGAAGTACCTTGAGGTTTGAGAACCACTGCAGTAGGGTACATCTTGGGCAAAATTGTGAATTAAGCTGGTGTCATGAGGTTATCTTTCTAAATCTAAAATGTTAATCTAACCATAGCGCTACTGTTAGGTCCCTTTCACCACCATCAAGATAAGTGCTCTTTCCACTAGCTTTTGTGTACCCTGCTCTCCGGGTAATCTGAGTATACCAATTAGGGTTAGATTTTGCTGAGTATATCAGAGAACAAGAAAATAATGTTTTAAACAATTTAGAAGTTTATTTCTCTTTCACATCCAAAGATGTTGAGAAACTGGCATCCAGTTTTCTTGGGCAGCTCAACAAAGTTATTAGGAGTCCTTCCAGCTCTCCAATCTATTATCTGGGGTGTGGCCCTTGTCCTCACAGTCCAGAATAGTTGCCAGTATATCAGCCATCACATGTGTATTCTAGGCAGCAGGGTGGAGGGAAAGGCATCCTCTCCCTTCAAAAGACACATTCTGGAATTTTCACCTAATACTTTCACTTGCATCTCATAGGCTAGAAATTAATCATGTGACTGACCTTACTTAGCTGCAAGGGAGGCCAGGAAATGGAGTCATTTAGCTGAGCAGTCAATGTGTCCCAACTAAAATTTGGAAATCCTGTTATTAAAGAAAAGGGGAGAATGGGGGAGGGATGGACTGGGAGTTTGGGGTTATCAGATGCAAACTATTACATATAGAATGGATGGACAACAAGGTCCTACTGTGTAGCACAGGGAACTATATTCAATATCCTGGGATAAACCATAATGGAAAAGAATATAAAAAAGAATGTGTATATGTGTATAACTGAGTCACTTTGCTGTATAGCAGAAATTAACACAGCATTGTAAATCATCTATACTTCAATAAAAAAATAAAATTTAAAAAAAGGGGATGGGACTTCCCTGATGGTCCAGTGGTTAAGACTCTGCGCTCCCAATGCAGGGAGCGTGGGTTTGATTCCTGGTCAGGGAACTACCAAAAAAATTCGGGGGTGGGGTGAATGGATATGAGGAGGCAGCTGGACATCTTTGCCTTCGCACACGACTCACAATTCCCAGAACCAGCGATGCTTTCTTTCCCTTCTGGGTCATCCCTCATGTTGTTCCTTAGTTTTCCATCTCTTTGCCTGGTGTGGAAGATTGGATTTCTCAAAGAGCACCACACAAATATTTATTTCATCTCACATGGACTCCAAAGTCTTTGACACTCCTCAGAGGTGATGCTGTGTGACTTCCAAGATTAGGTCATAAAAAGGATATAGGTTTCTCCTAACTCCATCGTTTTGGAATTCTTGCTCAGGGGACCAGCCATCATATTTTGAGGAAATCCAAACTAGCCCAAGTAGAGACCACATAGAGAGGAACTGAGGCCCCCAGTCAACAGCCAGCATCAACCACTAGACAAGTGAGTGAATCAGCCTTCAGATGATGCCAGCCCCAGCCTTAGAGCCTTCCAGCCGAGGCCCCAGACACCATGGAACAGAAACAAGGTATCCTCACTGTGCCTTGTCTGAATTCCAGACCCACAGCATCTGTGAGCATAAAAGATACGGGCATGGGTTTAAACCAGTATGTTTCAGGGTAATTTGTTCAACAGTCATGATAACTAGAACATGTGGTTATCTCCTTCTCTTCCTCTAGGATTCAACTTAGATGTCAGATGTGACCCTTTCCACAGTCTTTTCTGAAACCAACCTCTCTGTTCTCACAAGCGTGTCTTAGGCACCCTCCTCTGTGTTTCCACAGGCTGTGATGTCATTGTGACTTTCCTTATTTAGCTAGTGTTTCCTTATTTAGCTAAATAAGACACTCTATTGGTGAGTGAATGAATGAAAGAAAAAGTGAATGATGTTCTTCTTTGTTGGTCTCTTATTCCTCTAGGAATGGCTTTATTATCTTGGGTCTCACTGCCAAGGAATAGTATGGAACTAACTGATACTGGCCAGTAGAGATTTACAGAGTAATGTCATCCTCGAGATGTTTATTTGTATTTTACTTGGAGTCTCAAAACTTTTAAGACCCAGTGAATGGATTTTTAAAATCTTACCCCCGAAAATAAATAAGTAAGTAAATAAATAAATAGTCTTACCTCGAATCTGAAAGTTCTCCAGTCTATACCGTCTCAATAAATATTATCTTCAGACACTGAATGGTTCTTGGCAGTAACCTGGGTTGTCACCCCCCACCTCCACCTTCCTTTCCCTCACTCCCCACACTCAACCCCTCAATGAGTTCTGTCAATTCTACCTCCAAAATGTATACCAAATCTGCCCAGTTTCTTTTCTTTTTTTTTTTTTTTTTGGTCCCTGTTTAGAACCATTCTCTTGCTTGGATAACTGCAATGGCTTCATACCTGGTCTTTCACCTCCCACCCCAGCCAGCTGTTTCTTCACACGGAAGGCAGTGTAAGAATGCCTTTCTTACGGCATTCCTTTTTTTCCCAAAGCAACGATTTAGTGTTTTGCACAAATGATCTATGTTTTATAAAAAGTTAGGAGATTGGAAAAAACGTACTCAAAGAGAGCAAGAAATCACCCTTTGGAATATGTTTTCTACGGTAAATGTGTAGTGAACATTCTTCCACACAATGCAGTAGGTGTATATATTTGGTCGGTTGAACAAGGATGCAAGGCAAAACCAATCTCATTCTTTTTAATTTTTAAATTTTTTTTACTTATTTATTGGGTGCGTTGGGTCTTCGTTGCTGTGCACAGGCTTTCCCTAGTTGCAGTGAGCGGGGGGTTACTCTTCGTTGTGGTGCGCGGGCTTCTCATTGTGGTGGCTTCTCTTGTTGTGGAGCGCAGGCTCTGGGCGCACAGGCTTCAGTAGTTGCAGCATGCAGGCTCAGTAGTTGCAGCATGCAGGCCCTAGAGCACATGGGCTTCAGTAGTTGCAGCGCATGGGCTCAGTAGTTGTGGCATGTGAGCTCTAGAGCACAGGCTCCGTCGTTGTGGTGCACGGGCTTAGATGCTGCATGGCATGTGGGATCTTCCTGGACCAGGGATCGAACCCATGTCCCCTGCATTGGCAGGCAGAGTCTTAACCACTGTGCCACCAGGGAAGTCCCTCATTCTTTTTTAAATGCATGAGTCTACCCAACGAGAATACAAGTTACACGAGAGGAAGCAGCTTGTCTGTTTTTGTTCCCTGATATGTCCCCAGAGCCAGATAAGGGCCTGGCATATAGAAGGTCCTCAATATTCAATATTTGTTGAATAAATAAATTATTACTATGCAAATACTATCCATGGCACAACCAATATTTATATTTGATACATTTCCTTTCATGGACAGTTAGGTGTTTTTCATGGAGTTTTAATTGCCTTACCCCCACTTGTGTTGTCTGCCTTGACTGTATTCTTACGTTCCTCAGCTTCCCCAGGACTGTGTGAAATCCCTGGAATGTCCTGTCCTGCAGAAACCCCTCTCTTGGGAGGCTCCTCCCTCCTGCTCCAACCTGGGATAATATTCTTTAGGCTCAGGGCACAATTCCATCCTGGAACTCCCCATCTGAATTCCATGCCTTCCCTTTCCTGGAGTTACTTCCTTGTTTGGATGGAGAACAAGCTCCAGAAACATTCTAAGAAAGTGTTTGGAGAAGGACAGCTTCTCTACGTTTTCCTGGGGAAAGAGATCTGACCTCTGCTCACCCCTGGAGCTCATCCTGGACCCCCTCCTCACCATTCCCTCTGCTTGCCTTTCTAGTGCTTCCACTTGCCATGCCCTTCTGTCCCTCAGGCCTTTGCACTTGCTCGTCTTGCTGGACGCTCTTTCTCCAGCTCATCCCAGGGGGACCCTTCTCATCTTTCAGGCCTCAGTCTGCATGTTCCCTCCTTAAGGGGCCCTGCTCTGAACAATGTACCTAACGGAGACCTCTCCCTCTACTCCTGTCTCTCTCGGTCACCTCCCTCCATTGATTTCCTTTGTAGCACGTATCCTAACGGACACGTATATTGTGTGTGTCTTGCTTGCTCACTGGACGTCTCCCACACTAGAATATCAGCTCCGTGTCTGTCCTGTTCACTGTCGTATCCTCCTGCTGGATGTGGTGCCAGGTAAACAGCAGGTGCTCAGTGACTATTTGCCCAATGAATGAATGGATGAACAGTGCTGCTCTGTGACCTGCTGGCTAAGCTTTATCTGTAGAATGAGGCTGATAGTGGTATCCACCACATAGTGTAGGAAGAATTTAAATGAAATAAGGAATACATTTTTAAAAAATGATTATCTGCATATAGTTAGACCTTGACAGTTATTATTCTCTTTTATTTTTCTGGCCCTGAATTCTAGGCCCAACTCTGACCCTGCTAGGGCAAACCTGAGCTAATCACAGAACTTCTTGGGCTGTCAGAATTTATTCAGTCAGGTATTTATTGAGTGCCTGCACACTGTTCTAGTGCTGGAGATACGGTGATAAACAAAATAAACAAAAATTCTTGCTGTCATGGAACTTACATTCCAAGATGTCTGACGGCCTAGATACTTTCTCTGATATTCTGGGTCACTTAGGAATTGGAATCATCTGACTGAGTTTTGACTGGAGGAGGGGATGAGGACTGGCCTTGTCTGACGATGTGGCAGGTCTCCTCTGTGCCTGTTGGAAAGTGCGTTTGCTTGACATGGTGCAACGTCTAATGAGCTGAGAGCACATCAGAATTCAAGGAGTCGGCTGACTGCCAGCAAAGCCTTCTGCCCAGAGGGTCTTGAGATGGGCTGGGGGGAAGAGAGCAGCCCAGGTGGTGAAAACAGCCAAGGGGCCCCACCTGCCTTGGCATAACATTTCTTCTGATTTCCCACAGCAAACCTTTCTGATCCTTCTTGCTGGAAAAGAAAACCAGATTTCTTATAGAAATGCACTCTTCTTGGGCCAAAGGAAAGTGCTGTGTTCATAGGTGTGTGTGTGTGGTAGGTGCTAATATGGTCCTCTCTGACTTGCCCCTAATTTTCAGATGAAGAAATGGAGGCCCAGAGAATTTAAGTGATGTGCCCACGATTGAAATGGGACTAGAACCCAGGCCTCTGGATTTCTGGCTCAGTGCTCCGACCCTACAATCCTAGACAACAGTAGTTTCCTAGTTTCCATATACAGGCAGACCTCATTTTATTGCGCTTCGCTTTATTGTACAATACTTCACAAATATTGCATTTTTTACAAAGAGAAGGTTTGTGGCAGCCCTGTGTCGAGCAAGTTTCCCGGAGCCATTTTTCCAACAGCATTTGCTCACTTCGTGTCCCTGTGTCACATTTTGGTAATTCTTGAAATATTTCAAACTTTTATTATTCTTATTATATTTGTTATGTTGACTGTGATCAGTGATCTTTTGCGTTACTACCACAAGAAGATTACAACTCGATGAGGGCTCAGATGATAGCATTCTTTAGCAGTAAAGTATTTTTAATTAAGGTATGTACATTGTTTTTTTTTTAACATGTAATGCAATTACACACTTAATAGACTATAGTATAGTGCAAACACAACTTTTGTATGCACTGGGAAACCAAAAAAAATGTGTGACTCTCTTTATTAGGATATTCACTTTACTGAGGTGGTCTGGAACCGAACCTGTAATATCCCAAGGTGTGCCTGTATCAGTCCCAGGGAAGGGCTCTGATTGGTTCTGCTGGGGTCGTGTACCTACCCCTTGGAGCAATCACTGTTGCTAAGGGGATGGGGTGACATGACTGGTCAGGCCAGGGGGTGTGGGCATATTGCCAGATGAAGGCAGATGGGAAAGCTTTCCAGGGTGCCAAAAATGGGTGCTCTCCCAGTCCACCACAGATGATAAAAACGTTCGTCTCCAAATCTCACTCATTCTTGCTTGGCTTTCAGCTTCAGCTCAATGCCCTGACTCAGAGCCTAACACTTAACTTCCTGCCAGGAGGTGACTTCAGCTCTGGGGAGAAGCAAGCCCATTGTGTTTGCTTGGATCGATTGATAAGAGAAATTACCAAGGATGTTCTTTTCTGACATTTGCCAGGGGCAAATTTTTCTATAAGGAGGAATGAGAACTAGCAGTATGTCCCAGGAGACTGATTATGGGGCCAGAATCTGAATCCCAGCTCTGGAATGCAATTTGATACATGACCTTGCATTTAATGTAGATTAAGTTCATAAGCTATTCAACAAATTAATCGATCAATAATTCTAAAATGTTTTTGATAATAAACAGAAACGTGAATTATTTAAATAATATGCTAAATATGGAAACTTTCAGTGGACAGAAAAAAAGGAGGTTTGGATTTATTTGCTGAGAAAGAGTCCCTGCAGGATTCCTTGGGGACATGTGTCATAGTGTTTGATCCTTCATCTGACAGATTAGGAAAGCTTCAGGCAAAGGACTCTCACTGTACAAAAAACTCTTAATGGAGTCTTGTTGAGAGGACCTGAAGAAAGAAGCATATGATGTATCTGAAATATCACTTTGGGAGAGTCAGTCTTGTTGAATTTGTGTTAGTGTAACAATAGCCCTCAAACTGGCATGGCAGAAACATGTAGACTTTGTGGACTTAGATATATTTGCAAAGAATAATTTTTTAAAAAGTTAAAAACATAATTCTCATACAAATATATACTGAGCATGTGTCAAAGATTAAGTAGAGAGGCGTTATGGACTAAATTGCGTTCCCCCCAAATTCATATGATGAAATCCTAACCTCCAGTCCTTTAGAATGTAACTATATTTGGAGATAGAACTTTTTTTTTTTTTTATTGGCGGTACGCGGGCCTCTCAGTGCTGTGGCCTCTCCCGCTGCGGAGCACAGGCTCTGGACGCGCAGGCTCAGCGGCCACGGCTCATGGGCCCAGCCGCTCCACGGTACGCGGGATCCTCCCGGACCGGGGCACGAACCCGTGTCCCCTGCATCGACAGGCGGACCCCCAACCACCGCGCCACCAGGGAAGCCCTGGAGATAGAACTTTTAAAGAGATAATTAAGGTTAAATGGGGTCACAAAGGTGGGGCCCTAATCCAATATAACTGTTGTCTTTATAAGAAGAGGAAGGAACACCTGGGTTGCACAGGAACAGAGAAAGACCATGTGAGGCAGCAAGAAGGCAGCCGTCTACCAGCCAGGGAGGGGGTGCCTCAGAGGAAGCCACCCATCTGGCACCTTGATCATGGACTTCTAGGCTCCAGAACTGTGAGAAAATAAATTTCTGTCATTCAAGCCACCCAGTCTGTGGTATTCTGTTATGGAAGCCCTAAAGAAGTACAAGAGAGAATCAGCAGGAAGGCAAAGGTGGTTTCAAAGAGGAAGGAAGAGACTGAGCTATATGGACAGTGATAATGAGAGTGCTGGAGTGAGATTGCTAAGTTAGATCCATGACTGGTGAGTGTCCTTCAGGTCTGTAAAACTAGAACCTTCAGGGTACCTTCCTAGACAAGAATCGTTTGCATCTTTTTTTAAAAAAATATTTATTTATTTGGCTGTGCCAGGTCTTAGGTTAGTGGCGTCATGTAGGACCTTTGTTGTGGCATCCGGGATCTTTTTTCTTTACTTGCGGCATGCGAACTCTTAGTTGTGGCATGTGGGTGGGATCTAGTTCCCTGACCAGGGATCGAACCCAGGCCCCCTGCATTGGGAGCGCGGAGTCTTAGCCACTGGACCACCAGGGAAGTCCCGAGAACCGTTTGCATCTTATCAGTCTTCTACAAGTTGACATTCGTTGAGATCTAATAAATTCCAAGTAACAAGTCAGACTTTGTCACATTGTCCTAGAGCAGAGTTTGTCATCAGTGGAACTATTGCCATTTTGGACTGGACGATTCTATGTTTTGTGGGCCATCCTGTGCCTTATGAGATGTTTAGCAGCATCCCTGACCTCTACCTGGTAGATGGTGGTAGTATGTGCTCCCCCATCCACTTGTGACAATCAAAATGCTTCTAGACAAAATGCTTCTTGCCAAATGTTCCCTGGTGGTAGGTGGGCAAAACTGTTCCTAGTTGAGAACCACTGTCCTAGTATAACTTTGAATCAAAGGCCCAAAGCCATCTTTTTGCCTGACTTCCAAGTTTTAGATAAATGTCATTAACAGTATTCATATTTCTGCCCCTCCCTATTGGTATGACTTTGGTCTGTTTTTTAACCTCTCTGAGTTTCTGTTTCTTTAGCTGTAAAACCAAGCAACACACCTTTACCTCAGAGTTTTGTGTGATTAAGTGAAACTGTATGTGCAAAACAAAGACATCATCTAACCCTTGTCATGCACTAGGCCCATGATTGGCCATGTCCACACACCTGTGGCCCCAGAGGGCCGAGAGCTCCCCTGGGACCACTTTAGCTGGTGGAGTACAGATATCCAGTCCCCACTTCAGGAGATGGCAGGCCCGTTCGGATCACTGAGAAGCCAGGGCCCGGCAGCTGATCTGGGCACCTCTCCTCACCGCTGCAGGCGGGGCAGAGGAGTGTGGGTCGTCTTGACAAGACTTAGGTGAGGAACGGGGAGTGGCTGGCTACCCACCCTTCTTTACCCTTGGCCATCATCGTGTTGCCCTCTCTCCTCCCCCTAACCTGATGCTGTTGTCAACCCCTCCATTGCTTTCTGCGAGGACTCTGGCCCTGCCTGTTCCTCTCTCTCCTCTGGCTTAGGCAATCAAGGGTACCACAGAAGGGGGCAGGAATTCCATATGGAAGTGTAACTGGCACCTTCGTTGCTATCCTTGCACTTCTGGTTTTCAGAGGTGAGCTTGTTGATCAACTGAATTGAATTTATGTGTGTGTGTGTTTTGTTTTGTTTTAATTTTTATTGGAGTGTAGTTGATTCACAATGTTGTGTTAGTTTCAGATGTACAGCAAAGTGAATCAGTTATACATATACACATATCCACTCTTTTTTAGATTCTTTTCCCATTTAGACCATTACAGAGTATTGAAAAGAGTTCCCTATACTTATAGAGTAGGTCCTTATTAGTTATCTATTTTATATATAGTAGTGTGTATGTGTCAGTCCCAATCTTCCAATTTATCCCTCCCCAACATATGTGTGTACTGTTAGCATATTTTTATACTTTGGTACGATTTGAGGGGAAAGGGGCTTTTGTGGTCCCAGGCCCCCTCCCTGAAGGAGGAGACAAGGGATTACCTAGGAAGCCACTCTCAGACTAGCCCAGCTCCCTCCATGGGACACCCCCGGGACTCCATTGTCCAGCAAAGGGGCCCGTGTGCATGGGGCCCTGGGACTGGGGAAGCGGTTATGTTAGGGTTTCTGTCTTCTTTTTCTTTTCTTTTTTTTAAGCTGCTAAATGTGTGGTAATTTTTTTTTTTTTTTTTTTGCAGGGGGTAGTTCAGAACTGGTTCATCCTGAGGTGATAGAACCCTCTCCCATCTGTGGGGACAACCGCTCCCCATTCCCTGAGTATAGAACACTGACAGGTGCAGCCTGGGCTTAAGGCTCTCTCTGGAGTGAAATGACGCTACCTCCAGGGAAAAGGAGAACTGAGTCAGAGCATCTGGTGAGCGCCTTCTCTCCAGGCTCTTCAGCTCCGCTTCTCATTCCCGCAGTAACCTCGCTACCTGAGTGGAAGCCATACAAACTAATATACACAAGCTATTAATTATAGGAATCACTCTGAATTATCATATTAGTGAACCAACCTGTGTGAATCATGACTTGTCAGTAAGGTCATATGCTGCACCGAGCTGTAGGTAGGCCCTGGGAGACAGGGAGTGCTCAGGTCAAGGGCAAGGCAACTGGTCCTAGATCCACGGCACCATTTGCTGACCCTGGGCAAGAAGACCCTTAATCTCCCTGGATTTCAACTGCCTCACAAATAAAATAGTGAGAATCACGTACTAGAATTTTTTTAAGAAGTGAGGGTAGGACCTATGAGCAGTGATGTTCTGGGTGGGAACTCAGGCTCATTTCTTGCAGAAATGGTGCAGCTGGGTGGCCCACGATTCACCGTTTAACAAATTTAATGAAGCCCCACTGTGTGCTGGCGCTGTTCTAGGGGCTGATGATACAACAGTGAGCAAAACAGGCAAAAATGTCTTCCGTCTTTTATTCTATTGTGGAGAGACTGACAATAAACCAAATAAGTTAAATGATGTGTCAGTTGGTGATAGGTGGTATGGAGAAAAGTAAAGCAAGGAAGAGGGAGAGGAAGTGTAGTGGCCAGCCCCAGATGGCCCTCCCAGGATCCCCCCTGGTATTCACACACTTGGGTGGTTCCTTCCACATTGTACCACATTGTACCAGGGTTAGTCTGTGTGAGCAATAGAATGTGGCAGAAGTGATGGAATGTCGTGTCTGAGATTAGGTCTTAGAAGACTGTGACTTGCTTCTTGGGCTCATCCTCTGATCACTCACTCTAGGGGAAACTGGTGGCCCTACTGTGAGGACAGACAGGCAGCATACGAAGAGGCCCGGCCAGGAGCTGAGGTACCCAGTCAAAAGCCAGTGAGGAAAGGGGTTTGCCAACAGACTACAACTTCACATGAGACCCTGGACCAGAGCTCGGAGGAAGCCTTTTCCTCAGTGCTCTAGAGTTGAGAATGTACTCTGAATGTACTTTCTGCATGGCTACCATCACTAGGCCCTGTGCTAAGTAGCTTATGTCTACTATCTCACCTAATTCTCCTAACAGCCATACTGAGTGTACTATTATTATCTCCATTTTACAGACCAAGGCTCAGAGGCTAATTCATATGCCCAAATCCTCCAGCTACGAAGTGTCTGAGCTGGGACTCACACTTGGGTCCTTTTTTTTTTTTTTTTTTTTTTTTGCAGTACGCGGGCCTCTCACTGCCGCGGCCTCTCCCGGGGCACGAACCCGTGTCCCCTGCATCGGCAGGCGGACTCTCGATCACTGCGCCACCAGGGAAGCCTCACACTTGGTCTTTAAGCTCTCATGATATTCCACCTCTCCTTTGCTCTTTTCAGACCAGGCTTGTGATGTAACACTAATGCCCTTTTCCCTTCCTTGTTTTATCTCTTGTCCTCCAAATCATTCCTAAATATTGACATTTATTGAGCCCTCTGGCCCCCGGGCCACAGTCGTCCCTCCCTTTCACCTCTGGAGTGTCAAAGGGTGGCTCCAGTATTCACGAAGTTGATGGTCTATCCCACCCCAGGTTCCTAGTTCCTGGAATCTTGTAAGAACATTTAACCGGAGATCTACCCTCTTGACAAAGTTTAAGTGCACGATACAGTATATGTGTATATATATATATATATATATATATATATATATGTGTGTGTGTGTGTATATATATATATATATATATATATATATTTATTTATTTATTTATTTGTTTATTTTGGCCGTACTGTGTGGCATGCGGGATCTTAGTTCCCTGACCAGGGATTGAACCCATGCCCGAACCCATGCCCCCTGCATTGGGAGCGCAGAGTCTTAACCACTGGACCACCAGGGAAGTCCCATGATACAGTATTGTTAACTATAGGCACAGCAGGTCTCTAGAACTTATCTTGCGTCAGGGACACTTACACCTGTTAAATAGCAGCTCCCCATTCTCCCCTCACATGTCAGCTTTGGCTCCAGCCCTCTTTGTCCCCTATGAAGGATATAAACTTCCTGCATTTCCTTAATTCTGGAACTTGCTCTCTGGTGCCATTGCATGCTCCTCCTTTCTTTCTTTCTTTCTTTCTTTATTTAATTTTTTGCGGTACGTGGGCCTCTCACTGCTGTGGCTTCTCCCGTTGCGGAGCACAGGCTCCGGACGCGCAGGCTCAGCAGCCATGGCTCACGGGCCCAGCCGCTCCGTGGCATGTGGGATCTTCCCGGACCGGGGCACGAACACGTGTCCCCTGCATCGGCAGGCGGACTCTCAACCACTGCGCCACCAGGGAAGCCCCGCTCCTCCTTTCTTACTGCTTTTATGTAGCTTCCTTTTGTATCAGAGAGGTATCTAATTATTAAGATAATGAGAGGTGCGATCTCTCACTTCTCAGGTTTCTGCTCCACAGGCTATGAGGCACGTTGGTGCTCCTGCTGGGAAAACAGAGAGATTTCAATCTAGGTAGGGCACACACCCAAATGCTGTAGGGGCCAGGCAGTTACTGGAAATGAGCAGCAGGCCCTGTGGAACACATGGCCCTCTTGGAGTGCCTTTCTATTTCCTGTTCTGCTGGAGACACGGGGATAAGCACTATTTCACCTCTCTTAACATTGATGTGAAAACCCCACAGCACAAGCAGGATGATAAGCAGCAACTGTCATGGGCTGTGTGCTGTGGTGATAGTGGGGTGGGCTGGGGAGGACTGTGGAACGCAGAGAAAATGTTTATATAAGGTGTGGCTGCAACTCAGGACGGCTGAATAGCATCCCATGGGAATGCAGGCCTACTGTGTACAGGTATTCCTACAGAAGACCGCCATCTTGGGTGATTTGGGTATATAAAATTGACTAAATTTTTTTTTTTTTTTTTTTTTTTGCTGTACGCGGGCCTCTCACTGTTGCGGCCTCTCCCGTTGCGGAGCACAGGCTCCGGACGCACAGGCTCAGTGGCCATAGCTCACGGGCCTAGCCGCTCCGCGGCATGTGGGATCTTCCTGGACTGGGGCACGAACCCGCGTCCCTTGCATTGGCAGGTGGACTCTCAACCACTGCGCCACCAGGGAAGCCCCTTTTTTTTCTTTTTTTAATTGAAGTGTAGTTGATTTAGAATATTGTGTTAGTTTCAGGTGTACAGCAAAGTGATTCAATTATATATATATATTTTTTTCAGATTATTTTCCATTATAGGTTATTATAAGATATTGAATATAGTTCCCTGTGTTATACAGTAAATCCTTGTTGTTTATGTATAGTAGCGTGTATCTGTTAATCCCATACTCCTAATTTATCCCCCCACTCTTTCCCCTTTGGTAACCATAAGTTTGTTTTCTATGAAAATTGACTAATTTTTAATTTTTGAAAAATTATTTAAAAATACTGTATAGGTCAGTATAATGCAAGTCAAACAAAACATTTATGGGCTCATTCGGGGTTCTAAACCTTGGCTGCAGGTTAGGGCCACCTGGTGAGCTTTTAGAAGCGCTGATACCAAATCACACCCCCCAGCCAATTCAGTCAGAATCTGAGAGGCAGGATGAGTCATCAGTATTTTTCAAAATGTCCCAGGTGATTCCAAAGTGCAGTTAAGGTTCAGAACTACTGGGCTTGATGCCCATCAGTTTGTGACCTCACTTCTAAGGGCATGTTTTGGCAGGAGGCTGTTATGAGTACTCTGTGCCACCTGGGTCTTTTCTAGTGTTCATTGGCAGGGATGCTAGATCACCAGATGTCAGGTGCCCTGGATGGGACCTCCAAAGGAAAACATTAAATGCTCTCCTGTTCTATTTCTCTTGAGGGCCCCAACTCTTTGTCATGAAATGTGGGTTTTTATGGTGATGGCAGAAGAGGTCCCTGAGAAACTCATATGTTGTTTGACCTTAAATGGGTGCAAAGGCTCTTTTCATGGTCCACACTATCTGATTTAACATCTTGTCCTGTGTACAATTTCTTATTCAGTCACCTGGGTATACGGTCTATATGTTATACGATAATGACTAGATGTCATGCACGTGCAGTCACATCGCAACCATGTGACAATGCCCAGTGGGTAGGTATGCACAAAAAATCGTCTTCAAGGTCTCAGGACTGAGTATGGCGGGCCCCACCAGAGACCATGGTATTATGGTGGTATTACCTATGGTGGGCAAATGGCAGCTCTGATAGTCCTTCCCCCCTCCTCAGGTGGAGGTATTTCCCACAATCCCATCCTTGACTCTGCTGTCTTGTCTCTCTTGGATCACTTACTTTGGCTTGCACACTCATACCTCTTAAATCTCTGCCGAGAATTCTTATTGTCTGCTGAGTTCCAAGCCCATATTTCCAACAGTCTATTAGACATTTCCTCCTGAATGTCTTATAGGAACCATGGACTCAATGGTTAAATAATAAATCCTGAATTTATTATTATTTTCAATACATTTGTTACTCTCTCTCCATTTGCTTTGTTTTTTGCTTTTTTTTTTTTTTTTAAGGAATTTACTGAAAGGACACACAAATGAAGAACTGATAAACCAGAAGTAAGGAGGTTAGGAGCCCAGGAAACTTGTTGATTCGCAGCCTCAGATACACATGGGTAGCCTTTTAAGACGCTATCTTTGGACGACTCATTTACAAGTACCTCCAGTCCCCATGTGTTTCTGCTCAAGATTCAAATTCCTGAGCGAGATGAGCTGGTTGGCCTATCTTGGGTCATGTGCTCACCCCTGACTTTAACTCAGGTGGGTGGAGCCTGTGGTTGGAAACCCACCAGCTCTACCTCATTTCTATTTTTGCAAGTAAAGTAATTCATGGTCAACATTAATTTAAGCAGTTCAGAAGTTTATAAAATGAAAAGTAAAAATTTCCCTCCTTCTAATCCACATTTTCCTAATTCCTAGTGCTGTTTCCCAGAGGTAACCACTGTTAAGTTTCTTTTGTATCAGAAGAAATACTTCAAGGTAAACAAGTAGGGCTTATTTCTAGGACCGCTCCCTTTCTTTATCTCAACAATATTACAGTGCTGATTACCATGTTTTTCAGCCCATTTCCATAAATAGAGCAAAATCAGTAGTATCAATGGAGGGCTTCCCTGGTGGCGCAGTGGTTGAGAGTCCGCCTGCCGATGCAGGGGACACGGGTTCGTGCTCCGGTCTGGGAAGATCCCACGTGCCGCGGAGCGGCTGGGCCCGTGAGCCATGGCTGCTGAGCCTGCGCGTCCAGGGCCTGTGCTCCACAACGGGAGAGGCCACGACAGTGAGAGGCCTGCGTAACGGGAAAAAAAAAAAAAAAAAAAAATAGTATTGATGGATGGATGATTGCCAAGATTTTTGTTAAGAAATGTAGTACTTGTTAAGTTACTGTCAGTAAACTTTCTCCATCTTCTAAACTTCCTGACTCCCCAAATATATATTTTTTCATAAAACAGAGGCCATGCCAATTTTAAAATCAACATTTTATAGATATCCTTGCTGTTTATAAATCTGATATAGAAACTGGTGTTCAAAAATCTTCTACATTATTCTGCTAATAGGAAGGAAACAAACTAGAAGCTGGTTTGTCAAAATCCAGTTAAGTATCTCTCTCTGGACCAGAAAATGCAGTATTACGTAAGTAATTTTGGGGGAGATAGATATTTGCAGTTTTTTTTCTTGTTTGAAGTCTGGGGGAATACTTTTCTTATAAAATATTTTACAGATAGAGAGGAAGTTAGAATTGACTGATACAAGCCTTCTTATACTACTGGCCATTTGGAAACAGCTACGTAAGCAGCAAAGAGGGACGTCAGCTGGTGTGTTCCCACTAAGCAATTTTGGGGGCGAAAGGTTATCTTGATTGTCTTCAGATGGTCACACAAAGCAGGGCTGTCTCTCCCCTCTTCATTGGGCTCCAAGCAGGACATTCTGGATGCACCATGGCCTGCTTCTCTGATTTTTTCCCATCAAATGAAAGAATTTATATGAATGCAGAGGGATCCCCATTCCCCTGCACATGCTAAGGACTCCCCTGCTCCCCAAGACCACGAGGAAAAGCAGAAGGGAAAGTGGAAAGATGTAGAGTGTAATTATTCTGTGCTGGCTCTGGGACAGCTAAATACTTGATGTTCTGACCTGTAAACAAAGTATGGAGCTGTTTCTTGTACGCAGCCTGTGCTCATTCTAGACTCTGTTCAGTTTTTCTAATTGAACTTCAGAGACGAATGCCATATAAACTTGTCATTGAATGGCACATGGCTGCTTCTCAACCAACTGTCCCACCTCCAAAGCATGGGACTACTGCTAAGAAGACAACTGAGTAGTAATTGTTCTTTGTGTATCAGTTCTATTGAATAATCTGGAGGTAATTATTATCAGAAATGGGCAGAATTTTATTCAATTGCTTGTGTTGAAAGCAAAGAGGGGGTCTCTAAGATTATTCTGTGGGGAAGACTTAGAAGTCCCATCTGCCAAGGCACTCCCTTGATCCAAAATGCGGAGGGGCAATGTTCCCCTGCTGCTATGCTCTTCTTGAGGGAATGTGGGTTTCCCTTTTGTGGAAGTTGGGCTCCTCTTTCTATCAACACTACTTCTTTCCTCCTTCACCTCCCCTCCGATCAGACCCTCTCTGAATATGTAGTCAATCCCCGTTTATTGGTCCAAGATTAAAACCTAAGCTCAGAACCGGGTATTGCACGCAGTATATACACTTGCTTAACCAACACTTGCTGAGTTAACTGGAAAGAATTCACAGTTACAGTAGAAACCTTCTAATTGGAGTCAAGCAATTGGGAGTTCCTCTTTATTTTTTTTCATTCCAGCCTGCAGGGCCGGGTGAAAGCATAGCTAAAAGTGATGTAGCCCAGGTGTGTAATCAGAACTGCAGGTACGCAGAACTGTCAAACTTAAAGGGCAGGTTGAAGAGAAAATGAGATGATAAATGGATATGTCTGTTAGCTAGGCGTTTGCAATGGGGGATACAATCTATTGTATAGAATTGACAGGGGAGGGCAGTCCAGGGTCTCTTCTAGTGGGTGTTCTGACATGGTGGCCTGAGGGAGTTATGAAGGGCCCAGCACTTATACACTCTGTCTTCTCGTGAATTCCTATGGTATGTTTTTAATAATTCATAGAATAGACAGAAAATCAATAAGAATATAGAAGACCTGAATAATACTATCAAACAACCAGACCTAACTGACATTTATAGAACATTCTACCCAATAACAGCAGAATAAACATTCTTCTCAAGTGTTCAAGGAACATCTACCAAGATGGACCATATTCTGGGCCATGAAATAAGTCCCAATAAATTTGAAAGAATTATGTCATACTGAGTATATTCTCTGATCACAATGGAATTAAATTAGAACTCAACAACAGGAAAATTCTTAAAGTCCCAAGTATTTGCAAACTAAATAATACATTTAAAAGTAGCCTATGGATCAGAGAAGAAATCAAAAGGGAACAGGAAATATTTCGAACTGAATTAAAAAGAAATCACCCCATATCAAAATTTATGAGATGCTACTAAAACAATACCTAGAAAAAAATTTACAGCACTAAAAGTCTGTATTAGAAAAGATTTCAGATCAGTGACCTTAGTTTCTATCTTAAGAAGCCAAAAGAAGAGCACATTAAACCCAAAGCAAGCGGAAGAAAGGAAATAATATACATTTAAAATTTTTTATTTTTTATTGAGATGTAACTGACATGTAACATTTTAGTTTTAGGTATGCAACATAGTTTGATATATATTTTGAAATAATTACCACTATAAGTTAATATCGATCACCTCACAGTTACCATTTTTTCCCTTTTGACAGAACTTTTAAATCCTATTTCCTTGCAACTTTCAAATATACAATATAGTATTGTATATTTGACTGTAGCATATTGTATATTTGTCACCATGCTGTACATTACATCCCCAGATTGTATTTATCTTACAACTGGAAGTTTATACCTTTTGATCGCCTCCACCCATTTCACAGTACATACTTATAGTACAATATTACTGTCTATGTTTAATAAACTTTACATTAAATCTCTATGGCTATGTTAGTACTCGTTACAAGTTTGTGCTCTTAAACATCCTAAATCTTATCCTCGTATCCCCCCATCCCCTGTTAACCACTGTTTTACTTTTTTTTTTTTTTTTTTTTTTACATTCCACATATAAGTGATGTTATGTAACATGTACTTGTCTTTCTCTGTCTGGCTTATCTCACTTAGCAAAATGTGCTTAAGGTCCATCCATGTTGTCACAGAAAGCAGGATATCCTCCTTTCTCATGGCTAAATAATACTACATTGTGTATATATCACATCTTTGGGTTTTCATTTCCTTTGGGTATATTCCCAGAAGTATTGGAATTGCTGGATTGTGTGGTAGGTCTATTTTTAATTTTTTGAGGAACTTCCATATTGTTTTCCACAGTGGTTGGACCAATTTACATTCCCATCAACAGTGTATAAGAGTTTCCTTTTCACCATATCCTCTTCAGCACCTGTGGTCACTTGTCTTCTTCATGATAGCCATTCTAACAGGTGTGAGGTGAGTTGTTTTGTTAACGGATCCTTTTTATTTTTTATTTTTTTGGCCACACCGTGCAGCATGTGGGATCTTAGTTCCCCCACCAGGGATCGAACCCACACCTCCTGCATTGGAAGTGCAGAGTCTTAACCACTGCACTGCTAGGGAAGTCCCTCTTATAGTTGTTTTGAATTGCATTTCTTTTTTTTTTTTTTTTTTTAGCGGTACGCGGGCCTCTCACTGTTGTGGCCTCTCCCGTTGCGGAGCACAGGCTCCGGACACGCAGGCTCGGCGGCCATGGCTCACGGGCCCAGCCGCTCCGCGGCATATGGGATCCTCCCAGACTGGGGCACGAACCCGCGTCCCCTGCATCGGCAGGCGGACTCTCAACCACTGTGCCACCAGGGAAGCCCTGAATTAGTGTTTTTGATTTTTCTGAATATATAACTGGGATTGCAATGGCTGGATCATATGGTAATTCTATTTTTAGTTTTCTGATGAACCTCCATACTGTTTTCCATAGTGGCTCCACCAATTTACATTCCCACCAACAGTGTTCAAGGGTTCCCTTTTCTTCACATCCTTGCTAGCATTTGGCAAGTTTGGGAAGGATTGGTATCAATTCTTTAACTGTTTGGTCAAATTCACCAGTGAAGCCAGCGAATGAAAGCCTGGACTTTAGTTGGGCAGTTTTTGGATACTGATTCAATCTCCCTAGTAATTGGTCTGTTCATATTTTCTATTTCTTAATGATTCAGTCTTGGTGGGTTGTAGGTTTCTAGCAATTTATCCATTTCTTCTAGGTTGTCGAATTTGTTGGCATACAATTGTTCATACTAGTCTCTTATGATCCTTTGTGTTTCTGTGGTATCAGTTGTAATACCTTTCATTTCCTATTTTATCTATTTTTTTGACTCCTCTTTTTTCTTAGAAAGTTGAACTAAAGGTTTGTCTACTTTGTTTATTGTTTCAGAAAACCAGCTTTTGCTTTCATTGATCTTTTCTATTGTCTTCCTTGTCTCTATTTCATTCATTTTTTCCCCCTGATCTTTGTTATTGCCTTTCTACTACTAACTTGGGCTTAGTTTTAATTTTCTAGTTCCTTAAGATGTATAGTTAGGTTGTTTAAGGTCTTTCTTGTTTCTTTTTTTAAAAATAAATTTATTTATTTTTCTATTTATTTTTGGCTGTGCTGGGTCTTCATTGCTGTGCACGGGCTTTCTCTAGTTGCACTAAGTGGGGGCTACTCTTCGTTGCAGTTTGCAGGGTTCTCATTGCGGTGGCTTCTCTTGTTGCAGAGCATGGGCTCTAGGTGCACAGGCTTCAGTAGTTGTGGCACGTAGGCTCAGTAGTTGTGGCTCACGGACTCTAGAGTGCAGGCTCAGTAGTTGTGGCACACAGGCTTAGTTGCTCTGCAGCCTGTGGGATCTTCCTGGACCAGGGCTTGAACCTGTGTCCCCTGCATTGGCAGGCAGATTCTTAACCACTGTGCAACCAGGGAAGTCCCTCTTTCTTGTTTCTTTTTAAAATTAATTAATTAATTAAGTAATTAATTAATTTTGGCTGTGTCGGGTCTTCGTTTCTGTGCGAGGGCTTTCTCTAGTTGTGGCAAGCAGGGGCCACTCTTCATCGCGGTGCGTGGACCTCTCACAATCACGGCCTCTCTTGCTGTGGAGCACAGGCTCCAGACGCGCAGGCTCAGTAGTTGTGGCTCACGGGCCTAGTTGCTCTGCGGCATGTGGGATCTTCCCAAACCAGGGTTCGAACCCGTGTCCCATGCATTGGCAGGCAGATTCTCAACCACTGCGCCACGGGGGAAGCCCTTTCTTGTTTCTTTTTCTTTTTTTTTTTTTTTTGCGGCATGCGGGCCTCTCACTGCTGTGGCCTCTCCCATTGCGGAGCACAGGCTCCGGACGCGCAGGCTCAGTGGCCATGGCTCACGGGCCCAGCCGCTCCGTGGCATGCAGGATCCTCCCGGACTGGGGCACGAACCCGTGTCCCCTGCGTCGGCAGGCGGACTCTCAACCACTGCGCCACCAGGGAAGCCCCCTTTCTTGTTTCTTAATGTAAGCATTTATCACTATAAATTTCTCTCTTAGAACCGCTTTTGCTGCGTGCCATAAGATTTGATATGTTGTATTTCCATTTTCATTTGTCTCTAGATATTTTTTTGATTTCTCTTCATTTCTTCTTTGACCCATTGGTTGTTCAGGAGCATGTTGTTTAATCTCCATGTATTTGAGAATTTTCCAGTTTTCTTCTTGTCATTGATTTCTACTTTCATACCATTGTGGTCAGAAAAGATGCATGACTTTTTTCAATCTTCTTAAAATTATTGACTTGTTTTGTGGCCTAACATATGACATATCTTGGAGAATGTTCCCTGTACACTTGAGAAAAATGTGTATTCTGCTGCTTTTGGATAGAATGATCTGAAAATGTCAAGTCTGTCTGGTCTTATATGTAGTTTAAGTCCAAATGTAAGTTTTCAATTTTCTAAGTTAAATACCAGAAGTTGAATTGCTGAGTCACATGATAAGGGTATGTTTAACTTTATTAGAAACTGACACATTTTTCCCTAGTGGCTGTACCATTTTGCATTCCCAACAGCAAAGTATGGCAGTTAGAATTGCCTTACATTCTCATTTATTGGAGTATAGTTGATTTACAATGTTCTGTTTGTTAGTTTCAGGTGTACAGCACAGTGAATCAGCCATACATATACACATATCCAATTTTTAATTTTTTTAATTACAAATTTTGGGGGGTGCTTTATACATTCTATTATTTATATATAATATAGCTTATTATGTTTGCTCAAGACCACTGTGCCTATTAAATGATATACTGTATGTAAAGAAGCTAGAACATAAAAAATTAGTATGGGTTCTTATAAGGTTAGAAATGGGGAGAGGAAGAATTGGTCATCTGTGTTCCTTTTTTTCATTTTCTAAGTTGGTGTGTGTCACCTCCACATTCTTGTCCCCAAAGTTTTCAAAAATACTAACTCCAACATGATGTAAAGGATAGCCACTCTTTTTTAGATTCTTTTCCCATATAAGCCATTACAGAGTATTGAGTAGAGTTTCCTGTGCTATAAAGTAGGTCCTTATTAGTTATCTAATTAATGTATAGTAGTGTGTATATGTCAATCCCAATTTCCCAGTTCATCCCTCCCCCCACTTACCCACTGGGAACTGTAAGTTTGTTTGCTACATCTGTGACTCTATTTCTGTTTTGTAAATAAGTTCATTTTTACCCTTTTTTTAGATTCCACATATAAGCAATATCAGATGATATTTGTCTTTCTCTGTCTGACTGACTTCACTCAGTCTGACAATCTCTAGGTCCATTCATGTTGCTGCAAATGGCATCATTTTGTTCTTTTTTATGGATAAGTAGTATTCTATTGTATATATATACCACATCTTTATCCATTCCTCTGTCGATGGACATTTAGGTTGCTTCCATGTCCTGGCTATTGTAAATAGTGCTGCAGTGAACATTGGGGTGCATATATCTTTTCGAATTATGATTTTATTCAGGTATATGCTGAGGAGTGGGACTGCAGGAACATATGGTAGTTCTATTTTTAGTTTTCTGTTCTCCATAGTGGCTGTACCAATTTACATTCCCACCAACAGTGTAGGAGGGCTCCCTTTTCTCCACACCCTCTCCAGCATTTCTTGTTTGTAGATTTAAAAAAATTTTTTTTTAAGTATTAAAAGTTTTTTTTTATTTAATTATTTTTGGCTGTGTTGGGTCTTTATTGCTGCACGTGGGCTTTCTCTAGTTGCGGTGAGCGTGGGCTACTCTTTGTTGCAGTGCACAGGCTTCTCAATGCAGTGGCTTCTCTTGTTGCAGAGCATGGTCTCTAGGCACACGGGCTTCAGTAGTTGTGGCTCACAGGCTCTAGAGCGCAGGCTCAGTAGTTGTGGCGCACGGGCTTAGTTGCTCTGTGGCATGTGGGATCTTCCCAGACCAGGGCTTAATCCCGTGTCCCCTGCATTGGCAGGAGGATTCTTAACCACTGTACCACCAGGGAAGCCCTGTAGATTTTTTGATGATGGCCGTTCTGACTGGTGTGAGGTGATAGCTCATTGCAGCCTTGATTTGCATTTCTCTAATGATTAGTGATGTTGAGCATCTTTTGATGTGCTTTTTGGCCATCTGTAAGAATGTTCATTTTTGTCACAGCATCCTGATCATGCTTCATGGATGCTGTATAATTTATTATCTTTGAAGATGTATGGTAATTTTTGTTTTGAACTTTACTTCTTGCTGTCCTTGTTTACCCCAGTGGCAATTTTCTGTTTGTATATTTCAGTCTCATTTTAGAGAATTTCCTTAGATGTCTTGTGATATTTGGTTGGCTGTGCATTGAGTGGGGACTAAAATGTGAGTGAGCACTGGGTGTGGGGGGTGTAGTGGAACTTCACTGTAGGGTGCCTTGGCTGAGTCAGTTGTTAGGGAAATCTCCAGTGTTATTACCTTTAAGCTTTCCCCCTCGGTAAGGTAACTATATAATTTGTGGTAAAAATGGAACATTTTTGAGAGTGAAAGTATATACTGTTATTATGCCTGACTGTCCGGCATAAACTCAGACTGTCTTAGGCAAATTAGCATATGGTCATCTACCTCCTGGTAGTGATATTTTTTTCAGAGAAAATTCTTCCACACCCAGTATGGGTGCTAGAAGTCAAGCTGTCTGCATCTAGGAACTGTGTGGAGGAAGATGTCTAGGGACTCATTATTTATCTTTCAGTGCACATGCTTACGGCCCCAAATTGGAAGCTACCCAAATGTCAATCAGCAATAGAGTAGAAAATTGTGGGATAATCATACAGCAGAATACTACTCAGCAATGAAAAAGAATGAGCTTTCACTGTATACAGTGAAATGAATGGTTCTCATACAGTGTTGAACAATAATAACACCAAAAAGCTAGATAAAGAGGACATACTCTATTACTCTATATGAAGTTCAAGAACTGGCAAAACTAATCCATGATGATAGAAATAATAATAATGGTTACCTTTGGGGCATTGATGGAAAGGCATCAATCCTACCAATGGTATTGATGGGGAGGGGGCATGAAAGAGCCTGTAGGTTAGCTGGAAATATTCTCTCTCTTGTTCTAGGTGCTGCTTACAAGGGTGTGTGTATATATGTAAAAAATCATTGCATCATACAATTAATAGTTGTGCACTCTATTATATGTAAGTTATACCTCAATTTTTAAAAGAAGGTACAAAGTGTTGAGGTTTTCTGAGACAGGTGAGTTGACCACAGACTGGCTAAGGGTGATGGTGGTGGGGGGGAGAGAGGATTGGGCATTATGGACAGCTTCATGGCATTGAAATAGCATTTGAGTTAAGTCTTAAAATAGTGGTTCTCAACAGTTCTTGGGTCAAAGTCACTGTGAATTTGATGAAAATTATTGTCTTTCTCTTCATGAAAAAAGCCCCCATATACACAAAGGCATACCCAACTTGTGTATATTATTTCATGGCCCTATTAATATTCATCTGTGACCCTCCTAAGAATCAATGGGTCCTGGGCTTAAGGACCCCTGCTTAGATAAATGGATACAAATGGGAGGGGGAAGAGTAGGACTGCAGCTAAGTAAACCCCTATAGTAAGATCGGGCATCTGCTAGCACATATGGATACCAGGCAGAGAGAGGCAAAGAATCCTCCATGATCCACTTCAGTAAAATTTCCCATTGACAGCCCAACCCAGGATAAATTCCCAGCACCAACTCTGCAGATGAAATTAATACTTATACTGAGTCACCAAGCCTCCAAGCTGTATTTACAAAAGCTAATATTATGTTTGCTTATGAGAATCAGCTTGCTTTAACTTGAAGTATTTTACACTGAGCATCTTACTCATCAGGAATGTCTTTTTGCTTTCTAATGATTTTTTCTGCAGTGTATGATTATGCAGCCTCTTAATCTTCTGCTGCTTGGGACACTCATGTGATACTATAGATGTATTAACTGCTTAAATATTCATTGCCCCTCTCTGCTGAGTCTATTCCTATGTGAAAAGTACACTTCCCAACACTTTGACGACAGACTTGTCAATGTTATTTGCTTTGGCCAGTGGAATGTGAGAAGTTCTGTAAACCATGTTGAAGCAGAAGCTTTATGAGCTCCCATGGTTCCACTATCACATTTTTTCTTCTGCCATAAACGTGGCATGTCCTAGATAGGGGTTGCTCTGGATCCCAATCCAGAGATTTGGGGGTTGTTTGTTACCACAACATAACATAGTGAAAGCTGACTAACACACCAGGACATTTGGGAAAGTCTCTTGAACAAGTTGAGCAGAATCTGCTATTGAGTCTTTTCTCAGGGCCCGGGGAATTTTCTCTCCATTTTCATCTATCAATCACGAGAGTCAGTTTATTTAGGATTCCAGAATATGTAAAAATGAGGGGTATCTAAGTTACTTATTTTTTATTAACAAAAGAAAGAAATGTAAAGACCATAAACCATTAGAATTAATATAATACCACAATTGAGAACAAAATATTTTATTTCTCTCAATAAAACTATAGTTTACAATAGTATTTACTAAATAAATTATATAATCTCTTTTACAAGCAATAAACTAAATCACAAATATTTCAAAGACACTGTATGTACACGACATAAGGCCTTTTATAAATAGCTTTGCTTTTCTCATTTCACTAGTAAACAGTGAAAAAATCTTTATAGAAGCTAATTTTCTATAAAGTATATGCAGACCTATTACACTGATCTTTATATGAAACCAATTTAAACTTTTAATGACATGGGCTGATTATAACTTTGAAAAAGAGCATAATTCAGACTTTATTTACCATTTTGCATGGATAGATTTTTTAAAAATATATAAGCAGATTACATATGTTGCTTATGGATAATCACTGGATGCATGCAAAATGAAATAATGCAAGTGTCAATAGTAAAATAGCACTTCCAAGTCCAAAGGCAATGGTATAGAAAGCAGCTTAAATAGAGTTCATGCAGTTCTTCACAGTTCAGCAAGCAACAGCAAATGACAGAAGAGTGTGGTATTTTTCACATCACATCTGCTGATCAGCCTCTCGGCCAAGGCTCCCCTGACATCTCGCAAACTCCGAGTCCAGTTGATTATGACTCTGTGTGTAGTGGGGCTCAGCCAAGTTTCCTTTGGGAAATTGTGGAGTGGAGAAACTTCTCTCTCACAACCGTGTTCCTGCCTCATCCATCTGCTTAGGTGGTCACCATTTTCACTTACTGGGGGAGAAAAAAAGAAAGCAGATGTAAGACTAAGTTTTGGCATCAATTTATAATGGCACCTCATGATTGCAAACAAGTTCATTCTTTCTTCCAATGACTTGTGCCTGGAAAACATGCAGGTAGAAATGGGAGGGCATTAGGCCTGGAATTGATTCTTTTGCAGTGATGAACATCTGCTTCCCTGGACCTGCAACATGTAAATTACACCAAGATTTATCAAGCACTTACCACATCACAGCTTAGTGCTAGGGACTTTGAAGGAAACAGCGCTGGCTAAGACACACTCCTGCCCTCCAAGTGCACAGGGCTTTGGGTATGTGCTGTGGTATATCAGGCCTGAAGCCAATCAGAGCAACTTGAACATGGTCTGGAACTCAAGAATGCTGTGTGCATTTTTACACACTATCCCTGTGGCTGGGGAGCAAAAAATATGTCCAGCAAATACTGGACCTAAAATGGTAGCCACTTAAGGTCAGAAGCAGCTAATTGAACCCCTGACAGCTGCACGAAGATATATACGGGGAAGTGGTACCATGGTCAGTCAGACACAATGGCTTAAATCTATTGATTCTCTCTAATTATTACAGCTACAGGACATTATGCAAGTTACTTAACCATCTTTGCACCTTAATTATCTGTTAAATGGGAGTAATAAACCCTACTTTATAAGTGATAAACTTTTCTATGAGGAAATAGTATCTGTACAAATAGACACACATACATGATATACACAAATTCTATACATATCATTTAGTGCCTGGCAATATTAGTGTCTCCAAAATAGTAGTTAAGAAGGTTGCAGTTGGGATCACAGAGATTGTGTGGCCCAACACATTCATTTGGAGGCTGAAAAAACTTGAGTAAAAAGTTTGAAATGACTGAAAATTATTAGGAAAGAAACTGTATCAAAGAGGATTCTGTTTAAAAGTATTACATCTCGTAATTTGAGCCTATTGTGAGTTGTAACTTTTGTTGTTTAATAGTTGAGACTCCTCCCTCTCATTAATCTAAAACATGTTCACACTGTTACTTTCTATCCTGTTCTGTTGATCTATATTTCCGTTTTTGTGCCAGCACCATACTGTTGTGATGACTACAGCTTTGTAGTAAAGTCTGAAGTCAGGGAGCCTGATTCCTCCAGCTCCATTTTTCTTTCTCAAGATTGCTTTGGCTATTCGAGGTCTCTTGTGTCTCCATACATATTTTAAGATTTTTGTGTTCTAGTTCTGTGAAAAATGCCATTGGTAATTTGACAGGGATTGCACTGAATCTGTAGATTGCCTTGGTATTACAGTCATTTTGACAATATTGATTTTTCCAATCCAAAAACATGGTATATCTTTCCAGCTGTTTCTATCATCTTCAATTTCTTTCATCAGCATCTTACAGTTTTCAGAGTACAGGTCTTTTGCCTCCTTAGGTAGGTTTATTCCTAGGTATTTTATTCTTTTTGATGCTAAGGTAAATGGGATTGTTTCCTTAATTTCTCTTTCTGATCTTTCATTGCTAGTGTATAGAAATGCAACAGATTTCTGTGTATTAATTTTGTATTCTGCCACTTTACCGAATTCATTGATGAGCTCTAGTAGTTTTCTGGTAGCATTTTTAGGATTATCTATGTATACTATCCTGTCATCTGCAAACAGTGGCAGTTTTACTTCTTTTCCAATTTGTATTCCTTTTATTTCTTTTTCTATTCTGTTTGCTGTGGCTAGCACTTCCAAAACTATGTTGAATAATAGTGGTGAGAGTGGACATCCTTGTCTTGTTCCTGATCTTAGAGGAAATGCTTTCAGCTTTTCACCACTGAGTATGATGTTAGCTGTGGGTCTGTCAGCTATGGCTTTTCTTATGTTGAGGTAGGTTCTCTTTATGCCCACTTTCTGGAGAGTTTTTAATCAGAAACGGGTACTGAGTTTTGTCAAAAGCTTGTTCTGCATCTATTTAGATGATCATATGATTTTTATTATTCAATTTGTTAATGTGGTGTATCACACTGATTGATCTGCATATATTGAAGAATCCTTGCATCCCTGGGATAAATCCCACTTGATCATGGTGTATGATCCTTTTAATGTATTGTTGGATTCGGTTTGCTAGTATTTTGTTGAGGATTTTTGTGTCTATGTGCATCAGTGATATTGGCCTGTAATTTTCTTTTGTTGTTGTTGTTGTTGTATCTTTGACTGGTTTTGGTATCAGGGTGATGTTGGCCTGAGTTTGGGAGTGTTCCTTCCTCTGCAATTTTTTGGAATAGTTTCAGAAGGATAGGTGTTAAGTCTTCTCTAAATGTTTGATAGAATTCACCTATGAAGCCAGCTGGTTCTGGACTTTTGTTCGTTGGAAGTTTTAAAATCACAGTTTCAATCTCATTACTTGTGATTGGTCTGTTCATATTTTCTATTTCTTCCTGGTTCTGTCTTGGAAGATTGTACCTTTCTAACAATTGGTCCATTGCTTCTAGGTTGTCTGTTTTATTAGCATATGGTCGCTTGTAGTAGTCTGTTATCCTTTGTGTTTCTGTGGTGTCAGTTGTAACTTTTTTCATTTCTAATTTTATTGATTTGAGTCTGCTCCCTTTTTTTTCTTGATGAGTCTGGCTAAAGGTTTATCAACTTTGTTTATCTTTTCAAGGAACCAGCTTTTAGTTTCACTGGTCTTTGCTATTGTTTTCTTCGTCTCTATTTCATTTATTTCTGCTCTGATCTTTATGATATCTTTCCTTCTACTGCCTTTTGGTTTTGTTTGTTCCTCTTTCTCTAGTTGCTTTATGTGTAAGAACAGGTTGTTTGTGATTTTTCTTGTTTCCTAAGATTGTATTGCTATAAACTTCCCTCTTAGAACTGCTTTTGCTGCGTCCCTTAGGTTTTGGATTGTTATGCTTTCATTTTCATTTGTCTCTAGGTATTTTTTGATTTCCTCAGTGATCCATTGGTTGTTTAGCAGCATATTGTTTAGGCTCCATGTGTTTGTGTTTTTTAGTTTATTTCTTGTAGTTGATTTCTAATCTCAGTGTTGTGGTCAGAAAAGATACTTGATACAACTTCAATTTTCTTAAATTTACTGAGACTTGCTTTGTGGCCCAGCATATGATTTATCCTGGAGAACCTTCCATGTGCACTTGAGAAGAATGTGTATTCTGCTGCTTTTGGATGGAGTGTTCTATAAATATTGGTTAAGGCCCTCTGATCTAATGTGTCATTTAAGGCCTGTGTTTCCTTATTGATTTTCTGTCTGGGTGATCTGTCCATTGATGAAAGTGGGGTGTTAAAGTCACCCACTATTATTGTGTTACTGTTGGTTTCTCCTTTAATGGCTATTAGTATTTGCCTTATATATTGAGGTGCTTCTATGTTGGGTGCATATATATTTACAATTGTTATATCTTCTTGGATTGATCCTTGATCATTCTGTAGTGTCCTTCTTTGTCTCTTGTAATAGGCTTTATTTTAAAGTCTCTTTTGTCTGATATGGGTATCGCTACTCTAGGTTTCTTTTGATTTCCATGTGCATGGAATACCTTCTTCCATCCCCTCACTTGCAGTCTATGTGTCCCTAGATCTGAGGTGGGTCTCTTGTAGACAGCATATATATGGATCTTGTTTTTGTATCCATTCAGCCAGTCTATGTCTTTTGGTTGGAGCATTTAATCCATTTACTTTTAAGGTAATTATCAATATGTATGTTCTTACTGCCATCTTGTTAATTGTTTTGGATTTGTTTTTGTAGGTCTTTTTCTTCCCTTCCTCTTTTGTTCTCCTCTCTTGTAATTTGATGTCTAACTTTAGTGATGTGTTTGGATTCCTTTTTTTTGTGTGTGTATCTATTGTTGATTTTCGGTTTGTGGTTACCATGAGGTTTTGATATAGCAGTTTATACACACACACACACACACATACACACAAGACTGTTTTCAGTTGCTGGTCTCTTATTTTCAAATGCATTTCCAATATCCTACACTTGTACCCTTCTCTTCTCATGATTGCTGATTTTTATATAATATTTGTGTGTGGATGATTTCCTACCTTTACCATATGAGATTGCCTTTACTGGTGAGCTTTTTCATTTGTAATTTTCTTGTTTCTAGTCATGGCCTTTTCTTTTTCATCTAGAGAAGTTCCTTTAGCATTTGTTGTAAAGCTGGTTTGGTGGTGCTGAATTCTCTTAGCTTTTGCTTGTAAAGCTTTTGATTTCTCTGTCAAATCTGAACAAGAGCCTTGGTGGGTAGAGTATTCTTGGTTGAAGGTTTTTCCTTTTTGTCACTCTAAATACATCGTGCCATTCCCTTCTGGCCTGCAGAGTTTCTGCTGAAAAACCAGCTGATAACCATATGGGGATTCCCTTGTATATTATTTGTTGCTTTTACCTTGTTGGTTTTAATACTTTCTCATGGTCTTTTTGTCAGTTTGATTAATATGCGTCTTGGCATGTTCCTCCTTGGGTTTATCCTATATGGGACTCTTTGTGCTTCCTGGACTTGGGTGGCTGTTTCCTTTCCCATGTTAGGGAAGTTGTTGGCTATTATCTCTTCAAATATTTTCTCAGGCCCTCTTTCTCTCTCTTGCATTATAGGAGTCCCAGAAGGAGAAATGTTGGTGCATTTAATGTTGTCCCAGAGGCCTCTGAGACTGTCCTCATTTCTTTTCATTCTTTTTTCTTTGTTCTGTTCTGAAGCAGTGATTTTCACCATTCTATCTTCCAGCTCACTTATTCATTCTTCTGCCTCATTTATTCTGCTACTGATTCCTTCTAGTGTATTTTTCATTTCAGTTATTGTATTTTTCATATGTTTTGTTCTTTAAACTTCTAGCTCTTTATTAAACATTTCTTGTATCCTCTCAGTCTGTGCCTCCAATCTTTTTCTGAGATCTTGAGTCATTTTTTACTATCATTATTCTGAATTCTTTTTCAGGTAGATTGCCTATCTCCACTTCACTTAGTTGTTCTTCTGGGGTTTTATCTTGTTGCTTCGTCTGGCACATATTTCTCTGCTGTCTCATTTTGTCTAACTTTCTGTGTTTGTGGTCTCTGTTCCTCAGGCTGCAGGACTGTAATCCTTCTCGGTTCTGGTGTCTACACCCTGGTGTGTGAATTTGGCCCAGGAGCTTGTTCAGGCTTCTTGGTGGGAGGGACTGGTGCCTGCCCACTGGTGGAGCTGGGTCTTGTCCCTCTGATGGGCAGGGTCACATCAAGGGGTGTGTTTACAGGTGGCTGTTGGCTCAGGATGACTTTATAGGACTTTAGGCAGCCTGTCTGCTGGTGGGTGGGGCTGTGTTCCCACCCTGTTTGTTGTTTGGTCTGAGGCATTCCAGCATTGGAGGCTGCAGGCTATTGGGTGGGGCCAGGTCTCAGTGCCAAAATGGTGACCTCCAGGAGAACTCAAGCCAATGAGTATTCCCTGGGGCATGCACCACCATTGTCCTTGCCCCTGCAGTGAGCACAGCTGACCCCCACATCCCCAGGAGGCCCTCCAAGACCCACAGGTGGGTCTGGCCCAGGCTCTTAATGGAGTCACTGCTTTGCCCTGGGTCCCAGTTCATGTGAAACCTCTGCATGCCTCCCAAGAGTGGAGTCTGTTTCTCCCAGTCCTGTTGGAGCTCCTGCACTCAAGCCCTGCTGGCCTTCAAAGCCAAATGCTCTGGGGGATCCTCCTCCCAATGCCAGAACCCCAGTCTGGGAAGCCTGCCATGAGGCTCAGAACTCTCACTCCTGTGGGAGAACCTCTGTGATATAATTATTTTCCAGTTTGTGGGTCACCCACTGGTATGGGATTTGATTTTATTGTGAATGTGCCTCTCCCACTATCTCATTGTAGCTTCTTCTTTGTCTCTGGGTGTAGAATATCTTTTTTGTTAGATTCAAGTCTTTCTGTGTTGATGGTTGTTCAGCAGTTAGTTGTGACTTTGGTGTTTTTGTGAGAGAAGGTGAGCTCAAGTCCTCTACTCCACCATCTTATTTCTTGTCCCGTTGGAATCAAGTTTTTTGTAAACTGAAGGTCTTGTAGAAGTTTCTATAAACTTCGTTAAGCACTCACTCTCACCCCCAGGGTACAAGAATGTCAAAGTTGGGTGAGAACTGCCAATTCTATATCCATGTTGTAATGTAATCCTGGGATGACATGTTTGGTTACCCGAAAGTGTCCATTTATAACCCTAATAAAATGAGGTGGCCTGACAGGTCTTTTTTTTTTTTTTTTTTTTTGATAGGTCTTTAAGTCTTCTGTGGAACTTGAAAGCACAGTGTCTCCCTGCTTGTAAACTTGGCCATGGTAAGCTGGCTCCAGAAGGCAATTTTATTATCCATTATTTAGTATTAAGTGTGCAATAATTTTCCTTTCTTCAAATTATAATCCACAAGTCCTGTATTGGCCATCAGTGAAGAGACAAAGTGTCAGCTGTCTGTCTACCCTGGGAAGAAACTCATAGCTTGAGTTTATTCTTCAAAATATGGTGCATGTAGAATCCCCTCCAGCTCCCCAACATGAAGATGGGTTCTTCAGGTATTAGTGCCCTGAACACCAGCAACTTCTTCTGAGGTGCTGAGACTCAACCCTCTCCTGACCTGATGGATTTAGAAACAGAAATGGGAACTGGTGCTTTGGAGAGAGAACCTAGCCATATCTCAGGTAAGGGATGGCAGAAAATTTCAGTTCTATCACCAACTGAACTGCTGTGTTTGTTTGTTCGTTTGTTTATTTATTTATTTAAACATCTTTATTGGAGTATAACTGCTTTACAATGGTGTGTTTCTGCTTTATAACAAATTGAATCAGCTATACATATATAAATATCCCTATATCTCCTCCCTCTTGCGTCTCCCTCCCACCCTCCCTATCCCACCCCTCTAGGTGGTCATAAAGCACCGAGCTGATCTCCCTGTGCTATGAGGCTGCTTCCCACTAGCTATCTATTTTACATTTGGTAGTGTATATATGTCCATGCCACTCTCTCACGTCATCCCAGCTTACCCTTCCCCCTCCCCGTGTCCTCACGTCCATTCTCTACATCTATGTCTTTATTCCTGTCCTGCCCCTAGGTTCTTCAGAACCATTTGGGTTTTTTTTAAGATTCCATATATATATGTTAGCATACAGAATTTGTTTTTCTCTTTCTGACTTACTTCACTCTGTATGACAGACCCTAGGTCCATCCACCTCACTACAAATAACTCAATTTCATTTCTTTTTATGGCTGAGTAATATTCCATTGTATATATGTGCCACATCTTCTTTATCCATTCATCTGTCGATGGACACTTAGGTTGCTTCTGTGTCCTGGCTATTGTAAATAGAGCTGCAATGAACATTTTGGTACATGAAGGTTGCTTCCATATCCTGGCTATTGTAAATAGAGCTGCAATGAACATTTTGGTACATGACTCTTTTTGAATTACGGTTTTCTCAGAGAATATGCCCAGTAGTGGGACTGCTGGGTTGTATGGTAATTCTATTTTTAGTTTTTTAAGGAACCTGCATACTGTTCTCCATAGTGGCTGTATCAATTTACATTCCCACCAACAGTGCAAGAGGGTTCCCTTTTCTCTACACTCTCTCCAGCATTTACTATTTGCAGAATTTTTGATGATGGCCATTCTGAATGGTGTGAGGTGATACCTCATTGTAGTTTTGATTTGCATTTCTCTAATGATTAGTGATGCTGAGCATTCTTTCATGTGTTTGTTGGCCATCAGTATATCTTCTTCGGAGAAATGTCTATTTAGGTCTTCTGCCCATTTTTGGATTGAGTTGTTTGGTTTTTTTTGATATGGAGCTGCATGAGCTGCATGTAAATTTTGGAGATTAATCCTTTGTCAGTTGCTTCATTGGCAAATTTTTTCTCCCATTCTGAGGGTTGTCTTTTCGTCTTGTTTATGGTTTCCTTTGCTGTGCAAAAGCTTTTCAGTTTTATTAGGTCCCATTTGTTTATTTTTGTTTTTATTTCCATTTCTCTAGGAGGTGGGTCAAAAAGGATCTTGCTGTGATTTATGTCATAGAGTGTTCTGCCTATGTTTTCCTCTAAGAGTTTGATAGTTTCTGGCCTTACATTTAGGTCTTTAATCCATTCTGAGTTTATTTTTGTGTATGGTGTTAGGGAGTGTTCTAATTTCATTCTTTTACATGTAGGTGCCCAGTTTTCCCAGCACCTATTGAAAACGCTGTCTTTTCTCCATTGTATATTCTTGCGTCCTTTTTCAAAAATAAGGTGACCATAGGTGTGTGGGTTTATCTCTGGGCTTTCCCTCCTGTTCCACTGATGTATGTTTCTGTTTTTGTGCCAGTACCATACTGCCTTGATTACTGCAGCTTTGTAGTAGAGTCTGAAGTCTGGGAGCCTGATTCCTCCAGCTCCATTTTTCTTTCTCAAGATTGCTTTGGTGATTCGGGGTCTTTTGTGTTTCCATACAAATTGTGAAAATTTTTGTCCTAGTTCTGTGAAAAATGCCATTGGTAGTTTGTTAGGGATTGCATTGAATCTGTAGATTGCTTTGGGTAGTAGAGTCATTTTCCCAATGTTGATTCTTCCAATCCAAGAACATGGTATATCTCTCCATCTATTTGTATCATCTTTAATTTCTTTCATCAGTGTCTTATAATTTTCTGCATAAAGGTCTTTTGTCTCCCTAGGTAGGTTTATTCCTTGGTATTTTATTCTTTTTGTTGCAATGGTAAGTGGGCGTGTTTCCTTAATTTCTCTTTTAGATTTTTCATCATTAGTGTATAGGAATGGAAGAGATTTCTGTGTATTAATTTTGTATCCTTCTACTTTACCAAATTCATTGATTAGCTCTAGTAGTTTTCTGGTAGCATCTTTAGGAGTCTCTATGTATAGTATCATGTCATCTGCAAACAGTGACAGCTTTACTTCTTCTTTTCCGATTTGGACTCATTTCTTTTTCTTCTCTGACTGCTATGGCTAAAACTTCCAAAACTATGTTTGTTGAATAATAGTGGTGAGAGTGGACAACCTTGTCTTGTTTGTGATCTTAGAGGAAATGGTTTCAGTTTTTCACCATAGAGAACGATGTTGGCTGTGGGTTTTTCATATATGGCTGTTATTATGTTGAGGTAAGTTCCCTCTATGCCTAATAACTGCTGTGTTTTAAAAGAACATTGCCCCTGTCAGGAGCTCATGGAACAAGGATACCCCAGGGACTCTTTAGTGTGGTCATCTTAACCAGTCGGACTGCACGCAATCATACATCCACACAGATGCCAGTGTTTCTTCCTAAGCGTGTGATGCTTTGAGAATGCATGATATATTTTAAATTCTGGGACCTGAAGGTAAAGGTATGATAACAGTTGCCATGAAAGGAGTAGAGGTTTAAGGTATTTCTGTGGCCTTAATCCTTAGCATTGTTTAGCCACATATGTGAGTAAGTGTGTGGGTGTGTGAGAGGCTTGTATTTTTATTTCCACTTAAACTCAAGTACTTAATTCTGTGATTGAAACTACACAGTAATGCACACATGTGGTCAAAGACTGCAAAGCCTTTTCAATAAAATTATTTAAAACACAGACACAGAGAAATAAGGGAACATAGCAAAGCAAAAGCAGTTTGTTTGCTAACCACAAAGCCCTTTGGGAGGGTGGGCTGCACTTTTTGGAAGCCAGATTGCCCCAGTGACCCCCAAAGTATAGATCACTTCAAGATGAGCTAAGTTGGAGGGTCTAAGTTGACTTTTTAGAGCCATGTGCAGACGGCATCAAAGACGAGAAGTTTCTCTTCCAAGGTCTCATTTCTAGGCTCATTTCCTACCCTCACTTTTTTTCAAGCTTTTCCCTGAAAGATACACACACATATATACCCTCAACCGACTGTTTAAAAGACATATTTAGCCAATAGAATTTCACAAGATCTGGAATGTTCTGTGAGGAGATTTAAGGGCAGCGCTGAAACAAAGCAGAACTTCAGGACAGTCAGACTGGCTAAGATGATCACACTAAATAGTCCCTGGGGTATCCTTGTTCCATGAGCTCCTGACCCTCAGGGGCAATGTTCTTTTTAAACTACAACTGCCTCAGAGTTCAGCTCCAGGGTCCCACAGAAGCAGGATCTTTTCCTGTCTGGTGTCCAAGGGCAGCCTCATTTTGAATTCAAGTTGAAATTCTTTGCCAAAATACCCTTGAGGAAAATATTGATTTCTCTCCAGGCTATTGTAGGTGGCAAGTCCCTTTTCCTATACTGAGCCCGTTTTCCCCAGCCCCACTGTTTTCCTTTCTAGTTCATATTGTTCTTTTGGCCAACGTTCTATCTGTTGCCATGAGAGCACACCAGCTCATCCTGCCTCACTCCCCTCATTTTCGTCTAAACTCACAGCATCACCACAAACACATGTAAAGGCTTCACAATGCCCCACCCTAATCATCCCCTTGGGTCTGGTGTCCCCTCCAGCTCTGGGCTCACCAAAGATGCTTCAAACACCAAGCAGCCACCATGTTCTCTGGAAATCTTTTTTTTTTTTTAACATAAGGCTCTATATTTACTTTTTATCACATTCATATCTACCTCATATTGGGGGTACTTCACAAGGCACAATCACTTGGAAATAGATTGGAATAGGGGATTTCTCTTTGAACAACAGTTGCTGGTGTCCAAAAGCTCACCATTTTTTTTTAAAGGAGATGAACAAATACATACACTAGTGCTACAGAAATCAGGACACGGTCTATATATATGGAGTCCAACCACAGTGCTATGGGGTTTTATAGCTGGAAGGAAGCTTAGGTCTAAATTTCCTACCTTTGCACTTAAAAAAAATTTAGATTCAGAATCAGTGGTGAAATTATTCTTTCCCAAGAACCAGAGACTACAGGGCCTTAATTAAGAAGCCTTGAGGCAGAAGGTAGGACTTGGAACAACCTTGAAGAGTATGTACAATTTGGATGAAAACTACCATGTTGTGCCTATCTGGTAGAATGTTTGTTGAATTCTGAGGTGTTGGCAGCACATGGAGTACCAGGCCTCCTGCCAACCTTCAAATGCCCTATCAAAGCGTTCCACACCAACCAGCAGATAGATTACTGATAAGAGGAGAACAGACCCACGAAAAAACTGGCACTGATTTCAGATGCCTCGTGGGATGTATTTAGGATTATGGCCTCTCATTTCAAAAATGTTAGTGCAGCAGCAGTATTTTAATACAGTTCCCTGCCTGATTAATTTGTTTTCCAAAGACCTAAGAGAAGCTGGAGGAAATCAGTGATTTATGGGCTGACAATTCTACAGTGGACTTTCCCGCCTGAGAGTGACTTCTGCTAATTGTAAATCCAAATGGTTACCTTGTTATCTAATATATCATGCAGCCCTGGGGCTGCAACCAAATTCACTCTGGATAGTGTAGGGAGAGGAATATGGTACTGGTTTCATTTGAAAAGGAGCACTGCCTTGGGATGAGGCCACTGGCTTCTCTCTCCCTGTGTAGAAGGAAAGGGTGAGGCCCCCAGGCACAGCCTAGAGTGTAGGAACCAGAAGCTGCACCCCTATCAAGACGCCCCTCTCAGCACTTTTCTTGGTACCATTTTTCTTTACAAAAACACACAGTAGCCGGCATGGATTGAATTGTGCCTCCCCCCCGCCCCTGACACCCCACATTCATATGTTGAAGCTCTAACCCCTAGTACTTCAGAATGGGATCTTATTTGGAGATACAGTCTTTACAGAAGTAAGGAAGTTAAAATAAGGTCCTTACGGTCAGCTCTGATTCAATAGGACTGGTATGCTTATAAAAAGGGGGGAAATTTGGACACAGAGACAGACACACAGAAGGAAGACACAGGGAGAAGATGGCCATCAACAAGCCAAGGAGGGAAGCCAGAAACAGATCCTTCCCTTACAGCCCTCAGAAGGAATCAACCCTGCCTCAGAAGGAATCAACCCTGCCAACACCTTGATCTTGGACTTCTAGCTTCCAGAACTGTGAGACAATACACTTCTGTTGTTTATGCCACCCAGTTTGTGATATTTTGTAATGGCAGCCCTAGGAAACAAATACAGTAGCCATTACTGGGATTTAGAAAGTTTTTAAAAAATATAAGGATCCATATTTGAATTTTTTTGTACTTAATCCGATCCTCCACTGGGGGCTACCGCCAAAGCTACAGTTACCTGGGGGGTGGAGTGGCTGTAAGGGACAACCTGTCAAAGATTGAAAGTGAAGAAAAGGTTTTTTTCACTCCATATTTTTTGATACTTCATTCAAGTTGCTGCCTAAGCAGCAGAAAGAAGCATTTTCTGTGTTGAATCCCCAAACTGCCATAGGGCCTTTTCAAAGAGGCTCAAGTGGAACTGGCCTTAATGGATGAGAAGGGCACGATGGGATCCTAGGGAAGAGTAGCACCTTCATTGCTGTGCATGATTGTAATTGCAGCCTCTAGTTCCACTTGAGGGAGCTGCCTTTGCCGTCTGAAGGATGTGCCCCTGCCAAACGTGCGTGCACAGCAGTGTGAGGCGACCGTAAAGTACACGGAGTGGAGACAGCCCTCTGAGCCTCACACTGGCACTTAATAGCGTTCAATTCAAGGACCTCAACAGCTCCTTATCCTGGTTGGTCAGAGGCGCCTTCCTACCACTAGGTGGCAGTAGGGTCTGCTGCAGGAACGCAGTCCCAAGACCAGTTCATAAACTTGAATGTGATTAAGGTTCACCTTAGAATCAAGTTCATTTTTCCTCTGATGTAAAGCAAAGCTAACTGGCCAGCCATCTTAGGAGGGCTCTTAGGGAAGTGATACAGATTTCCCTTTCATCTAGCACAGAAGAATTATAGGATGCTCAGAGCTGAAGGACCCTGTCAACAAGCTGACTGGGTCTCAGCCCTGTATGTGTGGGGAACTTTTAAAAATACCATTGCCCTGGTCCACCCTCAGGGATTTTATTTCTAATACACAATATGTCCCCAACAGGTGACTGTATCAGTTAATACATTCGTTTACCTGACACCTTTTTGCGAGGAATCCACCATAATTTGGAAACATCTACCCAACCTCACAGTGACTAAGCCGGGGAGACGGGAAGTGAATGAAAAAATGGGGCCAAGCGTGGTAAAGAGCGTGCGTGCCCTTTCACATGTCCTCGGTAAGGCGGTGTAGTTGAATAGTGTCCCCTGAAAACTCACGTACACCTGGAACCTTTGAAATGTGATTTTATTCAGAAATATGGTCTTTGCAGATGTAATTAGTTAAGATGAGTTCATCCTGGATTACGGTGGGCCCTAAATCCAGTGACAGGTGTTCTCACAAGAAGAGAGGACACAGAGGCACAGAGTCACAGGGAGGTAGTGGGAACTGGGGCAGGGATCAGAGTGCTGCAAGTCAAACAACGCTGAGGACCACGTGGACCACCGGAGGCTGGAGGAAGCCAGGAAGGATCCTCTCCTAGAGCCTTCAGACGTACCAGGGCGCCGCCAACACCTTGACCTCAGATTTCTGGCCTCTAGACTGGGAGACAAATTTCTGTTGTTTAAGCCTCCCAGCCTGGGTACTTTGTCACGGCAGCCCTAGGAGCACAGGCAAAGCCAAACCAAAGGGAAGCCAGGCCCTCATCTCCACTCCCTAGTCCTCCGCACACCATCCATCACACTTGGGGAGGCCTTGTTCTTTACTAAGTGGACAGTACTTATGCATCCTCCCTTCTACCCAATTTTCCCATTCCTCCTCAGGGCCCAGGAGAGCGAATGGCATGAAGGAGGCCAGCCCGGCTCTCACAAGGTCCACAGGTGTGATTTAAACTTGCTTCCCCTAAAAGTCTCATTTGTTCCTAGTCTGGTTCCTTTTGAATTGGTTTTTGTTTTCTGAAGGCTCAGGAGCCTGGCAAACCCTGGCTTCCTATGACGATGGAGAAGATGGAGATCAAAATCAGAAACAAAAGCAGCAGGGAAAGTGTGGAGGGAGTGGGGAAGGAGAGAGAGGCTGGTGTTAGGAGGTAAAGAAAGAAGAATAATGGTGCCACCCAAGGAGGGCCTGGATGAATAGACTCAGGCAAGTACCAAGAGCAGAACTGGCCTTGAGGAAGGTGGAAGTCACCTGGCCTGTGAGGCCAGGATTCACTGTGAAACTAGGACAGAACAGAAAAAAATCTACCATAGCCCTGTCTGCTGTCATTTAATTGTTAACTGTGGGCCTAATACAACTGAAAAGCCAGTATGCATTTATAACTCCAATTCCCTAAGGTAATCCTTAAACAGCAGTTTAATACTGTTTGTTAAAAAAAAAAAAAAAAAAAAATCCTCCAGTGACCTCCTAATCCGGCACAGCGGGTTGTCTCATTAATTTGAAGCTGGCGTCGCTCGTTTCAGGACAGGAATCCCTCTAGGTGCCATGGGGTGCCGGCAGTTGGATCCATTTTTTCATCTTTTCTACATGTCTTAGAAATATTATTTGGTCAATGACTTAAGAGGGTCAAGCCTTCCTAGAGATAAAAAAGGGCCCTATTTTGTTCTTTCTGAAATCTCTTCATTTCTCAACGATGTGGTCATATGGTGAAAGAAAATGGCATTCTGGTGAAATGCCTTACAAGCCCAAGGCAGCCTTGGCTTCTTCTCTTCCTGTTTTGGTCTCACTAAAATCTGCCAAAACCTCGAGCAGCATCTTTGGTTGATGGGGACTGTAGCTCTCTGCTGAGAAGCGATAGAATTGCCACTGTTGCACATAAACATCTTTTGCAGCAGCCAATGCTGGCTCATGCAAGGAGGGATTCAAGAGACCCGATACTTCACATCCAAGTCATTAATGTCAATGCCAGCAGAGTCAAGTCCAGAAAGGCAGTTTCTCTTGCCAAAAAGTTCCACTGAATTTCCTAGGACCCCCATGACCTAATTTAAAGTGTTTTTCTTCTCAGGCTTTTTTCATACATAATAGTCTGATAAGCTGTTAATTCACAATCATTTCCACTTCTCTGCCACCCTTCATCCCATGATGAAAGAGTATTATTAACCACCGTAAAGACACATTAAATAACAAAGCTGTCCAACAGCTGCACATCAGAGCACTGATCTCCAATACTGGCACGGCTAAAAAAAATGGCTTAACTGTTTCTCTGCCCACAGCTATTTTTGTACTTCAGCCACCTTGCAGGAACACATATCTGGATGAAAGGACATATTATTGAGAGGCTGTTAATATGGAACAGTGTAAAAAGAAAAGGGCATAACCTCAAGACCTAAATAACAGAAGTGAGAAAATTGTCGTTTTGTGGCAGCCCTCTTTCAAACTTCTATATTATTTACAAAAGCAATTCCATTATCTCCCACTTACCCATCCATTCTCAGCTAGTCATAAAAAAGGGACACGCTCACCCATGACATTTTTCAGCTGCATTGCCTTTGTTGGTTGTTCCTCTTTCCATTAACACCAAATTGCATTCTACACCAGGTAAAGGAGTCGCCTGAGGAACTGAAATAATAAGCTGTCGTGATCAGCACCTTAGAATATCGGACTATTCAAAAAGTGGAATCTAGCCCTATTATGAAGATGGCATGATTGCCCATTTAAAATCAAGAGCCTGCTTATCTCTGCTGTATTCTTTTAAATACCCTAATCTGTGTCATCAACTCAAAACTCAATGGAAACACCTCTTTGGTCACTGGATAAAATCATCTTCAAAAACACGATGATTTGAGTATTTGAAAATGAATCAGATAGCCTGGAACTGCAGCGTGAAGGTGAATGGCCTTTTCCAAGCAATAACTAGGAACATGGAACCTGAACCAAATGCTTCAATAAGGGTGCTGGAACAATTAGCAGCCTTTTAAGGTAACCTACCCTTTTAATTTCATGTCAAATTATCAGAAAAAGCAGGATAGCTGGCCTAATTCACATGCACATAATGTGGGTAGATCTTTAAAAAGGAAATTTCATATGTTATCTGGTGTGCATAAATCATTTGAGTTTAAATCATATTTTACAGTGATATAAACAGTATTGTCCATTAGTATGCAAACAGTAGCACTAGGGGATTAGTTACAACTACCAATTCTTAAAGGAGAAGAAACATCACAAGAGAATCTATGTTTGGTTATAACACCCACTATAATGTCACCACAGAAGCCTTCAACTGCCCTTTAAGGATGGCTACGATTAAGAGGATTCTAATCAGGTCAAGAGGAAGGAAAGACAAAGGTGTAGGCAAGATTGGTTTTCCCTTCTGATGCTTTTCTTTGCCATCCACTCTTTCACAGTGTGGAGGCAAATGACAATATTGAAGGGAAGGCAATAAGCTGTATCCTTTAAGGTTGGAAGAGCATGCTAAATAAAAATCTCCAGCATGAAAACACACCCTGGAATTACAAGTTAATGGTGCAGAACTTTCTAGATGCACTGCCACAAAAGTTAAGTTTAACTACTGTGATGGTTGATGGTAGAATATGTGATGAAACAGTGAAATTTGAAGAAACAGCTATAGCTCTTCTGGGAAAAACCTTATTTCTACAACTCCTTGTAATTTAGAATAAGTCATGGCCAGTCAGACCTAGAAGGGGTCTTAAGAGGTGACTTAATGATCTATTTCATAGATGAGAAAACTGAGGACCAAAAAGGTTGATTAATTCAAGGTCAGTGATTAATGAGAGGCAGAGATAAGCATAGTATCCTGGTGCCTATTTCTAATTAATTCTTGTCTTATTTGATTCTGCAAGAGTTGAAGGGACTGAGTTAAAGTACTAGAACAATGGTGTGGGGGACCATTTCTGGGGGTCCATGAGGTCTAACTATTTTCCTATTCATACTAAGATGTTATTTGCCCTTTCATTCTCATTCCCTCTCATGGGCGCCCAGTTGAATACAGTCATGTGCCAGATCATGCCAGACCAATGTAGGTAGAAGTTGATATGAGAATCCAGCTTCTTCAGACAATAGGGACTGCAAAAAAGTAAAATAATGGCACTCTTCTCACTAAGCTTATTTTTGTCCTGGAAAAGTTATTTTCATAAAAATTTATTTAACATTTTAATAGTTATTATTTTAAATGAACGAATATTTAAAAATTTTCTCATTTTAAAAATATAAAATATTGGGCTTCCCTGGTGGCGCAGTGGTTGAGAGTCCGCCTGCCGATGCGGGGGATGCGGGTTCGTGCCTCTATCCCGGAGGATCCCGCATGCCGTGGAGCGGCTGGGCCCGCGAGCCATGGCCGCGGAGCCTGTGTGTCCGGAGCCTGTGCTCCGCGACGGGAGAGGCCACAGCAGTGAGAGGCCCGCGTACAGCAAAAAAAAAAAAAAAAAAAAAAAAAAAAAAAAATATATATATATATATATATATATAAAATATTGATAGATATAACCCACATACACAAAAGCTATTTGGGATCCTCAATTTTTAGAATGTAAAGGGATTCAGAGATGAAAAGGTTTAAGAACTGTGGCACTAAAACTTGGAAAAAATAGAAAGGAAACCAAGATGAAAGTGGAATTTTATAAAAACTACTCTCACTTCTTTTTTGGATCCATCTCTCACCTTCATGAGGAGCATGATTCCAATGAGATGGACACATCAATCAATCAGTAACAACTACAGTGATATGGTGCTTCATGGTTAACACTACAGTGATAGATAGGGGTGTAGGTAGGAGCTGGATTTGAATTTTGGCTCTGCCATTTACTAGCTCTGGGAGCTGATCAGTTAAGCCTCAGGTTCCTTATCTGAATGAATGGAGACAAATATAACACATACCTTCATGAAAGAGCTAGCGTAAGAAGAGCACTGGGATAGTGCCTGCATATGATAAGTGCTCATTTGGCCATTATAATTATTGTTCAAAATCCTATGCTACAAAAAGGCAACCTACTGAATGGGAGAAGATATTTGCAAATGATATGTCTGATAATAGGTCAATATCCAAAATGTATAAAGAACTCATGTAACTCAACATTATATATATAAACAACCTGATTAAAAAACAGGCAGAGGACCTGAATAAACATTTTTCCAAAGAAGACATACAGATGGCCAACAGGCACATGAAAAGATGCTCAACATCACTAAAATGCAAATCAAAACCACAATGAGATGTCACCTCACACCTGTCAGAATGGCTATTATCAAAAAGACAACAAATAATGAGTGTTACGAGGATGTAGAGAAAAGGGAACCCTAGTACACTGTTGGTGGAAATGTAAATTGGTACAGCCACTATGGAAAACAGTATGGAGATTCTTCAAAAAATTAAAAATAGAATTACCATATGATTCAGCAATTCCACTCCTGGGTATATATCCGGAAAAAAAATGAAAACATTCATTCAAAAAGATATACACACCCCTATGTTCATTACAGCATCATTTTCAATAGCCAAGTTATGGAAGCAACCTAAATGCCCATCAATAGATGAATGGATAAAGAAGATGTGACACATACACACACACAATGGAATATTACTCAGCCATAAAAAAGAATGAGAATTTTGCAATTTTCAACAACATGGACTGACCTGGAGGGTATTATGCTTAGTGACATAAATCAGACAGAGAAAGACAAATACTATATGTTTTCACTTGTATGTGGAATCTAAAAAAATAAAGGAATGAATAAAACAAAACAAAAACAGACTCATAAATACAGAGAACAAATTGTTGGTTCCAGAGGGGAGAAGGGGGGCGAGAGGGGCGAGATAGGTGAAGAGAATTTAGAGGTACACACTACTAGGTATAAAATAAACAAGTTACAAGGATGTATGTAATGTACAACACAGAGAATATAGCCAATATTTATAACTGTCCATATATATGGAGTATAATCTATAAAAGTAACAAATTACCTGAAGCTAAAATAATATAAAATATATTGCATCAGTTGCCATATGATCCAGCAATCCCACTCCGGGGCATATATCTGGACAAAACTCTTAATTCAAAAAGACACACGCACCTCTATGTCCACAGCAACATTATTCACAATAGCCAAGACACAGAAACAACCTAAGCGTCCATTGACAGAGGAATGGATAAAGAAGATGTCGTATATATACACAATGGAATATCACTCAGCCATATAAAAGAATGAAATGATGCCATTTGCAGCAACATGGATGGACCTAGAGATTATCATACTAAGCAAAGTAAGCCAGACAAAGACAAATACCATGTGATATCACTCATATGTGGAACCTAAAATATGACTCAAATGAACTTATCTACCAAACAGAAACAGACTCAGACATAGAAAACAGACTTGTGGTTGCCAAGGGGGAAGGGGGGTGGGGTAGGCATGGGTTGGGAGCTTGGGATTAGCAGATGCAGACTGTTATATAGCGAATGTATAACCAACAAGGTCCTACTGTATAGCACAGAGAGCTATATTCAATATCCTATGATAAACCATAATGGTAAAGAATATAAAAAAGAACGTATATATGTATAACTGAATCACTTTGCTGTACAGCAGAAATTAACACAATATTGTAAATCAACTATACGTCAGTAAAATAAAATAAAGAAAATGCTCCAAAATATTTCACAGCTTATTGCTATTAGCTATAAAATAAGATGAAACTAGTTTTTCTCCAAGCTTGGTGAGAAAAGTTTCTACTGTCTGGTTACCCTCCTACAGCCCGACCTCCCTCTCCTTTCCTGTCCTCCAATGCTTCTGAATCACAACAAACGCTGTGCTAGGAAGACTGGTCAGCTGACCACACCAGCCAGCTAACCACCACCACTATCTCTTTCAGTTCTAAAGGCCCATGATATTTCTAATTGGTCCTCAAATGCTCTCAATACAAGCAACAATTAAATGCTGTGGCTTTTCCCTATGGCTTCTGAGGAAGCATTATCCTTTTCCAAAGTGCTTTGCTTTTCAATTTCAAATAAAGACATTTAAAAAACCCAATAAAGTTAGACACTAGTAAAACCAAATAAATAGCAACATTCTTAGAAATAAAACTGACAGTACCAAGGAGGAACAATCAAAACAATGAATAAGATAACTTTTCTACCAAAGGAATAAGGGATAACAGATAAGGAACTGGCGCCAGCAATGCCATTTAACTACCTTGTGATTTTACATTCCACTCAGGAGTGTCACAGGCCCCCGGCTGGTGCAAATCTGGTTTTTGTAAAGATACACGCAAGTGGTATGAACCCTCAGCTCAGGAAGATGAGATTTTCACCTGGTCTTTCAGCTTTCCTGATTTCTACTTCCAGATGAAAAATTTAAAAATACTGTATATTTTTTCCTAGTTAATTCCCTGTCTTCTTGGTTGTGGAGGGGAGCCAACTCTTCTGCAAGGATTTTGCAGTATAACCTACTTTTTTAAAAAAGTGAAGGCAGTGTGGGGAGGAGTATTGTTCAGTGCAAAAAGACTGTGTGCCACAACTGGGATATTTGCGGTGTAAAAAAAAAAAAATCCTCTCACAATGGTTGGTGGGGAGGAGGTTCCTGTTTTATACAGGGGGTCAAGGAAAGCTCATCTGAGAAAGAGATGTTTGCGCTGAGACCTGAAGGGAGGGAGGAAGCAAGTATGGGACAGCTGAGAAAAAGTGTCCAGATGGAAACAGTAAGGTCCTGAGGCAGAAATGTGCTTGGTCTGTGGGAGGAATGCCCAGGAGGCCAGTGTGACCGCAACAGCATTTGCAAGGACAGAGCAAGGCAGGAGGTTAGAGAGGCGGGGAGACCAGACAGGCATAGGGCCTTAAGGGCTTTGGATGTTGCTCTGGCAGAGGTGGGAAGACGCTGGAAGGCTTTGGGCTGAGGAGTAGCAATTTGGGACTGATGTCCTGCAGGGGACACTTGAGGAGATACAGTGCAAGGCTAGGGGATACGGGGAAGCAGAGGGTGGGGGCGTGGAGATGTGCTGCTGATGCCCATGGTGGAGCCTGCACATGGAGAGTGATGGAGAGTGTTGGCTCAGGCTCGGCAAAGCTTTCAAAAGTAGAAAACTCTGAATCAGCACTTCCCCGTTTCACGAGACCTTGTGCAGGTGGAAAGGGCGTGGAGAATGGGCGTGAGATGTACTTTGTAAGGAAAATAGTCTCCTCTTTTGCAGTCCAGACCATCAGGGTATCTTTCTAGGCCTCACCTAACAATTCAGTTAAGCCTCCAGAGACAACTTGAGGCGCACTAAAGGGTGTTCCCTTAAGTGATCACTCATGATCCTCCAAGCAGCCTTGTGAGGTAGAGAGGGCAGGTGTTAGTTTCCTCCTTTGGCCAATAAGGACACACAGAGTGTTGCCAGAGCTGCGCCAGGTCCTCGCTCAAAACCCACCAACCCCCCACCTTTAGCAGGAGTTAACATAAATCTTTACGTCACAGGATCTGGGGATAAGAAAGGAAGTTATAGGGAGAGACAGACAAAAAAATCAGATGGAACCAGCAGGGACCAAGATGGCGACAAATCTGACCTCTGACAGACCCTGAGTCTCACTCTACACTGATTTTACTACATTAGCGAATTAAATGATACACCTACTGGTGGCCACGACGGGAAATTAAGGACCAAAAAAGGATAAAAAGAGAGTGGCACCCCACTCCCTCGAAAAGCCCTGCCCCTTCCCAGGTGGACTAATGCACATGCCTCTCCATCATGAGCCTCACTCCTCCTCCCTTTGTCTTTACTCTTTAAAATAAAGTCCTTTTCACCACGTGGGTGAGAAGTTGATCTGTGAACTAAGTTCTCGCTTCTCCATTTTTTGGCCATTGAATAAAGCTTGTGCCGCATTGATCTCAGCTTCAGCTTCATTATTTGGCTACACGAACCCGAATGGAAAAAAAACGTTTTCCAGCTGAGGCAGAGGGCCTTAGCCAAGCTAGGGCCTGGGCACAGTCCATATGACTTAATTCAGTAACGAGAAGTTTCTGCCCAGATCACACAGCTGGTGACAACGGAGGGAGGGAGGGAGTCAAGATCATCTGGCACTGAATTCAGGTTCTTCTCATAACCTGGTTCTGTGCCTCTTAGGCTACCAATTTATCAAGGGAGTAAGCCCAAGGCGAAGAAGATTCACACGCAAGTGGATACAGTTGAGTCAAAGAAGACATAACTCTGTGGGCAATGACACTGAGGCGCCCCACTTGGCTTCAACAGTAGGGGATTTGTTCTCATCACATACAGTGATTTAGGATTTTATGCTAGATACTCTTCTGTGCGCTGTTCTGTAGGAACTGTGGGACGACATGGCTTGTGAAAAGACACACCATTTGTAGAAGTGACAGGGTGCTATTATTTCTTTTAAAACCCAAGTATGTCTGATCTTACAGAACTTGTTCTTGTGTGAGCCATGGCCCAGGCCCATTTGTAAACCAGGAGGGGAAGGGGAAGAAACCAGAAATTACTTACTAAATAGACATCAAGCACGGAGGCATTATCATCCTGCATTTCCAGAGCATTTGGCTCAGAAGCCAAGTAGATGGTCCCCTCTTCCAAGGTAAATGTTGAACTGGAAGGTAACCCTTTACTGGAAAAATAAAAAAAGAATGATGAGCATGTGGCCTTCAGAACAAAATCCAAGGACTTCTCCAAAGTGGTGGCTGAGGTGGGAAAGCTTTGGGGCAAGAAAACAAATTTAGGGCGTTTGAAGGAAATATGGTTATACCTATAGAGATGCTCACTTGAGTTTAAAGGATTTGGCTTTACTGACAGTGCCTTTTCTCTGTCTACTTCAGCGCGTGAGACACTTCACACTTCTGAGAGGTGATCTGTGGTCTCCACGCCTTGTGAGGGGAGACTGCTGGGAATTTAGAGGCCCACCAGTCATCTCTGACTCTGAACAGTTAGTTCTCGCTGTTTAAATTCTTCTCTCAACAGTACTGATGCTTTGCTAGCTTATAGAAGATAACCTTGTACCTCATTAGCAGTGATGATTTCTTTTTTTTACATCTTTATTGGAGTATAATTGCTTTACAATGGTGTGTTAGTTTCTGCTTTATAACAAAGTGAATCAGTTATACATATACATATGTTCCCATATCTCTTCCCTCTTGCGTCTCCCTCCCTCCCGATGATTTCTTTCTATTGTTTTTTTCTTTTTCTTTTTGGCATGAAAGGTTCAGTTACATCCATGGTTCTCAAAGGAGCATGGGGGGCTGGTGAAAGCCCAACCTCCTGGGCTTGTAGGATTGAAGGAAGGAAGGATTGAAGGAATGTATAATCTTTCCCCCACTGAAATAAAAATTAGTTATGTTTTTAACCTGTGGAAATTTCCACGTGATGCTTTTGCAGGAACAAAATATCTACAAGCAATGGTGGAAGAGTGTGACGTTGATATTAGAAGAGGTGGGCTAGGGGGCTAGCTGTCAGCCACGTGGGACAAACCTGGCAGCGGGCACTAGGGCTGAGAGCCCGAGTGCAGAAGACTGGCCTCCTCACTCACTCCCCATCACCAGGGCTGCCACCCCTTGGGGCTGAGCTCTGAGCTCACCCTGTTGAAAACTCTCCATCTAAGTCATCCTCTGGGCTTCTTGTCTGAGCTTCCCAGCTGGACAGGAGACTATTGAGGACTATTGCCCTCCCCGAGTCTGGGGACTACACATAATTCTACTTGTGAACATATTTACCTATTAACTGAAGATACATGAAATAGAAATTCTGAGGTTTTCAATATTAAAAAAAATTCTCAAAAGAATTGTGTGGATCTTATTCAATCAGGTTCATTTATATAACACATAATGCAAAATTGTAAGAATCCAGACTAGCAGTAAGAGGAATGAGAAGGGGGGATCTCCCATAGGTCTTCCATTTGGTGATATTTGAGAATGTGGACATTCAGAGATGAAAGCCACTTCACCTTGGCTTGATATATTTTCTCTTTAAGTTCTGGACACAGATAAAAAGTCCTCTTGCTTTTCAAAAACCCAAGATGGGTTATATAATGTGGGAAACAGAGTCTGTTTTGATTGATTTTAAAGAGCAGGGTGAATGTGGCCTTTTCCATTGAGCTGATGATTTTATATTGTAAACCTCCACAGATTTCTTGGGTTAAATAAACCATCAGCTTTCAAGGGATGCTGTTTGGAGAGGCACTGTGTGGTAGTGAACATTGCCCAGGTTATCTTCTGGATCAAGAGCAAGGATGCAGTGATGGGCTTTAATTGGCTTTTGCCTTTTAACTGCTAAGATGTCACTCACTAATCCCATGGGTAGAGAACAGTCCTGCCTGGTTAAGCCTTGTGAGAGAGATGAATGCTTTATCTATTTAAACATCAAAGCAAGAAACAAAGTGGTCGGAAAATATGTATGGTTCACATTTGATACAACTAAAAAAATCTCTACTGTCTTCTGGGTTATTTTGTAAACATATAATTTATTTGATGAGGTTCAAATCTAAGTTTACCTCTTTTTGTGTGAGTTTTTCCTTACAATTTTTAATTATTTCCATCCTAAGATTAAGGGTATAACCAAGAATATTCTAGAAGTGCTTTTTCTTTTTAAATTTAATTTTTAATAGCACCACATATAGTATAAAATACAGCAAAAAGTAATCCTTCTCTTTTTCTTGTCCTTTTGTGATACAGAGTTCACCTCCCTAGGAGTAAATCCATTTTGCAAGTATTTTTCAATCTAATATTTGTTTTATTTTTGGAAACGATGAGTGAGCCACTAGCATGGTTAAGACTAAATTAAAATAGAAAAAAAATTAGAGTATTCTTTGGGGTTTAATAGGTACATTTATCGATTCTTTTAGCTAAGATATAATATGATTACAGAAAAAATACCAGATTTCCTTAGTAGCATATGGCCAAATTTGATAAAATCAAACAAGCATATTTAAAAAAACAAAAACTCCTGTTATTTACACTGTTTCTCACATGTATTAGAATAATTCCTATCTATCTTAGTAAGCAGAATATCCTGAGCATCCTTAAATTTGTGGGACAAAAATGAGGCTCATAGGAACTTATATCCAGATTATATAAAGAACACTTGCAGTAAAAAAACAAAAAGGCAAGTAACCCAATTAAAAATGGGAAAAGGATCTGAATAGACATTTCTCCAAAAAAGATATACAAATGGCCAATAAACCCATGGAAAGATGCTCAATATCATTAGTCATTAGGGGGATGCAAATCAAAACCACAATGAGATACCACTTCATACCCACTAGGCCGGCTATAATAAAAAAGACAGATGATAAAGTGTTGGGGTGGATGTGGAGAAGTGTGAGCCCTCTTACATTGCTGATGGGCATGTAAAATGATGCAGCTACTTTGGAAAACAGTTTGGTGTATCTTCAAAACCATATGACCCAACAACTCCACTCCTTGGTATATACGTAAGGAAAATGAAAATATATGCCTACACAAAAACTTGAACATGAATGTTCACAGCATTACTCATAATAGCCAACATGTGGAAATAATCCAAATGTCCACCAACTGATGAATGGATAAATAATTCATACAGTGGAATATTATTTTGCAATGAAAAATAACAAAGCACTGATATATGCAACAACATGTGTGAATCGTGAAAACACGGTAAGTGAAAGAAGCTGGTCATAAAGGACCACATGTTGTATGATTCCATTTAGGTGAAGGGTAAGAAGAGGCAAATCTATGAGACAGAAGGAGGTTAGTGGTTGCCAGGGGCAGGGGTGAGGGGGCAATAGGGAGTGACTACTATTGGGTGTGGGGTTTCTTTTTAAAGCATTGAAAACATTCTAAATTTAAATTCTGGTAACAGTTACACAACTTTGTGAATACACTAAACCCACAAAACCATATACTTTAAATGGGTGAATTTTGTAGTATGTGAAATATATCTTAATAAAGTTTTTTAAAAGTTTCATGAGGTACCTAAGGGTCATGATTCTTTTCTTTATATTGAAGAATAGTTGTTTTACAATGTTGTACCAATCTCTGCTGTACAGCAAAGTGACTCAGTTATACACATACACACATTCTTTTTTATATTCTTTTCCATTATGGTTTATCACAGGATATTGAATATAATTCCCTGTGCTATATATTAGGACCTTGTTGTTTATCCATTCTAAATGTAATAGTTTGCATCTACCAACCCCAAACTCCCAGTCCATCCCTCTCCCTCCCCCCCCTCCCCTCTGGCAACCACAAGTCTGTTCTCTATGTCTATGAGTCTGTTTCCGTTTGGTAGATAAGTTCATTTGTGTCATATTTTAGATTTCACATATAAGCGATATCATATGATATTTGTCTTTGTCTGACTTACTTCATTTAGTATGATAATCTCTAGGTCCATCCATATTGCTGCAAATAGCATTATTTCATTCTTTTTATGGCTGAGTAATATTGCATTGTGTGTGTGTGTATACATACATACATACATAATACACATATATACACACACCACATCTTTTTTATCCATTCATCTGTTGATGGACATTTAGGTTGCTCCCATGTCCTGGCTATTGTAAATAGTGCTGCTATGAACATTGTGTTGCATGCATCTTTTTGAATTGAGTTTTTGTCTTTTCTGGATATATGCCCAGGAGAGGGACTGCTGAATCATATGTACCACATAACTCTATTTTTAGCTTTTTAAAGAACCTCCATACCGCTCTCCATAGTGGCTGCACCAACGTATATTCCCACCAAGGGTCATGATTCTAAACTTGATCTCTCAGTACACAGTATTAGAAATATCAGAAATGTGATGGAATAGATATTTTTAGGTTACATACATTTTAGAATTATCTGTATTGAATAAACCCCCGATTTATTTGCCGGTCATTCAGAAAACATCTTCTTTTTCCTAATAGAGAAAAAAATTCTAGTTGAACTGACATGAGAGAGTTGGGCTCTGCGATTTCAAGGCCTGAGGTGGAGAGATGCTGCTTGCAGGCTGGGGAAGCCTGGGGACCATCAGCAGTGTCACAGGGCCAGTGCTGCTGAAGTACGAGCAGAGGTAAGGGGACCTTTATCCTGGAGGATGCTTTGCCTAGAAGATGCAAATTGCTGGCCCACAGAGCCAGTCTGGCTGGGAGAAGTGTGTTTTGGGCCCAAGGAGATTTTTTTTAATTTGAATGATTGCTAAATTAAGAAACAGGAAATTCCTACCAAACCCAGTTTTCCACAGCTTCTTATGAGAAACGAGAAGAGCAGGCAACTCTGAGCCCACATTTCTGAGTAGCGATGAGGTTGCGGCATGTCCTTTCTGGTTCCCCAGGGTCCCCACTGCTCTCTTCGGTGTCACACCTGGCCTTTCTACCCATTTGCATCACCTCTGCCTGGCCCCTCTGTGTATATGTCAGCCCAACATCCCTACTTCGCTGATGAGGGGACTAAGGCCCAGGGAGGCACAGTAACTTGCCCAAGGTCACACTGCAGTTGAATAGGATATAAACTAGGATATAAACTCTGTTTTCCAATTAAACACTTTTTCTATGGTCATCTGTGATGAAATTTTAGAAATTTGCCACTGCAGAAATTGAGGGAGCTGAGGCCAATGTATCTAGGAGCTTGAAAATCATCATATAAACCAGCAAAAACAAATGCAGGATTTGAGAATAATAAACATTTGAGAATAATAATAAAGATTTGAGAAGAATAATAAACAAATGCAGGATTTGAGAATAAATGAGAATAATAATACCAAACATGCAGGATTGTTGTGAGCTTGATGTGAGCTGTGGAGATCTTTTGTTTGAGAAGAGTTATCATGGCCAGAAAGGTTTGAGGAAAAGTAAGTAGGTAAAATATGCTTTATAAGCCACATATCTATCTTTCTCAAAAAGTTAAAAGAGTTACCATATGAGCCAGCAATCTCATTTCTGGGTATATATCCCAAAGAACGGAAAACAGGGTCTCAGATATTTGTTCCCCCAGTGTTATGGGCTGGAATGTGTGCCTCCCCCAACCCTCCATTTATATCTTGAACTCTTAACCCCCAGTACTTCAGAATGTGTCTGTATTTGGACATACGTTCTTTAAAGAGGTGATTAAGGTTAAGTGAGATCATTGGAGTGGCTCTAATCCAATATGACTGGTGTCCTTATAAGAAGGGGAGGAGATTAGGACACAGACACACGGAGAAAAGACCATGTGAAGATAGCGGGAGAAGACGGCCGTCTACAAGTCAAGGAGAGAGGCCTCAGAGTAAACCAACCTTGCTGACACAGTGATCTCGGACCTCTAGCCTCCAGAACTGTGAGAAAATACATTTCTGTTGTTCAAGCCACTCAGTCTGTGGTACTTTGTTATGGTAACCCTAAAACTAATATACCCATGTTCACAGCAGCATTTTTCACAGTAGCCTATAGGTGGTATCATTCCACCTACTTCCTCATGTAAGTAGTCAAATTCACAGAGATATGAAAGTAGAAGGGTGGTTGCCGGGGCTGAGGGGAGGGAGGAAATGGGGAGTTGTTTCATGGGTACAGAGTTTCAGTTTTGCAAGATGAAAAGGTTCTGGAGATTGGTTGCACAACAATGTGAATGTACCTAACACTGTTGAACTGTACACTTAAAAATGGTTAAGATGGTAAGTTACATGTATTTTACCACAGTTAAAAAAAGTAATAAATATTCATTATTAAAAATAATGAATATCTAATAGTTCACAAGAACAACAAAGCTATTTAAGCTTCCAATGTTTTAATACTTAAAACAAAATGACATATAAATATATAGCTCTATATAAATAATCAGGCATTTATAAAGTCCCATTAAGTGCACTCAGAATAATCTGACATTATATACAATGGAAGATTGCTCAGCCATAAAAAGAAATGAAATTGAGTTATTTGTAGTGAGGTGGATGGACCTGGAGTCTGTCATACAGAGTGAAGTAAGTCAGAAGGAGAAAAACAAATACCGTATACTAACATATATATGGAATCTAAGAAAAAAAAATGTCATGAAGAGCCTAGGGGTAGGACGGGAATAAAGACACAGACCTACTAGAGCATGGACTTGAGGATATGGGGAGGGGGAAGGGTAAGCTGTGACAAAGTGAGAGAGTGGCATGGACATATATATACTACCAAACGTAGGGTGGATAGCTAGTGGGAAGCAGCCGCACGGCACAGGGAGATCAGCTCGGTGCTTTGTGACCACCTAGAGGGGTGGGATAGGGAGGGTGGGAGGGAGGGAGACGCAAGAGGGAAGAGATATGGGAACATATGTATATGTATAACTGATTCACTTTGTTGTAAAGCAGAATTTAACACACCATTGTAAAGCAATTATACTCCAATAGATGTTAAAAAATAGCAAAAGCTATATAACCAATTGATTCATCTTTTAAAAATATTTGTTATCTTCATTATTCAGTATGTACTCAGTGAGATCAGAGTACAGAACTGGCATTTTACTTGCCTAAAACTCTTAGATTAGGTCCTACCTACTGCCCAAGAAAGAATGAGAATACACTCTAGGGAAACGGATACCTGAGCAGATAAGGCATTCCAGGCAAAGCATGAACTTTGGAATCAGATGACTGGCTTTGAATTCTGGCTCTTCCTCTTAGCTGTGTGTGTGATACTGGATGAGTTTCTTAACCCCTCTGAACTCCAGTTTCCCACATGTAAAATGAGAATAATACCAAACATGCAGGATTGTTGGAGTGATGAGTGATAACGAATGTACAACACAAACAGCCATTGTTGCACATTGTATTCTAGGTGCCAGGATGCAGCAGAGATTAAAATAAACAGAGATCTCTGCCTCATGGAACTTACATAGCATTGAGGAGGACAGATAATGAGAAAAATACTTAAAATACATATTACATTGGTCAAAAGCACCAAGGAGAAAAATAAAGCACAGAAGGGAGAGAAGTGAGTGAGTGGCATAGACCATTTCCAAGCAGCACACTTTCCGGGCTCTGCCATTGGAGTTTTTGGGGTCTCAGGCATGAGTCAGACACTAGGGGACACACCCAGGTCTCCTATACTCCATGGGACACAATAGCAAGCCCTCCGAAGCCCACTGAAGTCCCTTTCCCTGGGCTGGGACAGGCACCCACACTCCCTGACAGCTCTCTCCAAAGATCACACTCAAACTGCCAACTCTTCTTGGCTTCTCTAACTTCTTTTAGGGAGTGGAGGTGGTGGTCAACTAACGGTTTTTGACCACTTCCTTTGCATGTTCTGCAGTCTCACACCTTGCTTTTGTTTTGGGTCTCTGGTGAAACTGATAGTAAAAATATTTCATTTTAACATTCCGTTATGTTACTTTTAGCAAAGAGGTTAGTAAAGGTTATACATGAAAATGCTTCACATAAGGACATAAAGTATTATCTGGGCTTTAAGAACCTTTATGCTATACTTTGAATGTGTATGTCATTGCTACTTAAAAAATTAATGAAGAGCAATTATCAAAAGAGTAGGGAGGTGATGTAAGAATAAACCATCCAACCTAAATAAATCCATCCCTAGCCGACAGCAAATTCCTCCTTCTTTGAAGATGCCCCAAGTAGAAAGGTAAGATATGTTCTAAAAGGGATGTTCGGGACTTCCCTGGTGGCGCAGTGGTTAAGAATCCGCCTGCCAGTGCAGGGGACACGGGTTCGACCTCTGGTCCGGGAAGATCCCACATGCCATGGAGCAACTAAGCCCGTGCACCACAACTACTGAGCCTGTGCTCTACAGCCTGCGAGCCACAACTACTGAGCCCATGTGTCACAACTACTGAAGCCCGCGTGCCTAGAGCCCGTGCTCCGCAACAAGAGAAGCCACCACAACGAGAAGCCCGCGCACTGCAACGAAGAGTAGCCCCCGCTCGCCTCAACTAGAGAAAACCCACGCACAGCAACGAAGACCCAACACAGCCAAAAATAAATAAATTTTTTTTAAAAAAGGGATTTTCGGGCTTCCCTGGTGGCGCAGTGGTTGAGAGTCCACCTGCCGATTCAGGGGACATGGGTTCGTGCCCCGGTCTGGGAAGATCCCACATGCCGCGGAGCAGCTGGGCCCGTGAGCCATGGCCGCTGAGCCTGCGCGTCCGGAGCCTGTGCTCCGCAATGGGAGAGGCCACAACAGTAAGAGGCCCGCGTACCGCCAAAAAAAAAAAAAAAAAAGGGGATTTTCACTTAAATGTTTATGTCACTGATCAATTTCATGTTCATTTCTCTTCAGTTCTGACATTGGGAAATATTCTTGCTATTGCCCTATTTTCTTACTCACTGTTGATTTCCTGGGCACAAGCCTATTTGGAATCAATTTCTAATTTCTCTGGCTGAGAGTTTTCCAGATTCCATTTTAGGGGTCACTTATAAGTGTGAGCATCTCTCTTGGGTAGAATGCCTTCAAAACCCAGGGATCCAGTCAGAGGGCTTGCCATTCCTCAGCCTTGTAGCTTGGGAAGATCCATGTCTAGAAGCAATTTTACGTGAATGGGTTTAAAAGTCTGGCTGGCTGCCTGGGTTCTGCACCATCAAGTTTTGCCACAGTTCCCTCAAGTCAGACTGTCTGAGGGCTAATTGCACCTAATTTGCAGCAAGGCGCTCAGGAAACCGTTAATCTATCTAGTTCTGTTCCTCCCTTGTAAAAGCAGAGCAACTGCCAATATTCTTCAGCTGCTCTGTGTTCTGGTCTCTGCACACATCACAAACTTGTCACAGGTAAGAGCAGTACAAGGAGGGGGAATTTTATGTCCTCCCAGCTCCCTCTGGGAGCTGACATTAATGGTTCTCTGATGCCACACAGGCTTCTCTATCATTTACAAAAATGCTCCTTTCTGTTACCAGCAACATTAGTTTGGCTTCATTGGAGAGCATTAGCCTGGCTGGACTGCTGAAAACAGACATCAGTCATTTTATAGCCTGGAACACTCTGATTTCTGTTTGCAGACCTAATGAGTGTTTTATAGCTAATTCTCGTGAGGGTATTTGCTCAGAGAACATATGGTTTTTGTCTTTTAAAAGCACAGTTTCTGTCTTTTGAAAGTCATCCTCTCACTGCCTTAATTTCTTTTTTGTCAAAGTAGTATCATAATGTATCATACAATACAGATGACTTATGATGAAATAAACAACCTCCTGCTCTCACCTGCACCCCAGTCATCTCCCCAAAGGCGGCACCTTTCACCATTTCTCTTTTTAGCCCTTCTGACGGTTCCCTTCATATCTTTTGATGAATCAGGGAATAAAATATATTCTCAACCCAAGGCAACATCTATTGATTCAATATAAAGGATGTTTGCCTACCCCTACTTCGTACTTCCTCCCAACATTTGCTATTTATATTTTATTTATTGTGTAACTGTAAATCATATACTTAATAACTTTTTCTAGTCCATCAACCACAAACCATATATCTTTAATTTCCCATATTATTTACTCTTTGTCCCTGCTTTCCTCTCTCATTTTATATTAGATATACTTTAAAAAGATCTTTAAAAATCTTTACTTTGTCTTGGCTATTCATACTTATATTACCTTATTCTTATCTTGTAGCTATAAACAATTTTTCCTGCTTTGTCCATGGATTGATTCTAAAATTAGAAAATCAATACATAGAGTTTATATTATTATGACTATGTAAATGTTGTTAATGCCTGGCCAACAGTGTGTTAGGGTTACATTTCCCTCTCTGGATTCAAAATCATGACTGCTGGGCCATGCAAAGAAAAATGGTCCCATCATCAAGGTTAACTGGAATCTCTCTGTTTTTGTTTTTGTTTTTTAACTTTTGCTCAAATTCCTACCACGTTTTAGTCTGCTTCACGGTTGGAGGTTTTTGCCCTTTAGACATGGACTGAATGCCATGTGGGTAAAACCTAGGAAGCATCTGGACTAAGTGTGGAGGCCTGAATACAAGCCCTGCTTCTCGGATTATTAGTTACAACGCTGGGCAAGTCATGACCCTGAGGGTCCTGGTTCCTCCTCTGAAAGTGAGAATGGCAGTCCCCGTCCAGCCCACCTCCCAGGGCCATCAAGAGGACCAAGTCAGAACATGCAAGTGAAAGAAAGGCAGACAGAGGGTAATGCTCTTCTGTATAAACTACCTGGAGTATCACTATGACTTCTACCTCCGGGACTCTGCTTGTTTCCTGGGGGTGGGGGGAGGGGGTGTTTGTTTGAGGAGGTCTGCTGGCATAGACAGATTTATCATAACACTTTGGAAAGAATTCTTTTTCTGCTGGTCTAAGTTTAGCTACCGGAACACTGACTGATGATAACAAATGTGGACGGGAAAGCTCTACTTGCAGAGACAACCGACAAGTATAGCCTAGTCTCACTTAAAGGCTACAAATACTTGTTCAGTCCTAGAGACACACTCTGCATATGGGCAGGCCCACCCCAGCATGACTCAGGCACTTCTGATGGGATGATCAAGGCAAGGCCACATGCCCCTCTTGGAAAAGCTCAACTCTGGCTGGGGTGGCTTGCGGGTGGAGGCTGCTCTAGGGTCTGGAGTTCTGAAACCCTGGCACTGGGGTGCCTATTTGCAGCTGGGATAGTGTCGGCCTGCAGCAAGTCTCATGCCTGTGCCAGGATGAGCATCTCCTTCATGCCAAGCTCCTTGGTTGAGTGTACGGGCACATCTACAAGACCCCCCCCCACCCCTCCCGCAAAGTATGGACCCAGAGAACTGGGAAGCCCTTGGCCATGGTCACTGCATCCAGAATGCTTTACCACCCACCTTCCTAACCTACCCTGCCAGACAGGAGGCTTTCAGAAGGATCTGTTGCTTTCTTTCTGTCTTCTCTCCTTTTCAGCCACTTCCATGCTTTCCCACTTTGGCTGTTTTTAGACAAGGAGGCTGCCTGTTTCTAATAAAAGGCAAGCAGAGTGGCAGGCTCTCTCTGGAATTGAGCAATGGCTGCCTTATGGGTCTAACACTTGGGTTTAACCCTCGTCTCTCCCTGCATAAGTGACACCTGAGGCACAAAGACTGTTGTAGACAGAGCACAAAGAGTAGCACTTTGAACTGGCAGGGGAAGAGAGAAGCAAGCAGTGTGCTGCCAGGTCTATTAGTTCTGGGGACCGGAAGTCACAGCTGCTGAGAGAGCTGGCAGCAACTGAGCTCCTGCCACCAGCAGCTTCAGAAGCAAGCAGAGGAAGGAGGTCAGGGCCCTCCCTCTGAGGAAAACCTGTGTAGGTGTGTGGGTGGTGGCTGGAGGGAGAATGCTTTCAAAAAGGAACCCCCATCCGAGTTCGGGGAACTTTTCCACCATATATCTCTAGGAGATTTATTTTTCTTTTCAACATCCTCCCACACACATTTGGGACGAAGTGAGAGAGTGGCATGGACATATATACTACCAAATATAAAACAGCTAGTGGGAAGCAGCCGCATAGCACAGGGAGATCAGCTCGGTGCTTTGTGACCACCTAGAGGGGAGGGATAGGGAGGGTGGGAGGGAGGGAGGGAGGGAGATGCAAGAGGGAGGAGATATGGGGATATATGTGTGTGTATAGCTGATTCACTTTGTTATAAAGCAGAAACTAACACACACCATTGTAAAGCAATTATACTCCAATAAAGATACTTAAAAAAAAATAAAGCTAGCAGTCCTCATTGACGGTGATGTTTATACTGTGATGATTGCATTACAGACATTATTTCATTTAATCATCAAAGATCCCCCTGATAGGATGACCAAAAAAGCACATGAAAAGATGCTCAACATCACTAATCATTAGAGAAATGCAAATCAAAACTACAAAGAGGTATCACCTCACACCGGTCACTATGGCCATCATCAAAAAATCTACAAACAATAAATGCTGGAGAGGGTGTAGAGAAAAGGGGACCCTCTTGCACTGTTGGTGGGAATGTAAATTGGTACGGCCACTATGGAGAAGAGTATGGAGGTTCCTTAAAAAACTAAAACTAGAACTACTACCATATGACCCAGCAATCGCAGTCCTGAGCGTGTACCTGGAGAAAACCGTACTTTGAAAAGATACACGCACCCCAGTTTTCATTGCATCACTATTTACAATAGCCAGGACATGGAAGCAACCTAAATGTCCATCAACAGAGGAATGGATAAAGAAGATGTGATACATATATACAATGGAATATTAGCCATAAACAAGAACAAAATAATGCCATTTGCAGCAACATGGATGGATTGTAATACTGAGTGAGGTAAGGCAGACAGAGAAAGACAAATGTCATATGATATCACTTATATGTGGAATCTAAAAAAAAAAGTACAAATAAACTTATTTACAAAACAGAAGTAGAGTCTTGGATGTAGAAAACAAACTTATGGTTACCAGGGGGATAAGGTTGGGGGAGGGATAAATTGGGAGGCTGGGATTGACATATACACACTACTATATATAAAATAGATAATAATAACCTACTGTATAGCACGGGGAACTCTACTCAATACTCTGTAATGGCCTATATGGGAAAAGAATCTTTAAAAAAAGTGGACGTATGTATATGTATAACTGATTCACTTTGCTGTACACCTGGAACTAACACCACACTGTAAATCAACTATACTCCAATAAAAATTAAAAAAATAAAGATCGCCCTGTTAGGTTGGGTCTCTTCCTATTTATTTTGTACATGTGAGTTTTAAGGCTAACGTGTCTAACCACAGTTAATAAATGGTGGCATTGGATTTGAACCCAGGCCTGACTCTGGAGCAATGCCACACATATTCACTCAAGTGTCCAACCACTGCAAAAAATTCACCCTTTGCTATGTTCCTAAGATATCCCCAGCAACAATGGTTTAATTATATAAAAGAAAAAAGGACATATATAAATCTGTTTCCAAATGACAAATCTATTACTATAAATAAGTCTTGATTATCTGACTTAAGACAGGCAGGAACAGATATTAAAGAACAGCAAGAGGAACTCTGATACCCCAATACACAAAAATTAATTTGAGCCGGATCACAAAATGTGAAAGCTAAAACTATTAAGCTTCCAGGAGAAAACAAAGGGGAATGTCTCCTTGACCTTGGGGGGTCATGACTAGGAAGAGACAGAAGGGAACTTCTGGTATGATGGGAATATTCTTTTTTTTTTTTTTTTTTTTGTGGTACGCGGGCCTCTCATCACTGCGGCCTCTCCTGCTGTGGAGCACAGGCTCCGGACACACAGGCCCAGCGGCCATGGCTCACGGGCCCTGCCGCTCCGTGGCATTTGGGATCCTCCCAGACCGGGCCACGAACCCGTGTCCCCTGCATCGGCATGCGGACTCTCAACCACTGCGCCACCAGGGAAGCCCGTGAATATTCTTTATCTCAAGCTGGGTGATGGTTACTGGAGTCTACACATTTTTTGTGTGTGTGTGTGTGTGGTACGCGGGCCTCTCACTGTTGTGGCCTCTCCCGTTGCGGAGCACAGGTTCCGGATGCGCAGGCCCAGTGGCCATGGCTCACGGGCCTAGCCGCTCCGCGGCATGTGGGATCTTCCCGGACTGGGGCACGATCCCGTGTTTCCTGCATCGGCAAGCAGATTCTCAACCACTGCGCCACCAGGGAAGCCCTGGAGTATACACATTTTTGTCAAAATTTATGAAACTATACACTTAAAATGTGTGCATTTTACTATACACAAATTATATTTCAACAATGAACTGTCTGCATCAAAAAACAGTATCTGCTTTTCTGCTCACAAAACTATAAGTCATCCATTCAAATGTATACTGAGTGCCTACTTCATCCAGGTACTGTGCTAAAAGTGAAAAATAAGTTGGTAAACAGTTGTCACATGGCTGAGTCACTGGCTTAAGGAGCTTTCAGAAGAGTTGGTGAGATGATAAATGTTAAAAAGAGCAAAATGACTAGATATATATCATTATTATCAAATATAAAAATGCAAACACCCTCAGATAAGTGGCATGCACTGAAAACAGTACTCTAGCTAGAGAAAAGCACCACAAAGGCAACAGGAATTGGGACCTTTTAAATCACAGGGGACCCATGGCCTCCATGGTATGTGGAAGAATATGCTAGAACAAGAGGCAGGGTAGCTGACTTCTGGTACTAACTTGGCACTAAGTGTGGTGTGTGCTGTATTTGGGTGAGCCGTTTAACTGCCCTGAGCCCCGGTTTCCTCTGTAAAAGTCAGGGCTTTGAACTTGGAGAGGTCCTTCCAGCTTTCAAAAGCTTTGATCCTTAGCCTAGTTGGCCCTCTTTCAACTTCCCCAGAAAACCAAGACTGAGGTCAGAGCAGCCTATCAGGAATACAGTATGCTGAAATGGAAATGTCCATGCTGTGTAAGCCAATGGAACCATAAGGGTTTAAGATAAAGTGAACAAATAATTCTGAACCACAGCACCCTTACCCCCTACCCTGTACCTCAATGACATGACTCCCACGGATGGTGGTTTGTAGTCAGATACTCTGCCATCTCTTTACACTTGCTTCCTAGCAAGATTGGGGAAAAAGATTCCAGGAAAAGAAATCCTTATTCAGAGAGATGGTGCTATAGGTTAAATTGTATCCCCTTAAAAGTTGTATGTTGACAACTTAGTCCTCAGTACCTCAGAATGTGACCTTATTTGGGAATAGGGTCATTGCAGATGTAATTAGTTAAGATGAGGACATACTGGAGTAGGGTGGGCCAATAACAATTCGTGTTGTTATGAAAAGGGGACATTTGAACACAGACATGCACACAGGGAGAACGCCATGTCACAATAAAGGCAGAGACCAGGTGATGCCTCTGTAAGCCAAGGAATGCCAAAGATTGCCAGGAAATCACCAGAAGCCAGGTGACAAGCAAGAAACAGATTCATCCCCACAGTCCTCAGAAGGAAGCAGCACTGTCAACATCTCAGACTCCTGGCCTCCTGAACAGCGAGACAAGCCACCCGGTGTGTGGTACTTTGTTATGGCCACCCCAGCAAACTAGTACAGGTGGTATAAATGCTTAAAGGAAAACCCTGCCTTGGCCAGTGGGCTGGGGCTCACTAACTTTCCCTTCCTTTCCTTAGCCCATAACACCAGTAAACTTAACCTTCAGGAAATTTATCATTTGGGTACCTGAAAAAAGTACTATTCCTTTTCTTTGCTAAACACTACATTTCCTATTTTTAAAAAGTAAGGCACTCCAGTAAAATCTCCCAAACATTTGTTGAGCCTACCAGGAATATCTAGATAGTGTTTGTGGCTTAGATTTCGGACTCCACTCAGGTCCTCCTCATGTCAATGTGCTAAATATGCACAGGGTGGAAATGACCACCTCAGCACATAAGTGGCATCATTTACTCAAAATCCAAATTACTATCAAGTCTGCAGAAGCTGCTGGAAAAAAATAATACGAGAACAGATTACAAGGCAGCTTTGCTCTCACTGATGTACACTGTAATTATCACTGTTCAGGGCTATCAGAAAACCATTAGCAGAATTGATTTTTAGTGGGCCTGCTAGCTTCAAAGAGGTGCATAATGACATGAAGGTTTCTCACACGTGGCCGGGCCAATGCCAAACTAATTATAAGCTCTGCCTGGAATAATCGGAAAATGTCACAGAAACTACTGGTTTCTGCTGGACAGGTCAACACCCTGTCTGGAGTCATTAGGAACGTAAGGAGTTTAAGGAGAGACAAATCGAACAGAGCCCTAGTTTGCCAAGGATGGGAGGTGGCTGGCTGAGATGGGTGGGGAATAGAGTACTGGCATCTCTGAGAAGAACTGGGACTTGTTCTGGCTTCCAAATCATGGCTCAGCTTTAATGATCTCTCGCAGTGGTCCTTTTATACACCAAAACCCTTCTTTTAAGTTAAGGAATTAAAAACTAGGTGCTTTAGAAAGTCAGGACACCCCATTAGCTTCAATAGTGGTTCTCATACCAACCATGCACTAGAATTCACAGGCTCAGGAAGCTGAATTTTTACCAACTTGCTGTTTCTGAAGCAGGTGGTTCTAGAACCTGTAGTTTAAGAAATACTGCCTTATAGACACAGGAAGAAAAATACTGCATGATCTCAATTACATGAGGAGATTTCAGGTGCTCTCACCACACACACACACACACACACACACACTCTCTCTCTCTCTCTCTCTCTCTCTCTCTCTCTCTCCCCCAGTTATAAGATAAAATAAGTCCTGGGGATGGAATAGACAGCACGGTGACTGTCGTTAACAATACTGTATTGTATGTCTGAAAGTTGCAGAGAGAGTAGATCTTAAAAACAAACAAAATCAAACCAAACCAACTAAAACAGACACAAAACATAGTCCCTAACCTTTAAGAGTCCATAACCTAGTGAAGAAACAAGCTAACTTCGAGTAAATAAAACCAATTCCTAGTCTCAAAAAAAAAAATAAATAGTAACTATGTGAGGAGATGGATATATTAATCAGCTTGACTACAGTAACCATTTCACTATGTATAGCAACTCATCATGTTTTACCCCTTAAACGTATGCCATTTTTATTAAAAATATAGACTGTAAAAATAAGACTTCTGGGGGAGAACAGTTTGTAATAACCTATGCAAAATAAGAACAGGAAATATAATAAGTTCCAAATATATTCAGCACGATAAAACTTTGATGAATTGCATATATATTATTTCCTATATAATTTTTGGGAAACTAGTATTTTAGAGAAATGGTCATAGGCATTCAAATTAGTATATCAGGTTGTCATAAATAAACACTAAAATCTAAAAAAAAAAAAAAGAAAAAAGAAATATTGGCTTAACAGAATGGTAAGGCAGTGCAGTGGGACATGCAGTCCAGACATGGTGTGGTATGCGTCTACTAAGGACCAGAAGGGCCCATCCTGGGGAGCCTGACAAAGCATGAGGAAGATGTTGGTCCCTGCTGAAGGGCCTCGCCCATGCCTTCGAGGTTCAATGCTGGCTCTGCTCTGCAGCTGGTGTTGAGAGTGCCTGGAAGGGTTGGCGTCCAGTTCTGTAGGCTGGACCTGGCTGGTGTTCAGGAGCTCTGAATACCATTGACTTTACTGGGGTCAGATATGTAGCCATTTACCAGGTGTCACGCTCAAGAAATCCTACCTTCCAGAAAAAACACATAAGTCATCTAATAAATGATTAGGCACTTTGTAAAACACCATAAAAAAGGCTACCCATTATTTTACACTGTTCACATACCTGACTCTTTGACATGTGTAAATGTGCTTAGCAATCTGTAAATACAAATATTAATGTTTAAAAGTTGTCACTGAAATGATACCCTTTCCCATTTATTCTACCTACTCTGGAGAAGTCTAAATTATCCATTTTGGGAGTTTGACTTAGGCTATTAATTTTGGATAATGCCTATCTTTCATATGCACGTCTACATCCTATTAATGTGAAATTTCTCAATGGCTATTAACAAAAATGTTCTCAAAGTATTTACCATTCAGAGGCCTCCACAGCATTTCCTTAGATAACGTAGTTATATGACATGTGAGTTGATTTACGAAGAGGCACCTGAAAGCTTTGGTCCTCCCCTCGTGGTTTCCCCTTCTAACCAGTGTTACTTAGCTGCCACTTAGGCAGTTACTCCATCTCTCTGAGATTGTTCTTTATCCATATGATAACTTTTCTTGTTTATCACAAGACTGACGTGAGTAATTTATATGCAAGTGTCTCCCATGCTTCTTGCCCTTGGGACGTCCTCTTCTCCACTAAAGCTGGAGGTGCCTGAATTTACCTCCTCGTTGTCCCCTTGTCTCTAGCAATATAACAGCATTTGCGAGGATTCAGTGAGGTGACTCTTATAAAGTCTGTCGCTTGTGTTGAATACATTTTAGCTGTTATTAATATTATCACTGAAGATAATTCTAATAGACATTTTATGGACTTCAGTGGCATATAAGGAGTGGTGTACTGGGAAGTGTTTAACAACTAGAATTTTGGGAAAAAATGTCTGTGTGTATATATGCTTATTATAAATTTTACTGGCAAAGAATGTGTAGCACACAATATACAAAAAATAATAAAACATGCAATAGTCTTTACTGTCAATTCCATATAACCAATTGATTGTCATAGAATGCTTCTGTTGATTTTTGGTAGAACTTCTGCATCCACAGCCAACTTATGATTGCAATAGATGACTGTGTAGTTCTAACATGATGTTGGTTGGTATTTTCCTTTACATTAATAAGACAAAATACAATAAAGACACTTGTCAGAACTTCACTCACTTGTCAATGGTATGAGCTACTTTTCTGATAAGTGGAAAAACAGTTTTCAAATAATGGAAAATTACTTCCTCAATATTTTATGCTATTGACAATGCAATGGCTATAGATACGACACACTTTGAAGGTTTAAAAAGAGATGATTAACAAAACAATAAATCTAGCCCTGACTTATAGCGCTTGACAATTGCTGTGGAATAAATACTTCTGCTTCAGTTTACCAACGTGATGTTGCTGAATGAGGAGCTGGAATGGAATGCACCATAGAAGACTACCTAGTATTCCCAAGATACAGATCCAGTGTACATAAACAACCTCAAGGGCAAATAACAGTAGGTATATAGTGAAGTAATTAGGAAGGGATGATTTTGAGTATTACGTTTTTAAAAATATAACTGGGCTTCCTTGGTGGCGCAGTGGTTGAGAGTCCGCCTGCCGATGCAGGGAACACGGACGGGTTCGTGCCCCAGTCCGGGAGGATCCCACATGCCACGGAGCGGCTGGGCCCGTGAGCCATGGCCGCTGAGCCTGCGTGTCCGGAGCCTGTGCTCCGCAACGGGAGAGGTCACAACAGTGAGAGGCCCGCGTACCACATACACACACACACACACACACTATATATATATATATATATATATATATATATATATATATATATATATATATATAAAACTCATTTAGTTGTTAGTTTATGTAATTTAATTTCTAATAATGGCTGTGCTTAACAACTGGCTTGCAAAATTTCACAGTTGACTCTCAAGTGCCAGAAGGAGCGGGCTCCAGCACACTGCTAGACAAACGCTAAAGGAAAACCTTAGGAGACATTTTGGACACAATCTATTGGAGTTGCTGCTTCCATCAGAATCACTATGGCTGCTGGCAAAATGTTACCAGTCATGCTTTGTGACCACCTAGAGGGGTGGGATAGGGAGGATGGGAGGGAGACGCAAGAGGGAGGGGATATGGGGATCTATGTATACATATAGCTGATTCACTTTGTTATACAGCAGAAACTAACACAACATTGTAAAGCAATTATATTCCAATAAAGATGTTAAAAAAAATGTTACCAGTCAGTGAACAATAGAGCCTGGTGGGATTCCAGAATAATCAAATCTATACATCCATATGTAATTTCTTAATCAACAGACATTAAAAATACAATTGCATGAACATTTCAACTTTGAAGAGTGAGAGCCCACTTCTTTTAGTTCTACAAACTGAGAGCTAGAAAAGAGTGTATACCTTCTTGTAGGGAAGATATTATATATTTAGGGAATAAAATCTACAACATTTGGATGAACAAAAGTTCATCTATCTTGGTATTAATGACCTACTTTGTTTAACCAACACTTTTCTTCACCTTGCAGGAAAGATGATCTCAGATGATCCCCTTGATGCAATATTACCTGTGTAGGACAATTTCCTACTAATTGCCAGGAACAACCAAACACCAGCGGTAATCGTGAAAGCATAGGCCAGTCCTGTTCCAAGTACATAATGAATAAGCATCTAAAAGACTTGACATAGTATCTGGTCTTGACAACCTATAATTAACCCCGGCTATAATTCTAGATGGCACAGAGTTTCAGTGAAAAACAATTTCAGGGAAAACAAATGCTCCTTGAAATAAATTTAGACTTCACCGGGCAATGATTTTAGAAAGTCAGCCTCAACCCTCATAATATTTAAGAAAGGATCAATGGAAAGGTCACTGGATTCAGAGTTGAAGGACCTAGATTCTGCTACTACCTATCTTGTGTGCCGAGTGATGCTGAATTTAAGTAATGTCACCTCTATTTACCTTAGTTTCCTAATTTTTATTTTTATTTATTTATTTTTAAAAATTTATTTATTTATTTTTGGCTGCATTGGGTCTTCGTTGCTGCGTGCAGGCTTTCTCTAGTTGCGGCGAGTGGGGGCTATTCTCTGTGGTGCGTGGGCTTCTCATTGCGGTGGCTTCTCTTGCTGCAGAGCACGGGCTCTGGGTGCACGGGCTTCAGTAGTTGTGGCACACGGGCTTAGTTGGTCCGTGGCATGTGGGATCTTCCTGGACCAGGGATTGAATCCGCATTGGCAGGCGGATTCTTTTTTTTTTTTTTTTTTTTTTTGCGGTACACGGGCCTCTCACTGTTGTGGCCTCTCCCGTTGCGGAGCACAGGCTCCGGACACGCAGGCTCAGCGGCCATGGCTCACGGGCCCAGCCGCTCCGCGGCATGTAGGATCCTCCCAGACCGGGGCACGAACCCGTGTCCCCTGCATCAGCAGGCGGACTCTCAACCACTGCGCCACCAGGGAAGCCCGGCAGACGGATTCTTAACCACTGCCCACCAGGGACGTCCCTAGTTTCCTAATTTTTAAAGTAAAAGTGTGGGGCTAAATAATGGCCAGTTTTTTAAAACGAGGAAATCAACCTCCATAATCAAAAGCATTTCATGTCCCGTGATAGAATTAAAAATTAAAACGCAACAAACATATCCTCCATGTAACTCCCTTGAACAACCGTTAAGACCCTCCTACAGATTTTCAATGTCACACTCCTCTGTGTTCTCGTGAACACACACTGTGATTCCTCTAGTTTCCAAATGTACACTTGACCTTCTTTCAAATGTGTATTCTCAGTTTTCCCTATTGGAGCTTGTTTACTTGTGAGAACAAGGCTCTCTTTTCTAGTAGATCATAAAGCAATTCCCGGAAGGGGCTGTTGTGGGAGGTGTAGGATATGCCCAGGTACAAAAGATATCTTATAATGTTGATATGTTAGGAAGACAGGGTGAGGTGGTCCCAGCCCCTTGGCTGGTGAGTATTCTTCTTCTACCTCTAGCAGTGTAGTTCTTCAAATGGCTAAGTCTTACTTTAAAATTCTGAGTCTGTGGTCTTTTCCGACACTGTCCAATTAAAAAATTCTGCAGTTTTCAGTATATCATGCCTGAGATTAAACAACAACAAAAACCACCACCCCTAAGAATAGTAATAGTTGCCCCTTACTGAGGCACTGAACCTGGCACTTTATATATATTATCTCATTTACAATGTTACCAACCTATCAAAGTGGGCATTATCAACACAGTTTCATACCTGAAGCAAAGGAGGTCCTGAGAAGCTAAGTACTGTGCCCGAAGACCCAGGTGGCACAGGCTAGTAAGTGTATGATCTCCCTTACCCTACCTGCCACTGCAAATTAAAACCCCAGCACGACCCAGGCAAGACTGATGCCTGTCTTGGTTTTGAACGGGGAAGAGAGCAGTAGAACAGCTTAGAGAGATTCAGTGCTTGGCAGTTTCACCATTAACATCGTTCATGAGACACAGCTGGGAGCTGGGATAGAATACCCACTCTGAAGTGAATGTGACACTTCACCAAGCAAAGCTTTACCATCAACACATGCAAAAAAGGGTCCAACCCAGTAAGGACTGTCCAACACATTATCCAACCCAGTAAGGACTTCCATGCTAAGATGAAAACCATACCTGCAGAATGTACTGAAATATTATTTGTTAGAGAAGCATGGAAAATATCTATAGACGCTATGTATATTTCACAACTGTGTGAAAATATAACTTTATTAAGCCACTATCACAACAAGCTCTCAACTGGCTACTAAATGTGATCCAGATTTAAACATCAAAATGATTCTATGATAATGCCAAGCACTGGCAAGGTTGTGATGCAACTAAAACTGCTCTACGTTGCTGGGGGCAGGTGTACGGTGAAAACTATTTGAAGAAAAGCATACTTATCGACCCACCAATTCCAATCCTAGGTATACACCCCCTAAAAATGCATGCATATGATACCAAAAGTCATGTATGAGAATATCCTTAGGAGCTTTGTATAGTAGCCCTAAACCAGAATCAACACAAATGTCCATTATCAATAGAATAAACAAATATTGGTAAACAATGGATACTATTCAGCAATGAAAATGAATAAATACAGCCACACCAAACAACATGGATGAAACCCACAAACATAATATGGAGCAAAGAAGCTGGGTACAAAAGAGTACATGGTATGACTCTATTTATATAATGTCCCAAATCAGGCAAAACTAACAAACAGTATTAGAAGTCAGGAGGGTGGTGAGGTTTGGGAAGGAGGAAGTGGGTAGTGATTGTAAAGGGCCTTGAGAGGGCATCCGAGAAAGATAGCAACAAAAACCACAATTCTATGAGGTAGGGATTATTTTTATACAGATTAAGAAAAGGGACCTTTAGAGAGGTTATGAAAACATACACAAGGTTATACTTATTTAGTTATAAGTGGCCTTAGCCAGAATTCTAAGCCACATCTGAGCCTTCTCATTCCTTTCTTCACAGGAGTAGTATTAAATTATAGTGGATTTCTCTTTTTGCCCACCCAGCACGCCTTTCCTCTGCTGGTAAGGGCAGCCCACTCAGCCTCTGGAGAACTAGCCTTCCCTCATCCCATGTGGTCCTGTGGGGAATGTACATGACAGCACCTCGCCCCGTGAGGGTGTCTTTGACTAACCTATGCTCATTGGACACTCTAAGGGGTCTGAATCTTGGATGAATGATGGGTGAAAACTATAGGAGCTCAGTAATAACACCAGCAGCAGGCGAACGTGAAGCTGTCTGTGGGTTTGACATCCTCAGAAAGCAAGCTCAGTGGAAGCAAGAGCATGACAGATTCCCTGCTATATCCTCACCGTGGACACAGTGCCTGGGACATTGTAGATGCTCAGTAAATACTGCTCAACGAATGAATGAATCCCCTGAGCTGTCACATTTCATATTCTTCCCTTGACTTGACAGTTTAGCCTTTTCTTTACATTATGTGAACTAACTGGTGTTTTCCCAGTGTAATGCCAGCTTTTTATTCCTTTTGCAATGGCAGCTTCTCTTGCTTGCAAGCAAAGAACCCTATCTGATTATTATTTCCGGAATTGTTACATGTGCCATAATATTTGAAAACACAGCCCTGTGGCATTCTATTCTCCTATAGCAATGTATTTTACCCACTATTGTCACCCTAAATAAGGATGCTGACAGAAAATTCTTCAATTGGGGCATCAAGGAACTATATAATCTCATAGGAGAGAGGTAATTTATTCAGTGCCATACAGGTCCCTGTGAAAAAGACCAGCTACAATATGTGAGGAAGTAGCTTATTTCTACACTGCATTTGACTCATCCTAAACTTGGACCAACTTCCACACGTTTATCCAGGAACAGTCATAAAAACAAAATCAATGCAAACAGCATATGAGTTCACAGGAAATATTAACATTTTCTCAGGAAGAGATGGGATGATTGTTTTCGAGGAACGGTATCAAGATATAAAAACCCGGGCTTCCCTGGTGGTGCAGTGGTTGAGAGTCTGCCTGCCGATGCAGGGGACACGGGTTCGTGCCCCGGTCCGGGAAGATCCCACATGCCGCAGAGCGGCTACGCCCGTGAGCCATGGCCGCTGAGCCTGAGCGTCCAGAGCCTGTGCTCCGCAATGGGAGAGGCCACAACAGTGAGAGGCCTGTGTACCGCAAAAAAAAAAAAAAAAAAAAAAAAAGATATAAAAACCAATAGTGTGCACAGAACCAGTATCAAAGAAATCATACACCTTTCTTGCTTTGATTTTCATCTCCTTGACAGTGGAAAAGGCTGGAGTTGATGTAAAAAGAGTGCCTTAGAGTGATGACGATGACACGTGTTGCCAAGGCAACAATCTCTGAGTAAAGTTTCCTAAGCCTGCAGTGAATGGAACATGGTCTGACTACATGTACCTTTCCCTCAGGAGAGACACAGCCTGGTTTCCTATATTTGGGACATAAAGAAATTACAGCTGTCTGTATGTCAACTATGGGCACTTAAGTATAAGCAAGAAACTTTCCCTTATCCCGGACACATACGCATGGAAAATTTCTTCGACCCAATCCCAAATTCTGGAAACTGGGAAATTTGAGCTATAAAAGCCAAAGGAATCCATACCAGCCTTGTATGGGTTGAGGTTCCAAGGCAGGTTAAAATATAATCTGCATAATACATTAATCACAGTTAAGTGTGGCTGCAAAAAGACCTATACCATTTAACAGATTACCTGTGTCCTTGTGTGTACAACCCATATACCGAGTACACCGCATTTCAAGTAAAGCCTCACAGGTAGTTTTAAAACATGATCCCCAGCACTCACATTATAAGAAATGCTGTTATAATGCATGATTGTTGTGTAGGTTTTGGTGATGTCACTTTGAGGGAAGAAACACCAACCACTTAAAAAACAAAACAAAACAAAACAAAAGTCCATACTCTATTTAGATTTTGTAAGTTTTACTTAATGCTCTTTTTCTGTTCCAGGACCCTATCGGGATATTACACTACATTTAGTCATTATATCTCCTTGGGCTATAATCTTATAGACTGTGATGGTTTCTTAAGCTTTCCCTGTTTTTGAAGACCTTGACAGTTTTGAGGAGTACTTATTAGGTATTTTGTAGAATGTCCCACGATTTGGGTTTGGCGGATGTCTTTCTCATGGTTAGACAGTAATGATAGGTTTTTGGGAGGAAGATCACAGAGGTAAAGTACCATTCTCATCACATCATATCAAGGGTATAGAGTATTAACATGACTGATCCCTGATGATGTTAACCTTGATTACCTGGCCAAGGTGGTGTTTATCAGGTTGCTTCACTGTTAAGTTACCCCTACCTCCCTTTCCATGCTGTGTTCTTTGGAAGCAAGCTGCTAGGTAGAGCTAACACTTAAGGATGGGGAGTTATGCTCCACCTCTTTTTTTTTTTTTTTTTTTTTGCGGTATGCAGGCCTCTCACTGCTGCGGCCTCTCCCGTTGCAGAGCACAGGCTCCGGACGTGCAGGCTCAGCGGCCATGGCTCACGGGCCCAGCCGCTCCACAGCATGTGGGATCCTCCCGGACCGGGGCCCGAACCCGTGTCCCCTGCATCGGCAGGCGGACTCTCAACCACTGCGCCACCAGGGAAGCCCCTACGCTCCACCTCTTTGAGGGCAGAGTAGCTACATAATTATTTGGAATTCTTCTGATGGGAGATTTGTTTCTTCTCCCCCATTTATTTATTTATTCAATCATACAGCAATATCAGTATGGACTTGTATATTTATTTATTCTTTGGTTTATAATTCAATACTATGTTATTTTATTGCTCGAATTGTTCCAGTTTCACCCGTTGAGAATTCTTTCAGTTGGCTCCCATGCCCTCTGACATATCCCCGTTGTTTTGCTGTTTGAACACCAATTACTTTTTCTTTTTTAATACAGAAGGATAGATATCTGTATCTTTGGATGGCTTATCTATGGAACCACTGAGGGACTAGGTTGATTCTTCTAATCCTCAGTAAATATTGAGCTCTGGCATCATTTTACAGTTAATTCAAAGGTTTAAGACTGACGTCATTCACTTCGTCATTCATTCATTGGACAAACTTTGTACAGGGGTTCAGAACTGGGTTACTTTCCTTAAACCATTCCTAGCCCATGATTGGTATTAATTCACATTGAAAGGCTAGGTCTTTCAGAACTAGGCTGACCATCAGAGGTGGCAACGGTGAAGTAAACTCTGCTAGAACGTTAGCCTTTCCAGGGATACTCTCTGCTCCTTTGTACTTCACCTTGTACTTTCAAGTTGTATCTTCACAGTCACTGGTTGGAACCAGTCCACTGGTTATCACCAGTTAGAAGCAATCCACTGGTTATCACTGGTGGAACCAGCTTCCTGGTTGGAGGTCCTGGGGTAATGTAGACAGAATATGGAATCATTCATCCTTGGGGACCCAGGGGAGTTCAGGTGTCCTCTAATTGTGTTAGTTGGGCATAGTACTGAGCACGCAGTGTGTCTACAAGAATGTCTGAAGGGCTATCTTACTAAAAAACTGGATATTTGAGTACATGTTACACTCTAGGCACTAGACAGTCATACATATTTTCTCATCTTATCCTCACAATAATCTTATAGGAAGATATCATTATTCTCTTATTACAGGTGAAGAGATTGAGGCCTGGGAGGTTAAGTCACGTAGCTGCTGAACGGCAGATTGGCATTCTAATTCAAAAGTCTCTCTGCTAGCTTACCCCTCCAGACTGGAAATTATGGCTATATAATATTACAGTTTCCTCAAAGGAAGCATGCTGTGCCAAGTGGGTGCAGTGTGAGCCTTAGGCCTATTTAAGGCCACATGCTTGCTGGCTTGGTTTCGCTCTATTCATAAGAAAGGGCAAAGATGGGTTAGACTTTTCCTCCCATGAGGCTCTGTATTGGTTACAATCAAGCATCTTCTCTTGGGAGTTACCTTAAGAGAAACCCAGAACTGCAAGGTTACAAGGAAACCAAAAGGCACTCTAGCTAAGAAAGCCACGTGATGTTTCCCTCCCCTCCCCAGCAGCTCTCCCAGATGGTCGTTCAGCTCCAGTGAGAGGCTCAGCATTTTCAGAGGTAGCCTATTTCTTCTCTAACCACACTAGAAACTCTTCCTTGTATAGAACAATTGTCTCTCTGTAACTTCTAGGCATGGGTTTTGACTCTCTGCCTTCTGAAGAGGAGCTCTCAGCCTGCTTCCACATGCCAGCCCCATCAGCTTCCTGGACTGTGCGGGGAGTCCGGTTAGCCCTGCATCAGGTACTGCTTATTTTGGGGTGGATCCAAGGGAGCATCCTTCACAGCAAGGCAACCACAGAACTGCAGTGCCAATGTATCCAAAGTCAGCATATTAATACATGCCCGTCTTCTGAGATAGCAAAGATCGAACGTTTACTCGTCATCAATAAATATTAGCTCTTTACTTCCCTTAGGACCTTTACTTCTCTTGATGGGATCACAATCATCCTTTGGTAAACCCTTAAGAGACATTTAGCCCACTGGGTTCATGTAAAGTGCCCCTATGGGTGAAGGTGGAACCGCATACATTTCTAAGTGTCTATCAGATTCAAGGTCCAAAACAAACAAGTCAAGGAAATCTCGGACATGCCTCAGTATAAAAGCAGTCTCTAAGAAGAATGATGGCTTACTGGCAAAAGAGAAGGCAGTTTCGGGCTCCCCTGGTGGCGCAGTGGTTGAGAGTCCGCCTGCCGTTGCAGGGGACACGGGTTCGTGCCCCGGTCCAGGAAGATCCCACATGCCGCGGAGCGGCTGGGCCCGTGAGCCATGGCCGCTGAGCCTGCCCGTCCGGAGCCTGTGCTCCACAATGGGAGAGGCCACAACAGTGAGAGGCCCGCGTACCGCAAAAAAAAAAAAAAAAAAAAAAAAAAGAGAAGGAAGTTTCAAGACTGCCACTGGGAAAGAAAAATGCTATTGGTTTCATTTCCTTCTGATATGAATAGCAGGTGCTCAGACACACTGAGCTGACACACAAGCGTGATGGGGGAAAATACGTAGCTCTACCAACTGCCAGGAGCTGAGAAATAGAAGATATATATATATATATATATTTTTTTTTTTTTTGCGGTAGGCGGGCCTCTCACTGTTGTGGCCTCTCCCATTGCAGAGCACAGGCTCCGGACGCGCAGGCTCAGCGGCCATGGCTCACGGGCCTAGCCGCTCCACGGCATGTGGGATCTTCCCGGACCGGGGCACGAACCCGCGTCCCCTGCATCGGCAGGCGGACTCTCAACCACTGCACCACCAGGGAAGCCCAGAAGATATATTTTTATTCACGTTCTTTTCCCCTTGGGGATCAGATCTTGCGTTTTACGTTAACTTGGCTGGAAGAATTTCACCCATGGAAAGCTACTGTCAGAGCACAAAGAAAGCACCTGAAAATTATCACCACCAATTACCGAATGCCCATGGCGGGAAGTGTGCAGTCTAAGGAACTGAAGTCTGAAGTGTAATAGCTATGTGACTGAACGCCAGCATGTATCTGAAATGCAGAGTTTCAGGCAAAGACTGTATAATGAATGCCCCAACTGCTCTCACAGGAAAGGTCACTGAGCAGGGGAGTGTCAGCCCTGTAACAACTGAACCAAAGTCAACTTTTATTGGAAGAAACATCAGAAGTATACTCCTTCCAGAAATGGTCAGCATGTCATCCTTAGAGGGACCGCTTGTTTGGTTTAATGCCCTGTAGTTGCTATCCTGAAACTATTAATAATTTTTGAACAAGGGGCCCACATTTTTATTTTGCAGGAGATCCCACAAATTATGCAGTCGTCCTGAATGGCTGTGATGCTTTGGGAAGGTCAAGTGGTTTTGCATACTAATCTAAATTAAATATAAGTTTCAATACAGCAAGATAAAGGTTCTTTTTAAAAGTAAAAGGATGGTATTTTTGGTTGAGAAACAGAATCATAAGGTTTTAGAGACTGTGGTAATAGTAGAGAACATGGTTATTATCAAGCAGAACTTGGCCCAAGGTTGTATTATACTGAAATGTTTAGTTGGAGTACAATTTAGAATTGTCTTGACGTTGTCAATATATATGACACAGCTGTGCTTTTGACTATGAACGTTTTCCTCTCTTATTATCGTTTTAAGAAATGTTAACTACGTACCAAGTACAATTCTAGGTACCAGAAATGCAAAGAGGAATTAAGTCAGCCCCTGGCCTCAAGGTCAAGTATCATAGAGGATGGTAAGCTTGGCCAGTGTCTTTTCCATAATTTTAATACCTTGAGCTCCAGATTCAGTCTAGATGGGCTGAATGATCCTCTTCAAATCAAAGAACAACGTGAGAGTATTTAAGGCAAGTATTAAACATCTAATTTTATCTATGGAAAATTAACAATAAAATCCATCTAATCTTTATGAGGCAGTCAGAATTTGAGAACCTTGCTCACTTGCTAAGGTAAAGAAATGCTTCATGATTTGAGGAGAAGCTTACTTCATCTATTTATCTTAAATCAGTTTAACACAAGCCTAATAATTTTGAATGCACTTAACTGGTTCTCTGAATTCAGAGAGGACTGCTTTTTCTATTTGCGTATGAAAAATAATATACCCTCCTTTGATAGCAGAGAAATATCATCAAATTTTTGGATTCTGCATAAAACAAGAGTATTTTGTCCAGAATCAAAAGTTTATTCTATGTTTTTTTTTCCAAATCAGAATTTTAAATAAAAAAGTAATCTCAATATTACATATTGTTACATTCCTGAAAAATTGGAGAAGGCAAAACGTGTATCTGTGTTCAGGTAAAAATGGTGTAAACACATTTCCACCTTTGCTTCCTACATAAGAACTCATAAAATTGAGAAAAAAAAGCCTAGAACCAACCTGATTCACAGAATCCCCCAAAACTTAGAAATTAGAAGCACCAGGGGTCTCTGAAAGTGTGTATATGTGTGTGTATGTGGTGGGGGGCAACTAAGATAAGTACGTTTAAGAAGCAGGCAGATCGGGACTTCCCTGGTGGCTCAGTGATTAAGAATCCGCCTGCCGATGCAGGGGACACTGGTTCGTTCCCTGGTCCGGGAAGATCCCACATGCAGCAGAGCAACTAAGCCCACTTGCCACAATTACTGAAGCCAGCATGCCGCAGTGAGAGGCCCACGTACCACGACCAAGGGTGTGCAGAAATGAAGACCCAGTGCAGCCAGGAAAAAAAAAAAAGGAGCAGGCAGATCATCTCTCCCACTCCCTACCATGGGGCAACTGCCCTTTCTCAATCCTGGCACACATTCAAACACAAACAAATGGAGACTGATTCTCTACAGTGGGTAGAATAGAGGGTCTCTGGACCAGGGGCCATCAGGCACCATGGAGGGCTAGAGATCATTCTGGAAATGAGGAGATTAGGTGGGTGTTAGCTTGCTCCATTCAGAGGCAGCCTCCTTCCCTCACTCAGGTCCCAGAATGCTGGCAGGCAGCCTTTATCCTCCAGGCTGGAGAGATTGGTAGAGTCATTCCTGGGGAATCTTATCAACCCAAGAAGACAAAGATACTGATTATCAGAGGCTCCCCCAACTAAACAACTCAGCCAGATCACTGTACAGTGAAAACCACAGATGACAAGCCCCAGCCACACAGGTAGAGCTTTTAATTATCTTGTTAGTGTCTCACTTTTTGTTTGAAATGGTTTTATTGTGATATTATACACACACCATACAACTGATCCATTTAAAGTACATAATCCAATGTTTTTAGTATATTCAGAGTTGTGCAACTATCACTGCAACCAATATTAGAAGATTTTCATCACCTCCAAAAGAAAATTGTACTTATAAGCAGAACTCTCCATTTTCCCCAATTCCCTCAGCACTAGGTGACAACTAATCCACTTTCTGTTTCTATAGACTCATAGTGGTGCCCTTTTAAGTATGAACAGACAACCGAAGATTACCATAAATCTGAGAAAAGTCACTATTTTAAAAGATAGAGATGGAAAATACAGAAAAAAAACCTAATTGGAGGGAAACTGAGATTATGCATGGAGAAAAAAATGCCGAAATATCCACATCCCAACTATCTTTCATATCCTCAGATAAGTAACTGTAACTATGAAACAAAAGAATATGATACTTAAAAAACAATAAAGACAAGACAGAGGTCTTGGGGAATAAAAATACAATAGTAGAAATGACTCAGTAATAGGGCTGGATGAAAATTTGAGGAAATCTCACACACACAAAAACAGAGCAAAGAAACAAAGAGATGGGAGACAGAGAAAAACAAGAGAAACATAGAAGGCCAGTCCAGCAGTTCTGATTTTCAAATGAGGAAATACAGAGAGAAGAGAGAAAACAGAGGCAAGGAAATCATCAAGAAAATGTCCTAGAAACGAAATCCTCCTACGCTGTTGGTGGGAATGTAAATTGGTGCAGCCGCGATGGCAAAGAGTATGGAGGTTCCTTAAAAAACTAAAACTAGGGGCTTCCCTGGTGGCGCAGTGGTTGAGAGTCCGCCTGCCGATGCAGGGGACACGGGTTCGTGCCCTGGTCCGGGAGGATCCCACATGCCGCGGAGCGGCTGGGCCCGTGGGCCATGGCCGCTGAGCCTGCGCGTCCGGAGCCTGTGCTCCGCAACAGGAGAGGCCCGCTTATCACACACAAAAAAAAAAACAAAAAAAAAAACTAAAACTAGAGTTACCACATGATCCAGCAATCCCACTCCTGGGCATATTATCTGGAAAAGATGAAAACTTTAATTCAAAAGATATGTGCACCCCAGTGTTCACAGCAGCACTATTTACAATAGCCAAGACATGGAAGCAACCTAAGTGTCCATCGACAGATGAATGGATAAAGAAGATGTAGAACATATATACAATGGAATATTACTTAGCCATAAAAAAGGAAATAATGCCATTTGCGGCAACATGTTTGGACCTAGAGATTATCATACTAAGAGAACTAAGTCAGACAGAGAAAGACAAATACCATATGATATCAGTTATACATGAAATATAAAAAAATAATACAAACGAACTTATTTGCAAAATAGAAATAGACTCACAGACAGAAAACAAACTTATGTTTACCAAAGGGGAAAGGGGTCAGGAGGGATAAATTAGGAATATGGTATTAATAGATTCATACCACTATATATAAAATACCTCAAGGATTTACTGTATAGCACAGGGAACTATATTCAATATCTTATAACCTATTATTATAAGATATTGAATATAAGAATCTGAGAAAAGAATCTGAAAAAGAATCTGAAAGTGTGCATGTATATATGTGTGTGTGTGTATGTGTGTGTGTGTGTGTGTGTGTATATATATGGCTGAATCGCTGTGCTGTACACCTGAAACTAACTCAATGTTGTAAATCAACTATACTTCAATTAAAAAAAAGAAAATGTCCTAGATCTAGGGCTTCCCTGGTGGCGCAGTGGTTGAGAGTCCGCCTGCCGATGCAGGGGACACGGGTTCGTGCCCCGGTCTGGGAAGATCCCACATGCCACGGAGCGGTTGGGCCCGTGAGCCATGGCCGTTGGGCCTGCGCGTCCGGAGCCTGTGCTCCGCAACGGGAGAGGCCACAACAGTGAGAGGCCCGCATACAGCAAAAAAAAAAAAAAAAAAAAGTCCTAGATCTAAAAACAAAACAAAAAAGGAAAAAACCAAACCAAAACAAAAAAAGTAAAAGAAACAGAAAATTTCCTAGACCTGAAAGACATGAGTGTGCAGAGTGAAAAGGTCCATTGGATATACTTTACAATGAATAAAAATAAGACCCACTCCAACATACTTTATTAGGACAAAGTGAAGATCTTTAAACTTTCATATAGGAAAAACAATAGGTCACATATAAAGGATCAGGAAGCAGAATGACTTTGAACGTCTCAGTAAAAACCTGGGGAGCCTGAGGCAATGGAATAATGCCTTTAAAAACCTAAAGGAAAACTATTTCCAAAATAAAATCCTACAGCCTGACAAACTGTTATGTGAGTGAGCTAAGCATAAAGACATTTTCAGACATGCACGAACTCAAAAAATTTGCTCCCCACGAGTCCTTTTCTCAAAAAGATACTGGACGATGTACTCCACAAAAACAAGGGAACAATCCCCAAAAGAGGAAGATGTGAGAACTATGAAGCAGGGGAGCCAATACCGGAGACAAAGGTAAAGGAAATTCTCAGGATGACAGTTGTACATCAGGCACAGAGGGCAGACTGAATCAGGTCAGAAGGTCCCAGGGAGAGATGCTTCAGGTGATGACAGTGATGCAATGTCTGATGCATCTGAACCAATTAGGCATGAGATTCAATTAGTAACAAGTATTAGACAAGTAAGTAAACAAAAAAGAACAGAACATCAGTTATTTTGGGGAAAAATACAAGGAAAAGTAATGAGATTTTATAAGGCACAGTTGTAAATAGTGATTATGACATAATAAGGTAAATAACAATCTAACCAAAATTATGATGCAACTCTACTAGGGGGATAGAGGGGTAGAGAAGGGTTAGTGTGGAGGTAGGGGTAATAAAAGGGAGCTATATTATCCTTTTCCAAAATGAGAACAAGAAGTAGAAACACAAGCATTCTGTTTAGAGAGATGGAGAGAAACAGCCAAAAAATCAGATAAAAAGGTGAAAGTGATTGCCTTTGGGAAGGAGGAAATGGGGGTGAGGAGTGGATGGGTTGACGGTTTTCATTAGTAGTAATTGAAGAACTATTTGACTCTAAAGTATATCTTTGATAAAAACTTAAAAAAATATGAAAAAAGCATGAGAACAGTGCCATAAAATATGCATGATATGAAGTAGCATTTATGCTATGATTATAATCATATAACAAATCTGAAAAGAGCTTGACTGGGGTTCACAAAGGCATTAAAAATTGTATTATGGTGGTAGGATTAAGAATAACTGCTTTCTTTTCCAAATTCCCTACACTATAAAGTTCTTATATAACTGTTATAATCAGAAAATGAATTCACAAAGCTGAAAAAGAGTATTCCTTATCATGGACCGAAAATTGGTCAAGAATTAGTTCTATTTTCCAAATCCAAGATCAAGTTATCAAGGAAGGATTCTGGGTGGCTGGTGTTTTCTCTTTTTCTTACTCTTTTTTACTTCCAAGTCAGTATTGGGAATATTATGAACCAACCTTCTAAAAATGATCAGTTAATCAAAGGTAGTGTTTATGTTTAGTTTCTCCACTCAGTACCATGAGTCTCAGATATAGTCTTTGCAATGAGATAAAAATAATTGCTCTGTCAATTTTGAGGAAATGAGAAAAAATATCTCCAAATATCCAAAGTTAATACTGCTCAAATAAAGTTAATCTTTAAAAATTTGTGGTGTGAGACATATGCATTACAATGACTTTTAATTTTAATGTTCAAGAAATGAAATAAAACCAGCTCTGTGGTCTAACTCTGGAGACATCTCACACAACATTCCAAAGATTCCATCAGATTTAAAAATTAAAAATATTAATGCCTTTTCATTGCGAATGTGATACACGATGAAATTTAGTAAACTATCAAACAGGAGAAAATAAGGTAAAAAACCATACCTAGTTCTACAACTCAAAGCTACAAAATCATAAACGCTGCTTGGATGTCTCTGAATGAAAATGAATACTGAAAAAACTTAAATTTCTTTGACTAATATTTACACAAACTTTTCTCTTATCTGTAGGATGCTCTGTTTGAAACCCATTTCCACAGAGGAGGCTTTTAGTTTCAGGGGTAAGTGATCCTGTGGGTGGTATTTTAGTTGAAACAGTCTGAACAATTAAGAAGCAGAAAATCTGTCTCATTAAAAAAAAAATACTGACTTTTTCCTTACAGGCTATGTTTGGTACTACCACTGGTGCCTATACAACTGGCATAGCACCCCGTCTTTGCTAACAGAACCCCCAAATTTTGAGTTTAGGTAGTGGGTGGAGATCAGTAGTCTCAGAGTAGGTAGGCCTCTTTCCAGACTCCTATGCAACAAGAAGTGGTCATGCAATCTACTTCTGACCATGAGTTATTAAGGAGGTCTTTTGGGGCCATGACTGGGAAAGCTCCCCCCAGCTCCCCTACCCATTGGATAAAAGAACAGACCATCACCATATGAAACACCCTCCCTTTTTTTTTGCTTTGTTCTTTCTGTTTCCTTCTTGAATGCATTTCCTGGAGTGAGGACAAGATGTCTAAGGCTGTGGCAGCTACTTTGTGACCATGGGGCAACAATATGGAAAGAGCATGGATCCATGAGAATGTCACTGGGCAGCTGCACCCATCCTGGACTGCACACTTCCAGACTTTATGTCAAATAAATGACAAATCTTCTTTATTATATTTTAAGCCAGTACTGCCCAATGTTTTTTTAGTGTCATGGCATTCATAGGACAGGATAATATTTGTACTGTCCTACAGGGAACATGGAGGAGACTGCTGGCTGCTGAGATGAATAGCCCTTGGGACTTTGGCTCTCCTAGGTCTCCCTCACCACCCTGAAGACTGAGGGGGGAATAAATATCTCTGCTCCTCTTTCTGTGGCTCACCAGTGGGTCTCACCATACAGGTTGGAAAGTTCTAGTTTAAGCTGTGCTTACCAATCAGTATTCTGTTACTTGGGCTGAAAGCATTTCTAACTATTACTGGGCTCACTTCTACTTCTTAATGCAAAGTGACAAGATTTCATAAGATATCTTATACATTCTCTAACAACATATAAATATATAAGAAACACTGAGCTAAGCCTAAATCACATCACATGATTCCACTGACTGGACTATTTGTTATTTAACTTGTTTTCTTTTTTGTCAGTTATGGGGCACTTCCTAATTGGCTAAGGTCACATTTCATGAGATCTTAAAATAGGAAAGCTTTCAAACGATGCAATTGAGAATATAGTCATTATGATTGAAGAACTATAGATTTCTGAGGAAAAAAATTCATTAGTATCTAGAAATTCATTTTATGGGTCAAGTTATTACATTTTTTAATACATTCTTAGGTTTGGGTACACAGTGGCCTTGATAATAACTGACTTTTCTACATTATTGTCATGTATGTTTCTGAGTAAGTCCCTTTAACCAACTCCACTAGTGCTTACCCTACAGGGTTGACAGGTGCATTAAATAAAATAACACCCGTAGAGTGCCTGGTAGACTACATGGTATAGAGTAGGCATCCAATACATGTTCTTAATATTATTATCATAACAAGAAATGTAAAAATTATGCATTAATTAATGGTAGCCATATAACTCATCAATTTTCAAAAATCTTCCATATTTAGTAAAAGACTTTATAAATATTATTAGATAAGTGCTATAAAAATATGAAGCACTCACCATCCCCCAGAATTCATGTAATTATTTCAATCTCAGGCCAGCTCCCAAGTGACCTGCCTTCCTGTCTTAGCAAAGAGGTGCCATGCTCCGGTTATGTCTGAGAACTGTGTGTTCTTCAACAAAAATATCCAGCTCCCTAGTTCTCCAGAGAACATACTGAGAGGATTTTATGTGGGAGCCCCTTGTTTGTTAAGAACTGTTTTTACGTCACTAAGGCACAGAAATTAATTTTAAATCTGCCTCAGCCACAGAATGACACATGGGACCGAATGACAATCAAGGGCAAACTGGGGAACTCTGCTCTCTCAGTGTCTGGAGTGATAAGCTCAAGGCATCTGTCTGCACTTGAAAAGGTAGACGTATTAATTATTGTTACGAATATGGCTAGAAGCAAATGATCAGTATACATCTTCCTGGAATTAAGTTTTTAATAAAACAGCATTTCCCTTTTGGGGATCCCTTCTTAGTTCAACTAAGAATATACACCTCAAATGTTGCATTTGGATAATGAAGAAACATTTTCTGAGCCAGAGAAAGGGACACTACCATTAGGGACATAGAGTTTTTGCTATTTAGTGCCTTCCGGTGCTGCGGGCATCACAGACAGCTCCGGGCAAGTCATCTTTCCTAACTCTGTTCTCCTAACTCACTTTGCATAGATCTTTCATTGAACTGAATACCACTCACCTTCCATTCTATATATTCAAATATGAGAGTTTTTTAAGAGCAAAGATTTTCCATCTTTTCCATTCTCTCTAGCATCTTATATAATGTCCTGTGACTAGAAGGTCCTCCCCAAATGTTTGGGGATATTGAATTAAAGTACGTGAGAATGTGTACTATCGATGTGAACAGACGTGGTAAGGATCCCAGCCTGGGGCACTGAGATGAGGCAATGTCCATTTTTAGGATTTAGATCTGTCTGATAGGCTGGCGGGGCAGGCCCAGTGCATGTCTATTTGCTGAGGGTTGAGGGAGATCTAAGAAAGCAGATGAACTGAGTCACGTCTTAATTATCAGATGATATGTTTAGTTCAGTGGTAGGCTAACCCCAAGGACTCATGCTTTATTCCTAGGGCTAGAGACACAGAGAAAGTCACAGAGTGGGGGATGCTTCCTGATTTACAGCCTCGTGATAAGCTATCAGTCAAAGCAAAAATACAAAGGACTCATGGCAAAATAGACTTTTAAACTCATTCACACCGAACCAGGCACATACTCGTTATGGAGGAATCCATTATTGATGATGTCTATTTTGAAAGAGGGTGCCCTGAACAAGAACAGGAAGTATAGGTCCCAGTACCATTTCTGCTATTAAGTTATGCTGCAACTTCAGAATACTCAGTCGGCAACTCTCTGGGCCTCTCTTAATTTATAGACAAAGAAGTAGAAGCAGATGGAATACAACACATCTAATTGTTCTGTCACCTCCAACCCCTCTAAAATGACAATAAAGGGTTAAAAAAAAGACATAAACTTAAAAAAAGGGCAGAAGATGGGGAGAGGGTAACAGACACAACAGTTTGGAGCCTAGAAGCCACGTAGACAGGTAGTAACTGATTGCAAACCCAAGAGAGCTGAATCCTAAGCCACCAGTGGGGAAAGCAGAGAGACACATAGCCAGGCATATACTCGGGCCCATTCCAGCAGCACGCTGGAAGGCTTTTTTTCCCCTCTGATGAGGACATAGAACAGAGGACATCTGGACCCAGGGACACCAGAGGCAGCTGAGGGAAAAGAGAGTGATGAGGTTGAACATGTGCCTATTAGATGCTGAGACACCCAGCCCTCCTCCCTGCCAAAGGTCCCAGAAGGCTGACAGCCAGGCCTTTCCCCTCCAAGCAAGAAACTGGAAGCATCTTCTATAGGGAATCAGATCAGGTCACAGCAAAGACTGGTGGACACCAACACTGGTTCCACATCAAAGAGTCCAACTGGATGCCCTTTAGTGAAGCTTGGTCAACTCAAATGCTTAAGCTTCCAGTCAGACTTTTAATTTCCCATTCAAACATATGGTTGAGCAACAGGCAAAGATTTCCAGAAATTTGAGGAAAACTTTGAATATGAAAGAGGCAGACCAAAACGAACAGAAAAAGGCAACCCACATGAAAATTGAGACCAAAAGATAAGAGACAAAAATCAGAGCAAAACAAAAAACAAAATCCTGATCTCTTCAGGAGAAAAGAGAAGAAATTTCAACTGTGAAATAAGGAAAGATTGCTAGAAAGGAGACCAGTAAACAAAAAAGATTTTTTTTTTTTACTGAATCTTTTTTCAGTAAACAAAAAAGAATTCTCATAATATATGGCCACAAAAATGAAAACCTCAGTGGAAGGATTAGGAGATAAAGTGGAGGAATTCTCTGAGAGAGTAAAATAGGAAGACAAACAGATGGAAAGAAAGAAAGAAAAGTAAACTGGAAGGACAAATCCAGGAGATTCTATATGCATAAAAGGAGTTGTAGGAAGAAGAAAGGAAGTAGAGGGAGGAAATTTAAAAAGTTACAAAAATTTTCCCAAACTCCAAAGCATGCGTTTGCAGATCAAAAAGGCCTTCTGAGATTGGTGGAAAATAGACCTGAAGCAAAGCCTATTATCATGAACCACTGAGACACTAGGGGGAAACTGAAGAGATAATAAGCTTCTAGAAAAAAACACAGGCCATATACAGAAGATCAGGAATCAGAACAGCACTGCATTTCTCAATGGTAACTGGAAACTAGAAGATAACAGAGCAAAGCCTTCACAGTTAAAAACAACAACAAAAAAGATTTACAGTGTAGAGTTTTATATCAGCTAATCTATCAATCAAGTGTTAGGGTGAGAAAAAAGACTTGTTTGGACATGCAAGGCCTTGAATATTTTGCCACCCATGAATCCTTAGGAAGATACTGGAGGATGCGCTCCACCAAAATGAGGGAGCAAACCAAAAGAGAGGCAGATACAGGATATGCTAAACAGGGGAACCAACACAGACAAGAGTTGATAAGGATCCCAGGATGGTGGAGAAGGGAGACTCCAAGATAGCATATGAACTTCAGGCCCTAGAGGGCAATCCAATCCAGACGGGAGCAAGTCAGAAGGCTTTGGGGGAAACTTCTGTAAGACAGTGAAATTAACAGAACATGATGCATCTAAATAGTTTGGGAAGCAATTAAGACAACTGGTGGAGAGTTTAGGCTTCCATTAAATACAAATACATAGAAAGCTAAGCAAACGAAAGAACAAGATGATTATTACAGAGAAAATAAAAAGTCATACAGAAAAGGAAACCCAAACATAATATTCACATGATTATAATAAAACACTCGATATAGATCTAAGCACAATCATGATATAACTATACTGGAAGACTAGAAGAGTGGGTGGGAAGGACGCATGTTTGTGGTGGGTGTGGAATGGGGAAAAGACAGCTAAATCTTCATCTTCTATAGCGGGAAGTTATTAGCTAATGTCTAAACCTGAAAGATTGAGAAACAGCAATATAAGCATGCTATTTAGAGATACAGAATTAACTGCCAAACAAATCAGCTAAAAGAATTGAAGGTGGTCACAGCTGGGGACAGTAAAGTGTATGGGGAGGTGAACAAGGACCTTCTCTATTTCCTAATAAACTTTATACAACTATTTGACTGTCAAATTCAGTACACAGAATTTTGATATAAAAAAATAAAAGGGCTGGATGACATGATGTCAAAAGGACCCTTCCATTGCCAAAGCTCCATGATTCTTTTAGGGCAAGTTTTGCTACTGGGATTGGAAAAGTTATCAGGAGGATGGGCAGGGAAATTCACTAATGAACTTGGCCTTGGCTTGCCTGCCTTCTCTTCTGTCACAACTCAGTGAGGACAAAGAAAATGGCCAGTAATGGCAAATAGAATTATCAGGACATGAACCCAGATGCACTTACATATAAATAAAGGATAAAACACCTTTTCCCAGACATTAGTGATTAAATACTCAAAAGTATTCTTCCAATGTGATGAGAAACAAACAAAAGAAAAGACAGAGAAACTAACACATATTTTCTCCAGTAGCCATCAGGATGAATTTTCATTTTATCCAAATCCTTTGTTGAGAAAACAAGTCTGGTAGTTTTTAAGGTCTTCTGTGACCTTCCAAACACTAATTTTTAATATGGCTGGCCAGAAAAGTAATGAGCTCCTTCACATCATTATATATTTCATCTTTATTACTTTATCCTTGAAAGCAGGTTATTAAATAATTACATTTTGGATTAATATTATTTTGATTTGAGATTTTATCATTGTCTCCTAATTCCCTCCTTACTCTTACCTAATTCTCCTGTCACCCAGACTATCATGAGCTTCAAGCAAAAGGTGGTTGTGTAGACATGTTTAGTCAGCCAGTGGGGGGGGGGGCGAGGAGGTCCGTTAGTTTCTCCAAAATTAATGAGTCCTCAGCAGCAGGTTTATATTTGTGGACTTCCACGGTGAAATCTTTACCCCAAAGCACAAGTCATCTAAGTTACAGGGAGATAAAGCTGGTTACTGTGGAGATAATTCCACAGATAACAGAAGGATTTAACACAGGGTGCTGGGGATCAACTTCCTTCTAGCCTTGGAAAAAATGAGGTTTGTTACTTTGTGTATATTAGGTGTATTGGAGAATCAAACTCAGGATCCAGGTGTAGACTATATGATGTAAATCTGGGGGTTTTTTTTTGCCAAAAAAAGGCCTGGGTTTGAGGAGGGGAAGCTAAACTAACAGGCATATAATGAAGCTGCTATCAGGCTACAATTTTCTCTGCAGGTGCCCCAGTCACAACTGGAGAAAGATATGACACGGCTCTTAGGTTCTCCTGTAATCCCAGCATGCCTAAAAAGGTCCTAATTTCTAAAATGAGATATTCTTCTCTTGGGAGGCTGGGTAACAAAGCAGGCTTCTGCTTCAGGATTCTGAGGAGTGTTATTCTCCCCCAAACACGTATCATCATTTTCTTGGTGACCTAGTTTCCTGACACAAGAGAAAAGTTGACTAAATCCTTCTCTTCACTCTAAGGAGAATGGAAGTGACACCACACCTCTCCACCAGCCAAAAGTGTGTTTGCTCTAAACTGAGTTTTATTCAGTTGATGAGATGGGGTAGGCTGGGGTCTTGGCAATAAAGTGCTTTGATAGGGCATGGGTGATGGCTATCTTGCCTCCAAATTCTATCAGCTGCTCTATCTCCTGGATTCCCCAGGCTTACAAACCTCTTTGTGGAATTCTTGAGCTGAAGAACCTTTTTATCTATCCCATGTGCCTGGAATTAGCTATGACATTTCTATGAGTATTTATAGAAATGCATCTACTCTAGCGCAGTACCAGGGAAAGTGTTATTGGCTGTCAGACAGACTTGTTGGTAAATATCGGAGTCTCTAATTGCACACAGTATTGAAAAAAATTATGGCTACCTTACATTCCATTATTACCTTGGCATAGTACTAAACTGACTCTACGATTCCTTTTGTAAGAGTCTAGATCAATTCTTGCTCTTGCACGCACACACCATCTTTGTGAAGCTTTGATTTTTTTTTTTTTTTTTTTTTTTTTTTTTGCAGTACGCGGGCCTCTCACTGTTGTGGCCTCTCCCGTTGCGGAGCACAGGCTCCGGACGCGCAGGCTCAGCGGCCGTGGCTCATGGGCCCAGCCGCTCCGCGGCATGTGGGATCTTCCCGGACCGGGGCACGAACCCGTGTCCCCTGCATCGGCAGGTGGACTCTCAACCACTGCGCCACCAGGGAAGCCCTGAAGCTTTGATTTTTGTAATTCTTTTTTTTTTTTTTTTTTTTTTTTTTTTTTTGGCGGTACGTGGGCCTCTCACTGTTGTGGCCTCTCCCGTTGCGGAGCACAGGCTCCGGACGCGCAGGCTCAGTGGCCATGGCTCACAGGCCTAGCCACGCCACGGCATGTGGGATCTTCCCAGACCGGGGCATGAACCCGTGTCCCCTGCATCAGCAGGCGGACTCTCAACCACTGCGCCACCAGGGAAGCCCTGTAATTCTTTTTTGTGAAAGAACTTACTTCTATCTAAGTTTTTGCTCTGTGTGCTCTGGTTGTTATTTATATGCTGTCTCCAGTCTCCTTTGCAATGCTGGGCAAACCACATTCCTCAGGCTCCTTGGACAGGTTCTGACAGTTGAGGACACTGGCAGGAAGCAGGGTGGGCGGAAGAGAGAAGGGTCTCTTATTTTTTTTCCTTCCTTCTTTGGACGATGTCTTTGGAGCCGGTTGTGTCCCTGCCACTATCCCAGCTCTTTAGGTGACGTCCTCCTCCATTGTTCCTGCTCCTAAGGGGGCATCTGGTCCCCACGTGGGGCCCTCCTTCATGAGTCTAGGTTCTGGTGACATGGTAGGGCTCCTGCTAAGAGCTGCTTCCTGCAGTTAGTTATTTACCTGGGTTTCTGCAACTCCCTCCTTTCACTCTTCCAGCCTCCCATGCTCTGTAACCAATTCCATTGCCTAAATTCTCTTTGAAGTTCCAAATGTGTTTTCTGTTTCCTTGACAGAACTCTGACTAATAAAGTACTCCATGAGGGCTTTTTGCCAAAAACAACTATATCTTGCCCCTTACAGTGGGACTTATGGGGAAGCTGCAAGGTGTTAGGGTCTGGAATCACTTGATTATTTGAACAAGTATTTTGAGGCTGCCTACTATGTGCCAAGAGGCATGATAAGTACTTTCCAATTATTATTTCATTTTACCTTTGTAACAACGCTCTGGGGCAGTAGCATCATAATCCATATTTTATAAATGAAGAACCGAGGCACACAAAGGTAAAGTGACTTGCCCAATGTTCGATAGCTAGAAGTGGCAGTTTGAGGACTAATGCCCTAACTGATGATATATAATAGTGAAAGTGAAAGAGAAAAACTTGGCCGGGGCTGGAGGGGTCAAGGAGGTCTGTCTGCAGGTAGGAGTATTCAGAAGAAGAAGCATAAAAGCACAGAGTTTGGAGAGGTCAGATTCAAAATTCAGCATCAACAGGAGGGTTGCAGACACCTTCCAAGGGGCTGGCAGAGCCCCCAGCTGGCATCTGGGTATGGCAGGGAGCTGCCGTGGCCACAGCAGATACTGCAGGCACGTGCTGGCCCTCCCTGGAGGTTATGGTTAGAGAACTGGAATTACTAGCAAGTTCTTGCACCCAACTTTCTTCTCCCTTCATTTTGTAAGTAATGAAGCGTTCTTTTTAACCTTACTGTGTCAACAGAGGATATGGGATTTCCTAAATCAAGCAGAAACATACCTAACAAAAGTCTCTTCTCGATGAAGTTCTGCCATTTACAACAATGTAATGGGTATTATGTAAAGGGTATTATGCCTAGCGAAATAAGTCAGAGAAAGACAAATACTGTATATTATCACTTACATGTGAAATCCAAAAAATAAAACAAATGAATGAATATAATAAAAACAGAAACAGATTCACAGAGAACAAACTAGTGATTACCAGTGGGGAGAGGGAAGGGGGAGGGGCAAGATAGGGGTAGGAGATTAAGAGATACAAACTACCATGTAGAAAATAAATAAGCAACAAGGTTATATTGTACAGCACAGGCAATCTGGCTAATATTTTATAATAACTTTGAATGGAGTATAATCTATAAAAATACTGAATCACTATGCAGTACACCTGAAACTAATATAGAATTTCAAATCAACTATATTTCAATTTAAAAATAAGTCTCTTCTCAATGATCATGTAACAATTTGGAGTCAACCTGTAGAGTTGGAAAATAGAAACGTAAGGAAATAGTTATTTTAGGTCTCTTATGAATTTAACTTAATATGTCATATTTTTAGTGTTTGAACACTAAGAATCTAACATCTTTGAAATGAAAATCTTTACTCAAAATCACATGGAAAAAGAAAAGGCAAAACGGGTAAGAAAGAAGAGAACTTGTGTGGATGTTACTGAATTTCCATTAAAAGCATCATCTAAAAGCCATCTTGTCTGAGATGTGATGATATGGATGAGGGCAGCTGTTGAATGGCTGAGGCTCGTGCCTTATATTCTCTGTCAATGCTGTGCATGGAAATCATGGCTCTACTTTTTAGCCATTTGACCTCAGGAAAGTTAGCTAATATTGCTAAGCAACTCCCATCTGTAAACTGGAGATAACGAAGATAATGACCTTATAGGGTTGCTGTGAGAATTGAGTGACTTGATCCCATGTTAAGAACTTAACACAAACCCTTAATAAGGTCCAATAATTAGCTGTTTTTGTAGTTGTTATTGGATTATTATTGGCGATTTGAAGTATGACTAGTACTATGACAGAGAAGTTCCCATAGGTACCACATTTTTAGTAAGCAAACTTAGCCCAATGACTTCTAGAATAAACATCATAGGTAGATGCTAACATAAGCACAGCACTTTGCCTACTGGAAATACTATAGTTATTAAGCAGCAAAAAACGGCTCAAACACAGGGCCAGAATTCACGTTAGGAAAAAAATCAACCACTGACCATCTGTGCATAACACACACATCAAGGATAAGACCAGAAGTCTTTGGAGACCATGATGAAAGGGGCGGTACAGTGGAAAGAACATGAGGCTTGGACCCCAGAGAACTGTGTGACAGTTTAAATTCTATTAGCAGCCTATGTGACCTTGGATATATCACATAATGCATGTCTCTGCATTTCTCTTTCCTTATCTTTTAGACACATCTGTAAGATAATGGGTCTCTAATATTCTTTGGGATGGCTCTATTTGTATGTCTTTAAATTTGAGTGGTAAGCAATTTGTGGGGAGGTACTTTTAGCTGGAGGCAATGGTTCCACCCTCTCCTAGGTTTGCCATACTCTACAGGCAGGAAGAAAGCGGCACAGAACTTTGCTTGGAACCACTGAGTCAGCCTCTGAGGTCTAGAATGTTGGACCCATCATTTAGGGAGCCTTTGTCAGCCGTCCCTCTATGGGCAAATGACCAGTGGTTTTCCTCTGACCTATCTGCCCTTCTCACAATACACCAAATGTCTTCAGGATGAGTCAACTATTAGAAATAGCCACTAGCAAAACATGAGACTAGACAGAGTGGTGATGTTGGAAAAGGCATCTTTGATGGGGAAAGGATAAATATATTGGAATGCAGTAGGGTTTTCTATCCTTATGCATAATCAAAGCTTCAGCTTTGCTACCAACTGTGCAGGAAATCACAAAAAAGAATTAATATTCATGTGTGTAACCAATATCCACAACATTAAACTAAATTGTTCTTAACTTTGAGATAAAACACATTTGCCTCTGCATTTCTTAGTGCTCAATTTATACCTCCTTTCAAAGGACAGAAGTATTATTAGGAAAGAAAAATTTAAGAATAAAAACTTCAGAATGTAAATCCTGCTATTTGACTGGGAAGCAAGAATCCACCATAGTTTCTTTTTATTCCTATGAGTTGCATGCTCTAACATAAGACTGTTGAGCAGAACTTGAAAATATGTACCCCCACTAAGCAGGTCAAATATATACTTTAAAAAATGATACTATTTTTTCTTTGCTTCCTAGTCAATTTTTGGAGTATGCTTAAAAAAAAAAAAGAATAAATTGCGATTGGGGTTTTTGAAGTCACAAACAATAATCCTTTAAAAAAAGGAATAATTCTAAGAGACAGCAGCTTCCTATTGCAGTATATAATTTAGGTGTGGAGACATCCAGGCACTAACTGACACTTTTCAAACTTAAGGATTCTGAAAAGACTGACAGAATGACAACCACTAGCTGAAGTATTTACAGCGTATTTAAGTGCAGATATGTTTAGTATAATGCGAAGTGGGAAAACAGACCACTCTGCCTTAACAGAAAAATGATTCATAGATAAAGAAAGAGAAAAGCCTAACATGTGAATTATAACATCACTTTTCTTTCCAGGCTATCTGGATTAGGTCTTAAACCTTAGTGGGCCACATGAGACTTAGAATATTGTCTATGTATTACCTCAAGAGACACCACGTAGGACTAGGAGGGCTCTAAAGGAAAAAATGATAGGAACAAAATATGACAACTTCTTTTCAGTTTGCTGGTAAGGTTTCCCTGTTGAATAATTAGGGGTGGGTATGGTGGGGAGGGAAGTAGGGATATGGATTCCCAGGGGTTCGCCTGCCATAACTTCTCTTCAGGGTTCTTTAGCACGTCTGTGCCTTTTTCGCACCTTTTCCTTATGATTTCCATAAGGCAGTCATTAAGATCCAAGGCATGTCTTTGGCTTCTCTTATACATCAAGGCTAAAAGCAGAAATGCCCACAGGAGCAGGCAGGCAAGAGCAGAGGTGAACAAAGCAGAGGTTGCTGACCTGGAGGGTCCATGCTTCTCCCCTCCAGCAGATAAATGCCAGGAAGCAATGGAGCCAAGTGGTGCCAAAGCTAGTGATTTTTCAAAAGGATCTGGCCATTTTAGTGAAACAATATGATTTTAAAATGTTAGTTTCTTTTAAAACATTCTAGGTTCACTCCAGAGGGCAGACAGCAGAAGCAAAAAGAACTACAATCCTGCAGCTTGTGGAATGAAAACCACATTCACCGAAAGACAGACAAAATGAAAAGGCATAAGACTACGTACCAGATGAAGGAACAAGATAAAACACCAGAAAAACAACTAAATGAAGTGGAGATAGGCAAACTTCCAGAAAAACAATTCAGAATAATGATAGTGAAGATGATCCAGGACCTCAGAAAAAGAATGAAGGCAAAGATCGAGAAGATGCAAGAAATGTTTAACAAAGACCTAGAAGAATTAAAGAACAAACAAACAAACAAACCTTTAGCCAGACTCATCAAGAAAAAGAGGGAGAGGACTCAAATCAATAAAATTAGAAATGAAAAATGACAAGTTACAATGGACACCGCAGAAATACAAAGCATCCTAAGAGACTACTACAAGCAACTCTATACCAATAAAATGGACAACCTGGAAGAAATGGACAAATCCTTAGAAAGGTATAAGCTTCCAAGACTGAACCAGGAAGAAACAGAAAATATGAACAGACCAATCACAAGTAATGAAACTGAAACTGTGATCAAAAATCTTCCAACACACAAAAGTCCAGGACCAGATGGCTTTACAAGTGAAGTCTATCAAACATTTAGAGAAGAGCTAACACCCATCCTTCTCAAAATCTTCCAAAAAATTGCAGAGGAAGGAACACCACCCACCTCATTCTATGAGGCCAGCATCACCGTGACACCAAAACCAGACAAAGATACTACAAAAAAAGAAAATTATAGACCAATATCACTGATGAATATACATGCAAAAATCCTCAACAAAATACTAGCAAACAGAATTCAACAACACATGAAAAGGATCACACACCATGATCAAGTGGGATTTATCCCAGGGATGCAAAGATTCTTCAGTATATGCAAATCAATCAATGTGATACACCATATTAACAAATTGAAGAATGAATATCATATGATCATTTAAATAGATACAGAAAAAGCTTTTGACAAAATTCAACACTGATTTATGATAAACACTCTCCAGAAAGTGGGCATAGAGGGAACCTACCTCAACATACTAAAGGCCATATATGACAAACCCACAGCTAACATTCTCAATGGTGAAAAACTGAAAGCATTTCCTCTTAGATCAGGAACAAGACAAGGATGCCCACTCTCGCCACTATTATTCAACATAGTTTTGGAAGTCCTAGCCATGGCAATCAGAGAATAAAAAGAAATAAAAGGAATGCAAATTGGAAAAGAAGAAGTAAAACTGTCACTGTTCACAGATGACATGTTACTATGCATAGATAATCCTAAAGATGCCACAAGAAAACTACTAGAGCTAATCAACGAATTTAATAAAGTTGCAAGGTACAAAATTAATGCTCAGAAATCTCTTGCATTCCTATACACTAACAATGAAAGATCAGAATAAGAGATTAAGGAAACAATCCCATTCACCATGGCAACAAAAAGAATAAAATATCTAGAAATAAACATACCTAAGGAGACAAAAGACTTGCCTGATGATGAAAGAAAGCAAACATGACACAAATAGATGGAGAGATACACCATGTTCTTGGATTGGAAGAATCAATATTGTGAAAATGACTATACCACCCAAAGCAATCTACAGATTCAATGCAATACCTATCAAATTACCAATGGCATTTTTTATAGAAGTAGAACAAAAAATCTTAAAATTTGTATGGAGACACAAAAGACCCCGAATAACCAAAGCAATCTTGAGAGAAAAAAAATGGAACTGGAGGAATCAGACTCCCTGACTTCAGACTATACTACAAAGCTACAGTAATCAAGACAATATGGTACTGGCACATAAACAGAAATATAGATCAATGGAACAGGATAGAAGGCCCAGAGATAAACCCACACACCTATGGTCAACTAATCTATGACAAAGGAGGCAAGGATACAAAATGGAAAATGACAGTCTCTTCAATAAGTGGTCCTGGGAAAACTGGAGAGCTACATGTAAAAGAATGAAATCACAACATTCCTTAACACCATACACAAAAATAAACTCAATATGGATTAAAGATCTAAATGTAAGACAGGGCACTATAAAACTCTTAGAGGAAAACAGAGGAAGAACACTCTTTGACATAAATCACAGCAAGATCTTTTCTACCCACTTCCTACAGTAATGGAAATAAAAATAAAAATAAATAAATGGGACCTAATGAAACTTAAAAGCTTTTGCACAGCAAAGGAAACTATAAAGAAGACGAATAGACAACCCTCAGAATGGGCAAAAATATTTGCAAATGAATCAATGGACAAAGAATTACTCTCCAAAATATATAAACAGCTCATGCAGCTCAATATTAAAAAAACAAACAACCAAATTAAAAAATGGGCAGAAGACCTAAATAGACATTTCTCCAAAGAAGACATACAGATGGCCAAGAGGCACATGAAAAGATGCTCAACATCACTAATTATTAGAGAAATGCAAATCAAAACTACAATGAGGTATTACCTCACAGCAGTTAGAATGGGCATCATCACAAAATCTACAAACAACAAATGCTGGAGAGGGTATGGAGAAAAGGGAACCCTCTTGCACTGTTGGTGTTGGGAATGTAAATTGATACAGCCACTATGGAAAACAGTATGGGGGTTCCTTAAAAAACTAAAAATAGAATTACCATATGACCCAGCAATCCCACTACTGGGCATATACCCAGAGAAAACCATAATTCAAAGAGACACATGCACCCCAATGTTCACTGCAGCACTATTTACAATAGCCAGGTCATGGAAGCAACCTAAATGCCCATCGACAGACAAATGGATAAAGAAGAAGTGGTACATATATACAATGGAATATTACTCATCCATAAAAGGAACGAAACTGGGTCATTTGTAGAGACGTAGATGGACCTAGAGACTGTCATACAGAGTGAATTAAGTCAGAAAGAGAAAAACAAATATTGTATATTAACGCATATATGTGGAATCTAGAAAAATGGTATAGATGAACTGGTTTGCAAGGCAGAAACAGAGACACAGATGTAGAGAACAAATGTATGGACACCAAGTGGGGAAAGAGGGCAGGGGGTGGTGGTGGATGAACTGGGAGATTGGGATTCACATATACATACACTAATATGTATAAACTAGATAACCATAATAAATAAGTAAGTAAGTAAGTAAATAAATAAATTGTATAGCACTCTACCAAAAAAGAAAATTCTAGGTTCACAACATGCTTTTCTCTGGCTTGCATTCCTTTGGCAGGACACCCACTTGATTGTGACAAAGGCTGCTGGTGGGCCAGCCCAGTGGTGTGTAGCTGGTATGGTTTTCTGATGTTCAGCCTAGAGCCCACTCCCCAAGCCTTTTTAAAGACTTTGTGAATTCCCTGTATCAAATCCCTTTCTGCTTAAGATAGAGTGGTTTCTTGTTTTTGCAATTGAACTGGGATGGATAGCAAAATATAAGATATCAAATCACAATTTAGAGATACAATGCCACAGAAGATTTATTTCAAATAATTCTCTTCAAAAAAAAGGGGGGGGGGGCGGAAATATCATAGATAACACTGATGCTTTTCTCAGCTAAATATACATGTTAACCACTGTCAGCATAAATAAAAGTACCAAGAGTTATACCATAGCCCTGGAGCATGCAGAGGTAGCTTGCTCCCAAGCCGGCCAGAAAGGATTGGGAGTCAGAAGGAACTCTGATTCAGATCCTGAAGGAACCTTATGAATACCCAAGAGGTGAATACCTCTGGCCAAGAGACTGAATACTTAATCAAAACCACTGCCACCAAAAACAAACAAACAAAACCCTTTTATTTTTGTGCTAAAAATTCTAGTAAATAATTTTATACATATCCAACTATCTGCCCTGATAATGAGAACAGTAGCAAATGGTAAGAAACCACCGCAGCTTCACATGAGAATTGGTTTTGACCTTGCAAAGCATTTCCTGCAACTTTCCAGCCATCTTTCGAGCTGCTATTTATATTTGAGAGCAAAACAACAGCCTTCAGCTGTACCGTACAGATAGGAATAACTGTTGCTTGATAAATTTACATAACAAATTTGAACATTCAAGGTACACATTCATTTTAGGTATAAGTCACTTTAAATTCTTCTAATTTGAGGAAGCTAACCAAATTACTTTTACAGTTCAGGTGAGTTGAATAATTTACAATGGAGCCTTATTTGTTGGTCCTACAGCAGGGCTATCCAAACGGAAGCCTAGCCAAGATTTGTGATTCACCTTGTCATTTGCTCTTCTTTTCTAGACCTAGATGGGCTGTCTCACCTGCTACCACCTAACCTGTATCTAGCCAAGAGAGAAGGGAACAGCAACAAAAAGAGAATTTCTAGAACCTCCAACTACCAAAACTTAACTTGCCAAAAGACCAAGCTAGAATTTATAAACATGCATACATTAAAAATGAATCTACCATATTGAGTCCTCTTTCTGGAAGTGAACCAAGTTGCTAGGGTGGAGGGGGAAATGACTTACAGTATAAAAAACATTTCACCTGCACAAATTTGATCTTGATTCTTGAGAGCTGACTTATGACAAGAACCAGTTCAACATTTAACAGATAATTTTTGAGAATGTATATACACAATTATCCCTGACCTGTAATTGAAGCTAGTTACAAAAGTGCATATATAAACATAGAAAAAATAGCTAATCCCACAATGTTGTGACCTCTTTGTAGAGGTACTTTCTATTACTAGAACCAATGTTTCAGAATATTTTGTTAAAAAAAAAAATAACAAATTAACTTGCTATCTAAGAAACTTCAGTACCCCTCCCCAATATTCAAATTCACTTTAAATGTTTGAGAGTCCCTATATTAGTTTCCTATTGCTGCTGTGACAAACTGTCATAAACTTAATGTCTTAAAATAAGACCAATTTATTATTTTATAGCTCTGGCAGTTAGAAGTCCTAAAATTCAAGGGGTTGGAAGAACTGTGTTCCTTTGTGGATGATCTAAGGGAGAATCTGTTTCCTTGCCTGTTTTGGCATTTAGACTCTACCTGCATTCCTTGACTCATGCCCCATCCTCCACCTTCAAAGCCAACAGTGTAGCATCTTCAAATCTCTCTCTCTCTGACCTCTGCTTCTGCCATCACATCTCCTTCTCTGACTCTAATCTTCCTGACTTCCTCTGACAAGGACCCTGTGATTACATTGGGCCTATCTGCATAATTCAGGATACTCCTCCCATCTCCAGACCTTTAACTCAGTCATACTGGCAAAGCCCTTTTGCGACAGCCTCTTCAATAAGTGGTGCTTGGAAAACTGGATAGCTACATGTAAAAGAATGAAATTAGAACACTCCCTAACACCATACACTAAAATAAACTCAGAATGGATTAAAGACCTAAATGTAAGGCCAGAAACTATCAAACTCTTAGAGGAAAACATAGGCAGAACACTCACTCTATGACATAAATCACAGCAAGATCCTTTTTGACCCACCTCCTAGAGAAATGGAAATAAAAACAAAAATAAACAAATGGGACCTAATGAAACTTCAAAGCTTTTGCACAGCAAAGGAAACCATAAACAAGACAAAACACAACCCTCAGAATGGGAGAAAAAATTTGCCAATGAAGCAACTGACAAAGGATTAATCTCCAAAATTTACAAGCAGCTCATGCAGCTCCATATCAAAAAAACAAACAACCCAATCCAAAAATGGGCAAAAGACCTAAATAGACATTTCTTCCAAGAAGATATACAGACCTGCCAACAAACACATGAAAGCATGCTCAACATCACTAATCATTAGAGAAATGCAAATCAAAACTACAATGAGATATCATCTCACACCAGGCAGAATGGCCATCATCAGAAAATTTATAAACAGTAAATGCTGGAGAGGGTTTGGAGAAAAGGGAACCCTCTTGCATGGTTGGTGAGAATGTAAGTTGATACAGCCACTATGGAGGTGCCTTAAAAAACTAAAAACAGAACTACCATATGACCCAGCAATCCCACTACTGGGCATATACCCTGAGAAAACCATAATTCAAAAAGAGTCATGTACCACAATGTTCACTGCAGCTCTATTTACAATAGCCAGGACATGGAAACAACCTAAGGGTCCATCGACAGATGAATGGATAAAGAAGATGTGGCACATATACACAGTGGAATATTACTCAGCCATAAAAAGAAATGCAACTGAGTTATTTGTAGTGAGGTGGATGGACCTAGAGTCTGTCATACAGAGTGAAGCAAGTCAGAAAGATAAAAACAAATACCGTATGTTAACACATATATATGGAATCTAAAAAAAAAATATATATATATATATATATATATGGTTCTGAAGAACCTAGGGGAAGGACAGGAATAAAGATGCAGACATAGAGAATGGACTTGAGGACATGGGGAGGGGGAAGGGTAAACTGGGACAAAGTGAGAGAGTGGCATGGACATATATACACTACCAAATGTAAAATAGATAGCTAGTGGGAAGCAGCCGCATAGCACAGGGAGATCAGCTCGGTGCTTTGTGACCACCTAGAGGGGTGGGATAGGGAGGGTGGGAGGGAGAGAGTTGCGAGAGGGAGGGGATATGGGGATATATGTATACGTACAGCTGATTCACTTTGATATGCAGCAGAAACTAACACAACATTGCAAAGCAATTATACTTCAATAAAGATGTTAAAAAAAAAAAGGCCCTTTTGCTATATAAGGTAACAGCGTCACAGATACCAGGGATTAGGATGTGGACAATTTGCGGGGGCTGTTATTCTATCTATCAGTAGTTACTAAGGTCACTCATACGGAAAGAAAATATTCAGATACTTTGTAACTATTTGTGTAAATATTAACCAGGAGTGCTTGCTTAAAATATCCACTCATACGATTATTAAAATAAAAATGATGAAAGATTCATCTTCTTCCACAGAGTGAAGTACATAGTTTCTACAGGACATAATGATTAACTGTACAGAAAAATCAGGAGGGTTTTCCCTCCTGTCACAGTAAATATCCAGCATTTTCTCTCTTTCTGTTACAGGGCAGGCGACGGTCCCAACCTGGTTGTTAGGGATGACTTGTTCTCATTCAGAGATACTGGCTAGCTGTGATGTTAGTGTGGTAATAGCCCACTGGTAGTTTGAGTGCACTAAGTATTACCTGCTTGAATAAAGCGTAGTCCTGTCGTGTGGATAATGTTCATTGACGTACAAGGAAGAAGATGAAATTGTGGTCGCCAAGGAAGCAGCTTCAAACAGCGATGGAGTGCTAGGCACCAGGTCTGGCCTGTGTCGGGATCCCAATGCTGGGTGAGAAAAAGCAAAACAAACACTCATGAATCTCGGTAAGAAATGCTGCTTTAGTGTATATAATAATTTAAATGAGTCAAAGGCATTCATTCTACATATCAGGCTGCAAATTAAATTATGAAATAACTGTGCTCTTCTGAACTACAGCAGAAATGTAAAATAGCTTCTTGCAAACAGGTAAAACAGAAAGGAAATTGCATTAATTTACAAAATGGCTTATGGGAATGCCATTATGAATGTTCTTTTAAAAACCTAATAAAGTGATTTACTGTTTTGAAAGATGACATAAAAACTCCTAGGAGCTTAAGGAGATAATTCGACAGAGATTAAAAGGATGACTGGCAAATGTATAAACAGACAGTGAACTTGCTTTCCTCTCCCGAGGCTATGCCCATATCTGTGATTCTCAGTGCAGATCTAAGAACTCAGACTTGTTAAGAGCCAAGAAACAAATGCTTCACAGACTAACAGCCAGCTATACCTTAACCCTATTTGAGCCCATACACGTCTTTGAATATTATCCACAGCTCTTCTTGACATTATATTCTAACAGCAAGGCTGCCTTTTTAAAAATGAGAAAACTCTTATTTTTCTTTAAAATGTACGTACCTATGAAAATACTTATGCAGGAGCCCTCCCTCATCAGGAAAGTGGAACAGTCAAGGCTGAGCAGTGACCCAGCCTACTCTCTCTATGTGGATTTTTTTTTTTTTTTGAGAGTTCAATCTGGATTTTTTTTTTTTTCTGGATCATTTTTACTCATCCTATCCTAAACTTTGGACAAATTCACATTCATTATTGGTCAGCTTGTCAGAGACAGTATTTTGTTGAAAGGTCCAGCCACACAGAACAGAACTCCTTTAAACAGAGACATGCATGTTCCCAGAGATGGAACATTGTGGATGAATCCTGTCTTTAAAGTTCTATAGTTGGGCTCAAGCTGATTTATTTTTCACCAGTGGAGATATTTTATAATTTTATGGAACTACAGCTGACCTATAACAATGTATTAGTTTTAAGGTATACAACGTAGTGATTAGATTTATGTATATATTGTGAACTGATCATCACAGTAAGTTGAGTTAACATCCTATCACCACAGTTACAGCATTTTTTTCTGGTGATGAGCATTTTTAAGATCTCCTCTCTTAGTAACTTTCAAACATGCAATCCAGTATTATTAGCTCGTGTCACCATGCTGTACTGTGGATTCTTTTTTTTTGCGGTACGCGGGCCTCTCACTGTTGTGGCCTCTCCTGTTGCAGAGCACAGGCTCCGGACGCACAGGCTCAGTGGCCACGGCTCACAGGCCCAGCCGCTCCGCGGCATGTGGGATCTTCCCGGACTGGGGCACGAACCCGTGTCCTTTGCATCGGCAGGCGGACTCTCAACCACTGCGCCACCAGGGAAGCCCATGTACTGTGGATTCTTTTCAATCACTTCCCCAAACTAAACTAAAACAGATGATAATAAATACAATATAACTTTACGGTGTTTCTGGTATTCCTTTATAGGCACAATAGGCTCAAAATTGTGTACTGTCAGGGAGTGAACGAATGGAGATTGATCCTAATAGGCACTATCATGTGAGTGTGACGTTTGGATTTTGGACTTGGAGGGAAATAGATGGAGAGGTGGGGCGAGGCGTGGAGGGAGAAGGGGGCAAGCACAGAAGGTCTGGACTCTGGACTAGGAATCCAGACACACATTAAAATGTATGAGATGGTGCAGCTCTGCATCTGATTCAGATCAAAATAAAGAACTGCCATGATGAATAACAGATGATAATCATATAAAAACACAAGTGACAACATGCTCAACATGCAAAAGTCAGAAAGGCTTCCATACGACAGTTGGCTAGCAATCTTCAATATACTTGATCCCACCTTCTCATTAAATACAGAGAAAAATATGAAAACTCTCAGTAACATAGAAAACTGAATCTGAAAAATAACCTCACATCAGATTCCAATGAATCACTACTAAATATAAGGCGGATAGAGCTAGACTGAGAACAGCTAATGCAGACTCAGGTCTTGGGCATCCTCAGCCTGATTTCATAAACCAGAGGCTCGCTGAGTGACAGAATACAGAAAAACACTACCTGTCCAGTGACTTGGGCCCAGGTCAGACAGCACCCAAACACTGGGTAGCTGACCCTTAGGAGCAGTTCTTTGAAGTAGAGAACTGTTTCCTTATGTGCCCATACTCTTCAGTTTTTTTTTTTTTTTTTTTTTTTTTTTTATTTTTTGCGGTAGGCGGGCCTCTCACTGTCGTGGCCTCTCCCCTTGCAGAGCACAGGCTCCGGACGCGCAGGCCCAGCAGCCACGGCTCACGGGCCCAGCCGCTCCGCGGCATGTGGGATCCTCCCAGACCGGGGCACGAACCCGTGTCCCCTGCATCGGCAGGCGGACTCTCAACCACTGCGCCACCAGGGAAGCCCACTCTTCAGTTTTTTAAAATAACTAGTGTGGTGGGCAGAATCCTAGGATGACTCTCAATGACCTGTACCCTTGTATAATCTCCCTTTGAGTGTGGGTGGAAGCTGTGAGAATGATGAGATATTACTCCTGTGATTATCTTATGTGGCAAAAGGAATCTTGCAGATGTAATTAAGGCCACTAATCAGTTAACTCTGAGTTAGTCAAAGGGAAGATTATTCAGGTGAGCCTGGACTAGTCATGTGAGCCCTTTAAATTTGTGTCTAGAGGTCAGAGATGGTGATGGCAGAGATTCCAAGTGTAAGGGGGGATTGACCTGCAAGAAATTCTCCGTCTGAAGATGGAGGGGGGCTGCATGGCAAGGAATGAGGATGCTCTCTAGGGGCTGAGCCTGGCCCACAGCTGTTAGACAGCAATGACATGGGACTTCAGCTCTACAACTGCAAGGAAGTGAATTCTGCCAACAACAGGATGAGCTTGGAGGAGGATTCTTCTCCAGAAACTCCAGATGAGAACTCAGCCAGCTGACACCTTGATCCCAGTTTTTGAGACCCTGAAAAGCTGTGTTGGAGAACCCAGGTAAGCCTTGCTAGTCTCTGACTTATAGAACTGTGAGCTAATAAATGGAAGTTATAATAAGCTGCTAACTAACTTTCTGATAATTTGTCACATGGCAAAAGAAAACTAATACAACCCAGACATACTGAGAATGATAGAAAACAAATGATTAAAAACTGGAGGGAAATTTGGTAATGACTTGGTGCATTACGAAAGGGGAAGTCCCCAAGTATAGAGCATTATGGAAAGGCCGAACCTTGCAGCAAACTTTGTAGATGCAGAGAATTATCAAGATAAACTCATTTAAAAATAGTACGTTAACAGTTTCAAAGAATATGCTCAATAGGTTTTTCTTCAAACTTAAGAGACTTTTTCTGGTGAAGTACCTTTAGATCTAAAGCAATGGGTCCAATAGTTCAGTTGAAAAAAGCATAATTTGTGCACTGCTTCCTATGTTTCCAGATTTTCTAGATGCTGTGTAGTGTATTTATTATACTTATCCCTAAGATTAACAACCGGACTCACGGCTTAAACTTTAGAAGCAATACATACATTTTTATTGAGGTATAGCCGATAGAAGTCATAATGAGCACACTATTTGAAAGTTTAACTATCACAGTTTAAAAATAAGTTTATCCTAGAAAATTAGGCAGTGTGGTAGGGAGATGCCAATGCAGGGACGTTTAGGGAAAGAGGTGGATGCCTGTCAGAAACTGGAGCCATCAACTCAGAGAGAGGAGCAAGGGCAATTCAGTAACTCTAGCTGAAATCACTAAATCTGCATAAAAGTTGGTTTATAAGATGAGAAAGAAACCCAACATGGCAGATATGGATAAGTGCTGCAGAAGGGAAAAGGATGAACACACTATTCTAAAGATTGAGGAAAAGAAAATCCCAGAAGAGATCTAATCTTCTACAGGAAATAAAAGAAAATTTTGGGAAATGCTGGCATTCCCAAAAGAATATACTGATAATAAAATCTAAAATGTCATTTCCTCTTATAGGATTAGAAGAGAAAATCCAAATGATCAACTCGATAGAGAAAAATATTTGATAAAATGCAACACTCATTCCTGATAAAAACTTTAGAAACTAGGAATAAAAAGAAACTTCCTTGACTTGATTATGGGCATCAAATACAGCAAAATTCTTTCTCAGCAGTGAAACATTAGAAGCATTCCCTTTAAAATCAGGATGAGGCAAGGCCGCCCACAATCACTACTTCTGTTCATCATTCTACCAGAAGTCCTACTTAGCAAGTAAGAAAGAAAGAAAAAAAGAAGTGAGGTCTATGCAGTAGCAACAAACAGCCAGAAAAACCAAACCTTAAAAATATACTACCTGGGGAGAGACCTTTAAGATGGTGGAGGAGTAAAACATGGAGATCACTTTCCTCCCCACAAATACATCAGAAATACGTCTACATGTGGAACAACTCCTACACAACACCTACTGAATGCTGGCAGAAGACCTCAGACTTCCCCAAAGAAAAGAAACTCCCCACGTACCTGGATAGGGCTAAAGAAAAAAGGAAAAACAGAGACAAAAGAATAGGGATGGGACCTGCACCAGTGGGAGGGAGCTGTGAAGGAGGAAAGGTTTCCACACACTAGGAAGCCCCTTCACTGGCGGAGATGAGGGGTGGGCGGGGGAAGCTTCGGAGCTGCGGACGAGAGCACAGCCACAGGGGTGCGGAGGACAAAGCGGAGAGATTCCCGCACAGAGGATCGGTGCCGACCAGCACTCACCAGCCCGAGAGGCTTGTCTACTCAGCCGCTGGGGCGGGCGGGGCTGGGAGCTGAGGCTTGGGCTTTGGTTGAAGCGCAGGGAGAGGACTGGGTTGGCTGCGTGAACACAGCCTGAAGGGGGCTAGTGCACCACGGCTAGCCGGGAGGGAGTCCGGGAAAAAGTCTGGACCTGCCTAAGAGGCAAGAGACCATTGTTTCGGGGTGCGCGAGTAGAGGGGATTCAGAGCACCGCCTAAACGAGCTCCAGAGATGGGCATGAGCTGCAGCTATCAATGTGGACCCCAGAGACGGGCATGACATGCTAAGGCTGCTGCTGGAGCCACCAAGAAGCCTGTGTGCAAGCACAGGTCACTATCCACACCTCCCCTCCTGGGAGCCTGTGCAGCCCGTCACTGCCAGGGTCCCGTGATCCAAGGACAACTTCCCTGGGAGAACACATGGTGCGCCTCAGGCTGGTGCAACGTCACGCCGGCCTCTTCTGCCGCAGGCTCGCCCTGCATCTGTACCTCTCCCTCCCCACAGACCTGAGTGAGCCAGAGCCCCCAAAACAGCTGCTCCTTTAACCCCGCCCTGTCTGAGTGAAGAACAGACGCCCTCAGGCAACCTACATGCAGAGGCGGGCCCATATCCAAAGCTGAACCCCAGGAGCTGTGCGAAGAAGGAAGAGAAAGATAAATTTCCCCAGCAGTGTCAGGAGCAATGGATTAAATCTCCAAAATCAACTTGATGTACCCTGCATCACTGGAATACCTGAATAGACAACGAATCATCCCAAAATCAAGGCACTGGATTTTGGGAGCAACTGTAGACTTGGGGTTTGCTTTCTGCAACTACTTTGTTTCTGGTTTTATGTTTATCTTAGTTTAGTATTTAGAGTTTATTATCACTGGTAGATTTTTTTTTATTGATTTGGTTGCTCTCCTCCTTTTTTTTCTTAATATAGATATACATATATTTTTCCTTTTTCTCTTTTTGTGAGTGTGTATGTGTATGCATCTTTCTGTGATTTTGTCTGTATAGCTTTGCTTTTACCATTTGTCCTATGATTCTGTCTGTCTTTTTTTTTTTTTTTTTTAGTATACTTTTTAGCGCTTGTTATCATTGGTGGATTTGTTTTTCGGTTTGGTTGCTCCTCTATTTATTTTCTTTTTTTTTAATTACTGTTTAATTTTTTAATTTTTAATAATTTTTAAATTTTTTATTTTAATAACTTTATTTTATTATTTTTTTCTTTCTTTCTTTTCTTCTCCCTTTTCTTCTGAGCCATGTGGCTGACAGGGTCTTGGTGTTCTGGCCAGGTGTCAGGCCTGTGCCTCTGAGATGGGAGAGCCAAGTTCAGTACACTGGTCCACCAGAGACCTCCCTGCTGTACGTAATATCAAGCTGCGAAAGCTCTCCCAGAGATCTCCATCTCAACGCTAAGACCCAGCTCCACTCAACGACCAGCAAGCTAAAGTGCTGGACACCCTATTCCAACCTAGCAAGACAGGAACACAACCCCACCCATTAGCAGAGAGGCTGCCTAAAATCATAATAAGGTCACAGACACCCCAAAACACACCACTGGACGTGGTCCTACCCACCAGAAAGACAAGATCCAGCCTCACCCACCACAACACAGGGACCAGTCCCCTCCACCAGGAAGCCTACACAACCCACTGAACGAACCTTAGTCAATGGGTACAGACACGAAAAACAACAGGAACTATGAACCTGAAGCCTGTGAAAAGGAGACCCCAAACGAAGTAAGTGAAGCAAAATGAGAAGACAGAGAAACACACAGCAGATGAAGGAGCAAGGTAAAAACCCACCAGACCAAACAAATGAAGAGGAAATAGGCAGTCTACCTGCAAAACAATTCAGAATAATGATAGTAAAGATGATACAAAATCTTGGAAATAGAATAAAGAAAATATAAGAAACGTTTAACAAGGGCCTAAAAGAGCTAAAGAGCAAACAAACAATGATGAACAACACAATAAATGGAATTAAAAATTCTCTGGAAGGGATCAATAGCAGAATAACTGAGGCAGAAGAATGGATAAGTGACCTGGAAGATAAAATAGTGGAAATAACTACTGAAGAGCAGAATAAAGAAAAAAGAATTGAGGACAGTCTCAGAGACCTCTGGGACAACATTAAACACACCAACATTCGAATTATAGGGGTCCCAGAAGAAGAAGAGAAAAAGAAAGGGACTGAGAAAATATTCGAAGAGATTATAGTTGAAAACTTCCCTAATATGGGAAAGGAAATACTTAAACAAGTCCAGGTAGCACAGAGAGTCCCATACAGGATAAATCCAAGGAGAAACATGCCAAGACACATATTAATCAAACTTTCAAAAATTAAATACAAAGAAAAAATATTAAAAAGCAGTGAGGGAAAAACAACAAATAACATACAAAGGAATCCCCATAAGGTAACAGGTGATCTTTCAGCAGAAACTCTGCAAGACAGAAGGGAGTGAAAGGGCATATTTAAAGTCATGAAAGGGAAAAACCAACAACCAAGATTACTCTACCCAGCAAGGATCTCATTCAGATTCAATGGAGAAATTAAAATCTTTACAGACAAGCAAAAGCTAAGAGAATTCAGCACTACCAAACCAGCTTTACCACAAATGCTACAGGAACTTCTCTAGGCAGGTAAGAAAGAGAAGGAAAAGACCTACAATAACAAATGCAAAACAATTCAGAAAATGGTAATAGGAACATACATATCAATAATTACCTTAAATGTAAATGGATTAAATGCTCCAACCAAGACACAGACTGGCTGAATGGATAAAACATCAAGACCCGTATATATGCAAGAGACCCACTTCAGACGTAGGGACACATTCAGACTGAAAGTGAGGGGACAGAAAAAGATATTCCATGCAAATGGAAATCAAAAGAAGCTGGAGTAGCAATTCTCATATCAGACAATATAGATTTTAAAATAAAGACTATTACAAGAGACGAAAAAGGACACTACATAATGATCAAGGGATCAATCCAAGAAGAAGATATAACAATTGTAAATATCTATGCAGCCAACATAGGAGCACCTCAATACATAAGGCAAATGCTAACAGCCATAAAAGCAGAAGTCGACAATAACACAATCATAGTAGGGGACGTTAACACTCCATTTTCACCAATGGACAGATCATCCCAAATGAAAATAAATAAGGAAAAACAAGCTTTAAATGACACATTAAACAAGATGGACTTAACTGATATTAATGGGACATTCCATCCAAAAACAACAGAATGCACTCTCTTTTACTTTTTTCTTTTTAACATCTTTATTGGAGTATAACTGCTTTACAATGGTGTGTTAGTTTCTGCTTTATAACAAAGTGAATCAGCTTTACATATACATATATCCTCATATCTCCTCCCCGTTGAGTCTCCCTCCCACCCTCCCTATCCCACCCCTGTGCTCACAAAGCACCGAGCTGATCTCCTTGTGTTATGCAGCTGCTTCCCCCTAGCTATCTATTTTACATTTGTTAGTATATATAGGTCCATGCCACTCTCTCCGTCCCAGCTTACCCTTCCTCCTCCCCGTGTTCCCAAGTCCATTCTCTACACAGAATACACTTTCTTCTCAAGTGCTCATGGAACATTCTCCAGGATAGATCATATCTTGGGTCACAAATCAAGCATTGGTAAATTTAAGAAAATTGAAATCGTATCAAGAATATTTTCTGACCACAACGCTATGAGACTAGATAGCAATTACAGGAAAAAAATCTGTAAAAAATACAAACACATGGAGGCTAAACAGTATACTACTAAATAACCAAGAGATCACTGAAGAAATCAAAGAGGAAATCAAAAAATACCTAGAAACAAATGAGAATGAAAACACGATGACCCAAAACCTATTGGATGCAGCAAAAGCAGTTCTAAGAGGGAAGTTTATAGCAATACAATCCTACCTCAGGAAACAAGAAACATCTCAAATAAATAACCTAACCTTAGATCTTAAACAATTAGAGAAAGAAGAATAAAAAACCCCCAAAGTTAGCAGAAGGAAAGAAATCATAATGATCAGATCAGAAATAAATGAAAAGAAAAGAAGGAAACAATAGCAAAGATCAATAAAACTAAAAGCTGGTTCTTTAAGAAGATAAACAAAATTGATAAACCATTAGCCAGACTAATCAAGAAAAAAAGGGAGAAGACTCAAATCAACAGAATTAGAAATGAAAAAGGAGAAGTAACAACTGCCACTGCAGAAATACAAAGGATCATGAGAGATTACTACAAGCAACTATAGGCCAATAAAATGGACAACCTGGAAGAAATGGACAAATTCTTAGAAAGGCACAACCTTCTGAGACTGAACCAGGAAAAAATAGAAAATATAAACAGACCAAGTACCAAGTACTGAAATTGAGACTGTGATTAAAAATCTTCCAACAAACAAAAGCCCAGGACCAGATGGCTTTATAGGTGAATACTATCAAACATTTAGAGAAGAGCTAATACCTATCCTTCTCAAACTCTTCCAAAATATAGCAGAGGGAGGAACACTCCCAAACTCATTCCACGAGGCCACCATCACCCTGATAGCTAAATCAGGCAAAGATGTCACAGAGAAAGAAAACTACAGGTCAATATCCCTGATGAACATAGATGCAAAAATCCTCAACAAAATACTAGCAAACAGAATCTAACAGCAGATTAAAAGGATCATACACCATGATCAAGTGGGGTTTATCTCAGGGATGCAAAGATTCTTCAGTAAATGCAAATCAATCAATGTGATTAAACCATATTAACAAATTGAAGGAGAAAAACCATATGATCAACTCAATAGATGCAGAGAAAGCTTTCGACAAAATTCAACACCCATTTATGATAAAAACCCTCTAGAAAGTAGGCATAGAAGGAAGTTACCTCAACATAATAAAGGCCATATTTGACAAATGCACAGCTAACATTGTTCTCAATGGTGAAAAACTCAATGGTGAAAAACTGAAAGCATTTACACTAAGATCAGGAACAAGACAAGGTTGTCCACTCTCACCACTACTATTCAACATAGTTTTGGAAGTTTTAGCCACAGCAATCAGAGATGAGAAAGAAATAAAAGGAATCCAAATCAGAAAAGCAGAAGTAAAGCCGTCACTGTTTACAGATGACATGATATTATACATAGAGAATCCTAAATATGCCACCAGAAAACCACTAGGGTTAATCAATGGATTTGGTAAAGTAGCAGGATACAAAATTAATGCACAGAAATCTCTTGCATTCCTATACACTAATGATGAAAAATCTGAAGGAGAAATTAAGGAAACACTCCCATTTACCATAGCAACGAAAAGAATAAAATACCTAGGAATAAACCTACCTAAGGAGACCAAAGACCTGTATGCAGACAACTACAGGACACTGATGAAAGAAATTAAAGATGATACAAATAGATGGAGAGGTCACCATGTTCTTGGATTGGAAGAATCAACATTGTGAAAATGACTATACTACCCAAAGCAATCTACACATTCAAAGCGATCCCTATCAAACTATCAATGGCATTTTTCATAGAACTAGAACAAAAAAGTTCACAATTTGTATGGAAACACAAAAGACCCCGAATAGCCAAAGCAATCATGAGAAAGAAAAATGGAGCTGGAGGAATCAGGCTCCTGGACTTCCAACTATACTACAAAGCTACAGTAATCAAGACAGTACAGTACTGGCACAAAAACAGAAATATAGATCAATGGAACAGGATAGAAAGCCCAGAGATAAACCCACGCACATATGGTCACCTTATTTTTGATAAAGGAAGCAAGAATATACAATGGAGAAAAGATAGCTTCTTTAATAAGTGATGCTGGGAAAACTGGACAGCTACATGTAAAAGAATGAAATTAGAACACTCCCTAACACCATACACTAAAATAAACTCAAAATGGAGTAAAGACCTAAGTGTAAGGGCAGACACTATAAAACTCTTAAAGGAAAACATAGGCAGAACACTCTATGACATAAATCACAGCAAGATCCTTTTTGACCCACCTCCTAGAGAAATGGAAATAAAAACAAAGATAAACAAATGGAACCTAAAGAAACTTAAAAGCTCTTGCACAGCAAAGGAAACCATAAACAAGACAAAAAGACAACCCTCAGAATGGGAGAAAAAATTTGCCAATGAAGCAACTGACAAAGGATTAATCTCCAAAATTTACAAGCAGCTCATGTAGCTCCATATCAAAAAAACCCCAAAAAACCCAATCCAAAAATGGGCAGAAGACCTAAATAGACATTTCTTCCAAGAAGATATACTGATTGCCAACAAATACATGAAAGAATGCTAAACATCACTAATCATTAAAGAAATGCAAATCAAAACTACAATGAGGTATCACCTCACACCAGTCAGAATGGCCATCATCAAAAGTCTGCAAACAATTAATGCTGGAGAGGATGTGGAGAAAAGGGAACCCTCTTGCACTGTTGGTGGGAATGTAAATTTGATACAGCCACTATGGAGAACAGTATGGACATTCCTTAAAAATCTAAAAATAGAACTACCATATGACCCAGCAATCCCACTACTGAGCATATACCCTGAGAAAACCAGAATTCAAAAAGAGTCATGTACCACAGTGTTCACTGCAGGACCATTTACAGTAGACAGGACATGGAAGCAACCTAAGTGTCCATCGACAGATGAATGGACAAAGAAGATGTGGCACATATATACAATGGAATATTACTCAGCCATAAAAAGAAATGAAATTGAGTTATTTGTAGTGAGGTGGATGGACGTAGAGTCTGTCCTACAGAGTGAAATAAGTCAGAAAGAGAAAAACAAATACCGTATGCTAGCACATATATATGGAATCTAGAAAAAAAAAAAAGGTTCAGAAGAACCTAGTGGCAGAACAGGAATAAAGACGCAGACATAGAGAATGGACTTGAGGACATGGGGAGGGGGAAGGGTAAGCTGGGACAAAGTGAGAGAGTGGCATGGACATATATACACTACCAAATGTAAAATAGCTAGCTAGTGGAAGCAGCCACATAGCACAGGGAGATCAGCTTGGTGCTTTGTGACCACCTAGAGGGGTGGAATAGGGAGGGTTGGAGGAATACGCAAGAGGGAGGACATACGGTGATTTATGTATATGTATGGCTGATTCACTTTGTAATAAAGCAGAAACTAACACACCATTGTAAAGCAATTATACTCCAATAAAGATGTTAAAAAAAAAAAGATGAGTGGAGTTTAAACCTAAACATTTCTGGGAAGGTACCCTATTAAGCCATTCTTTAAGTAATACTAACACTGTATTGTATTCGTTTTCCAGAATGTTCTTTAATGCAAAAGTTTGATAGTGGTTGGATTGTCTCAGAATATGGAGCACCTGGATGGGGCAGCTTTGAATAGTCTCGAAAGGTGCCAACGTGAGAGGAGTTTTCCAGGGGTATTGGAAACAGATCCTATTAAATGCAACACTTATTGACCACCTACTTTGTGACAGGTTCTATGCTGTATATTAACCACGTGAATTATCAAAATATCCCCATGAAGAAGGTAGCACAATTAGCCCCAGTTACTGATGAGGAAAGCAATGCTCAGATATTAAGGGTCCACAGCTAGGTCCATAGCTAGGACTGGTGGATCTTGGATTTGAAGCCAAATTTCAAGATCCTAAAACTGTGCCTGGCACATAGTAGGCACTCAATAAACGTATGTCAGATCATTCTAAGCCCAAGACTCCTTCCCCAGCACCAGAGAAAAAGAGAAGAGGGTGGTGCTGAAGAGAAACTCTGCCAAAGGTCAACACTTGGGTGGGATTTTGGTGGCCTCCCCAAATCCCCAATTTAAGCAATACTGTTTGAGGCTATAGGAAGCTCAGCCTTAATCACTGCTTTGTCAGCTTCATGCACTATGGGTCCTTTGTGAAATAGAAATAGAGAACAGAGTTTCTCTCAGACACTCAAGTATCACTGAGATTCAGACACGCCCTTTCTTACTGAGTGCAGATTTAACTTCTGTAGTTCCCTGATGCAGGCAGAAATTGAGCCAGAGCAAACGGGAGGCTTTCTTTCCAAAGGTCTGCCCAAATGGTGATCTGCCATCAGAGCCTTTGCAACAGATTTCTGATGGGCAGTTGATGAAATTAATCGAGGGTAACCTGCAAAGTTGATGCTCTTGGGAATGACTCTTTGTTTGGCCTTTTAGGTTGGTATTTGTCAGAAACCCCAGACACTCCATTAAATCATTTTTGTCATTAAAAAAAATATATATATATATACATTACCTGAAAAGACAGAAAATACGTATCTATGTCTTTATCTCTATAACCATTTGAGAAATAAATCTAACAAAAGGTAGGAATATATGACATGCCAGGAGAAAATTATAAAACTTTTATTAAACTCATTAAAGAGGACCTAAATAAATTGGTAATTCACTGTTACATTGTGTATGTATGTATGTCTATGTATATAATGTATGTATATGTTTGAAAAATATATATACACAAGCCCAGACCAAGGTCTACTAGTAAAAACACTGAAACCTTCAGATGTGTTACCTTCAGGTAGTGGGATTATAGATCTTTGTTTCTGAATATTTTAGTCTGTTTTAAATTTTTTTTACCATAAACTATATACAGTATTGTTTATGTGTTATAAAAATTTTACATTAAGTGTGTCATACTGTAAACATCATTTTAAAAATTAGTTAAGAGACTTTGTTTCCTAGAGAAAGTACTTTCTCATTTTTCTACTGTGAGTTTACATTACTTATACAAGTAAAATCACAAGAACTTTTATCTTTTCTTTTTCTAAGTTCCATGTCTTTACCTTCTTCATCAAGGCTGCTAAAACTTTGCCCTTCGGTCAGCAAATCACGCTTCTCATCCTTCCATTCCTGGCTAATTGAGGACACAATCTCCTGTGAGGTTGCCTTCAGGGCGGCAATGGAGTTGCACCGTTTTTTAGAAGGTGAGGCCTTCAAAGCTAGAAAAAGGAAAAGGAGAGACAATTATAGTTATTGTAAAACCACATGAATATATTATTTATTAAATTAAAATTTTACTCATGATTTATTAAGATTTTAGTCATTATTTCAGTAGGATGCAAGATGCTTTGTTTTATATACATGAGGAAAGGGAGATGATATTATGTTTTGGCAATTTTATTTGTCCAAAATGATTTGACTTAAATTAGAATAGCTTAGAATAAATTTGGATTGAGATATCTCTCCAGATGTTGAAATATATTCTTATTTGAGGTGAAATTCAAATGCTGCTGAAGAATTATATTTCCTCCTCCAAGCAATGTTTTTCTAGGGCTGGGACGAGGTTGAGTGCGTCGATAAGCGCAGATGGTAAAGTAAGGAGAATTCTCATGACCCCAGTTTTATTAACTTGGGACTGGGAATTTCTAAACATGCCAATGTTTAATCTTATACTCATGTTACCCAATTTAGCCAAGTTACTTCTGGTTGCTTTTTTCTTTCAGTGACTTTCCACTGAAATTTCCTGCCTTTGGGTCTTTTCTAGGTCATGGTTACTTCAGATGTATAATTCACTCCTGATTTTTGTCCAGACAGCATTGTATAACTTCTGAAATGTGTTGGGAACCTGAACAAAGGCAAGTGTACTTCACCATCAATCACGCTCACTGAAGGCTGGAACTTGACTTCTGATATGTCAGTGGGAGCTGCTTCAGCTGCAGCCAGACCATCCCCATGTATATTTTCTCCATGCTGCAATCGTTCTTCTTGCTTAACACTGTTAGAGAATTTTCTTGGAGGGTAGAGGGAGAGGGAGGTTGAGGCCTCTTTACGCTTTCCCCTGAACTTGGTGTTAGCAGTGTCTCTCTTCCTTTGGAGGTTTGCATACAGGGCTAACCTGACAGCAGATGCATTACAGTGATTGTGTTCAGCCTTGGGAATCTCAGAGCTTAGATTACACTGCTCATCAGGGGCATCCCATCAGCAGCTTGCAAAAACTTAATTGGAGAAGGACTTTGGGACACACAAATGAGGAAAGAATAGACGGCAATCTTTCACTGAAAGAGAAGGGAAGATTTATGTGTCCCGTGAGCAGTCTTATAACCATAATAACATAATCGTAATCAATAACATTTTAGAAGGCTTGAGAATTTGGAAGCCAGCATCCACATTCCTTATCTCAAACTATCCAGATGGTCTTCAGAGGGAGGTAGGCCCTTTTATAGGTCCAGAAACAGAGCAGAAAAACTGTGACCTGCTCAAGGTCACAAAGCTAGAAACCATGGAATCCCAGGTGTCTTTGTTTGAAGTTGTTTAACTGGTGGTTCATTTCCTAGCTCTTTGGCATTCTATTTTCTGGTTAGAGTGAGGCAGGAATAAGATAAAACTAGTTTGTTTTTCTTTGAGGGGAGGAGACTTCGAATGTTTAAAAACTGATCAGATGGATTTTAGTGGCAAATAAGTGGACCAATGTGTCATTTTTTAAACTCCTCATCCCATCAAAAGAGTGGTCACATTTGCTTTACAGGTGTGAAGTAATTATGCATACGCTGGCTTTGGCTTTAATATTCTATCTGCTAGCTTTCATAAACTCTCAGCTCTCACCTTTCAATCTAGTACAGTTGACTTGAACAACACAGGTTTGAACTGTGTGGGCCCACTCATATATGGATTTTTTTCAATACCAAATGCTATAGTCCCACATGATCTGGGGTTGGTTGAATCCTCAGATGCTGAGGAAGCACACATGTGGAGGGCCGACTCTAAGTTACATGTGAATTTTCCATTGTGTCGTGCTTTGGCACGCCTAATGCCCCTATGATGTTCAAGGGTCAACCGCGTTTTAAAATTTCTAAGTCAGAGGATCTCAAATGTGGTTCAGGGACTGCTAGGAATCCCTGAAATTCTCCTCGAACGTCTGTGATGTTAAAATTATTTTCTTAACAATATTAAGAAATTATTTATCTTCCTCACTCCCGTTCTTTCCTGAGTTTTCTAGATGCTACATGACCTGTGGTATCACCACAGAGACTGAATTCAGAAGCATACAAGAGAGTCTGGATGTCTTCTATTAAGCCAGAATTAGGGGGCTTCCCTGGTGGCGCAGTGGTTGAGAGTCCGCCTGCCGATGCAGGGAACACGGGTTCGTGCCCCGGTCCGGGAAGATCCCACATGCCGCGGAGCGGCTGGGCCCGTGAGCCATGGCCGCTGGGCCTGCGCGTCCGGAGGCTGTGCTCCGCAACGGGAGAGGCCACAACAGTGAGAGGCCCGCGTACCGCAAAAAACAAACAAACAAACAAAAGCCAGAATCAGGGATTTGAAAAAATATAAAATAATGCCACTTTCCCCATGCAATTATTTGTTTTGGAAAACGTAATTATTTTTCATAATTACTTTGTTAGAATTTTTTTACTTTTTTGTTAATATTGACGTATGTTAACATGCAATTTTTTTATTGTTACCTTGTAAGAATGAATATTTAAAATTTTCCTCAATTTAAAATTCTAATAGGTTAAGTATAGACAGCTATAATCCACATAAATAAAAGCTCTTTGGGGTCCTCAGTCATTTTTAAGAGGGTAAGGTGGCGCTGAGACCAAAAGGTTTGAGAATTCCATAGCTCTTAGGTCAGTGCTAATTCTCTAAACTGAGAAACAACTAGGATCAGAAGAATGTTGGCAGCATCATGGAAGAGTGAATGAGGGGAAGATGCTCAGAGGACTGTCTGTACTTGTTGTGGCTTATCATGGACCCAAGGCCAAGAGCCCCCCAAAGAAATAGCTCTTTGCTCATTATCAGCATCACATACAAAGAGGAGCAGAGAAGACCCCAAAACAAACCCCTGCCAGGACCAGATGGCACCTAAAGAAAGCCTTTACTTTTGTCTTAAATGGTCAATCTTCCTTAAAGGAATTATCTGAGCCTCATTCAATGGATAAGGACTTGAATCTTGCAGAAACTGAATACCTCAGGGACTTGTTTTTTTTTGTTTGTTTTCATATTTGGGGAGATCATTTATTTTCCAAACAACGATTTCATGGATTACAAATGTGAACTCAAGTTGTGACTTTTTATTTTTTATACCAGAGATTGGGTTGTGGCAATTGGATTAAGTAGGTTTCAAAAGGTTTGACATCAATCATTGGCATCAGGGTGTGTTTTCAACTCTGTAAAAATCTAATCATGTGCACCTATACCTTTCCTAAGGTTTGATAACTGTATCACTTGGAGGAAATGGGCGTGGTCTTTGGAGAACATATAAAACATCAAGCAAAGAGCCAAGCTCATTCTTCTCCAGAGCCTAGAGCTGTTGTGTTTGGACTTGGCTGGGCTGTGGAGACTTTGGAAAGTTACTGCCACCAGGAGGTGAGCACCTAATCAGGGAATTGTTTTGACTGGAAAATCTCAAAGGATGGTTTGGGTCGCTGGTTACTTTCTTCTGTTCACAGAAACTCTTGGATTTGTCTTTGGCTAAATAATGGCGACAGGTATCGTGTGTCCATCTCCAGCTCTACATCCTGCTACTCACTGCTCCTACCCTTGACTGCTTTTCAGCTCACCTATCTGCCATCCCCTGAACCTCCATGTTCATTCCTACCCCAGGGCCTTTGTACATGCTGCTCCTTCTACTTGAGATGCCCTTCTTGCCTCTCTTCCTAATAAATGCTGGCTTATAGTTTCAGGACTTAATTTAAATATTCTTTTCTCTGTGAAGCTCTCTTTGGGAAGATTGGTTTTATTTCTCTTTGTGTACCTACAGTAGCCTACACAAAAACTCTATTAACAGCTGCTTTATTACATTATAAATCTTTTACATGTTCCAATCCCTGACCCAAAATAGACCATGAAATTACTTAGGGAATTTAATTTTTTTTTTAAAAAAAGCTTTCTATATTATTAATGCTTAGCATAGTGTTAAGTACATAATAGGTGCTCAAATGTTGGTTGAAAGAATTAACTATTGTTCTGAAATTTTAGGACAGTTGATTTTTAACTAATTAATGTATCAGTACTATTCTATTCCTTTCAGGAAACTAAGTTTTAGTACTCTAGACACATTATCTGGGTAGAGAATTTCAGTGAGGTTCCAACATTACGGTGACTAATATTTGCAGAAAGAACTATAGGATTTTGCAAACATTATTACATTGACAGCATGACTCAATTCTGGGGTGGGATAACAGATTTAAGAAGGCTAAAAAAATTGATTAAAAAAAAGAAACTTGAAGACCAAGTACTGTTTTCTTGGGGGTAGGGGTGGGGAGGGGAAATTTTCACATACAAAAAAAGTATGCCTGTCGTTGAATGGCTGAGTAGAACAGAGCCCCTTGCCAACCTGTGCTGGGAAAGTCTGAACAAGGAATAATCTTTGTTTTATTAAGCCACTGAGAATCCAGAGTTAATTTATTGCTGCAGTAAAACTTAGTTAACATGAGTAATAAACTATTTTTTAAAATAAAATCACAACAGAAGGGGTGTGTGAATGTGTGTGTATGTGCTTTGTGAAACAGTTGGAAATTTATATTCCGAAGTTTAAACTGTGACTTTCTCTGGGTAATGCATTTTCATTATTGTAATTCAATCTGTATTTTTTCCCCTGAACTTTCTATAATAAACATGTATTACTTTCACAATCAGAAAAAAAGGAAAGTATGACTGTAGGAATTAAGGGCTTTAACTTAATCATAGTTGATAAAGGATCTGGAAGTTGTATTTTAAAGTGTCAACTTTACTAATTAAATGGCTACCCTTTGAAAAGCTGGTAGTAGATGAAAAGTCCATTCATTCATTCAATTATTCATCAAATAATGATCGAGGGCCTACAATGTGCCAGGAAATGTGCTAGCTTCTGGGAATATATATATGAGAACCACACACAGCCCCTACTTTTCAGGAACTCAAAGTCAAGTGGGGGAGATACAACAACAGCTTACTATAGCAGAGTATGCTAACTGCTGTGAAGGAAGCATCATCTGAGCTGAGATGTGAAGGAAGACCAGGGGAAGGATGGAGATCACTACAGGCAAAGGGACAAGAACATGTACAGATGTAGAGGCAGCCTGGAATGTTAGGGGTAACTGCAGGGCGCTCAGAGCTGCTGGAGGCTTGAGGGTAGGGTAGAGCATGGAATGGGTGTGAGAAAAGTCACGGCGAGGGAAAGAGAGGCCACATGACACAGGGACTCAGAAGCGAAGTTAGGATTTTGCGTACTAGGAAATACACTGAAGTTTTTATTAAGAAAAAAAGTTTTTTTAAGCATGGAAGGGTTTTAAATAGGAAATTAGCAAGAGGAAATTTAAACTGATGCCTCTGGCTGGGGTTGGGGGAGATTGGGTTGGAAGGGGATATGACTGGAGGTAAGAGAGGAACATGAAGGCCACAACTTTATGTAAAAAAAAAAAAAGAAAAAAAAAAAAGCCCAAACCAAAACCATAAAAATCACAATGGCTGAATTAGGAGAGGTGCTGTGAAAGAAGGGGACGAACTCTTGATATTTCCAGGTGAGACTAGATATTGGTGAGTGACTGTATGTGGGTGGTTAAGCTTAGACAAAGCTTGATGCCTGCATGTCTGGTTTGGGTAACTGAGTAAATTGTGGTGACCTTCAGGGAGGCATGGACTCAGGATGTGAGGCAGGTTCTTGACCAACCTGGGGGAATCCAGAAATTAGTCCTAATATTTGTGGACAACTGATTTTCAACAAGGAACCCAGATAATTCAATGGGGGAAAGAAGAGACCATTCAAGAAATGGTGCTGGGACAACTGGATATCCACATGCAAAAGAATGAATTTGGACCCTACCTCACACCATATACTATAAATTAAATCAATATTTGTAAATCATACACCTGATAACAGAAACATGTGTTGAGAATATATAAAGAACTCTTACAACTAAACAATAGAAAGACAATCCAAATAAAAATGGGCAAAGTATTTGAATAGACAGTTCTCCAAGGAAGACATAAATGGTCAATAAGCACATAAAAAGATGTTCAACATCATTAATCATTAGAAAAACATAAATCAAACCACATTGAGATACTACTTTATACTCACTAGATGTCTAAAATGAAAAAGACACATAGTAACATACGTTGGTGAGGATGTGGAGAAATTGGATCCCTCGTACATTGCTGTTGGGATTGCAAAATTGGGTAGCTGCTTTGGAAAGGAGTCTGGCAGTTCCTCAAAATGTTAAATAGAGTTACTATCTGACCTAGTGTTTCCACACCTGGGTATGTACCCAAGAGAAATGAAAACTTATGTCCACAGAAATCTGTGCATGAATTTTCATAGCAGCATTATTCTTAATAGCCAGAAATGTAAACAACCCAAATATCCATCAACCAGTGAGAGGATAAACAAAATGTGTTAAATCCATACAATGGAGTATTATTCAGCAATAAAAAGAATAAAGCACTACAAGATGGCTCAACCTTGAAAACATCATGTTAGGTGAAAAAAGCCAAACACAGAAGGCCACATACTGTATAATTCCATTTATGTGACATATTCAGAATAGACAAATCCATAGAGACAGAAAATAAATGAGTAGTTGCCAGGGGCTGGGAAGAGGAAGGAATGAAGAGTAACTGCTAATGGATATGGGGTTTCTTTTCAGGGTAATAAATATGTTCTAAAATTAGATAGTGGTAATGTTTGTACAACTTTGTGAATATACTAAGAATCACCAAATTGCACATTTTAGAAGGGTGAATTTCCTGGTATGTGAATTACACCTGAATAAAGATGCTATAAAAAGTAGACTAAGAAATCAAAATGGGAAAAAAAATAGATTTGACTACTTGAGAAGTAAAAGACTTGTTACATTAAAAACACGATAAACTATACAAACTGGAAAGGTTCACAACTCACACCATATTTCATGGAATTGAGGATGCCACTGACTGCACCATTAATTTATACACTACTAAGAAAGCAAAAACTTCCAACATGGGGTATCTCGTGGAGGAGCCTCACTAAACCTGGGATCCCATGGGTTACATCCTCCATAAACCTACCAGGGGCCACAAGGAAACTCATGATTTTCAACCACGGCAAAGGGTAAAGAGAGGCAGAAAATCTTCCTTCAAAATTTGAACCAAGTTGGTATCCACACAGGATTGCAGGCTGAATAAATACTATGTTATGGTCCATCTTAGGCAAAAAAGACCTTAAACAGAAAATTTAATTGGTAGTGGTCTCAATTTGAGACCAATTTCAAGATACCACTGAGATAGTCAAATGTGAAACAAAAGTTTTTCTTAGAATGAAATAAGGTTAAAAAAAGAGATTAATATCTTTAACGTGTAGAGTTCATATAAATCATTTGGAAAAATAATAAATACTAATGTAAACGAGCAAATATTACAAAGCTCAATTCTCAAAGGAACTACAAATGGGCAATAAACATGAATAATGGTTGAACTTCACCAATATTTAAGAAATACAAAATAAAACAACCAGATAACATCTTTTACTTATCCAAGTAGCATAATTTAAAAAGAATAATTCTGGCTAAAGGCTAGAAGAATACAGACTCTTGTGGAAGTCGAGAGTGGCATAATCATTCTGTGCAATTATCTGCATTTTAAACCCTTAGTACTTCTTCTTGGAATCTATCCGAAAGAAATAATCATAAGCTTGGACACCATATTTATCTAAAATCATGTTCATAAAAATACTCATTAGAAAAAGGAGAAATAATGTAAATGTCCAAATGATAGAATCTTAAATAGATTATGGCATACCCATATAATTTTAATGTTGTATTGTAATTTTAAATGGTTTCTTTGTACAATATACAGTGATATGGGAAACTATTCATATTATAATGTGTGAAAAATAGAGGACATATACATAAAATTGTACACCACTATGTTACCATTTTTATATAAATACACAAAGCACAGAAATAAAGATGGTAGGAAGTATGTGAAAATATTAGTAGTGGAGGATCTGAATAGACATTTTTCCAGTGATGACATAGAGGTGCCAACAGAAATGGCTGTTATCAGAAAGATGACAAATAATAACTGTTGGTGAAGATGTTGAGAAAAGGGAACCCTTAGGCACTGTTGGTGGGAAGGTAAATTGATCAGCCACTATGGAAAATGGTATGGAGATTCCTCAAAAAGCTAAAAATAGAGCTACCATATGATCCAGCAATTCCACTGCTGGATACTTATCCAAAGGAAACAAAACATTAATTAGAAAAGATACACGCACCGCTATGTTCACTGTAGCATTATTTACAACAGCCAAGATATGTGAGCAACCTATGTGCTCACCCATCAATAGATGAATAGATAAAGAAGATCACACACACACACACACACACTGGAATATTACTCAGCCATAAAAAAGAATGAAACCTTGCCATTTGTGACCTCATGGATGGACCTAGAGGGTATTATACTAAATGAAATAAGTCAGACAAAGAAAGATAAATACTATATGATTTCACTTATATGTGAAATCTAAAAAACAAAACAAATGAACAAACTTAAGAAAACAGAAACAGAATTATAGATACAGAGAACAAATAGGTAGCTGCTGGGCAGGTGGTGGTGGGAGAAATAGGTGAGGGAGATTAAGAGGTACAAAATTCCAGTTGCAAAATAAATGAGTCATGAGTATGAAATGTACAGTGTAGGGAGTAGCCAATAATTATGTGATATCTTTGTATGGTGACACATCATAAGTAGACTTATCGTGGTGATCAGTTTGAAATGTATAAAAATATCAAATCACTCTGTTGTATAACAGGAACTAACACAGTGTTGTAGATCAATTATACTTCAAAACTAGACACACTCATAGAAAAAGAGATCAGATTTGTGGCTACCAGAGGCTGGGGGTGGGCGGTGGAGGGGGAATTGGACGAAGGTGGTCAAAAGGTACAAACTTCCAGTTATAAGATAAATAAGCACTAGGGATGTGATGTACAACATGGTGAATATAACGAACACTTCTGCATGTTATAAAGGAAAGCTGCTGGGAGAGTAAATCCTAAGAGTTCTCATCACAAGGAAAAACTTTTTTCTATTTCTTTAATTTTGTATCTATGTGAGATGATGGCTGTCATTAAACTTATTGTGCTCATCATTTCATGATGTATGTAAGTCAAACCATTATGCTGCACACCTTAAACTTATACAGTGCTGTATGGCAATTATATCTCAATAAAACTGGAAAAAAATATTTATAGTGGATATTTCTGGGTTGTGAGATATCAAATAATTTTTATGGTTTTCTTTGTATTTTCCAATATTTTTACATCGAAACGGTTTTACTCTCACAAAAATTAACTCAACATGGATTAAAGACTTAAACATTAGACCTGAAACTGTAAAACTCCTGAAAGAAAACATAGGGAAAATTTCCTCAACAATGATCTTAGCAAAGACTTTTTGGATATTACACCAAAAGCACAAGCAACAAAAGCAAAATAAACAAGTGGGACTACATCAAACTAAAAAACATCTGCATATCAAAAGAAACAATCAATAAAATAAAGAGGCAGCCTACAGAATGGGAGAAAACATTTGCAAACCATATATCAGATAAGGGGTTAATATTCACAATATACAAAGAACTCATAAAACTCAATAGTAACAAAAGCAAATAATCTGATTAAAAATTGGGCAAAAGACCTGACATTGGCAAAGGACATTTTTCAAAGAAGACATACAGATGGCCAACAGATACATGAAAAGATGCTTAACATAACTAATCATTAGGGAAATGCAAATCAAAACCACAATGAGATATTACCTCATACCTGTCAGAATGGCTATTATCAAAAAGACAAAAAATAACAAATGTTGGTGAGGATGTGAAGAAAAGGTAGTCCTAGTACACTCTTGGTGGAAATGTAAATTAGTGCAGCCACTATGGAAAACAGTATGGAGTTTCCTCAAAAAATTAAAAATAGAACTACCATATGACTAGCAATCCCAGTTCTGGGTATGTATCTGAAGGAAATGAAGTCACTATCTTGAAGAGATATCTGCATTTCCATGTTCACTGAGGCATTAATCGCAACAGCCAAGACATGGAAACAACCTAAGTGTCCAATGACGGATGAATGGATAGAAAAAAATAAGGAAATCCCGCCACTTGTGACAATATAGATGGACCGTGACAGCATTATGCTAAGTGAAATAAACCAGAAAGAGAAAGACAAATACTGTATGATCTCACTTACATGTGCTAAAAAATTGAACTCATAGACATAGAGAGTAGAAGAATTGTTACTTGGGGCTGATGGGTGGGTGAAATGGGGAGACATTGGTCGAAGGGTACCAACTTCCAGTTATAAGATGAATAAGTTCTTGAAATCTAATATACAGCATGGAGACTATAGTTAATAATTCTGTCTTACACACTGGAAAGTTGCTAAGAGGGTAGATCTTAAATGTTCTCACCACACAAACACATACACACACACACACAACTTGTAATTATGCGAGACGATGAATGTGTTAAGTAACCTAATTGTGATAATCATTTTGCAATATATATGTGCATCAAATCATCACATTGTACACCTTAAATGTACATAATGTTATATGTCAATTATATCTCAATAAAGCTGGGGAAAAAAAGCCTTAAAAAAGAAAGTGTTTTACTTTCATTAACAAAAAACTCCAACAAATATTATAAGAAAAAAATCTGTCTTATATAAATACAAAATATGAACATTCTACTCTTTCAGTTTTTTGCGTGTGGCTAAATTGTTATGAAATTGGACCACAAAATACCTAAATGATAAAATAACATAAGTAACAACAGGGTTATTTTTTCCTTTTCACATAGTTAAATTTTCTACATAAATAATACACATCCATTGTGGAAAATTTAATAAATATTGATGTAAAGAAAAAGAAAATGCCACACGATCTCATGGTTCGGAATAACCATTGTTAACTTTGGTTTTAGTTTGCTCTTCTTTTTTTATGTCCTTATGGTTTAAAGTTAGGGTATTGATTTGAGATCTTTCTTCTTTTTTAATGTAGGCATTTACAGTTATAAATTTCCCTCTGAGCACTGAATTTGCAGCATCCTCTAAGTTTTTGGAATGTGTATTTTCATTTCCATTCATCTCTAAGTTTTTCCTAATTTCACTGTGTTTTCTTCTTTTACCCATTGGTAGTTTGAGAGTGTGTTGTTTAATTTTCACATATTTGTGAATTTTCCAGTTTTCACTCTTTACTGATTCATTCCATTGTGATCAGAAAAGACACTTTGCGTGATTTCAATCTTTTAAAATCTATTGAAATGTGTTTTGAGTACTAACATATGGTCTATTCTGGAGAACACTCCATGAGAATAACTATTGTTAACATTTTTATATATCCCATGAGAATTTTGTTGTGCATTTAGGTATGCAGACCAATAACTATATATATGTGAATGAAGCTAGCTATAAGGACTAAATGTACTTTTAATACATCATTTTTTATTTGTTGCATATTATTCCATTATTTAACTGTATCATAACATATTTAACCAATATATTATAGGGTCGGATATTTAGGCAGCTTATAATTTTTTCCAGCACAAAATTAGACTTTAATAATTACAGCATCAATAAATACCTGGCTAGGATACTTAACCATAATTACTAAGTGATTACCACTTTTGGGAGATAAATAGTTCCAACTCTTCCAATAAAAATCTTACAAAGTGAAGTCAGCCAGTAAGTGCTAAAGGTAAAAAAAAAGAAACTCACAAAAATCTTACCTTGAATTTTCTTGAAAACTCTGGAATTCATAAACTTTAGAAATCTGTCTGCATAAAAGCTTGGTCTATGAACCGAAACAGTGTCCTGAAAAGACAAATGAGGTACCAGAGGTTTACCTCTCAGACAGTTTGTTTCAAGCTAGAGGAGAGCTCTATGCAGTTGGCTCTCTGTTAGCCAATGTCCTTAACCAGAAGGTGTGGATGTTGGGAGTCACAAAAGAGTGATGCCCACGTGCTGTGTGCCCAGGAGCTGGGTTGGGGCAGGAAGCACAAGGCTCAATCTGAGCAAAGATTCCAGATACTCATGGTGAAACAGAGCATTAAGAGGGGCAGGGGTGAGATAGCAAAGACTCTGCTTCATAAACCCAAACAGCTGACCCTTGTTCCACTGTGTGCCATGAGGGGTTTTTTAATTCCATTTTTTAACATACAGGCAGCCAGTGTCTCAAGTGTCATCTGGAATAAAGACATATCACTTTCAGTCAGGAACAAAAACGGGGGACATAAAGAAGCAAAACAACCCTAAAGTAAGAGTGAGATACAGGGCAAAAAAAAAAAAAAGTTTGCTGGTTTCACTTCCCAATAATAAGGTATGTAGACACCGGGAAGACTCCTAGGAGACAAGGCTGACTGATGACCCCTGTTATGTTCAATTATCTACTAATTAGATAGAGTTGAATTGAATTAAATTGTTAATTCTCTCATGCTTGGTAGGAGTCTTTAGGACTGAGGGGGCATTTTATTACAAGTCTAGGAAAGAAGATGGATGAAGGAGCTAATTCTGTATGTTTATTCAGTAGTCATTTATTTACTATCCAAGATACACATTCCTAAAAATAGTAAATTTGCTTATTTAGTGCTCCATTTTGATTTCAGGTTCATGGCGTCCAACAGGGAAACTTCTAAAAGTTTACGTTTAGATACTATAAAGTGTCTGTGATGGGTTTGGAAGAAAAAACACACACTGGACCAGAATCCAGAGACCCGGTTCTGGTGTTTCGTCTAATTTTAAAAAGCTGTGTGGTTCTGGGTAAAGACACTATCTCAGTGCCTCAGTCTTTTCATCTGTGAAACTGGGTGTTACATGAGGCATAAGGTAATTCTCTAATGATTGATTTACGAAGGACACAGTATGGAGAAACCCTCTTTGCCAAGTTAAAATGGTCCCCTAGACTATCAGTGATGCTGCAGATGTGGTGGAAAATTTCCCACTGGTTTGACATGCACTCTCCCCAGTATTCAGTCAGCTCCTGTTGGAAGTGGACACAAATTCACAAGTACCATCATTTAAAAATATGTAGGCTACAAGATGATTAAAATTCTTGCTTTCCAAGAGAAGCTAGATTGTGGTTCTCCTCGGTATGAAGAAGCAGTGTTTAAAGAAAAGGCACTTTTGTAAAAAGACAAAAATAAGTCTTAATTATTGCCTATAATTACACAAATATATAATCAGCACAGAGATGATGATTATATATAAACAGAAGATATATATCTTATTTAGACAAATGTAGGGGCTCCTTAGAAGCATCTGACCAATAGAGGACTAGGCCATACAGAGCACAAATCTCATTTGGTAACACAGAATTGAAATTGTGTCAATAAACAGAAGGAGAATGAAACAGAGGGTGTTTACTCTCTTTCCCTTCCATGTTTGAGGCATTAATGTAGTTGCTACGTTTCTCAGCTAGAAGGAAAAAAAATTAACCTACCATCTTGGCCTTTTCATAAAAAGAATCTTTGATTTGAATAATAAGCCTAAGTTTGATTCTCAGAAACAAACTTGTGAACCTGTTGTTTAAAAGTGCATTCTGATGAAGGTCCTTCCTTAGCCTGTGGACAAAATGCAGATCTTTCACGCTGAAAGGTTATTACCAGTCTTCCACAGAACTGAGAAAGTCGGTGTTCTTTTCCAAAAAAAGAAAAGAATAGCATCTATAATTTATCTTTCCTTCAAAGGAAAGCATCTGATAACATCTTAAAAAAATGTGAGAGCAAATCTTTGCCCAATATATTCTCTGGAAGTGTCACTTTGAGTTATTAACTGAGGGAGGCTGAGGCCATAAATGTTTTGTCAACAGCAGGAAGTTCAAATTTAACATCTAGATAGGAAGTCTCGTGTATGTGCGCACGCACACGTGCGCATGTGCATGTATATATATAGAGAGACAGAGGCTGCTCTTTGAAAACCGATGGTTTTCTTCAGTCATGCCACTTCTGGGTCCAAAAGACATCCTCATGTCAGTCAGCCTTTGTCCAACACAACTGAAAAAGTTTTCCCTTCCTATGTCCTTATTATGTTAGGCATCATGTTGAACACTATGGGGCATTATTTAATTTAACCCTCACATCAGCCTACGAGGCAGGTACGAGGTACTATTACTAGGCTTCTGCTACAAATGGGAAACCAGGCTAAGAGACGACAAGCAAGCAATGTGTCTGGGACACATGGCTAGTAAAGTGGTTTGAATGCAGAGTTCAAGCCCAGGGCCATTTACCATCAAAGTAGGGTTCAAATCCCTCTGAAGCTTGGTCTTGGGACAACGTGAGTTCAAGTGCCCTACTGGTGTTCCCAGTGTCTGTGAAAAGTCTCCTCCTTTTTCTCACCATCTCATAATGGTCCCTGCAGATTGCACATAAAAACGAGACCTCATTTTGTTTTCCTGGCCTCTACCTAGTCATCGGCTGGATGGCCTCTATTTGAAGAGCTATTCACATTTATGTTGTCTTTGTTCTTAGATTTGAACCAATCTGCTAGCCTGAGACTCTGAGTTTATAAAGATCTTTGTTTCCTTTCCTCTTCAAGTGACACGGCTTCCTAGACATACTTTGAAGTCTCTGAGAAATCAGAAAAATATACAGTTTAATAAGGAGCATGATAAATCACTTACCCCATCATAAACAAGAGCTTTCCAGGAATGTTCCAACTTTTTCATTAACCTAAACATAAACAGACAGAAAAATAAAAATAAGAATGTAAAATCACTCCCATTTGGTGAATTTTCAGAACCTTTTGTTGATTTATTTTGAAATAATAAAAGACTACTTCCCCAAATTTCTTACCTATATGATTGCAGAATATCAATAATGCCCATAAATAAAAGTAGCTTTTCTCCCTTATGGCTTTTAGCTGGAATGCCTCCCATTCTGTGAATAGAGCAAAAGAGAAAAAATTTATATGAATAGGAAGTTAAAAATCATTTCTAATAAATAGACTGTAAATGAAAATGGGCAGTCTCTAAGATTCCTGGACTCTCTCTCCCTTCATCTTTTTTTTTGCTTCAGCTAAAGTCTTCCTGGGAATCCAGAATGATGTACCTCCCCTGAAGGAGAATAACACCATAGCTGTCAATTCTGAAGAGCTGGATGGGAAGAATTCAATTAAAAAATCATTCCTGGGCTTCCCTGGTGGCGCAGTGCTTGAGAGTCCGCCTGCTGATGCATTGGACGCGGGTTCGTGCCCCGGTCCAGGCAGATCCCACATGCCGCGGAGCGGCTGGGCCCGTGAGCCATGGCTGCTGAGCCTGTGCGTCCGGAGCCTGTGCTCCACAACGGGAGAGGCCACAACAGTAAGAGGCCTGTGTATCGCAAAAAAACCCCAAAAACCCAAAAAATCATTCCTACTTTAAAACCAAGAGCAAGAATTTTGAAGTATTTCAAAATACTGCTCATCAAAAATGCAACACTTTTATATATTTACCGTGAGATTTTTAAATAAAATATAGAACAGCACAAAGAAAAAATACATAAAGAATCCATTCTTAGGATGCAAAGATAAACACTATCAACATTTGGTACATCTTTCCTGTGTGTGTGTATATTTATTAATACACAAAAGCTATTATTTAATTTATCATGTTTTATAACCTGAATTTTTCACTTGCTAAATGATGAACATTTCTTCATATTCAGTGCTAATGTGCTTTTAATGGCTGTATAGTACTTCACTATACTGACACAGAATAATTTGTTTAATCAGTTATTGGACATTTAGAAGAGCTCTATTTGAAGAGCTATTTGAATTTATAGGAAGGATTAAAAAATCTTTAATATGTATGAATTTCCTTCATAAAAGTGAAATGTGCCTGTGATTTAGTCATTGTTGAAGAATCTTACAAGGCAGGCACTTACAGTCAAGGAAAATGATTTCTTTCTTTCAGTCTCCTTGCTCAGCTAAGTACACACACGTGACACAACCAAAGAAAATTAGTGAAATGGTTGACTGTAATTGTTTCTGTTAGTCAATATGCACTTTTTACACATGCAAACTAATCCTGCAGTTACTATCACACCTTGTTGAAGCAAGAGATCATATCTGCCAGGGTATAGGACTAGGACAACAGAATCCTCTTACGCACATAAAAAGCTCTGAATTGCGGACATAATTTCTAGCATGTATTTGCCTAAATACATGTTTATTCAAATTCAAAGAATATTCACCCTGTTTGTGGTGGATGTTTTGAATATGTAGTAAATAAGGATAAAAACATTTTTAGCCATTGTTAAAGAATGGAGCCATTTAAAAAAAGAAACCATGTGGGTGAAAGAATGATAATAACTCGAAAAACTGCCACTCATCTAGTTATCCGTGGATGAAAGGAAATAAGCCTGGCTTAATCCACTTTAGCACCAGGTAGGAATCTATTCCTAAAGAGCCACCATGAAGGGAACATGCTTGCATTTAATTACCCAATGACGCTGGCTGCCACGATCAAGGAAATGTGTGGGCAGGCGTTGCACTTACGTGTCCGGGTTCTCTGTGATGATCCCGTCTCCTGATTTCCCTGGACCCTGAATGGATTCCATTGCTGTTGAGTAGAGGACCTTTTGCATCCCAGACCGCTTAGCATCAGGCACATTTTGTGAAATTTCCTCTTCTTTCTCTTTGAGGGAATGGTCCAAGATGTGGATTCCCAGCAAAAGGCTATAGTCCATGATCTTGAAGCTTTCCAGCACCTGAGTAAGGAAAAGAACAAGGAGGCCCATCACCCAAATGGCTTGTAAATCTCATCTGTGCACAATCAGAGAGATATGCAGACATGCAGCTCTTGCTTGCCTCCCAGAGGGTGGCTGATAGAGGAAAAATCAAAATAAAAACATTTGAGGTTACGATTAGGTCATGTGCAGTAAGGATTATCACCATGGCTCTGAGGTGATATTTTTATGTAAATATAGAATAAGCACATCTTTCCTCAGCACTCCATTAATGTTTCACCAATAGCGTTTATTGAACACTTTCCATGTGCCAGGTGCTAAATGGTTCATTTGGATTCAATCCTCACAACTCTCTGAGCTAGGTGCTATTATTATCTCTGTATTACAGATGAAAAAAATGAGACACAGAGAGAGATATAATTTGCTCAATATCACACAGCTCAAAACTCAACACTGCCGGGATTTGAACCCAGGCAGTCAACTCCAGCATCTTAGGTACTAGAGGAGAGACACCAACAACCAATGGTCTCTACAAGCCTGTATACCCTCCTCAGCACGAAGACTCAGCTGGAATGGGCTTTTGTCTGAAATCTGTTCTCATAAACTTTCATCTTCCTAGAGTTTGGTGGTCTCCTTTTCAAAGCTTGTCTTTCAAAGTTATCATTCGGTTCCCTGCAGCGAGTCTTTTTTAAATGTATGGTCTCAACAAAGAACAGGACTCACTGTTTAATTATCCACTCAGCAAACAGTGGGAAAGAGAAGGAATTAAAAGTAGCTGTTGGGCTTCCCTGGTGGCGCAGTGGTTGAGAGTCCGCCTGCTGATGCAGGGGGCGCGGGTTCGTGCCCCGGTCCGGGAAGATCCCACGTGCCGCGGAGCGGCTGGGCCCGTGAGCCATGGCCGCTGGGCCTGCGTGTCCGGAGCCTGTGCTCCACAATGGGAGAGGCCACAGCAGTGAGAGGCCCACATACAGCAAAAGCAAAAAAAAAAAAAAAAAAAAAAAAGTAGCTGGATGCAGCCAGACAAAGGAGATAGCAATGCTCTGACAGGAAAACGACGGAGACACGGTCGAGATGCAAGACAGGCAGTCAACATGGCTTCCGAGTGTGGGTAAGTCGTTGACACTCAGGACTCTTCAAGTGAGGAAGAGTGTTCAGGAGGGGTTCAGGAAAATGGGGTGTCTTCCTCTACGATAAAGCTCTTTTCCTAATAGTTTGTCTATGATTCTCTTCCTACAACAGGTTTTTTGTTTTGTTTTGTTTTGTTTTTTTAACACCTTGGCATTTTTCACACAAAGTTACTCAGGAAATCAAAACAGCCCAGAAAGACCAGTTTGCACAGCAGAATAGCTGTTTCTGAACCAACGAGATAACCTATCACTGTACCCTAGCTAGGAAATGCCTTTGAAGATCAGAGTCTATAGATAATTGTTTAACCAGGGATTGAATACGTACCCAGAATATCTTACACTTCTCATTCTCCCTCAGCCCAAGTGCTTTTGATCGGGTTATACTTCTGAAAACAGAAATCATAAAAAGCCAACAAAAATATCACTGTACTTCTAGCCTGCTTACTAGTGCCCTTTTGGTGTGTCCCGATTCCTTTAAAAGTTCTGGGTTGGGGGTACCCAGGAGCACAGCTTGGATGTTCAGCAGGAAAAGGTTGGCTGACACAGAAATTCTGGTCAATGGGCTATAAAATAATGGCTTCACGATCTGCCAGAGGGAACAGTCCTGTGTTCAATGGGTGAAAGTCACAGCCTTGTGCCCTGCACAGCCCAAAGTGCCCATTGGTACATGTTCCCCCACAAAGCAGTGGACTGGTTTCAAAAGCAAATTCTAATCAGTCCCTGTGACAATATTGTAAATGTTCCTAACAGGCATCTAGAGTAGTGAAAACTGCAAGGCACTCGCGGACACCATATTTGTTTCATTTTTCTCTGTAAACCATCCATATAATAGTATTGTTGATAAGCTTTCTTTATACAATACTTTTTCTTATAATTTCTTATAATACTTTTTGAATGCATGATTCAACATGAACTGTTCCATTTGTACTTAGAGTCTCCTTTCTTGCCCAAGGACAATCCAAAGAGAACATGTGCATTTTATAAGGAATATGAAGTCAGGCTATGGTCCAACTTCAACTAGTAGACAAGGCAAGAAATGATTTAATTGCTTTAAGTGGTCAAATATTAGTCTGGGTTTATTTAAAAAACATACAAACCAAAACTTAGAGAACTAAGAAAAAGTTACAAATAAATTTTCAACAGAGATTAGTTTCCTTTGTACTTTTAAACTGGATTGCCAGCAACCCTGAAGGGGCTTCATTGTCCTCAGAGGGCCAGGCTTCTACTTTCTGAGTGAAAGCCTTAAAAAAAAAAAAAAAAAAAAAAAAGGATAAATTTTATTCCTATTGTGTGGAAAGTTGAGCATGATATTTGGATTTGGGGTTAGGGAAAGTCACCATCCATAAAAAATGGTAAGGAAGAAAACGATAAATATATAGACATATATTTTAAATCAAATTCCCAAACTTGTGTAATGAAAAATTCCGGGAACAGATTTTAGTCACGTGCACTGCAGATTTGCATCAATTATGAACAAAATAGCTCTGTTATTCATATCCTCTCAGATCTTTAATGAAAGGAATCGATACATCTGCCAAATCTTAACGCACGAGCATTGAGAGGGTGCAACATCCTGCAACATAACAGACACCAGTCTAATCAGTCACTCAGGCACACGTTTTCTCCCAGAATGTTGGCCTGACCTCACTGTTGCTGGTGGATACTGTACCTATGCATTTGCTATGCAAAACACAGTTGCAAGGCAAATACAGGTGCTTTCCCATCTAGCTCGGGCAAGACCTTACTCCAGGAAAGATCCACAGATACATGTAAAACTGAAAGCAAGCTGAAATACCATAATGCTTTTTATCGTCAGAGCCAGATTATTTTTTCTCTTCTTTCTCAAGGACTATTTTTAAGTCAGTAACAATATTGGAATGTGGGATAAAAGTCAATGTTAAAGCAGCTGCTACAAAATCCTGAAGATGTGATCAAAACTATCTTTTTCTGACAGAAACAGACTCACAGACTTAGAGAACAAGCTTAAGGTTACCAGGGCGGAAGGGTAGGGGGGAGGGATAGTTAGGGAGTTTGGGATTGACATGTACACACTGCTATATTTAAAAAGGATAACCAACAAGGACCTACTGTGTAGCAGAGGGAACTCTGCTCAATATTATGTAACAACCTAAACAGGAAAACAATTTGAAAAAGAATAGATACATGTATATGTATAACTGAATCACTTTGCTGTATACCTGAAACTAACACAACATTGTTAATCAACTATACTCCAATACAAAATAAAAAGTTAAAAAAACTATCCTTTTCTGAAATAAAGCATATCCTCTAGGCTCTCATGGCTGGCAACGCATCAGGTATGCTCTCATTCACATATGATTTCTGTAGACTTGGTGACCTAACGTGGGAGATGTCCTAACTTAGAATGACAGGCACTGCTATCCTCTTTTCGCAGCCAAAGGTCATAAAGAGTGGCCAGTCTTTTTCCTTTTCCATCTCTGTGCCATAGCCCTTAGCCCTCTGCTAGAAGGAGCCAGAATGGCTGCATGGTAGTAAAGACACTGTGCTCTGGGGCCAGGTGGCCTCGTTGGACTCATGGGTCCCCCACTGGTTTGTCCTTGAGCAGAGTATGTAACCTTTCTGGGCCTGGCATCCTCATCTGTAAAACAGAAATAACAGGGACACCTACCTCACAGAGTTAGTATGAAGATTAGTTCATCCACATCAAGTCTTAGGATAGTCATGGCATACAGAAAGCACCCAATAAATACTACTTTTACTTGTCATCCTTGTTCTCTTCCACCTGTAGAATCCATCACTGCTGACCACCTCCCACTGGAACCTCCACTCATCCTCAGCTACGGGGGCCCACCTTCTCTTGGTTCTTTGCCTTCCTATTTGTTTTTCCCACTTTTTTCTTCTATGCCCTAAAAATATTCACCAGAGTTCTCTCTTCAACTCTTCTCTTTTTCTGCTTTTTGGTAGTGATGTTCATTTACTCTTTTTCTTTGGAAAAAAACAAGTTGAGTGTCTAGTCTGTGCCAGGCACCCTGGAAGCTGCCAGACCTTCAGGAGTAAGTAAAACAGACAATGACACCAGCCTCAAAATTACACAAGCTTGAACCACAGGTTGGAATAAGGCCTGGAAGGAAAAATCAGGGTGCTGTGGAGATACCCCACAAAAGGGGGGACATACTTTTGACTGAAGGGTATCAATAGTGTAGGTGAGGGTTGATGGTACTTGAATGAGGTGGTAGCAGGGGAGCTCAAGGGAGACGTGGATAGATTTAAGAATCCTTTAGGGGTAGATTCCAACTATTATTGCTCTACAGACAATTCCTAAAATGTTACCTTTAGTCCAAGCTCACTCCTAACCTCCAGTCCTGTACATTTCCCATAGCCTTCTGGACGTTTCTAAACTTCTGTATACTTTCCCCCAAAAGGAGTTCTTTCTCACTTTTTCTCTCTTACCTGAAATCATTCTAATGTGGATTTCAGACTCCATGACTCTTTTTCCTTTCATTAAGTTGCCCAATCCAGCAGCTTCTATAATCAAAATGATCCTCCTTGCTAAAGCTTTGATTTCAACTTCCCTTTTTTCCCTTTCTGATTCATTCCTGACACCTTTACTTGACCAGGTGATATCACACCTCTCCTCAAAGGCTGTAGTCTCTCACCATTGTTCAAGTGACACTGAAGGTCCTTGCTACCGTGGCCCCAGCCAACATCTCTCTGTTATTTCATACCTGTCTAGAGATACCTCCCAGGCTAGTCAAACAGAAATCCCTTAATTACCCCAAAATGTGCCCTGAAGAGGTAAGGTGAACAGCTCAGGTTGTCTCTTCTAGAAGGTCCTTATTCAAATCACACTGGTTTTTCAAAGTCTATCTCAATTCTTAGCTCCATGAAGACTATACTCATGATCTGCACAAAATATTAGGAAAACACCTCCTCTCTGAAAACCCAAGCACATTATCAGTGCCCCTCTACGGAATAAAATTTGACCCTCGGTTTATCTATACTTTTCCTATCATGCACATAGGCTGCTCTGCTCACCAAAGACTTGTTTTACTTTGTGCTCCCTGCTGTACACTCTGATCACAGCAGAAATGTGCATTTGTTATACTGCTTTCCCTGTGAGCAAGCAAGTGAAAAAGAAAATATTCAGCAGCAAAAAATGTATAGCAATACATCTTATATCTCAAATATAAGAACTCAGATTCTCCGCTTCACAATTACAATGCGTGTGAAAAATCTTCAGCACTGAAAGCATTTACTGTGATTCTGTGGTCTGTTGTCAGAAAAAAATACAGCTAATAGCCTACAGTATTTTCAAACGTTCCCACACCAGAGGTATTTATAAGCACTGTGTCAGGGACAAAAATCAAGCTGTTATTTAGAGACTCTGAATTCACTGTTCAGTAGGCACGCAACTAAATGGCAGATAAAAGGCAAGCTTGTTGGCTATAAACTAGTCTGAGCTTGGAAGCTGGTAAGATCATCACATTTCTTTTTAGGAAGGCTTTGCAAAAAGAGCATGTCACAGGCTGGGTCAACTTCAAAGACCCTTTAACTATCCAAGAGTGCTTGGTGCTGAGTTTAAGATGGAGGCTCTGTTCTGAAACACATCTTAGGGTTTCCTTAGCATTCCTGGCCTCCGTTTCTCTGCTTTTCCAATCTGTAAGGAATGTGAAGTTAAGTTGGCATAAGACTGAGAAAGGAAAATCACCAGAGAAGTCCAAAAGACTGTTGAAGAACGGCACCAGAAGATATTAAGAGTGGCAAAAATAATTGAAGTCATCTGTAAGCGATGCTTTATGCAAAGTGGAGAAAGAAGGATGGTGATTCTAGGAGTAAAAAGATGCTCTTTAATCAGATCTTAGGCAAGGTTTCTAATGACTTCCCCTGTCACGGGGGCTTTTATGAAAATTAATCCATTCATTAAATATTTTACTGAGCACCTGTTATGTGCTCAGCACTCTCTTGTTTAGAAATCCTTTGAGCATTCTAGCTAATGTGTGATAAAACAAGAACATTGCCATTTTACAACCCCTAATGAATTAATGGATCTAGTCAGTGGTCAGCAATGCCTCTAAAATCACAGAAAGAAAGGCATTCTGACACTATGTGCCTCCAGATGGGAGGAGAGAGCACTAACAATAAAGTGAAACCTAAATATGACCAAACCTCTAGATCCAACAACCAATCTACAGGAAAAAAAAAAGGGGGGGGGGAGAGAGGCACATATTAAAAGAAATTATAGGGATGTAATCAACAAAATCTGGACAATGGAATAAAGAAACCAATTTCTTCAACGAATATCCACAGTGAAAAAATAAGTGACCAGGGTGAGAGGTGGGGGGTGGATCCTATTTAAATCCTGATCCAAACTATAAAACAAGGTTTTATTTCTGACACAACTAGAAATTTGGACACTGACTAGTAAGAATTGTTAATTTTGTAAAGGTATGATAAAGAATGAGTCCTTAGTTTTCAGGGACTCTTACTAAAATATATTTGAGCAAAATGATGTGATGTTTGGAATGTGCTTCAAATTCTATGGGGGGTTGGAAGTGGGCTGAAACAAGATTGGCTACAAGTTGAAAACTGTTGAAGCTGGGTACAGAGTACATGGGTGTTCATTATAATATTCTGTCCACTTTTGCATATGTTTGAATTTTTCAAAACGTAAAGTTTAATATACTGCTTTGAAATACTTAGATAAAATGTATTCATATACCTGTTTAGAGTTAACTTACCACTACCTCTGCTAATGACAGGCAAGAGATGGCACAGATAAAAATAAAAAATTATTCGGGATCTTAACTAAAATAATTAAAGCAGAAAAGTTGCTATGTTCTACACTCATCTCACCTGATCATTCTTTGATGAAAGATCTAAAGAACAACCAAATTAACAAGATGTGGAGCTGACAGGAAGATGTATCAAGGGCCCTGAGTAATTTTCCAACTGGCCTTGTCTAGTCCTTGAATAAAGAGTAAATGACTGGGCTTCCCTGGTGGCGCAGTGGATAAGAATCTGCCTGCCAATGCAGGGGACATGGGTTTGATCCCTGGTCCAGGAAGATCCCACATGCCGCAGAGCAACTAAGCCCATGCGCCACAACTACTGAGCCTGAACTCTAGAGCCCGCGAGCCACAACTACTGAAGCCCACGCGCCTAGAGCCCGTGCTCCGCAACAAGAGAAGCCACCTCAATGAGAAGCCCACACACCTCAACGAAGACCCAGTGCAGCCAAAAATAAAAAAATTTTTAAAAAAAGAGTAAATGACTGGCTAAAACATTTGTGTTAATTCAATGATACGACACAATTCAAAACAGTATCCTGAAGATTTTATACAAATAGACATTCTTGGACCCATTGGTTTAGGGTAAAATGAATCCAAGGGTCTGCCATTTCCCCCCAAAGTAGGCTCCTTGGAGTACAGCTCCAGAATTACTCGCATGTGCAAGCCCAGTTAAAGCTAAACGTTGTTTTATAATTTAATTTAATTTCCTCAACACAGCTCAGAGTGTTCTTTGCTAATATAATAAAGAGAAAAAACAGGCTGTGACGAGCCATACAATTTTGGCTGGTAAAGCAGACTGAAATAAATATTCAATCCTTAGCCTAGTGATGGCAATAATGTGTTTTTCACTGTGTCTAATGTGGTGATTTAGAATTCTGAGCTGTGCTTGATTACCTTGTACACAGGCTTTTTTTGCTCACTTAAAAAGCTTAAAGTAATAGAAGTATACCTTAGAGGCACTAGAAATAGTCATTTATTATTTTAAAACCTCTATCTATCTATCTATCTATGAAAAGGTATATGAATGAATAATATATATATTCATCATCTTCTACATTAGATGGGTTATGGATCTTTTTCTTTATAGACACTTCATTTCTACACATAAATATGTCTTAATAAATTATTTGTAAGCACATTTAAAAGTAACACATTAAAATTGTCAAGTACTTCCCATTTTATCTTTTGGTTTGCTTTGCCATAAGTAATTTGCTTCACTGTGGCTTGACTGGTGGGACAGTTGAGAGCCTGGGGCTGTCCAGCTGTCCAGTGAGACTCAGAGGCCACACGTGGCACAAGTTTCCACATCCACTTCAATGTATGAGGTGCAGTTCCTGAATCTTCCACACTGTCTACTACAGTCCACCTGCTGTGGTGAACTGCCTCTCTGGGTAAAGAGGAAAAAAGTCCTCTTCCCTCCCCTCTTCACTTTCCCTCCCCTCTTCACTTTACTCTAATAAACAAAGAAAGCAAAGAAGAATGGGGTAATCTGTCCACAATAAATAAGACCTCAGTGGTTTGGCTTTATGGTTTAAACACTAGCCTTCTTTGAGGCGAGGGCCATATCCTATTCATTTTTATCACTCCCACAGACTTAGCACAGAGCCTTTTGCAGAGCAAGAATTTAAACTATTTGTTGAATGACATGTAATTAATTTGGTAGGAAGGGAAGGTACAATTTGTCAACCAAGATTCCTGTGGTGGTTTGAAGCCAGAAAAATCAAGCCAAACCATGCTCTGAGATCATAAAAGGTTCCACAGGGCAGGAACAATCTGAAGTCTGGGAAAGTCATCATTTGTACGGAAAAACTTACAATTTACGAAGAACAAGTACCTACCCATGGGGTAAGTTTTAAGAAGTGACAGAAAACCCAGGTTGTGGGAGCCTTCACTAGAAATGAATTCTTTGGGGTCTTGAGGTATTTTGATTTATTTAAGAAACAATTATGGTCAAAATTAAAGAGAGCATAGGATGGTAGCTCAATGCCACATCCCACATAGCATGAGAGTGATGGTTTGAGGTGGAAGTAGAATATAGTAAGTGGAGGGCCCTGTAGCAATGTTCTAGTCTCTGTATGTCAAGATGTGATCAATACCCTACATTTTCAATGGTGTGTATCTAAAAAGATGGAGTGATAAAAGAGGGTCAATCTACACCAGTCCTCAGGGGGAGTTCAACTTTGAATAAGAAGACTATTGAAATTGAGACGTGACTATTTAAACCCGAAAAGACTGAAATATTATTAATTGGTAAGTTCAAGACTGTGGATTTTAGTGAGCAAGAGTAGTCATGGAAAATTAAGAGACTCAATTTTCCCTACACATCTGAGTGGAGAGAATAAACCTGCAACCCAGAATCACTGCTTTCTCTGCTCCTTGAGAATAGGTTGTTGACATATTTTCTGAAATTGCTAATAATCTAGAAAAAGTTCTATAGCTCTTTCATAAAGAGGAATATCAGAGTCTGGCAGATCTCTATCTCCAGAGAATGTCCATTATCATCTGAAGCCAGATTACCAGGTTCTTGTGAAAACACAGTAAACAATGAGTTGGTATCTAGAATGGTTTGTTTTTGGAACAGCTGAAGTGGACTGAACACAGGCAAAGTTTACAAATGAGGTCTTCATGTGGAGGAATGAAGAGAGGAAGTCAACAATATCGGACTCTAGCCAGGCTCACTCTCAGGCTGGATGAGGATATTTTAAATAAACATTAGGTTTTAACTTCCCTGCATCTCTAATAGCTACGGACAACTAATATATCCAATGGACTGTGTATCCCTTTTGAAATAGTTTTTTAAAGTATACATGTAGAGAAGTGCACAGATGTATCCTTTTGTTTATAAAAAGTTGAAATTTAGGGCTTCCCTGGTGGTGCAGTGGTTAAGAATCTGCCTGCCAATGCAGGGGACGTGGGTTCAAGCCCTGGTCCAGGAAGATCCCACATGCTGTGGAGCAAATAAGCCCGTGCGCCACAACTACTGAGCCTGCGCTCTAGAGCCCGCGAGCCACAACTACTGAGCCTGCACTCTAGAGCCCGCAAGCCACAACTACTGAGAGCCGTGTGCCACAACTACTGAAGCCCGCAAACCTAGAGCCCGTGCTCCACAACAAGAGAAGCCACCGTGGTGAGAAGCCCACGCACCACAACGAAGAGAAGCCTCAGCTCGCTGCAACTAGAGAAAGCCCGCACACAGCAACGAAGACCCAACGCAGCCAAAAATAAAAGTAAAAATAAATAAATTTTTAAAAGTTGAAATATAATATATACATTCACTAATAACAGATTGTCCTTGGCCATTTCACTCTTTTGAGGGAAGGTAGAAATTCTCCTGTGGAGATTTTCTACCTCACAGTATAGAAGTGCAGAATTTCGAGGAACAGAAGTGAGGAGAGAGTAGTTATCCTTTCTGGATTGAAATAACTAAATTAAGGTATGTCTCTGAAGGAAGAACAATGGTGACATCAAAGGGACAGTCACTTGCAGGAGAGAGGAGGCATATAAAACTGCTGATAGGGCCAGGGATGAAGAGCTGTGTACGTGAGCCCAAGCCTCTCAGAAGCCAGAATGTGCTGAGCTTTTTGGAAAGAACTAGAACCAGTGCGTGGCCCAAGAAGTACCTTGCCTTTCACAAGGCAGTCATGTAGGCCCTACTCCTCCATAACGTGGGTACTCAGTAAATGGGCACTGTTGAATGAATAAAATAAAGCCCTATAAAAATCAAACAGATTTCCCCCTTTAAAAGTGTTTCCACGGGGCATATTTCTGAACCATTTTCTAAACTTTGTAACATTTTCCCAGACCCTGGAAACTCTCAAATACTTCTTAAGTCTCTGGAACTCAGTCTCTTACTAGATTCCAGAAGTTTCTCCTACGCTATGGAGGTTCAGCTCTGTTTTGTAAGCTGCTGGGGTCTGCCACCCCTGTCTCCCATGGGCTTGGGTATTTACAACCCTGCTCTAATTCACATGGTCATCTGCGTGACAGACTTACACTGGCACCCACAACCGGACCCACCCCGGCCAACCTCACAGCCTTTCCAGACACATCTTCAAAGCCAGGGTTGCTGCTACTGTCATGTCCCCCGCGGCCACTTCCCCTTCCTGCTCTACCTCTTTGCTCTGGTTTCCCAGGATTCCCGCAGGGGAGGAGGATATGGCCATGGGGACATTTCCTTCCCTTTGCTCCCTGCCCTCAGATACTCTGTGAGTCCTCCCATTTGGGACCTACAGTGACCTCACCTCTAGACCTAAGGTCATCTACAAAATCAAAGACAGGTAGGTTCTATTCACACAAAAGCAGGAAACCCTCACATACTATTTTTATTTCATAAAGGCCAAAGACTTCAGTTTCCTTTGACTGGAATTATTGTATATTTATATTTATATGTGACAAATTACTTAAAATGAAAGTTAACTAGACACATTACCACCACCACACCTTAGGAAATATGTGAGTTCTCTCATCTTTAGGCATTATTTCTTATGAGAAAAAAGATAAAGGAGTTTTAAAGGAGTTGAGGAAGATATTTCCAGTCTCCCATTTCCATTCTTTTCGGTAGAAATTTTTATATTGTTCCATTTGGCTTGAAGTGAGCGTTAAAAAAAACAACTACTGGCTCGATAATCCTTCAATTTCTGGAGTTAATGAGAATTCTCAAAAGCTGCTCACACAGGATTCAACAGCCCACATCGCGTCCCCAGTCTCCCTCTCCACCGGATTGGAAAAACAATCAACTCCACTGTAACCATCACATTTCTCAGAAAGAAGTTTTGCTTTTAAGTTAAAAGGATTTCATGTGCACACATGTTGGTAACAGTTGGCAAGTGTCAATGGGCTTGATTATGCTTTTCATTAAACTTTCAAAACTAAATGTTTGGATTACTAATTTTACTTTGTGTTCCTCAGTCACTTGGCACGATTTTCCTCTCTCCCTCCTTCCTTGAAGTAGGTTGTGAGACTTCAATAACTCTTTGCCTTGTCCAAACCAAGTTCTCTACTTTGACGGAGCCCTTTCTTAACCCCTACAGCACCTTCTCCCCAGCTCTGTGTCAGAGCTAGAAAACCAGTCATCGGGCACTTCCAGTCCACCCTGTCTGCGTCCATCCAAGTTATTACTTAACACTTTCATTTCCACAGACTTTCCTCCATTATACCTACACGCCCCTTAAGGAGAGTGCACAGATGAAAGAACCTGGGTTTTAGAACCAAAGAGACCTGGGTGGAAATCCTGGCTCCAGCACTATAAGCTCTGCAGGCCTGGGGAAGCTGAACCTCTCCTGGGTCCCCGCTTCGTCTGTCAAAATGGAATCATGGCACTCACTCTGCAGGGCTGTTGTGAGGATTAGTGAGACAATCTATCTGAAATGTCAAGCACTGCCTGGCTCAGAGCAAATGTTAAAGGAAACAACCTATGGATGGACTGAGCCTTGGAAATGAGTCCTTACTATCCATAAAATCATGTATTGGGTACTATATTGTGCATAGGTATTTCATGACTATATACCATGTATGATGTGTTTTAAATGCTGTTACTTTGGTATCTACAGGTTATATCTAAGATAGAATGCTCCCCCTACCCAAAACTGGAATAGCTGTTTTGATATATTGAGAATTACTTGTCTGGCTCAAATTGAGGTATCTCTTGCTGAGTAGAAAGTCAGGCGTGAACAACAACATAGAAGAGTATTTGGATTTTGGCAGCTACCCTGAAATTCTCTGGTACTGACCAACTTGTCCCTTCTGTTACTGCGGTGGCAGCTCCTGCCCATCACCCACCTGCATGAGAGATGAAGAGCAGTGAGTGCCAAAGCTGGACAAACATCAGCCCCGTTCCAGGACTGATGAACAGCTGTGCCATTCAGATAGTCTTAAATGGGGACACCAGTCACCACCTAAATAAATAACTGAGTGGACTGAGTGGTCAGCACAGTTGCGATTGACTAATTTAGTGGCCATTAACAGGTGCTGGCCAGGTGAGCAATACAAATGTACTTCAAACCATTATCCTCCAATTCACAACACTGATATGATGATTAACTCTGGTACACTATTAACAAACCTTGCTCTTATTATGTTTATTGATTAGGTAAGATTTATAATTTCAAAAATGTTGTTGTTGGGACTTCCCTGGTGGTCCAGTGGTTATGAGTCCTGCTTCCAATGCAGGAGATGCGGGTTCGATCCCTGGTGGGGGAACTAAGATCCCACATACCACGGGGCAGCTAAGCCCGTGCGCCACAACTAGAGAGAAGCCTGCACGCCGCAACAAAAGATCCCTCATGCTGCAACTAAGACCCGACATAGCCAAATAAATAAACATTTAAAAAAAATGTTGTTGTTATCTCTTAGGCTTCATCAAAAGACTAACACTGAGACAACTGCTATTCTGTTAAGTGATTTGAAGGGTAGGAAAATGAAATCACACAATTCCTGTTCTCCTAGAGAGCAGATTTTAGTAGGCAAACATAAAACGTGTACCCACGTAATTACAATACAATATAGAAATACCAATGGCTATAGAATAGAGTTAGATCAAGTGCTATGAGCTTCTAAAGTCTCATAGAAATGATTATTAGTGCTAATGTCTTATACCTCAGGTGTCTCTTTCTCAGGAATCCCTACCAATTGCATTAAGACCCACAGACATACGATCAGCCATTAGACTTAATTGTAAGCTCTTTTGTTTCATTTTCACCACTCTTTATCCCCAAACTACTACTTTTTTGGATTTATCTTTTACTTTGGTGAAGTATATACTTAAGCTATTTTTTTAACAACAGACTTAAATATACACCTATCAGAATGGCTAACATAAAAAGTATAGTGATGACATGGGACTTCCCTGGTGGTGCAGTGGTTAAGAATCTGCCTGTCAATGCAGGGGATGCGGGTTCGATCCCTGGTCTGGGAAGATCCCACATGCCGCAGAGCAACTAAGCCCGTGTGCCACAACTACGAAGCCTGCACCCTTGAGCCCGCAAACCACAACTACTGAGCCCGCGCACCGCAACGAAGAGTAGCCCCGGCCCGCCGCAACTAGAGAAAGCCTGCATGCAGCAACAAAGACCTGATGCAGCCCCCCCACAAAAAAATGTGTGTGTGTGTGTGTGTGTGTGTGTGTGTATAGATACATAGTGATGACAGCAAATACTGGTGGGGATGAAAAGCAACTAGATCACTCATACATTGCTGATGGGAAGCAAAATGGTACAGCCACTCTGGAAAAGAGTTTAGCAGTTTCTTCCAAAACTAAACATGTGCTTACCATACAACACAGAAGCTGCACTTGGGCATTCATACCAGAGAAATGAAAACTTGTGCTTATGCAGAAACCCTTATGAAAATATTCATAGCAGCTTCATTTATAATAGTCAAAAACTACAGAAAACCCACATGTCATTCAATGGGTGGATGCTTAAACTGTGGTATATCCATACCATGAAACATAACTCAGCGATAAAAAGGGTAAACTACCAATACACAAAATAACTTGGATGGATCACAAGGGTATTATGCTGAGTGAAAAAAGCCAATCTCAGAGGTTACACACCATATGATTCCTGAAATGACAAAATTATAAAGACGGAAAACAGATTGGTGGTTGCAAGGGACTGGGGAGGGGTGGGATGGGAGGGAGGTGTCTCTGGCCACATATAAAAGGGGAGCAGGAGGGATCTTTGTGGAAGAACTGTTCTATATTTGACTGTGGTGGTTACATAAATACACATGTGCATAAACGATATATATACATACCCATGCACACATACAAATGAGTGCATGTAAAACTGGTGAAATCTGAAAAAGATCCCTGAATTGTACCCATGTCAATTTCCTAGTTGTAATATTGTACTAAGGTCCTATAAGATATTACTGCTGGGAAAACTAGGTGAAGAGTATATGAGATCTCTCTGTATTTTTTTTCTTCCAACTGCATGTGAATCTACAATTATCTCAAAATAAATTTTTTTTTATAAAAGAAGATTTAGAGGTAGGAAGTTTTTTAAAGTCCTTGCATATGTGATGCCTTCATTTCCAGTCTCACAGGGAAATCTGGCTTGGCTAGACACAGACATCTATGTCCAAGATCATTTCCTCTCAGACCAGAGCACAGAAGGCATTGTTCCACTGTTTCTCAGAAACTTCATGATTTTCTTTTTTTTTTTTTTAAACTCATTGCCCTTTAAAAATTCTTTTTTAATTAATTAATTTATTTATATTTTAGTTTTGGCTGCGTTGTGTCTTTGTTGCTGCGCATGGGCTTTCTCTAGTTGAGGGGAGCAGGGGCTTCTCTTAGTTGTAGCGCGCAGGCTTCTCATTGCGGTGGCTTCCCTTGTTGCGGAGCACGAGCTCTAGGCGTGCGGGCTTCAGTAGTTGTGGCACGCGGGCTCAGTAGCTGTGGCTCACGGGCTCTAGAGCACAGGCTCAGTAGTTGTGGCGCACGGGCTTAGTTGCTCCACAGCTTGTGGGATCTTCCCCGACCAGGGCTCGAACCCGTGTCCCCTGCATTGGCAGGCAGATTCTTAACAACTGCGCTACCAGGGAAGTCCTATAATTCTTCCTAGCTCAAACAATCTTGGACTCTGTAAGTTGGTTTTATTTACTTATTTTTTTCCACCAACTTTATCTTTGCTTTATGTTGGTATTACAATGTTATCAAAATAACTAATAAGAGATAGCAAAACTCATAACTTAAAACAATGGAGCAAATAAAATATATCATGGGATTATAGTGTTTTAAAGATATAATTTGCAAAACAGTGCATTTATCTATATCTATTTTGGGAAGTAATCTTTCAATGTCTGGAACAGAGATGTGGAGTCAGTGATATACTTGTCCCCTTCCCATGTTTTAGCTGAAGTCTAAAAACAAACTCCAATTCCTTACTGATAAAGGAAATAGCTTAAATATAAGTGCTGTCATCAGTAAGAGATGTACATCTTTTTTCTATTAGGTCTGAAACATTTTTTCCTCCTTAAAGATAACTGGAAGGCAACCAATACATATGAAAAAAGAAAAGAACCTGTCTAAACTAAATGCAAAAAAATTAATGCTAAAGAAATTTATAGCTATGGGGTAAGCACTAACATTATGCTAAATTAAGTATTATAGAAAATAACCTGCATTGTAACCCATACAAACATGCCTATAGCTGAGAAGAATCTGATCTACAAATTTAGAGCTTGCCATACATAGTTAGGATGAAATCCCAGTTTGCACATCAAAAAGTCTCAGTATTCTTAAGACCGGTTTCATTAATATTTCATTAATATTAATATTTATGATGACAGACATTTGTGTGAAAAAGGAAAATTGGTTCCACACCACATAAAAATTAATAAACTTGCTGCTCAACAAAAAAAAAAGTTAAATAAGTCATTTAGGTCATTAATTATCAAGACTGTCTGATATGACTCCCACATGAAGGAATAAGAACTATTTGAATTGCAAACACAAGTTCTCACTAATATACTTTATCAATGTCATGTCCACAGAATTATCAACAAATATTGTAGGATGTAATAATTTATCAAATTAATTAAATGATATGAGACATTTTAGATTTCTCATAAATAAGTTATGCCAGAGAAGAAATAATTCTAGTAAATTTAAAATGCACACAAAATAGTTCCCAATTGTTCTTCCAAAATTAATACATAAATTTCAAGTCAACTTTAATTTCATAATCTTATAATATGTACTGAGTGTACACAATAAGCCAGGTACGCAGCTGCAGAGAGGTATAAGGAATGAGCTTTGGCCTTTGAGACATTTACAGTCTAGCTAGGGAGACTGGATATACACCCAAAGGAGACAAGGATCAGTATTAAATAAAATAAAGTCTAATGACTATTTACAATACTGTTTCTATGGGAAAATAATTGAAAGATAAAAATACTTTTTTTACACAAATGACTTTTAACATGGGGACAATCAATACAGTTTCTAAAAAAAATCCCAAGTGATTCAAAAGGGAGATCATCTGCTTTATTAAATTCTCAATGCTATATGTGGCAGGCATTGCAGTGAAACTGGATACTTCTTCCAAAATACGCAGAACTTAAAAAACAGCTAGATGTACAAAAGTCACCAAAGATAGATTTTTTTTGGAAGTGTGACTAAACCTGTCTCCCTCTATCATCAGATAGTTTATTCCCTTGCTCAAATATGTATTTGTTTTTCTTTTCTTTTTAAAATATATTTATTTTATGTATTTATTTTTGGCTGCATTTGGTCTTCATTGCTGCGTGCAGGCTTTCTCTAGTTGTGGTGAGCGGGGGCTACTTTTCATTGCGGTGTGCAGGCTTCTCATCACAGTGGTTTCTCTTGTCGTGGAGCATGGGCTCTAGGCATGCGGGCTTCAGCAGTTGTGGCACACGGGCTCAGTAGTTGTGGCTCACGGGCACGGGCTCAGTAGTTGTGGCTCATGGGCTTAGCTGCTCTGTGGCATGTGGGATCTTCCCGGAGCAGGGATGGAACCTGTGTCTCCTGCATTGACAGGTGGATTCTTAACCACTGCACCACCAGAGAAGTCCCTCGAATATGTGTTTCAATGAACAGTTACTAAGTACTGACTAAGCACCAGGCAATGAAGATAACAAAGACTTTAAGGTTTGATCCTCATGCTCAAGGATCTACATGTGAATAAATAAAATAGTATGTTAAATCCCACAAAAGAGGTCAGCCCCAGAGGCTTGGGGAATCGCAGCATGGTGGTCTTCACGGAAGAGATGAGTAGGAGGGGGACAGGTAAAGGAGAGAAGGGAAGAATGGTCCAGGGGACTGAGACATGTATTAAAAGACCAACACCTTTAGAGAACATGTCCAGTAGATCAGAATGGCTGGAGAGTACAGATGCTCTGGGGAGAGGGGAGAGAGAAGGCTGAAGAAGGAAGCTGAAGGAGCATCCGGAGAAGTGGCAAGGAACAGATCGGGAAGGATCTGAATGTTGCAAGCTGGGAAGTAAGTACGGCTCTGGCCCAAAGGCAGTAGTGGACCTCCACTAGAGGATCTTCAGGAACTGGTGGTCTTCTGATCTGAGGAGCACTTTGGCAGCAGCATTAGGGCTATGCTGAAAGGCAGTGATAGTGAAAACTAGTAAAGAGGCTACTGCAAAACTCCAGGTGAGGAAGGGTCTCAATAAGGGCTGTGGCTGTGCATCTGGAGAGGAGGGGGCAGATCCAAGAGTTATTGAGGAGACAGACTGGAGAGGACATGGTGATTTACTGAGTGTGGGGAAAGAGAACAAGAACGAAGGTTGGAAAGAGTAGCTTCAGGGTACTGATGTGGGCAACTGGCTTCATGCTGATCATGTTCCCCAGGCCAGGGAAGACAGGCAGAGGAACAGGCTGTGGGAAGATAATGGAGTACCTGGGAAGACCAGTTTTCACATAGGATGTGTCTCTCAGCTTGTCACATGGGACCACAGGGGATGGTGTGAATAAATCCTACTTCCCGTTTTTGATGGCAAGTGACCTGTGACGTCCTGGCGGTACTTTGTGCTGACATAACCCTTACCCTGGTCCAAGTTCTCTTATGGGTGTAGATGGCTGTCACAGCAGGCAGAGGAAATGCTTCCAGAAAGGGAACCCAGTTATTCACATGTCCATTTTCCCCAGACATAGCCTACAGGGAACAGCAATGTGGGACCCAGGGAGAACCCAAGATCTGGATCCCTGCTTTTGGAAAGAGCCCTTTGTCTGAATCCTGTGGGCAAGTGGCCTCGGCAGGGTTGAAGGATAAAGTGCGCTCCGTTCCCTAGAAGAGTTCTAAGAGTTCTAAGTGGACAGCGTGCCATGTGGAGGAGTTGGTAGGGATGGACCAGCACAGGGGGACAGGCTTACAGGCAAGGGCCCGAGGCTGGGCTGGGGAAGCTGGGGAAAAGGATTCGGGAGCGGCTCAAAGGGCGCAGGGGAAGATGGCATTTGTCAAGAGGGCTCACTGTGGGTTGAGGCGGCCCAGGCTGTTTTGGATGCAGAGTCCAGAAGCAGCAGCTCTGATGGGGAGTCAGGGAAGTAGGCTGTGGGGAGCAGGGCACAATGCATGCAGGTCAGGCTGGGTCAATGAGTCAGGCAGGTATCTTCCGGTCAGCAGTCACGCAAGGGAAATGGAGTCCTGGGGTCTGAGACGTCACGCCGAAATATGAAAGAGGTGGGGGCAGGAAGCAAGAAGTCGGCAGCAAGAGGTGAGGAGGCTTATCGTTTCTATCTGGGAACAGCAGAAAAGCTGAGGTCCAAAGGTCTGGGATTCCTGGCTTTTCCACCTCTAAGCCCTTAAGAGGATCTGGCACCAGCAGAAAGGGTCTTTGGACATTCTTTGGTTCCTGACTGCATTTCTCTCCTACCTCACATGTTCCTTTACTATTAACTGTTGCAACACCAAACAACTCTAGTTCTTGGAACATGTTATGCCATTTCATGCTTAGCTTATATTATTTTCTCTTCCTAGAAATATGCTTCTACTTCTTTGCCTACCTGGAGAACTCTTCTCCTTCTTCAGAACCAAGCTATGATGTTACCTACTCTGATTCCTAAAATGCTTTAGAATATTATCATTGCACTTAATATTCTGAATGGCAATTGATTAAAAATAGAACCTGCTGTATAAAAAGTAAATAAAATAAAATTCAAAAATTCATATTATTTATAAAGATAAATAATAAATAATTATAATTTATAATAATAAATGTAAGTATTTATAAATATATATATTATATTGGCTTTATCATTTATAAAATAATGTCACCTACACCATCTAATTTAATCATCACAATGCTCCTGGGACATAAGATGAGCTTAGATATTAAGGAAAAATTGTGGTTTAGAGAGGTTATGACTTGTCAAATATCATACAGCTTATCAGTGGAAGATCTAATATCCAGGCATCCAGACACCTGACCTTCCTTCATTTCTCCCTCCCTCCCTCCACCCTAACCTTATTTCTGTCTTAAAGATCTTGCTACCGCTGAGATGATGAATTGACATTAGAATTGATTGAAATTTCTTGCTGAGAAAATGTTTATCACATATTAATAAATCACATTGGTTGATGCTTCAAAAAATTTTTCAAAAAAATAAAAATAAAAACAGAGGTCATTCACCTCATGTTGGCACACAGGAGGCCTGCGATACATGTCTGATGAGTGAGTAAAAGGATGCATCCTAATATGGGTGTAACTCACCTTTCTTTGGCTGGGCTGGTGACACAGTAATCCAGTCCCCTGCCTGACTTGTTTCTAGAGCCTTAGCAGCACTGCCTCACTCAGAGGATTGTTAACAGCAGAGATTCCCGATGGTTTGGGGCCGGTGCCAGCCCCAGGGTGAACTTACATCCTCCCTGCATCTCCCCAGCACCTCATCTGGTGCTAAAGCTCAGTTCTGCAAAGTGAGGGAAATGTCAGGGTAAGAGATGCTGTGGGCAATGCCAACCACACAGCCTATTCCAGCCCTTCAGAGGATGACCTGAAGAAAGAGAGATGAGTCTGCTCGGCCCTAGGATGGGGGTCATTAGCCTGGGGTAGGGAGCAGGTAGAGAGACGATGGGCTGCAAGGGATTCATGAACTGGAGTGTGAGTGGGCATTTTTCTGGGGAGACAGTTCACAGCTTTCATCAGTTTTACAAAGAGGCCCATGACTATTAAATATTAAGACCTACCATTCCAGAAAAGTGCCTTCCTCCAGGTAGCTCTGATCTGAGAATCAGCTGCTGACTCCAGATCACAGAGGCCTTGGTCATATAGTCAAGGCAGATCACAGAAGGGACTCAGGGTCCCCCGCAGCATGCCATTCCCATGCTCCAACTCCACCCCAAGAAAAGCCTTTCTGAAGGCCGATGTGTGCAATTTAAGGAAGTTTCATGATCTGTGTCTTTGACAAGTTCAAATGCAATGAAAGAGAGGGAGTTAGGCTTAGGATACCTCCACATTGACCTTTATGTGCCTTAGCACAACAAATCCTCAAAAAATAAAAAATAAAAAGGCAAATCCCCAGGGTCTCATTCCTGACGCAGAGTCATGTTTGACCTTGTTCTATCAGGATTGGGCTTAGGAAATGCTAATAAACAGACAAATCCTGTGCAATGGCTTTTTACATTTGACCTTTCCTTTTTTTTCTGGCATAGGAGCCTGTGGCTTTAGAAAACAGCAGAAAAAAGGTTTTCCATATTCAAGAGGCAAGAAATGCACACACACACACAAAGAGAAAGCAAATCTAAAACTGTTTGAAACCCTGGGGAGCTGAGAGTCACTTTTCACCCACATCCTGTCAGGGTTGAAAAGCACAGGAAAAGGTTTCTCCTAAAATGTGTGTATATTTTATTTTTTCTTTTTAAAGAAAAACAAGAGTCACTCATATGCACCCAGATATCTGAATAGATCAGCTGGATATTTTTTTGTTTGCTTGGTTCCCACTGTTCTTCCCATGACTTCTGAAAAGATAGTTAAAAAAAAATCCTCACGTTGAATCTTTAAATTTCAATTGTTAAGAGCACATGCTTTGTCCCCAAACAGTGGGCTCTGCCACTGACTTGCTAGGTGATGCTGGACAGGTTTGTTAACCATTTTAAGAACCTAATTATTCACCAATTAAAATGGGAGTATGAATGGTACTGATGTCAAAGGGTGGCTGAGATAATTAAAAGAAATAATGCATTAAGAAATCTTAGGCTATTAAGTTTAGTCAGTCAAACAGAGAAAGACAAATATCATAGGGTATCACTTATATGTGGAATCTAAAAAAATGATACAAATGAACTTATTTACAAAACAGAAATAGACTGACAGACAGAAAACAAACTTATGGTCACCAAAGGGGAAAGGGGGGGAGGGATAAATTAGGAGTTTGGGATTAACATATACACACTATTATATATAAAACAGGTAAACAACAAGGACCTACTATATAGAACGGGGAACTATACTCAATAACTTCTAATAACCTATAATGGAAAAGAATCTGAAAAAGAATATATATATACATATATGTATAACTGAATCACTTTGCCATACATTTGAAACTAACACAACATTGTAAGTTAACTATACTTCAATTTAAAAACAAAGGAAAGGGCTTCCCTGGTGGCGCAGTGGTTGAGAGTCCGCCTGCCGATGCAGGGGACACGGGTTCGTGCCCCGGTCCAGGAAGATCCCACATGCCATGGAGCAGCTAGACCCGTGAGCCATGGCCGCTGGGCCTGTGCATCCAGAGCCTGTGCTCCGCAACAGGAGAGACCACAACAGTGAGAGGCCCACGTACCGCAAAAAAATAAAAAAATAAAAAAATAAAAAAAATAAAAACAAAGGAAAATATCTTAGGCTAGCTTGGTAAACTCGAAGCATCAATGAATGGCATCTAAAGGACAGGAGCTGTGGAGTAAATCCTCTACCGATGAAACAAACAATTCCAAGGACACATCTTTATGCATTACCATAGATGTTTTAACACACAGAAAGAAAAAACCCAGCAACAGTGGGGATGTGTTACTCATTGAGGATTCCCCATTTTATACATTACATGCGGTGGTTAGACTGCCTTCTTCACCTTCAGGTGAGCTCAAGTCTGGCAGAGAAGGGACCCTCCCTCCCCTGTAACAAGGTGCATCATCTGACCAAGTCCACAGAAGGCCCAGGAAGCCAAGGCACACCCCATATTTCCCAGTGATCAGGCCCCATGAGTCCTATTCTCTTCTCCAGAAAGCCCTGGTCAGGCCTGGACCCAACCCCGCACCAGCACGCCTTCAGCCCATCTCCAACATGCCCAACTCAGCTGAGAACCTGTATGGTTCTCCTAAGTTCATCTGGGCCAGGAAATAACATTCCTGAGAATCTGTTAATCAAATGATCATCATCCTTCAAAACCTAGCAGAGTTGCATTTTCATCTATTTCTCCAAAAGGGCTTTTACCTACTTTCTGTAAATTTACCATGTCAGAAAAATTTATCCTGGACTTCGGTTTTACTTTTTTTTTCCTTTTTTTCTCACGCATTGCTGGCTGGGGGGAACTCCTCCTCCTTTTGACAATCGCTCTGGCTACTTTGCATGGAATGGTCTTTGCTCTGTCAAGCCTCATTCCTGATCGCCTCTTATTCAGATCACATAAAGCAATTTCAGCAAATGGGCCCACCTCATGGTTCTGCATATACAGTGGATTTCCAGGGATCCACTTATCAATCCCACCAAGTGCATTTTCTCTAAGCTTCTCTCCCCTGTTGGAATCTTACTTCATTCAAGTCTTGTATGTGGCTTTTCTCGCTAATCACTGTGTTAAGCCTAAACTTCTTTTCCCTCCACTTTAACCACCCTTCCCCCAGGGGAGGATGAAAAGAAAAAAAAAATTCTTGCGATCAAAGAAAGCTGACTTAGCTTATTAATAAAACCAACAGACTCCAGACTCCAGACAATTCCCTTATCATCCACCAGTTCCTTCAACAACAGGGAAGCATGGATCAGCACCAGGATTGGTAATGACGGGATTCCATGTGACAGTTTTTGGACATTCTTACAAAGGTACCTTACCACAGATGACTTTTCAAAGGCATTCACAGCAATGACATTTCCTTACCCGGCAGTCTCTCTGAAGCGTCTTCATGAGCGCATTGTATGTTTCTGTATCAAAATACAACCCTTCGTGCATGTCTTGCAGGAAATCTAGGTCCTTAAACGTGGGGTTGGATTTCTCTCTTTCTTTTCGGGATGCTCTTCGCTTATAGGTTGAGCCTTTCAAGTCATATGTAAAGTGCATTCTCATGGAGCGTGGTAAGACATTGTTCATCACCACAATCCTGATGTTAATGCCCCCTGATTGCATGCAATACAGTCCATAAAATTTGGGCAAAAGAGTCCTTGGATTCTGGTTTAAATTCTAAAAAAAGAAAAAGGAAAAAAATGTTTCAACTCTGCTTTTACAAAATAATGCTCCACTATGACGTGTTTTCATCTAAAATGATAATTAAAAATGGAATGTGATTATTTTTGTTAACGGCCATTGTTAAAATTTTGCTGTTCCTAACCTAGTTTTTAAGTTGGCTTATGGGAACAGCAACTTTATCATTCTGATCTCAGGGCATTAAAAGTGGCTGAATTGAAAATGGACAGAATGTCCCAAATTAGCTCCAACTAAAATCAGGCAAAGACGTGATTAGTGCCATGTGTGATTATTCTCTAAGGTAGCTCAAGAGAAAATTAATTGCTGGGGTATGAGGGATGAATATTTTTAATATATATATATATATTTTTTTTTTGTGGTACACGGGCCTCTCACTGCTGTGGCCTCTCCTGTTGCGGAGCACAGGCTCCGGACTCGCAGGCTCAGCGGCCATGGCTCACGGGCCCAGCCGCTCCGCGGCATGTGGGATCCTCCCGGACCGGGGCACGAACCCACGTCCCCTGCATTGGCAGGCGGACTCTGAACCACTGTGCCACCAGGGAAGCCCAAACATTTAAAATTTTAATAGCTCCTGAGAACCTGTCTTCCAAAATGGCCAGACCACTTTACCACACTTTGCAAGATTACGTATTTCCCACCACTCTTACCAGTGCTGAATATTATCCAACTTTATAATCTTTGTAAGCATGGCTGGTGAAAAATGACAACCTGATTTCAATTTAATTTAATTTAAATGTGAATACCACTAATAACTAGAGAAATTTAATATTTTTACATGTTTTTAGCCACCTCAAAGATAATTTTGTGTTACTATCCTTTGCTCATTTTTCTTTACGTTTTTGTCATTGTTGGAGTTCTTGATATATTCTGGATATTTATTAGTTTCCTATTCTATTCGGGGCAAATATTTTCTTCCACTATGTTGTCTTTTTTGCTATAAAAGTAGGGAATACACACCTATTTTTGTTTCACTTTAAAAGTAGGCAAAAAGTAAAAAATAGTTTACTAAAAGGCATTTATATAATGAAAAGTCTACTATCCCTAATCCTTCCCCCAATTCCCAACTTTTGTGGAAACTCTTGTTCCCACTTTCTTTCATTTTAGAAATATCCTATGTGCTTATGTTAATTTTATACCTGGGTTTTTTTTGTTTGATTATACAGATGTTTTGCTTTTTCATGTAGTCACATTTATGTACTTGTTTCTTGTGCTTTTTTGGCTTCTTATTTAGCAAAGCTTTTTATACCCCAAGAAATTTATAAATTTCTTCTACGGTCTTACAAATTTTTAATAATTTTGGTGATTACATTTGGGTTTTTTTTTTATTAGTTTCTGCTTTATAACAAAGTGAATCAGTCATACATATACATCTGTTCCCATATCCCTTCCCTCATGCATCTCCCTCCCTCCCACCCTCCCCATCCCACCCCTCCAGGCGGTCACAAAGCATTGAGCTGGACTCCCTGTGCTCTGCGGCTGCTTCCCACTATCTATCTACCTTACGTTTGGTAGTGTATATATGTCCATGCCTCTCTTTCGCTTTGTCACAGCTTACCCTTCCCCCTCCCCATATCCTCAAGTCCATTCTCAAGTAGGTCTGTGTCTTTATTCCCATTTTACCCCTAGGTTCTTCATGACATTTTTTTTTTAAATTCCGTATATATGTGTTAGCATACGGTATTTGTCTTTCTCTTTCTGACTTACTTCACTCTGTATGACAGACTCTAGGTACATTTGGTTTTTTTACTTCACATGGAATTAATTTGCTTCTTCCAGAAAGTTTGCATAGAGCATTGATTTGACTTACATACATCAAGAAATGAGTATCACAATAAGTTTAGTGAACAGCCATCATCTCATATAGATACAAAATTAAAGAAATAGAAAAAATTTTTTTTCCTTGTGATGAGAACTCTTAGGATTTACTCTCTTAACAACTTTCCTATACAACATGCAGCAGTGGTCATTATATTCACCATGGTGTACATCACATCCCTAATGCAAACTGGAAGTTTGTTACCTTTTGACCACCTTCCTCTAATGCCCCCTTCCCCCACCTCCCGCCTCTGGTAACCACAAATCTGATCTCCTTTTCTATGAGTTTGTTTTTGAAGTATAATTGACCTACATCACTATGCTAGTTCCTGTTACACAACATAGTGATTTGCTACCTCTGTACATTTCAAACTGATTACAGTAAGTCTAGTTAAGATCAGTCTCCATACAAAGATACTACATAATCTTTGACTATATTCCTCACACTGTACATTTCATACTCATGACTCATTTATTTTGCAACTGAAGTTTGTACCTCTTAATCTCCCTCACCTATTTCTTTTAGCCCCACACCCCTCTCCCCTCTGGTAACCACCTCTTTGTTCTCTGTGTCTATGTCTCTGTTTCTGTTTTGTTATGTTTGGTCACTTGTTTTGTTTTTCAGATTCCACATATAAGTGAAATCAAACAGTATTTGTCTTTCTCTGTATGACATTTCACTTAACATAATACCCTCTAGGTCCATCCATGTTGTCACAAATGGCAAGATTTCATCCTTTTTAAGGTTAAGTAATATTTCATTGCATATGCATACCACATCTTGTTTTTCCATTCATTTATTGATGGGCACTTGAGCTGCTTCCACATCTTGGCTATCATAAAACAATGGTGCAATGAACACAGGGGTGTATATATCTTTTCAAATTAGTGTTTTTGTTTCCCTTGGATAAATCCCAGGAGTGGAATTGCTGAATCAAACAGTAGTTCTAGTTTTAATTTTTTGAGGAATCTCCATACTGTTTTCCATAGTGGCTACACTAATTTACATTCCCACCAATGGGCATGAGAGTTCCCTTTTCTCTACATCCTTGCCAACGCTTATTATTTATTGTCTTTTTGATAATACCCACTCTGATGGATGTGACGTGATAGCTCGCTGTGGTTTTGATTTGCATCTCTCTGGTGATTAGTGATATTAACCGCCTTCTTCTGTGCCATCTGTATATCTTCTTTCGAAAAATGCCTATTCAGACCCTCTGCCGATTTTTATTTATTTGTTTGTTTGTTTGTTTGCGGTATGCGGGCCTCTCATTGTTGGGGCCTCTCACTGCTGGGGCCTCTCCCGTTGCGGAGCACAGGCTCCGGACATGCAGGCTCAGCGGCCATGGCTCACGGGCCCAGCCGCTCCGTGGCATGTGGGATCTTCCTGGACTGGGGCACGAACCCGTGTCCCCTGCATCGGCAGGCAGACTCTCAACCACTGCACCACCAGGGAAGCCCCGATTTTTATTTTTTATTGAAGTATAACTGATTTACAATGTTGTGTTAGTTTCTGTTGTATAGCAAAGTTGTTCAATTTTATATGCATGTATATGTGTGTGTGTGTGTGTGTGTGTGTATATATATATATATATATGTACTTTTTCAGATTCTTTTTCATTGTAGGTTCTTAGAAGATACTGAGTATAGTTCTGTGGGCTATACAGTAGGACCTTGTTCTTTATCTATTCTATATAAAGTAGTGTGTGTCTGTTAATCCCAAGCTCCTAATTTATCCCTCCACCCCCTTTCCCCTTTGGTAACCATAAGTTTGTTTTCTATGTATGTGAGTCTGTTTGTTTTGTAAAAATGTTCACTTGTATCCTTTTTTAAGATTCCACATATAAGTGATACCATATGATATTTTTTTCTCTGACTTACTTCACTTAGTATGATAATCTCTAGGTCTATCCATGTTGCTGCAAATGGCATTATTTTTCACTTTTTTATGGCTAAATAATATTCCATTATGTATGTATGTGCCACATCTTCTTTATCCATTCATCTGTCGAGGGACACATGGCTGCCTCCATGTTTTGGCTATTGTAAAAAGTGCTACCATGAATGCTGGGTTGCATCTTTTCAAATTAGTTTTCTCCAAATATATGCCCAAGAGTGGGATTGCAGAATCATACGGTAGTTCTATTTTTAATTTCTTAAGGAATCGTCATACTATTCTCTGTAGTGGCTGCACCAATTCACATTCCCATCAACGGTGTAGGAGGGTTCCTTTTTCTGCACACCCTCTCCAGCATTTATTATTTATAGGCTTTTTAATGATGGCCATCTGACTGGTTTGGGGTGATACCTCATTGTAATAGTTTTGATTTGCACTTCCCTAATAGTTAACAATATAGAGCACCTTTTCATGTGCCCGTTTCTGACCATTTTCTAACATTTTTAAACTGGGTTGTTTATTATTTATTTTTCATGTTGAGTTGTATGAGTTCTTTGTATATATTTTTTTAACATCTTCATTGGAGTATAATTGCTTTACAATGTTGTGTTAGTTTCTGTTTTATAACAAAGTAAATCAGCTATACATATACATATATCCCCATATGCCCTCCCTCTTGCATCTCCCTCCCACCCTCCCTATCCCCTCCCAGGTGGTCACAAAGCACAGAGCCGATCTCCCTGTGCTATGCAGCTGCTTCCCACTAGCTAACTATTTTACATTTGGTAGCGTATATATGTCCATGCCACTCTTTCAAATCATCTGAGCTTACCCTTCCCCCTCTCCGCATCCTCAAGTCCATTTACTACATCTGTGTCTTTATTCCTGTCCTGCCCCTAGGTTCATCAGAACCAACTTTTTTTTTTAGATTCCATATATATGTTAGCATACGGTATTTGTTTTCTCTTTCTGACTTACTTCATTCTGTATGACAGTCTCTAGGTCCACCCACCTCACTACAAATAACTCAATTTAGTTTCTTTTTATGGCTGAGTAATATTCCACTGTGTATATGTGCCACATCTTCTTTATCCATTCATCTGTTGATGGACACTTAGGTTGCTTCCATGTCCTGGCTACTGTAAATGGTGCTACAGTGAACACTGTGGTACATGACTCTTTTTGATTTATGGTTTTCTCAGGGTATATGCCCAGTAGTGGGATTGCTGGGTCATATGGTAGTTCTATTTTTAGTTTTTTAAGCAATGTCCATACTGTTCTACATAGTGGCTGTATCAATTTACATTCCAATCAACAGTGCAAGAGGGTTCCCTTTTCTCCACACCCTCTCCAGCATTTACTGTTTGCAGAATTTTTGATGATGGCCATTCTGACCAGTGTGAGGTGATACGTCATTGTAGTTTTGATTTGCATTTCTCTAATGATTAGTGATGTTGAGCATCCTTTCATGTGTTTGTTGCCAATCTACATACCTTCTTTGGAGAAATGTCTATTTAGGTCTTCTGTCCATCTTTGGATTGGGTTGTTTGTTTTTTTGATATTGAGCTGCATGAGCTGCTTGTATATTTTAGAGATTGATCTTTGTCAGTTGCTCTGTTTGCAAATATTTTCTCCCATTCTGAGGGTTGTCTTCGTCTTGTTTATGGTTTCCTTTGCTGTGCAAAAGCTTTGAAGTTTCATTAGGTCCCATTTGTTTACTTTTGTTTTTATTTCTATTTCTCTAGGAAGTAGGTCAAAAAAGATCTTGCTGTGATTTATGTCATAGAGTGTTCTGCCTATGTTTTCCTCTAAGAGTTTTATAGTGCCTGGCTTTAGACTTAGGTCTTTAATCCATTTTTTGTTTATTTTTATGTATGGTGTTGGGGAGTGTTCTAATTTCTTTCTTTTACATGTAGCTGTCCAGTTTTCCCAGCACCACTGATTGAAGAGGTGATCTTTTCTCCACTGTATATTCTTGCCCCCTTTATCAAAGATAAGGTGACCATATGTGCGTGGGTTTAGTTCTGGGCTTTCTATCCTGTTCCTTTGATAGATATTTCTGTTTTTGTGCTAGTACCATACTGTCTTGATTACTGTATCTTTGTAGTATAGTCTGAAGTCTAGGAGGCTGATTCCTCCAGCTCTGTTTCTATTTCTCAAGATTGCTTTGGCTATTCGGGGTCTTTTGTATTTCCATACAAATTGTGAAATTTTTTGTTCTAGTTCTGTGAAAAATGCCATAGGTAGTTTGATAGGCATTGCATTGAATCTGTGGATTGCTCTGGGTAGTACAGTCATTTTCATAATGTTGATTCTTCCAATCCAAGAACATGGTATATCTCTCCATCTGTTTGTATCCTCTTTAATTTCTTTCCTCAGTGTCTTATAGTTTTCTGCATACAGGTCTTTTGTCTCCTTAGGTAGGTTTATTCCTCAGTATTTTATTCTTTTTGTTGCAATGGTAAATGGGAGTGTTTCCTTAATTTCTCCTTCAGATTTTTCATCATTAGTGTATAGGAATGCAAGAGATTTCTGTGCATTAATTTTGTATCCTGCTTCTTTACCAAATTTATTGATTAGCCTAATAGTTTTCTGGTGGCATCTTTAGGATTCTCTATGTATAGTATCATGTCATCTGCAAACAGTGACAGTTCTACTTCTTCTTTTCTGATTTGGATTCCTTTTATTTCTTTTCTTCTCTGATTGTTGTAGGTAAAACTTCCAAAACTATGTTGAATAATAGTGGTGAGAGTGGGCAACCTTGTCATGTTCCTGATCTTAGTGGAAACAGTTTCAGTTTTTCACCATTGAGAACGATGTTGGCTGTGGGTGTGTCATATATGGCCTTTATTATGTTGAGGTAAGTTCCCTCTATGCCTACTTTCTGGAGGGTTTTTATCATAAATGGGTGTTGAATTTTGTCAAAAGCTTTTTCAGCATCCATTGAGAGTATCATGGTTTTTCTCCTTCAGTTTGTTAATATGGTGTATCACACTGATTGATTTGCATATATTGAAGAATCCTTGCACCCCTGGGATAAATCCCACTTCATCATGGTGTATGATCCTTCTAATGTGCTGTTGGATTCTGTTTGCTAGTATTTTGTTGAGGAGTTTTGCATCTATGTGCATCAGTGATATTGGCCTGTAGTTTTCTTTTTTTGTGACATTTTTGTCTGGTTTTGGTATCAGGTAGCCATCTTTGTCTGGTTTGGTGGTGGCCTCGTAGAATGAGTTTGGGAGTGTTCCTCTCTCTGCTATATTTTGGAAGAGTTTGAGAAGGATACATGTTAGCTCTTCTCTAAATGTTTCATAGAATTCACCTATGAAGCCATCTGGTCCTGGGTTTTTGTTTGTTGGAAGATTTTTAATCACAGTTTCAATTTCAGTGCTTGTGATTGGTCTGTTTATATTTTCTATTTCTTCCGGGTTCAGTCTTGGAAGGTTGTGCTTTTCTAAGAATTTGCCCATTTTATTGGCATAGAGTTGCTTGTAGTAATCTCTCATGATCCTTTGTATTTCTGCAGTGTCAGTTGTTACTTCTCCTTCTTCATTTCTAATTCTGTTGATTTGAGTCTTTTCCCTTTTTCTCTTGATGAGTCTGGCTAATGGTTTATCAATTTTGCTTATCTTCTCAAAGAACCAGCTTTTGGTTTTATTGATCTGTGCTCTCGTTTCCTTCATTCCTTTTTCATTTATTTCTGATCTGTTCTTTCTTTTTTTTTTCTCATTCTTCAATGTTTATTTTCCCATTTTAAAAAAAGGCGAGAGAGGGAAACAAAGAAGGAAAATATAGAGAAAGAAGATGGGCAACTCTCTCTTGAATAGCCAGAAGCTCATGGGGAAAAAGATGTGGCTGACCTCTGAGGAGACTCGAGCAATTAGGAAGAGGAATGCAACAGCTCCCTGAAGCAACACAAATCTCTCTGCAACCCAAGGCTCCAGCCTTATAGAGCCAGCTCCAGGACTTCCCAACAGCCAGCAGCTCTACTGACACCTAACCAGTCCCCAGGCCTGGGATTTCAGTAGTTTGGCAGCCTGTTGGTTTGCTGACATCTTTTAACATCTTGGATTTAGCTGCATAGAAGATGGCCTCTTTCTGCTCAGGGTTTCTACAGTGTCTTTTGGTGAGTCCTAGGCAGCCAGTGGGTGATCTGGTATCATGGGCTCACATCCTTCACCAGCAAGGCAATCTGTTCCTGCAGCTGCCGCTCCCCTTCCCATGCTTTGCTCTGGTTTCGACACCTCAGCAGCTCAGCCTTATGGTCCTGGTGATGCATAGGGCAGTAGCTCTGTGGTTCACACAGCTCCATATATTCTGGAAAGAAGTCTCTGTAGCCCCCTCTGAGGATATACAGCTCTGGGTAGTACAGTGCAGGATACTGGTTCACAGCCCTGTCCTCTTGTCTCAGAGAGCTACCTACCTGGATGTGTCCTTCCAGGTACTCATATGGATAGCGGCAATCGATGATATAAAATTTCTCTAACAGACCCTGGAACTTCCCCAAAAGCAAGGCAGCCACTGTTTCTGGGTTGACGTACTTCAGATCTTGGTGTCTCCCTGACACGGTCGGCAGTGCACAAACCTTGGAGAAATCACCAATCAGAGGCCCCTGGTTAGAATCTTCCTCCAGCATCTGAGTCATATTAATGTCACAGAGGGAGACCATTTTCTTTATACCTAAGCCCTTCCTGAGCTCTTTGTGGCTAGAACAATACTTCTTTTTTACTTTATCTGGTATTGTGTTGTCCTTGAATTTTACCATCTGCTTCAGTCTTGGACTGTTCAAACTGTCTGGCAACGAAGAGGAGCGATACAGGCAGCTCCTGTTCACAGATGCCTTGGCCTCTTCTTGATCTTCCAGAGAAAACTCCATCAATTCATCTGAAATCTCCTCTGTCTGGTTTTCTCCTAGCTCTGGATTTTTATCTAATTTTGAAACTGTAGTAATAGGACTGCCCTGATGTTTCATTTCACTTTCCACCAAGTTTCCATTGTCCAGTAGAAAAAGAGGAGACCTCAGGTTCCTGGGTACCCACCACTCCAAGGGCTTTGAAGTGCTGTTTTCATTCTCTTTATTTGCGGATGAGCTACATATTGCATCTTTCTTCCTGTGGCCATGGTCCAAAGCATTCGGAGTGCTAAAAAGCAGCTGTGCTGGGCTGCATTTTACAAGGTGTTGGTGATAATTCATCCCAGCTAACTGTATTTCCTCAGGTCCTGTAGAATCCAAGTGACCAGTTTCATCAAGATCTGAAGAAGTGGTAAACTGAGTGGCAGACATCTCCCCGCTGCTAAGATTCGAAAGATTAAGGCAACGTTTGGGGGTTTCTCCAGACAAAATGCTTAGGTTTGCAGAATCACCAAAAAGTTTCTTCTCCACTGGGGTTCTAGGGAGATCTGAACTGATGGAAAAGGAAGTATCTCTCTCCAGGAGCAGGTTTAATATCTTCCTCTGATTGGACCGAAACTAGATCCTGAGCCAGGGCTTCCTTCCTCTCTTGTAGATGAAAAGAATTCTGCAGACATGGTCTCTGAGTTCTCACTTCAGGAGGAAGAGAAATAGGCAGGGAATCACACACAAGCGAAGACTCTAGCAGAATTCAAGGAAATCTGGGGAAAGGAGGTGATTCGACCAGAGGACAGCTATGCCTCTCGACCAGTTAGGCTGGAGTCTGGCTTCTCCGCTTCTCTCAGCGGACTGTCCTGATCTGTTCTTTATGATTTCTTTCCTTCTGCTAAATTTGTTTTTTTTTTTTTTCGTTCTTCTTTCTCTAATTGCTTTAGGTGTAAGGTTAGGTTGTTTGAGATTATTCTTGTTTCCTGAGGTAGGATTGTATTGCTATAAACTTCTCCCTTAGAACTGATTTTTCTGCATCCCATAGGTTTTGGGTCGTCGTGTTTTCATTGTCATTTGTTTCTAGGTATTTTTTATTTCTTCTTTGATTTCTTCAGTGATCTCTTGGTTATTTAGTAGTGCATTGTTTAGGCTCCGTGTGTTTGTATTTTTTACGGTTTTTTTCCTGTAATTGATATCTAGTCTCATAGCATTGTGGTCAGTAAAGATACCTGATATGATTTCAATTTTCTTAAATTTACCAAGGCTTGATTTGGAACCAAGGAATGATCTACCCTGGAGAATGTTCCATGAGCACTTGAGAAGAAAGTGTATTCTGTTGTTTTTGGATGGAATGTCCTATAGATATCAATTAAGTCCATCTTGTTTAATGTGTGATTTAAAGCTTGTGTTTCCTTATTTATTTTCATTTTGGTTGATCTGTCCACTGGTGAAAGTGAGGTGTCAAAGTCCCCTACTATGATTGCGTTACTGTCGATTTCCCCTTTAATGGCTGTGAGGATTTGCCTTGTGTATTGAGGTGCTCCTACATTGGATGTGTACATATTTACAACTGTTATATCTTCTTCTTGGATTGATTCTTTGATCATTATGTAGTGTCCTTCTTTGTCTCTTGTAATAGTCTTTATTTTAAAGTCCATTTTGTCTGATATGAGAATTGTTACTCCAGCTTTCTTTTGATTTCCGTTTGCATGGAATATCTTTTTCCATCCCCTTACTTTCAGTCTGTATGTGTCCCTAGGTCTGAAGTGGGTCTCTTGTAGACAGCATATATATGGGTCTTATTGTTGTATCCATTCAGCCAGTCTTTGTCTTTTGGTTGGAGCATTTAATCCATTTACATTTAAGGTAATTTTCAATATGTATGTTCCTATTACCATTTTCTTAATTGTTTTGGGTTTGTTATTGTAGGTCTTTTCCTTCTCTGTGTTTCCTGCCTAGGGAAGTTCCTTTAGCATTTGTTGTAAAGCTGGGTTGGTGGTGCTGAATTCTCTTAGCTTTTGCTTGTCTGTAAAGGTTTTAATTTTTCCATCGAATCTGAATGAGATCCATGCTGGGTAGAGTAATCTTGTTGTAGGTTTTTCCCTTTCATCATTTTAAATATGTCCTGCCGCTCCCTTCTGGCTTGCAGAATTACTGCTGAAATTTCAGCTGTTAACCTTATGGGGATTCCCTTGTATGTTATTTGTTGCTTTTCCCTTGCTGCTTTTAATATTTTTTCTTTGTATTTAATTTTTAATAGTTTGATTAATATATGCCTTGGCATGTTTCTCCTTGGATTTATCATGTATGGGACTCTCTGTGCTTCCGGGACTTGATTGACTATTTCCTTTCCCATATTAGGGAAGTTTTCAAGTATAATCTCTTCAAATATTTTCTCAGACCCTTTCTTTTTGTCTTCTTTTTCTGGGACCCCTATAATTTGAATGTTGGTGGGTTTACTGTTGTCCCAGAGGTCTCTGAGACTCTCCTCAATTCTTTTCATTCTTTTTTCTTTACTCTGCTCTGCATTAGTTATTTCCACTCTTTTGTCTTCCAGGTCACTTATCCATTCTTCTGCCTCAGTTATGCTGCTATTGACTCTTTTTAGAGAATTTTTGATTTCATTTATTGTGTTGTTCATCATTGTTTGTTTGCTCTTTAGTTCTTCTAGGCCCTTGTTAAACATTTCTTGTATTTTCTCCATTCTAAATCCAAGATTTTGGATCATCTTTACTATCATTACTCTGAATTCTTTTTCAGGTAGACTACCTATTTCCTCTTCATTGGTTTGGTCTGCTGGGTTTTTACTTTCCTCCTTCATATGCTGCCTATTTCTCTGTCTTCTCATTTTGCTTAACTTACTGTGTTTGGTGTCTCCTTTTTGCAGGCTGCAGGTTCGTAGTTCCCGTTGTTTTTGGTGTCTGCCCCCGGTGGCTAAGGTTGGTTCAGTGGGTTGTGTAGGCTTCCTGGTGGAGGGGACTGATGCCTGTGTTCTGGCAGATAAGGCTGGATCTTGTCTTTCTGGTGGGCAGGACTGCATCCAGTGGTGTGTTTTGGGGGGCTGTGACCTTATTATGATTTTAGGCAGCCTTTCTGCTAATGGGTGGGGTTGTGTTCCTGTCTTGCTAGTTGTTTGGCATGGGGTGTCCAGTACTGGAGATTGCTGGTCATTGAGTGGAGCTGGGTCTTAGCTTTGAGACAGAGATCTCTGGGAGAGCTCTTGCCGATTGAGATTACATGGGGCTTGGGGTCTCTGGTGGTCCAATGTCCTGAACTCGGCTCTCCCACCTCAGAGCCTCAGTCTTGACACCTCGCCTAAGCACCAAGATCCTTACATATAGATGGGTTAAATTCTCCAATCTAAAGGCACAGGGTGGCTGGCCTTCTGTGCTCTGCTCAGTCCTCCAGCTGGGCAATGTTCTCTGGGCCTGGTCGATATGGAGAGGCTCCTTTGGATCCAGGTCCACCTGCATGCCTTAGCACCTAGAAGAAGCAGCCAACGCCCCCCTCCTCCCTTATCCCCGCCGCAACTTGTCAGGATCCTGGACCGTCCCTTCTTTGTATATTTTTGATATTAACACCTTACCATGTATACCACTTCTGAATATCTCTTCTCATTCATTTTTCATTTTATTGATAGTTTCTTTCATTGTGCAAAAGTGTTTTTGTTTGATGTAGTCCTGTTTGTTTATTTCTGCTTTTGTTTCCCTTGCCTGGAAGCAATTTTGTGTGTGGGAAAGATCTGAAATAGGGGATTTAATTTTTTTCCGAAATGGGTAACCATTTGTTGAACAGTCTGTCCTCTCTCAATTGTGTTTAAGTCCCTCCTATATCATACAATAAAATGTCAAATATTTCTGGACTCTTTATTTGAATCCATTAATCTTTCTGTCTAGAACTGTACTAATGCTACATCTTTAATATTACTATAGATTTACATATTTTTGGTGTATGTTACGGCAGGCCCACCATTTTTCTTTTTTCCTGAAAATGTTTTGCCATTCCTTGTCCAAAAGTTTGTCAACTTTTGCCTTCCACTGTTTGTTTTTTAAAATGCTCTTAAAATAATATTTCTTTTCACTTTCAAATGAGCCAGCTTTGTCAAGTTCAGGGAAAAAAATCCTGTTGGAATTTTTTTTTTTTTTTTTTTTTGCGGTACGCGGGCCTCTCACTGTTGTGGCCTCTCCCGCTGCAGAGCACAGGCTCCGGACGCACAGGCTCAGCGGCCATGGCTCACGGGCCCAGCCGCTCCGCGGCATGTGGGATCCTCCCAGATCGGGGCACGAACCCGTGTCCCCTGCATCGGCAGGCAGACTCTCAACCACTGCGCCACCAGGGAGGCCCTGGAATTTTTGATTGGAATTTGACTGGATTTATAAGTTGGTATGGGGGGAATTAAAATGTTTACAATTCTGAGCTCAGGAATGATGCACATTTCTTCATTATTTCAGAAGTTTGTTTATGTCCTTGAATAACATTTTGTAGTTTCCTTCATATTGGTCTTGTTTATTTGTTCTTATAGACGTAAGTATTTGAGTTCTTACTACAAGAATTCTTTTTGGATTGTTGTCCATGTGTTATATCTGCTTTCCCAATCAGAATTATAGTATGTCTTCATTTACATATTTTTTCTCTAATAATAATCATTATAAATTATTGCCATCATGAATGGGATTCTTTTTTTCCCCCTTATACCCTCCAACTTTATATGATCTACATAATGGAATATGATAGATTTTGTAGATTTATCATATATCCCCCAAAGCTACTGGATTCTCATTACCTCTAGAAACTACTGGCTTATTTTCTTGAAATTTTGCTCATTTTCAATTGTATAATTTGCAGAGAACAGTATTTATACTTTTCTTTTTTTTTGTACTCAAAGTTATTGATAGAAATTTTAGCAAATATGTCAGAAAGGACCACTGATGGAGGGCATCCTTACTTTTTCTATTACTTCCAGTGAAAGAGCTTTTGTTCTTCTCCATGAGACATTATGTGAACTCTTGGAGACTGATAAATGTATAATATGTATATGTTCATTTATTTACTTATTATGTTAAAAACTTCCATGCCAATTTTAAGAATTAAGAGAAGATACTGAACTTTGAGTGCCTTAATTTCTCCTCAATCTCTATATGGACAACCACATAATGTTCACATTTCTTCTTCTTAGTGGGATGGATTCTATTGTTTGTTATACTAGCTTACATGATTGGGATAAAATTACTTGTTCAGCTAAATTTTAAAATTTTATTTAATTTTAATTAATTTAAATTTAATAGCCATATATGGCTAATGGCTACGATATTGGACAATGTAGTTTTATAATAAGAGACTACTCTATCTAAGCTTAGAAGTATAGAAGTTTAAGATTTACTCACTTAGCAGATTAGTAAAGAGTGCTATCAGTTTGATTGCCATTTTAAATTATTTAAAAATCTGTATATGACTAGAATACATTTGAAAAGAGATATACCAAATATTAGTAATATGTATTTCTGAGAAAATAAATATAGTTCGTTGCATTTTTTTTCTTTTCTGTATTTTCTATTTTCTCTGACATAAGTAGATAATTTGTGCTAAAAAATATTTCCCAGTGTTGTTCAGGATCAAAACCTTTTAAAATCTGTATATGCTGCCCACTAATATTTTTGTTTAGATTTTTGATTCCTATATTTATATGTGGGACTAATTTATAGCATTTAATTGTTGTCTTATCTGATGTTGGAACTAAATAATATTTTTACATACTAAGTGGCATATCTCATCAATTTTGTTTTGAAACAAAGATTACAGTTATCACCTCTCATAGCAAATGAATGGCAGAACTGGGGCTTCTGAAATCCAAACTTCTTCTTGTAGCCATTCTAATCACAAAAAATTAATAACTGCTATGAAAGTACAAAGAAACCAGCGGTATGAAAATGACAAAACTACTGAGGAAAAGTGTTTATTTCTTAAAAATCTGGTCTAAATGTCTAGCAAATCCACCTGGGCTAGGTTATTGTTTCTTTGTCTCTAAAACATTACATGGAAGGCGATTACCACGTTATATTTAACTGATGAAATCCTCAATTCTGAAGTGTAGTGGCTAAGAATAGCTAATATGGAATGTATGCCAGTACATGGTGCAGGGGTTAAAGATGCAGCCTCTGGAACCCTACTGCTTGTATTCAAGCTCCACTTCTACAGCCCACTAGCTAAATAACCCTTGGCAAGTGATTCCATTTATCTTTGTCTCAACTACTTCATCTATAAAATGGCAGTGACTGAAGTATCTAAGATGCTGTGAGAATTAAATGAGTTACTGTATGCAAAGCACTTACAGCTGTGTTTTAACACAGGGTTTAGCCCTCAATGAATGTTAACTACTCATATAAGTGCTATGTACTGCGGCAAAGAGCTCTGCAATGCATTGGTTCCTTTATCTTACATCCTAGATCCTTTCTTTATTATGACAACCATGGAAGATAGGTGTTTCCCAGCCTTCAAAGACTGAGGAGACTGAGGCTCAGAGCTTACCTTATTCACATAGTTAGCTGATGGCTGATGGGATGTAAGCCCAGGACTGAGTCAGTCAACAGCTACGCTCTACTACTCAGTTCTACTTACTTTTAAAAATCTATTCAACGAATGTCATAGTATACTCTAAATGCAAAATAAAGCTCACCAAAGAGAAGGAAACATGCCAAAGAGCCACTGAAAAAAACATATAAAAGAAAACTGTGGAGGAAAGTAATTAAGCCTTAAGTCGAAGCTTTAATTATGTGCAGTTACTTACCATGTAATAGCCTGGCAGGAGCTTCTGAAGGAACTCTGCTTCTTTATGCTGAACTGTTTTGATGATAAATTCATCATCACTGGTCACAAAAAACAAGGATCCACTGGCTCCAGGGTTAGACAGCTCTATTAGAGGTTCACTGCATATGGAATACTACAAGAGCAAATAAATAAATAGTAAAAATACATTTAATGTGTATGATGCATACAAGGAAGAAATATCACAGTGTTACATATCTTGGCCATGTTAAAATAGGAAGCCCTCTCCAAGAGCTTTAAAAGGAGACTCCACGTATGCTAAGAAGGCTCTTTTGAGATTTCTAAACATTTACTTGATCCATTTACCTTAATAATTCTACAATGGGAAACAACATGCCCTCCTCCACTCCCAGTATGACAGAATCACAATCACCATATTTGTCCAATGAGACAACTCCAACAGTGGTATTGATCAAGGTGCTTTGTTTCCAACAAGTGCCCATAGAATAACAACAGAAGGTGTGATCCACACTGTGTATTTGTCACTTGACACCAACACCTATTCTCTTCTCACTATTTATTCTCCCAAGGGAGGTCATCCACTCATGGTTTCAACAAGGAAATGACTCTAACCTCTGAATCTCCAGCTCAGCTCTCTCTCTAGGGATCCAGACCTGTATGCCTAACTTTTCAATAGACATTTCTATTTCGTTATACCAGAAACACTGCACATGTAACAAGTTCAAAAGCAAGTTCATCTCAGGCCTGTGGTTAGCCCTTGTGGTGACTTTGTAGTAATTAGAAAGAGGGAATTCTTTTTCCTGGCAGATGCAGCTCTGGACCAGATACAAGTTGGTGAACAGATGAAGGAATGGATTCTGGTCTTCATTCCTTCACCTTAGCCAGGTGTTCTTGGGCAGTGCACACCCTGTACAACTATACATGGTGACTCTAGATCATCTGCCTCCTCTCCCATCCTCCATCTTCTCCCCTTTTCCTCTATCTTAGATAATGGAAGCATCATTATCTTGATGCATCATTACCTTTATTTTGCTCCCCAAACCAGAAACTTGGGCATCCTCTTTGATGCCTCACATTTCTTCACGTTCCATATCCAGACTATTGATAATATCTGCCCCCTTCATGGCATCTCTTTTTCCAATACCCGAAGTTCAGTGGTTTCATCGTTTCATGCCTTGATTACTAAGGCAAGCTCCACCTGTTCTCAACTATCCATTCTTGACCCCACTGTGCATTCTCCACCAGGAGACTAGAGATCTTTCTGAATTGCATAGCCTTCCACGCCTTCACACCTTTCAACATGTAAACATGGGTTCCACTGTTTACAAAGAAGAGAATACCCAATACCAAGAAAATACCCAAGTTTCTTAAGAGAGCATTTGAGTCCATAAATGATGGAGTCCTGTCTCCAGCCTTCTCTCTCATCACTTCTCTCCTCAAACTCTACCTGTAAACACAGAGAACTATTTCTCATTTTCTTAAGTGTGCCACACACTCTTGGCTTTTGCATTTTCCTCTATCAGAAACAACCTCCATGCTACCTTTACCTGGTTGACTACCACTGAATAAAACTTACTCTAAAAAACCCCCTTATTTTCTTGAGAATAGAAACTAGACTAGCATTATATTATAACAGAGTATTTTTGGTAGAATGAGTATGCACTTATATGCTTCACATACCAGTTTTAACATATACTCGGCTTGCTGATTCTTCATGAAAACCCTCAGGATGATTTGGTTAATTTGATATATGATTCTAGTTGTATGCCAGAAATGCATCATTCATGTGTTCATTCAACATTTAAAAAGTATCTACTGAGCATCTGTCTGTACTGTCCCAGGCACTCAGGAAGCTTATATTCTAGTAGGAGGAAACAGTCAACAAACAAGTAAATAACTTATACATCAGAATGTGCCAAGTGCTGTTGAGAAAAAAGAAGCATGGAAAGGGGGGCAGGGAGTACCAGCAATGATGAGGACTGGGTGGTCACTAAAAGCATTACTGGGAAGGTGGCATTTGAGGAGAGGCCTGGGGATATTTGGGGAAAGGGTACTCCAGGCAGAGGGAAGGGCAAATGCTAAGGTCTTGAGACCTGAAGAGTTCAAGGCACAGCAAGGAGGCCATGGCTGAAGCAGAGGGAGCAGGGAGGAGAGCTGAAAGGGAAGAAGCCAGAAGGGTTGGGTAGACCCAACACATAGGGAGCCATAGGCCATGGTATGGACTTTGGCCCTTTCTCTAGGGGAGCTGAAAGCCATTGCAGCACCTGGAGCAGAGGACCGTTCCATCTGTTGTGCTGAGAGCCCACAGTAGGTGGACAAAAGGAAGACAAAGTGAGGAGGTTGTTACAGTGACTTTGGCCTTCACTGTCTGCTGGACAGCGCTTGCCCTGGAAAACTCTCCCTGGTTCTGTGAGTCCAGATCAACTGCTTCCTGGCACTGAATGTTCTCATCACACAAGTTACCACAAAATACATTAATTGCCTATTTAGTTATTCCAAGTTCCCATGAGATTGTAAAACTCTATGAGGGCAGAAACTATGACTATCTTAGACTCTGATACAGTTCAGGACCTGTGCCTTGTACACAGAAGGAACTCAATAAATTTTTGTCAAATAAATGACTGAAATTTACCAACAACTGAAGGGCTGTCTCACCAAGAAGTGCCCCAAACCAGCAGAACAGTCAATTTTGGGTTAATGAGCTTAGTGTTTATTAGCTAATAAATCCCCATTATTGACTAGAGCAACATTAGGGGCAGAGAAAAAGGTAAGGAAGCTATGGTGTGAGATCAGACGAGCCCTGGTGCGAGGCAGAAGCAGGGGTTTAAGGAACTGTACTTTGAGGATGGAGGCATCTGAAAACACCAGGACTGAACATCCTCCAAAGCATTTTATCTGGGTTTGTGAATATTTAAGTCCTCATCACAGAAAAATCTGAGAGGAAGTGAGGAACAAAAGGAAGGAGGGAGGAGAAGAAACAGAGAAACTGGGAGAAGAATGATTAAAAGGAAGTTTCTAGATGTTACCTTTTAAATTAACCTGCTTTGGCAGCACTGTGGGTAAGGGAAACAAAATTCACCAGGAAAAGAATGAAGCAAGTGTTTGCTGCCTTCCTAAGCGTCACTGGCAACTTCCATCTGCTACCTCCTTCTTTTTCCTCTAGCCTTGCTTCCTGAAGCTCTATTGCTAAGCAGCAATGCAGCCTAAGCCCTTATGAACCACTTGAGGATAAGAGAGGAAAACAAAAATAGTCATCATACTGCACACAGGATGCCATAAAAGCCAAGAAGCAGAGGGCACCTTCCCTGCTGTGTGCAGAGTCCACGTGGAAGGAAAGGCCTGGGACTTGAAATCGACTGATGTTTCTAAAATCATGACTCTGTCTGTAGCCAGTTCTGTGACCTTGAGTGAGGAACTTAGCATCTTGGAGTCTTAGGAACCTCATCTCTAAAATAAAGATGGTAATATCTACCTAACAGCAGCTCAAAGTTTTAAAAACGAATGCTTTTGAAACCCCTGGCAGAGTGACCACTTAGTCATTGCTGTTGTCATTTTTCATTACATGATCATACACACAGCTGGAGAGCCAGCAGTGCCCTAGGATGTACTGAGGGTTTCAGCCTAAGTCCCACGACAAGAGGGCTACCCAAAGGTACACTAAGATATTCTTGGTGAAGCAAGAAAAGAGATGGGCCGGGGGTGACAAGATAAGTTAGGGGTTTGGGATTAATATATACACACTACTATACGTAAAACAGATAAACAAGAAGAACCTACTGTATAGCACAGGGAACTCTACTCAATATCTTGCAATGTCTATAACACACACACACACGCACACATGTAACTGAATCACTTTGCTGTATACTTGAAACTAACATGACATTGTGAATTAACTATAATTCAACTAGAAAATAAATTAATTTAAAAAAAAAAAGAAAGAAAAAAGCTGGGTCTTCTGTATAATCATGAATTTGAGACCCTGGAAAATAAAGGTGTGGATCCCATTCTCATAAAAAGTGAAGGCAGACCCCAGACTCTCTTTAGGATTCTGATTTTTTGTTCCATGGGGTTTGAATTTCTGGCACAGAACCTTCTTATGGATAGGAGTAAATGTTGTGAAAGTACAAAAACAGCAAAGGATGCAGAAATTAGGGGCTGCAAATAGAGAAATTAGGGGGTGATCCAGGAAGAGCTGTCTAGGGAAAACCGGATTCAGACGTGAACATCTGCTTCCAATTAAAGACTCAAATTCTTCTACAAGCAGTAACACAATCTGGAGGCTATTTCATTGGTTACTTAATTGCCAAAAACTCCTTCATTATGTAATTTATAAATGAATATGAATGAGGAAATCAGTTGTTTTGGCCTATTTTAAAAACCATTTTGGGGTCACTCCTAGCACAGCATCAGTCTGCAAAAAACTAGCATTATGATGCTGAATACCTGGGACTTTTACCATTATCACCTCTAATTCTATGGTTTTCCACCCTGCAACTTGGTTACCATGTTCTCTGCTAAGCAATCTTCTCTGAAATGTTGCCTTTTCAGAGCAAATATAGAGGAGCTATAGGAACAGTTTAATTAGCTATGATCAACAAGCCCGTGTGCACGCCTGGGTTGATGCACCTTCCCAGCCCTCTCATCTGCGCAAGCTGTTCCAATGTGTTCCTTCCCTGCCTTGTATTTCCTGCAGGGCCTCCCTAAGCACCCACTGGAAAGAATGCAAAGTACAACCCGGCTGGGCCCTGCCAAGGCAAATTAACGTTGTAAACTTGCACAGTGAGGTGGAGATCATTTTTCCTGCCATTTCTTACCCTCGATGGTGTCAACTATTCACCCCGCTCTCTTTCTTATGGGTGTTGGTGAGCCTGGAAAATATCATATGAATCACCCTGGATTTGGGAATACCCAGGCACCTGGTAAAGAAGGAAATGAACCAAAGGCCTGTTGCCCAAGCAGAAATGGGAAGAAAATGCTCTGGGGCCTCTTGGCTTTCCCCTGGGAGGCATTTATTTAGGAACAAATAAGGAATAAGGAGCATTTGCATTGCCGTGCGGTGCACGTGGACATACCTTCACCGCACTGTCTTATATCCAAATTATGCACGTTTCAACATGAATTTGTAATTAGCACGCACATGGTGAGTTTTAATGGCACTGAGAATGTAATCAGAGTTATTCAGGCTGAAATCCAGATGCAACAGCATAAGACTAAGTAGAAATACAAACATATCACAGAGATCCAATATCAAATCTACCAATGGTTACCAATCCCTACATAAAGTTACCCTCTCCTTTCCTCTCCCATTTAGATCAGTATATCTTCACAAACTTGGGTTTAGATAACCCCAGTTTCATAGATGCCAGAATGCATTTGTGATCTGCACCGTATCCTTTTTATTTCTTCACACAGTTTTTCAGGGGACGTTTTATTTCATTTTTCTGTGATTTTTGGGCTTAACTCTTTGAAAATGTGCTTTGTTAGGGGTCTTTTACCTCTTTGGCTGTATTTTTCAGAATGGATAACCACAGTTCATAGTTTGATGGCTAGGGAGTGGTCACCTTGAGACCACATCTAATAAGAGGTCTGAGACTTAGTGGTTGGGAAGCATGAGGCCAACTGGTGGAGGGCAAGAGCACCAGGGAAGGAGGTGAGACCACGGTTCTGGCCTGGGCTCTGCCTCCACTCCCCAACGTGGGTAACCTTGGGCACCTCCCTTCACCAGCTTCAGATTCCTCATCTACAATGAAGAGTTGGGTTAAAAAGTCTCTGAGGGCTTCCCTGGTGGCACAGTGGTTGGAAATCTGCCTGCCAATGCAGGGGACATGGGTTCGAGTCCTGGTCCGGGGGGATCCCACATGCCACAGAGCAGCTGGGCCCCTGTGCCACAACTACTGAGCCTGCGCTCTGGGGCCCGCGAGCCATAACTACTGAAGCCCAGGCGTCTGGAGCCCATGCTCTGCAGTGGAGAGGCCACTGTAGTGAGAAGCCCGCACACCACAACGAAGAGTGGCCCCTGCTTGCTGCAACTGGAGAGGGCCCGTGCACAGCAGCAAAGACCCAACGCAGCCAAAAATAAATAAATAAATTTATTAAAAAAAAAAAAGTCTCTTGAGTTTCCACCTGACTCTCTGAAGCATGTTGTGTCGGCAAAAGACCCCTTCCTCATCTACTACACTCCAGATGACTGGGTGGGCTCCTCAGATGTAGTAGTTTAGAGTGAGCTTCCAGAAGCTCCAAGACCAGTAAGGTGAGCTGCCTTGGTCCTGGGCTGTGGGTGGCCCCAGCCATTGGGGACCAGGCGGCCATGTTTAGCTAGAGATCCACTGCCCTTGTTCTGTTTCTTGCAGGTCCCGGAGATGGGTCCGGTTACTAAACTGTGTGTACAATTAATAAGGGAGGTGAAAAATGCAATCAAACAAAAGCACACTTATCTGCCCCATCCCATCTTTTTTTCCCCCCTAACTTTTCATTATGGAAAATTTCAAACATACACAAAAGTAAAGAGAACTAATTAACATTATGTGTGAATTGATACACGTGTCTATCTTCTGACTTCAACAGCTATCAACTCATGGCCAACCTTGTTTCCTTTAAACCCTCAACCATTGCCCTGGCTGTTTCTCTCAGATTCTTTTGAAGCAAATCACAGACATCATATCATTTCTCCCACAGATATTTCAGTACATGTCTCTAAAAGACAAGGATTCCTCTTTTAAAACATGACCATGGGCTTCCCTGGTGGCGCAGTGGTTGACAGTCTGCCTGCCGATGCAGGGGACACAGGTTCATGCCCTGGTCCGGGAGGATCCCACATGCCACGGAGCGGCTGAGCCTGTGAGCCATGGCCGCTGAGCCTGTGTGCATCCGGAGCCTGTGCTCCGCAACGGGAGAGGCCACAACAGGGAGAGGCCCGTGTACCGCAAAAAAAAAAAACAAAAAACAAAAAAAAACCCACAACCACAATACCATCATGCCACCAAAAAACCCCCAAAACTTCAACATAATCAAATATCTAGTCAGTCTTGACATTTCACCAATTTCCTATAATTAAAAAAACAAAAACAAAAAAATCACAAAACACACAACTGGTTATTTGAATTATCTAGCCCTGTCTTTTTATTCTTCCTGATCAAAACCTTCCCCTCCTGCTATACTGGACCACTCAAAGTCCTTCTAAATATTTAATGCACTTGCATCTCTGGCTGACAGTACTAACACTGCTCCCCACCCTTATACCCTGTCCCAACATCTTTCCCTTTTTCCCACCTACTCCCTTGCAATTTTTAAGTCACAGTTAAACTACGCCATGCCCATAAGAAGCCCCCCTAATCATCAATCCAACAGAGAGAGACCTCTCCTTCCTTTTTTTTTTTTTTTTTTTTTTTTGCGGTACACGGGCCTCTCACTGTGGTGGCCTCTCCCGTTGCGGAGCACAGGCTCCGGACGCGCAGGCTCAGCGGCCGTGGCTCACCGGCCCAGCCGCTCCGCGGCATGTGGGATCCTCCCGGACCGGGGCACGAACCCGCGTCCCCTGCATCGGCAGGCGGACTCTCAACCACTGCGCCACCAGGGAAACCCTCTCTCCTTCAAAATCCTGGAGTATTTATTGTTTTGCTTCCATCTTTTTATTTACTGCCTGGTAGAATTAGTTGTTTTCCCACATAAATCATCATTCCAATTGGATTCTAAGTTCTCTGAGTGTCATGACTTATAATTTTTTGAATCTCTCCATAATTATTAGCAAAGTATATTAGTTACAGTTGGTATTCAAAGTACCCAGTGATCAATTAACCACCTTTTGCCAGGTACACAAAGGAGGACTTTTGCTTTGAGTAGCCATCAGCTTGGTCTCCCCTGCTCCTTTGTAAATACTCTGTCCTCATTATGAAGGTAACTTTTCCAGCTTAAAGGCTCGTTAGAAACTGTATAAGCTGTGTGAGTTGTTGCTCAGAAAAAGGCCTTCCCCAAGGAGAGAAATCTTGTGAGAAAGACTGAGTAAAAGAATGGGCTTCCCAGCCTGCAGGTCAGTGGCCATAGGAACACTAAAGGAAGACCTACTCGGGGTAGACAGCCATCTCATCACACTGATTGAATCTGTGTTATGAAATGCAAGTCTAGTGGCATCTCCTTGGCTGGCAGAAGCTCAAGGTAAGTCAGAAGAGAATCCATTAAGTGGTAACATATGGCAGAAGATGAGCTATCAATCTTGTTTTCAATAACACAATATCAAGACCCCACTGGGTTCTCCAAACATGTTTCGTGAATGACAGTGACCGTCAGTAATTACAGAATGGCCAGAAACTAAAGGATCTTCTCTAAGGTACACCCCACCCCTCAATCCTGCAAATGTGTGTGTTTGTGTTGTACTTGAGTGGTTGCGAGGGCAGGGTTGGTAATGCTGGGTAGAGACACCTAGTCTCTCCATCAAAGGGGTGTGGTGAGGCAGAGATCAACATAGCCATCCTGACAGGTGTGAGGTGATAGCTCATGGTGGTCCTGATTTGCATCTCTCTGATGATTAGTGACACTGAGCATCTTTTCATGTGCCTGTTGGCCATCCGTATGTCTTTTTTTGAAAAATGTCTATTCAGATCCTCTGCCCGTTTTTTAATTGCGTTGTTTATTTATTCATTTTTGATGTTGAGTTGTATGAGTGCACATTTAAGGGCAGCAGGGTACCCAAGGACTTTCTACTCAGTTCTCATGCTCTGTGAAGACTTATGAATGTGCCTTGAGGAACCAGTATTCTCTCATTCATCAGGCAGAAGTCATGTTATTTCCTTAGGGCCCAGCTAAATTCGTGGGTTTTCATCAGCCCAGAACAGAATCAGCTCTGAATTTAACCATTTATACCTTACCCAAATTACAAGATACAGTTTAAATACTCTCTGTTAACAAGTAACACATGTTGCTGTACTTCCTCTGCAAAGGATTATTCTAGGATCTGGCTCAAGTCTTATTAAGATCGTTCAGAATGGGATGAACAATAACTATTTGATGGTATCCTTCCTAAAGCTTCTTGAAAACCAATTTTCAAGAGCCCCAGGGTGTTAACAGTGATCAAATTATGAGATAAACCATTTTTTCTCTTGAAACAGAAAGAAAGCTCCTGGCTTCTTGAACAGGAATAAGGTAAAACTCTGAGGTCACATCAGACATTCTCACAATAAGGCGGCTGTGTTTGTACCCACTGTGTGTAAGGAGGCAGACAGGGAGAAGAGACAGGCCTAAGGATAATACATGTCCTGGTACCAAACAAAAACACCTCTAGAAAGAGCTCGCATGAAGAGCTGTTGAGAACAAAACTATCCAGCTGCTTTAAAATCATATTCAAATTGTAGGTCAAGGTGAAAATGGCTGTGGGCCAAGGCAGGTTTGAGACGAATGGTATAAATAAGTCAGTTAAGATAGGAAGGCTTTCATACAGAATCCAATCAGCAAAATTCACAGGAGTCTTTATAACTAATTATAATATATCTGTTAGAATAATTATCTGAAGTAGCAACCGATACCCTGCTTATTTAAATATCAATTACCATAGCACATTTTGTAGCTATCAGGTAAAAGCTGCAGAGTCAAACTACATTTCCTGAAGCTAAATTTATAATCCTTATGAAACTTGAAACTTTTACTATGCTCCAGAGCTTTGTAAAATAAGAGACACAAGCCACTTGTCACTGTTGCTATGAGAAAAATGTTGACGTCACACATTTCTGGAGAAGGAAGGAAAATGATAGGTTCTTACCAAGTAATCATCAGGCTTGATACCAAAAAGTTCTCTGAAATATCGGAATGCTAGTGGAGCATATGTCTTAAATCTGAAGTCTGGGTAGTGATGTGCTGGGGTCAGATTGCTCCCTTCACTGCAGTTAAAATGTTAAAAAGAAAAAAAAAGAAAGAGAGAGAGAGAAGGAACATCAGCAAAGACAATTTTGACTTCAAATTCTAGCTCTATTAGTCCTGTGCCAATTTCCCTTCTAGGAAAACATCCCTTGATACTGGGTCTCTCTAAGCTCATGTCACAAAGGCCAATGGACATCAGGTAAAAACAGATGCTAACGCAGCAAGGGCCACTCCACGCAGGCATCCCTTGTCAATCACAGTGTGTCTTTAACCTGAAAATTCATCATCCCCCTCTGCCTCCTTCCTGGGAAAATCTCTCCATTTTCCCCAATGAAACCACTGTTGTAATGCTTTAGGTATAAGATCCAGGGCTTAGTGTTTGGAGCAATGTCAAAAATGCATTTTTTTGGCCATGAATTTTGAATGTTGGATAAACATTTTAAACTAGGAATAAGTAAAATAATTTAGAAAATATCTCACCAACAGAGAGAACCATCACAGTGGAAATAGATGGGTCCTGAATCTGAACTCTTTCTTACATCCGTAGTTACAGGAAAAAGACCTTAGATATTTTAGGGATTTTAAAACCTTATTTCCATTCCCATATATATCATTATCTTTTTTTCCCTCTTCTGGGTTCACCTTTGAAAATTTTTGTGCAAAAGTTATGATATATAAAAGGTATAAAGAAATCAGTGAATACTTATGAACCTAAAATGCTGCTTAAGAATGTTATTCATATAGTTGAATTGCCTTCTGTACTTTTTACTGATCATATACCCTTCCTTCTCCTCAGAGGCATCCACTACTCTGAATTTTGATGTTTATGATGTTTATCATTCATTTTATTCTTTGACTACATATATTTCACATGACATCAGAAAAGTCACCTAATCCTTCATTGTAAGAAATTAGAACAATGCAGTAGAATAATATACTTTTATGTAGAGATTCAGGGTCTCTTTTTACCATATTCTAGGTGGGACACTGAAGGCTGATTCTCATGGATGTTAAACAAATCAACTGTGCAAATAAAAAGGCTTTTAGCATACAACAAGCACTTGGAATCTACTATAATTTAAGTTTGCTGAGGTCAGTCAGAATTTTGTATCAGCACCTAACACATGGTAGACTATAAGTATTTTTTGAGTGAAAAAATGAGTTTTCAAGATAACGCTAATTCAGTAAAGTTGATTCTTAGGTGAAGCTTAGGTTCAAAAGTCAACATATAAAGTCAAAATCACCATAGTCAAAGATCATCCTTGATCTGTTCAATGTATCCAGTGCGGCCAGGTTTTCCCCTGCATGGTTACAGATGACTGTTCCTTTTGGTGAGTTCCAGAGGAAGTAGTTGGCTAGTGTTGTTAGGGGCCATCCTCTTATAATAAATCTTATCTGGAAAGGCCAGGACTGCACTCAGGCAGCAGCAAGGCACACACAGGAGGGAAGTGACACAGGAACGAAGGCTGCCTGGGAGAAGAGCTCATGTATGGAACAGCCCCCATATCACCTGCTCACTTAAATGGCTATTGTTGCCCTAAGTAAGTACAGCTGAATATTCATAATGCTTGTATGACACCCAGGTATGGTATTCAAACATTTCCTCATTCCATATTTTGGGATTTATGAAGAGACATGCACTCCGTTACAGCTCTTATGGGATTGCCAAAAGGAATGATTTTGGAACTTAAATGAATATAACTTGAAAACATGCGCTATGCAGACATAGGAGGTAAAAGCAGAGGTTCAAAATGACCTCTGACATCCTTCTTCACTGTTGCAAGCAAGTAAAAATAATCACAATGCCTTGGGTTCTGAAGCAGGCTATTTTCAGTGGGTTAAGAGTGTTGCCAATTTTTTAATTTGTTCCACTCTGTTTTCTCCTTTCAATCTCATGCAAAGCAATTCATTCCATTACAGCAGATCACCTTCAACATTCAAGAGTAAAATAAAATACCCGTTCCACTTACATGGAATTATTCTTTAAAGGATTTATTTCCATGCAGTCGGGGGGCCAAGATTTTATTAGAGAGGATACAGTATTTCTTTTTTTTTTTTTAAGGAGATGTTGGGGGTTGGAGTTTATTAATTAATTTACTTATTTTTGCTGTGTTGCATCTTCGTTTCTGTGCGAGGGCTTTCTCTAGTTGTGGCAAGCGGGGGCCACTCTATCGCGGTGCGCGGGCCTCTCACTATCGCGGCCTCTCTTGTTGTGGAGCACAGGCTCCAGACACGCAGGCTCAGTAGTTGTGGCTCACGGGCCTAGGTGCTCCGCGGCATGTGGGATCTTCCCAGACCAGGGCTCGAACCCGTGTCCCCTGCATTAGCAGGAAGATTCTCAACCACTGCGCCACCAGGGAAGCCCCTGAGGATACAGTATTTTTTATTATCATTTTCATTTTTGGTTACTCTGAGCTTCTTGAGTTGTTCACCTTTCCCTGAAGCAAGTATTAATTACAATAGTTTTCCTTGGATTCACATCTCCCTAAGTACTGTGGTTTATTCAGCAATGGTGTAAAAAGGATAGTGCTAGGTTTCCTTGGCAATGAGACAGCAGGCACATGCGCGCATGCACATGCATGCACACACACACACACACACACACACACAGAACATCTCTGGTTAGAGAAAGGGAACATTCGTTTCTTTAGGTATCCACCCTGACACAGCTCGTATTAAAAGGCACCACATCACTAAAAATGAGAAAAAACCCCCACCGAACCTAGCTAGCTTTGGGCCACATTAAGATACAGAGAATGGTATGGGTCAACTGTGAGGCAGGCTTGCCTGTATGGGGTCATCAATAAATTGTATTTGTATAAATGGAGATGATGAAAAGGGGGCAGGGATAATACTTAACACAGGCATTATAGAAAGTGGCAATTTCTTCACAGCATAATTAACAATATATTAATAATTAACTGCTGAGGTTACACAATCTTGAACCTCTCCATTTGCCTGAATGGAGAGGAACATTCCCTAATAGTGGATAATAAAACATCACCATTTTTTTTCTCTTAGTAGATTTTAGCTTATGAATTCTGCTTTCCTTTGACAAACATTAAGACTTTGCATTCTGTTAAATCATACTGGATACCCTGTATGGGAGTTAACATGCTCCTAACTCCCTGTGGTCCAGGGAGACCTGCGTTCCAGTTCCATCTCTGCCATTTACAAGCTGTGCTCTCTGAGGCCTGGTACTGAGCCTCTAGAAATAACATGGCAAAGTGGATGGAAACGTGAAAGGCCATGCACCTGGCAAGTGGGGAGCCCTCAGTGCGTCTGGATGATTAAGGCTGTGTGGTGACGGGAGACAGCCCAGGGTTGGACACGTCATGTGGAGAATGAAGTGACTAACTGGCTTAAAAAAAAAAAAAAAAAAAGGAAAAATGAAAGTGACAAAATGAAAAAATGTTTGCAACTCGTATCACAAAGAGCTAATCTCCCAATACAAAGAGCTCCAAAATACAGCAAAGAAAAAGACTGAAAAGTTATATATGTAAAAAACATAGCCAAGGGTATAATCAGGCACTTCACAGAAATGGAAGTATAAATGACTTACGCATATAAAAAGATGTTCAACCTAATTTATAATAGAATAAATGCAAATGAACGGTCACCGAGATATCATTTTCTCTCTCAGATGGGTAAAAATTTAAAACTTTGATAGAACTCAAGGGAGACTGGTACCCTGAGACACTATTAGTGGGAAAGTAAATTGATAGTTTTCCTTTGGAGGACATTTTCACAACTCCTGTCAAAATGACAAATGTACATAACTCTTGATTCGGCAAATGCATGGCTATAATTTACAGTACAGATAAACTACTGTTTGTACAAAATGACATGTTTGTACCTGGTTATTCATTATAGCACTGTTTGTAAGTACAAAGGATTGGAAGCAACTTAGATGTCTCTCAGAAGGGAACCAGTCAACGTAATTATGGTTCAGCCACACACTGGAATACCATGCAGCTATTAAAAAAGAACGAGGAGGCTTATGTACTGACGTGGTGAGATCTGAGACAGATTAAGTGAAAGAAGCTTGATGCAGAATACTGTGTATGGCATGCCACCATTTGCATACAAAAGCAAAAAAATATATCTTTGGCATGTATCTGCCCAAAAAATCCTTGAAGGATAAACAGACCCCAAGTAACAGTGATCACTAGAGTTAGACAGGTAATAAAGGCACAGGAATGAAAGGGACACTTTTCACAGTATTTCTTCTAAAAGCATCATGAGGATTGACCCTTCTACGTATGACCATTTACAACATTAAAAAAATTTTTTTTAAGTTAGGGGTAAAAGCCATAACCCCAAAACAAAGCTCTGCACACTGGGTTTGCTTCTGCTTATTAAGCTGCTCCAGTGAGTAACAAATACCAACTCGGCATGAATGAAGTTCTACTGAAGGAAATGCAAATTAATGGGCTGTGGGCTCCAGCTAGAGTTTGTCAGGAGGTAGAGGGCACAAGAGCAACACCAAACAGCGGGTGCAGTGAGGACCAGCCAGCAGACACTATAACCTGATTTTCTGAGGTTGAGCACGGGCAGACCTACTGGGGACCAGTGTGGGTGCTGGTCCACTGCTGCCCAGCACAGAGGCTGCTCTGCACGTGCACGAAAGGCTAAGCCAAGGCAGTAACACAACCGCAATCAGCATTAGTCTGCTGGCCAGTGGAAGAGGTCCACCGAAGACTCCTGCAGGCTTTCCTTGCCGGAGCCTGGGTGGTAGCCATCAGGAGACTGTCCAGCACCTAGACTTCCTCAGCAAAAATGGACTCTGCTGAAGAGCAGACTTCTTCACAATTTAAGACTTATGTTTCTTCAATCCATTTAGGTAGTGATTGGGGAAAAAAACTCCACTTTCCTGTCTTGGCCTAAAATGGAGCCTTTGGAAATTTCAGCTGTGAGGTTTTCACCAGGGGTTTGACATGTTTGGATCCCAAGAGCTGGTAAAATTTCACCAATAAAAATCTGGAGGCCGACATGGGATTTCCAACTTTCTCTGGCCAAGTAAGAACCCAAACAAGTAAGCCAACACACAGTACTGTCTTATCAAATTATTAAAGAAAGGGTTTGTTAACTCCACCAAAGGAGGAAGAAACTTCGACTAAAAAACTGTACTTTTCTCTATCTTGTCCTTTTCTCCCTTATTTCACCAAGAAGCAAAGTTTGATTATGGATCAGCTCTGACATTCTAATATTCACTCTTTGGAGGAGTGTTCAATTTTTAATTTAACTAAATTTCATTTAAAGTTAGTGTTCGTCTTAAGTCCAAAAGTACGTTATTTCTTAATGGCAATAAATGTTTCGGATTATACAACGTTGAAGCTTGAGGAAGCATTAGCCACCATCTGGAATTTCCCATTTAGCAGATAAGGAAATCAAAGTCCAGGGAGGGAAAATACTGACCGAAGCTAGTCAGGAACAAACAAGAGGGGAGATTAGATCCACCTCAGGGCAGTGGAAAAGTCACAAGCAGTCAGCTTTGCCTTAACTTCAATTTAATGTTCCTTGGTTAGTCTTCCTTTTCAGGATCCAGTTAGAGGCTTCAGGTACAACCTGCCCAAATACCCCAATTACTTCCCCAGGAGGGCCTCAGGTAGGCTGAGTCTGATTAGCCATGCTGGGGTTCTCATCTGTATGTACCGTGAACACCCAGCTTTGTGTATGTGATTTTAGAGCCTGATAGCCAAGCGTTATTTTTGGCAGCACTGGGTGGAGAGATTTGGTGCTAAGCAATGGGGTGAAACTGATTAAGCATCTCCAGAACCCTTAAGGGGTCCAGTTTTGGAGCTGAGACCCAGAGCTTTGAGGTTTTAGAGGCAGCATTTTATATATGGTGAGCTTCCTTGATTTCAAACTGTAACCGACAGTTAGTGGGTTTGTGGCCTCCTGGCAAAACAAGTGGGTCAGCAACCTCCTAGGTGACAGATTTTTCATGAGGGATCGGCTCATGCGATTATGGAGGCTGAAAAGTCCCGTGATCTGCCATATGCAAGCTGGGGGCCCAGGAGAGCTGGTGGTGTAATTCCAGTCCAAACCCGAATGTCTGAGAACCAGGAAAGCCAATGGTATAAGGCCTGGTCCAAGTCTGAAGGCCCAAGAACCAGGAATGCTGACGTCCCAGGGCAAGAGAAGATGGATGTCCCAGCTCAAGCAGGGAGTGAATTAGCCCTTTTCCCACCTCTTTGTTCTATTCAGGCCCTCAACGAATTGGATGATGCCCACCCAAATTGGTGAGGTGATGTTCTTTACTCAGTCTATTGATTCAAATGCTAATTTCTTCTAGAAACATCCTCACAGACACACCCAGAAATAATGTCTTATCAGCTATCTGGGCATCTCTTAGCCAGTCAAGTTGACACATAAATTTAACCATCACAGCAAACATGACCACACCTCCCATGAGGCAGGATAAGTGAAGGGTCCTTTGTCCTCATGTACAGATGGTGATGCTGAGACAAAGAAAACTGCAGTGCAATACAATTGGACAAGTGACACTACAGTCCAGTAACAAACTAGTGGTGGCAGCCAGTCTTCAAAGTAGACCTTTGTAAGTCAGGGTATGAAGAAGCAGCTTTAAGCATTATTAATTGCCTCTGCCAACTCAGGCAAGGTAGAGATCACTCAGTTTTCACATATGACTAATTAACCTGTGAAACAGAAATTGGTCCTCTCTCTTGCCAAATTAGACAGTGCTCTTGAATGGAAAAACAAAACAAACATAAGAAAATAACAGACACAACCCCCTGCTGGTGCCAACCTCCTTCTACTGAGCACGTCTGTGATGGCTACCCCTGAGCTGCCTTGTGAAAGACGAGGCTGCACCATCTTTTGAGGTGAATCAGCTGAGAGCCAGTCTTTAAAAGTCAGTAGCTGAAGACAGCTTAAATTCCAAAACCAAAGAATGTATTCTGGGGTGTCATTTGGGGAACCCCAGAAGAATGCATCTGGGGAACATGTGATATCGTTGTTCATCATGTAAATGTTAAACTTCTCAAGTCGTTATTACCACACTGGGAAATTATGTTTTCAAGGCAATTTCAAATAAGTTAAAATGTTATGTAATATTCAGTGCATGCAATAAATCTTTCATTTTTGAGTTAAAGGAAAAGGTATATAATTTTTATTGACAGAAAATCATTTTTCCCCATCCCCGCTACATAAATGTTGAACAAATATTTTTAAAGTTTTGAATTGAAGGGACCTTGTGTTATTGGCTTGTCCAGTGACAGTCACACCTCTCATTTAATCCAGAGAAAAATATTCTGGCAGCTTTGTGTTCTATCCACATCTATATAAAACCTGGTATGGAATGTCTGTATAGATCAGGGGTTGGCAATCTTTTTAGAGTCTTGTTGCAACTACTCAGCTGTGCTGTCGTAGTGCAAAAGGAGCCATAGACAATATGTAAGTGAATGGGCGAGGCTGTGTGACCACTGGATGAGGCTGTGTTACAAGTAAAACTTTGTTTAAAAAAAGAGGCAGGGGGCCAGCTTTTTCTCTTGAGCTGTAGTGTGCTGACCCCTGATACAGATAGATTCTTGGATGAGTTTATGTCAGTGAAACTTGAAATGCAGGTGGTTGGCTAGTCTGTCAAAACCATAACGTCTAGCACTGATATCTGGCAACACTTAGATGCACCTTTGACATATATGTTTGCTTGTCATTTAGAATAATGTTTCACCCTTACAGTAGTTCTGTGGAATTCTCTCCTCTCTTTGAGGGTATTCCCTGGAGATTCAAATAAATCCCAAAGAGCATCCATCAATCTAAGGGCAGTCTGTGCTTTGCAATGGTCCTCACATCAAGCTAAACTCCATTTCATAAGTGAGGAGATGAAAATTCAGGAGAGTTTTACAAATTCTTTGGTTAGATAATTACTCTTGAATATGGAAAGATAGATAAACTTTTATTGCCAGCTTTCCAGAGAAGGCAGTGATGGTGTCTCCTGCAGGGGAGCAGAGGGATGGATTCAAGCTGGTTGTCAAGGGGCCAGACAGGTAGATTTAGTTTCATAATTCTAGATTTTTTTTTGATTCAAAAATGCAGAAATACTGTTCCTGTGCTTTATCACCATAGTGTCGGGAGAAACAAAACTTTGGAGCCAGCCACCCCGGAGTTCAAATCCCGGCTTTACCATTTATTGGTTTATCACTTTGGGTTAAGCCACTTAACATCCCAGGGCCTTAGTTACTTCATACATAAAATGGCTTTTTTATGGTAAAGATGAAAGTAATAACAATAACTGAATAATGTATATTATATAAATATTATTAATAAAACTATGCTTGGTCCATAGTTGGCACATAAACTTCGCCTCCTGTTGCCAGTTCAGGTTCAGGTTTACATGGTAGAAACATTATAAAACGTCCTCTTTCTTCCTAATTCCACTTACATGGGAACATTTATCTGCAACCCTGAGTTTCTGATCATGGCACAGAATTGGGGGTCAAAAGATTGAGATATGATCATGGTTCTCTTACTCATCTACTTTGTGATCTTCGAAGATAATGGAACCAGATAGTTGAAAAGGGTATTATATCATCCTTCAAAGGATGGTCCAGAAAGGACCTTCAAAGAAAGGTCCAGAGCTTTCTCCATCTACAAAATGAAATAATCTGTAGTGCAAATACATAATATCTGAAAATAACTTTGAGCCACTTTAAAATAAAGAAATAAAAAATGACACAATGCAATTTGTTGCTAAGGGAAACAGAACCAGCAGCTTCCTAGCAGTGGTAAATTAAAACATCTCAAGGTACCCTAATCAATTAGTTCTATGACCCAGATAAATGCATTGAATTTTAGAGCCACCAGAGACTTCAGAATGTTTCAGCTGCTTCCACAAGGGCCAGTCCTGCCCACCTTTCTCTACTCATCCACAGGCATATGGGCAGGTAGGGAAGGAGCATTATTTGGCCCCTTTACTGAGTTATAAATGACATACAATAGAGTATAAAGTTTATTAATCTTCACATATGCATACACCAGTGAAACCACCACCATGATCAAGATACTGAATTTATCCATCACTTTGGGGGGCATTTTGATTGCTACAGTTACTGGCATGGCCTGGGGTTGACAAATGTGCAGTCTTGCACAAAGAATTATCTCATCCAAAAAAAGCCAATAGCACCTCCATTGAGAAATACTGGGTCCAAACCCTTTGCTAAACCAATGAAGAAACTGATCCCAGATGAGGAAACTGAGACAAGACCCAATGTAACTTTCTTCTGCTTCATATAAATGCATCTGGAGCACAGATGTTCTTTAAACAAACAATATAGTATCTGCTGAAATTTTTGCCTGAATCAAACATTTAATGTCATATTGACATTTAAAAGCTATATATGCTTTAAATGATCTATTTTAAATGTGACAATGGACTCCTCTAAATAGGGTCAGTTAGCTGGGTGCTCCCCTCACCAGTGACATGTGTGCCATTCAGCGGCTGCTGCTGCTATCCTGGAATATAGAGTTAAGGTCAAAGATACAGAATCCAGCCAGGTCCAACTTTGGTTTCTTACTCCTGAATAAAAAGGTGAAAAAAAAATCTCATTCTTGTCTTAATCATAACGATGCAGTATGCTTATGATAAATTGTCAGTGAACAAAAGGAATCAAGGCACTCAAAGGGCCTAAAAAGTGCCTGCGAAGACCTCAGTTATGTGCTCCTTGTTGTACGTATCTCATACAGTGTCGTGTATAATTCAGTTGCTAAACAGATGTAATTCTGATATTTAAGATATTAAAAAATCATTTAGGGGGCTTCCCGGTGGCGCAGTGGTTGAGAGTCTGCCTGCCGACGCAGGGGATGCGGGTTTGTGCCCCGGTCCGGGAAGATCCCACATGCCGCAGAGCGGCTGGGCCCATGAGCCATGGCCGCTGAGCCTGCACGTCCGGAGCCTGTGCTCCGCAACGGGAGAGGCCACAACAGCGAGAAGCCTGCGTACCGCAAAAAAAATAAATAAATAAATAAAAATCATTTAGGGTTTTATGAGCTCCAAGAACAAAACTTGGTATCAACTAGAACAACTGTCACTCTAAAATGGGAAGCAATGTGCTAGCTCGGTGGTTCTCAAACTTTTATGTGCTTAGAATCACCTGGAGCAATTGTTAAAACAGATTCCTGGGTCCCAGACCCAGAGTTTCTGATTTTGTTGATCTGGGGGGAGCCCAAGAATCTGCATGTCTAACAAGTTCCAGATGATGCTGATGCTGCCGGCCTGGGGACCGTATGCTTGGGCCATGCCTTCCTGTGGTTCCCATCAATGGTTGGCTCTGTTGATTGGACACTATGAGCAGAAAGGATGAGCCAGGATGGAGCACCCTGCCCTTCTTTGTACACCCATCTTGAGCTGTAACTGCTCCAGCATCCTGAACTCACTGCCAGCCAGCCTCTTACAAAAGGCCTCTGCTCCTCTTGTTCTTTACAGTGGAAGAAAAAAATAAGGTTGGAATATTTGGGTAGAGGCCCTAGAAGACCATGAGAATTCGAATATTCTGGAAACACATTTACAGGAATTTGAGCCTAATTTACAGGAAATTGAGCCTAACAGAACATACCATAAGATTAAGATAAACTTATAAGCTCCTGACTTTAAAGAGAAAAAAATGGTTACTACATACTTTTTTGGAATGATAGATTGTTAAAAACAAACACAACGGACATTTTCCAGCTATAGAAAGAAGAGCAGTGTCATGAGCAGACAGGATTATATCTTAGGTCTTGGGGTTGTCCATTTTCTACATGGAAACTAGTTCTTGTGGCTGCTAGGGAAACCTAGAGAAGCAAACTTTAAAACTTGCATAGACCAACTTTGTTCTTCAGCCCAGAGCATTTAAAGCAAAATGAAGCTGTCTGGGCTCATAGCCGACTTTCTTTTATCTATGGGCTCTGTTGTGACTACATGGACACCCTCACCTAAAGGTTTTATTTCTAGGCAGTTGACACCTGGACATAAAAATAAATGTAAGTACCATTTCCCTGAAGGTTTTTTTTAAAAAAAAATAAGGCAATGAGAACACTGAGAGGGAAAGTGTCAGTCCAACCATTCTCACACAAGCCAAATAATAATTGATAATAAAATTGGCTTATTTTGGAGAGAAACAGTTATTTTAAAATAAATGACAAGTCAATCCTCACAGCCCCAAAGAAAATATAATTGCCCCCAAGCCCCCAAACCAAATATCTTTATTTTTATTTTTTTGAAAAGTCCTGTTTGTAGTAGCGACATTTCCAATTTAATAACGAGTAGCTCTCTTCCTATGTTAAGCTAGCACCAGCCTTTTAAATTATTTATTTATTTATTTATTTTGGTAAAGCATGTATAATATAAAGCTTACCATCTTAACCATTTAAAAATGCACAGTTATGTGGCATTATGTCCATTCGTATTGTTGTGCAACCATCCCTGCCATCCATCTCAGACTTATTAGTTTATTAGTTTGATTTCCCCCTGCCCAGTATAATAAAGTTAGAGGTGATATATATGGGTAACTTTGCAAGTACGGCATCCAAATAGGGGGATCCTCGTAAGTTTTCTGGAGGAAAGTTAAGTTAAAAGAGGAGATGCATGAGTGTACTCAGATAGGAGGCCCAAATGCGCATCCCCCGACTCACCTTTTAAATTAGGGCTAGCAAAAACTTGGCACCAGCTGCTGCGTCTTGGGTGTCCTCTTTTTCTAAACCTATGCAGGCATTACTCTGTGATTACTGTACTCTTTCCCACTGAATCTCAGAGTCTTTCTCCATAGGGTCTTCTAGGCATTATCACAACTAATTAATTACAACTGGCCCAAAGGATGAACCCTATTTACCATCACCATATACAAATGCAAGACACCTGATGCAACCGGAAGTCATAATCATTTGGATTGCTTTTGGGCAAGCCAAAGGTTTAACATGAACATCAGTACATGATGTACACATGCATGGATAATAAAGTCTTGTACTGGTAGAAAGTCTTCAATATGGGGGTGTCACAACGAAGGTTCCTTAGCATGGAAATCATCACAAGTAACAACGTTCTTACCTGGGTAGGAACACACTTTCCACCACATAAAAGTCTTGCATGAGAACATCTCGATCTGGCTTGGAGGTGAGATTACCCACTGTGTATCCTATTCCCAGCTGAATAGCACCTCTGATGGCAGATGATGCAGTCTGCAGGGACAACAAGGATTTCAGCGTTAGCCTCAGTAGGTGGGGCCTTGTTCAATGTCACAAGCAGCAAAAACAGGAGAGTGAGGTTAGATTTCCTTTCTTGTTCCTAAGCAAAGAGGAAGCTAGGTTTGGAAAGATGACAGGCTGCTTCTTTTAATGGAGAGTACTTTCCAAACATCAAGGACACTTCTGGCCATGAAATTATTTTGGTGGTAATCTTTCCTATAAATGTTCCTAAGGTCAAATTACAGTCCAAAATCTCCAGCTTTCTTTTATTAAGAACTTAGAAACTTGGTAGAACACTTGCAATATACAGAATTATAATTTCTACCAAAGGATAATTGATACCATTGCAGTTTTTAAAAAATCAGAAGTTCTGTAACATACCTATGGATCAGGAAGAGTGTTTGTCTTCATAAGAAATGAGAGAGCAAAAAATAATTTGAGCCTTTGAAATATATAAAAAAATTTTTTAAACATCTTTATTGGAGTATAATTGCTTTACAATGGTGTGTTAGTTTCTGTTTTATAACAAAGTGAATCAGGTATACATATACATATGTTCCCATATCTCTTCCCTCTTGCGTCTCCCTCCCACCCTCCCTAATCCACCCCTCTAGGTGGTCACAAAGCACCGAGCTGATCTCCCTGTGCTATGCGGCTGCTTCCCACTAGCTATCTATTTTACGTTTGGTAGCGTATATATGTCCATGCCACTCTCTCACTTTGTCCCAGCTTACTCTTCCCCCTCCCCGTGTCCTCAAGTCCATTCTCTAGGTCTGCGTTTTTATTCCCGTCCTGCCCCTAGGTTCTTCATGACCTTTTTTTTTTTTTTTTTTTTTTAGATTCCATATATACGTGTTAGCATACGGTATTTGTTTTTCTCTCTCTGACTTATTTCACTCTGTATGACACACTCTAGGTCCATCCACCTCACTACAAATAACTCAATTTCCTTTCTTTTTATGGCTGAGTAATATTCCATTGTATATATGTGCCACATCTTCTTTATCCATTCATCTGTCGAAGGACACTTAGGTTGCTTCCATGACCTGGCTATTGTAAATAGAGCTGCAATGAACATTGTGGTACATGACTCTTTTTGAATTATGGTTTTCTCAGGGTATATGCCCAATAGTGGGGTTGCTGGGTTGTATGGTAGTTCTGTTTTTAGTTTTTTAAGGAACCTCCATACTGTTTTCCATAGTGGCTGTATCAATTTACATTCCCACCAACAGGGCAAGAGGGTTCCCTTTTCTCCACACCCTCTCCAGCATTGTTTGTAAATTTTTTTGATGATGGCCATTCTGACCGGTGTGAGGTGATATAGAAGACCTAAATAGACATTTCTCCAAAGAAGATATACAGATTGCCAAAAAACACATGAAAGAGTGCTCAACATCATTAATCATTAGAGAAATGCAAATGGAATATATAAAGTTTAATTTGAAAATTGCTTACTCGTTTTGCCATGGGTCCATAATCAAAATTTCCTTCACTGATCTATGATAAAACACATAGCATTGGAACACAAGTATTTCCAATTTACTACTTTTCTAATATTAATCCATAATTAAATTGACAATGTTATCTTGGGGGAATAACATGTACGTGTGTGTGTGTGTGTGTGTACATGTGTACATAAATACTTTTAACCAACATAATAGGAGAAATAGCAGAATAACTTAATTTAGGAAAATCAGAATGCATTCCTCTTAAGGGTGAAAGTGTGACATATTTTTATGCCTTGCAGTGTTTAATGTAGTACCATGTACACAGCAGGAGCTAAATAAATAGTTAAATCAGTGGTTCTCAACCAGGGACATCTGACATTGTCTGGAGACATTTTTCGGTTGTCATAACTGGTGATGGTGGTGGTGTTACCACTGGCATCTAGTGGGTAGAGGCCAGGGATGCTGCTAAACATCCTGCAGTGCACAGGACAGCTCATAACAAAGAATTATCGAGCCCCAATTATCATTAGTGCTGAGGTTGAGAAACCATGTCTTAAATGAATGTAATAAAGATCATCTGTTTTATAAAAAAATATATTCCTTTTGAGTTATCATTTTCACTTAGCAAATCCAAGACCCATCTCCACTTTCCCACATGCTTTTTTTTTTTAACTTCTTCTTGCTTTTAACGTTCAAAAACATATCTCCTTGAAAAAATGTATCCTCTTGATTTCTATGATAGAACATGGGCCTGGGCCCACCTCCACCTTTTCTGATAGTCTCTAATGTCTTCACTGACTTCTCATATTTTATTTGTTATAATTGCAGTGTCCCTAAAAGATTGATCCTTGATCCTTAGATTTCCTTAATTATGCAGGCAATCAATCCATTCCTAATGGCTTCAAATACTGGCTCTATGCATATGACTCTCAGACGTTTGAAACCTACTTGGATGCTACTCTATCATCACAAACACAGTATATACGGCACCAAACTAAATTTTATCTTACAACCATTCCACCCCCCCTCCCCCGAGACTGGTTTCCTCTCTCAAGGTTCAGTAATCCTGTCAACCAAGGTTGAACCCCCCAAAAACCACATCTTGCACAGGGCTAGGTCCCCAATAAATACTTGCTAACTTCCCTTGAAATGACCACGATCATTCATACCGCTCAGTCACCTCCACTATACAAGCAGTAACAATCACTTTCCCATGGAGTCATCATTTAATCGCTCTGCTTACTTCACTGCAAATATTACATCACCTTTGTGTGAGGACAACTACCTATCCCTGTCCCTGCAGGAGGTAAGAGAAACATCTTGGTGTTTTTCTTTTTTACACATGCCTTTTTACTTATGATCCCAGAGCAGCAAGATGGCAAAAGACTGAGAGTCAAGCCCAAATAGTGCAACCAGTGCTTAAAAAACAAAAAGTTGCTATTTTAATACTCCTGCTCTGAGCTCAGCAATGCCAATTGGCATCAGTGACCTTTTGTACCAATAGCTCTGACTTCTGAAGGCTGAAATGAATTTTTCTCATTTTAACCTCACATAAAAATTCAAATTTCTCTTCTCCTATCCATCATTCAGGGCAGTACGGCGCAAGACACGACATCAGCATTTTCCAGAGGACCCAACATCCCAAAACGTTCTGTTCCAGACCTATCAACAGACTCACATGCTCTCAAACTGCTTTTCCTTCACCGCACCCCACCCCGACTTTGCTTCCAGAACTACCTGGATTTCTGCTTAATTCAGTCACTTAGGGCTTCTTGGACTGGAACATCTATCAAATATGGAGTACCCAATTCTTCGTCAACCACCCACCACGTCCCCCCTCCCACACCCCCAGGAACAGAGGGTGGTCAAAGGTGCAGGAGGATATATCTGGTATTTTCAAACCTTAGAAAGTCGGGGATTCACTGGGACACTTGTTAAAACAGACTGAAAGCACAACTACAGAGACAGTGAAAAGATCAGTGGTTGCCAGGGGCTGGGGGAGGAGAGATGGAGCACAGAGGATTTTCAGGGCAAGGAAAATACTCTGTATGATACTTTTGTGATGGATGCATATAATTATGCATTTGTCTAAACCCACAGAATGTACAACACCAAGAGTGAACCGTAACGTAAACTATGGACTTTGGGTGATTATGATGTGTCCATGTGGGTTCATCGGTTGTAACCCTCTGGCGGGGTATGCTGATAATGGGGAGGCTGTGCATGTGTGGGTACAGGGGGGTGTATGGGAAACCTCTGTACCTTCCTCTCAATTTTGCTGTTAACCTACAACTACTCTAAGAAGCAAGTCTTAAAAAAAAGTCATTAGGCACTGAAAAAAAGAAAAGCGACTTACGGGTTGCATCTCCAGAACTTTTGATTCTGAAGGTCTGCGGTGAGGCTCAAGCATTTGCTCTTGCTCTAAGGAGCATTAAAAAAATCTCTGTCCTGAGGTATAAGATTAAATTTTGAATCCCCGAAGGAATAAGATTTTGGAAAGGACCCCGCTGACATCTGTTTAGTTAAACCAAAAACCAGACTTGTAATACTATTACTTTCCTTTCAGGCTCCTTAAAATTCAAGGGCTTTGAAGAGAGATATAAAAGAAATCATAATAAAGTTAATCTTTTTTGATCAACTATTTGTGCCAGGCACTTAATATATAGATAACAACAATTATTATCACAATCTACCATAATCATAGCACACACTTATAATAGAGTGATTACAAAAAGGCAGGCACTATTCTAAGTGCTTTTGGTTACATTAACTCTTGTATCTTCACAACGACCCTGTGAGGTAGGTACTATTATTATCTCCATCTTACTGACTCAGGAAGGTTTAGTAACTTACACTAGGTCACACAGCTAGTGAAGAGGTGGAGCTGGGACTCGTACCTGGGGAGTATGGCTCCTGAGTCCAGCTTATAAAGTACACGTTAGAATCTCTGACCTTACTGAAGCCTTCCAAGGACACTGAAGGGTAGCGCCAATCACACCCATTTTACCGTTGGGGATCTAAGGCTCAGCAAAGTTAACTGACTTGCCCCACTCACACTGTTAGCGCGTGGTAGTCTGGCTGCAAAACCCGTGCTGCTTCAGTGTTTCTTTCTTTTTTTTTTTCAAAATGAGCCTGGAATCAGAGCTGGAAGCTCTCTATTAAGTCTGGCTGTTTGACCTCAGCCAAGGAAGCAGCTCTGTGGGAGCCATTCCTTTTGATGAAAATAGGGATAAAATATTTTATTTGCTTCTAATCATACCCAACCATGGGTAAGCGTAAGAAAACCCTGTAAACCACTTGGTAAACCAGTATGAACTCCATTGTTAAGGTCACTACTACTAACATTGGGAGGTATAAACAAAAGGAGATATTTTGCTGCCGCGGGAGGATCATTACCTCAAGGTTTCCTCCTCCCCATCTTTGTGTAAAATTAAATGCTTTAGCATTGGTGTATTTGGGTATAATTAAAAAGCATCTTGTCTATTTCATGGAAACGTCTGATTGTATTCACTGTGGCACGTGGTTTTTAGAGCCACCAGCAGTAAAGGCCCCACTACCTGACATTTTCCCATTGGACATTAGGCGCGGAGGCCAGGATGGAAGAAACCATAGTATTTTCTGACACAATCACTCTTGAGCAAGATGTGCTTTAAAATTACGAAAACACTTTGAAATGTTAGCTGGAGCGTCTCTGATCAGCAGACTAGTAAATCATGATGACAAAGAACCTGCTGTGTGTAGTGCTCTTCTAGAACCAGCAGTTCTTTCCCTGAACATTCTGAGGGAAAACTCCTCTCCTCCTTCCTCGGGGATGCCACCAACAGAGCAGTGAGTCTGTAATGAGTTGGCAGCTTCGCACACACACACTCAGCCCCTCCAATTTGCTGTGTGGCTTTGCATATGCTCTAAATATGCTGAGACGTGACCATTTCCCCTTTGACCTCTGTGAAAACATATAGGTTTAGATTTCAGAACACAGCCAAACAGAGTCTTTTTTTTTTTTTTTTTTTTGCGGTACGCGGGCCTCTCACGGTTGTGGCCTCTCCCGTCGCGGAGCACAGGCTCCGGACGCACAGGCTCAGCGGCCATGGCTCATGGGCCCAGCCGTTCCGCGGCATGTGGGATCTTCCCGGACCGGGGTACGAACCCATGTCCCCTGCATCGGCAGGCGGACTCTCAACCACTGCGCCACCAGGGAAGCCCCAGGGTCTATTTGTAATTCGGGTTTTTTTCAAGGGCTAAGTGGAGGCAACATATTGTGTGGATACTAGGAACACCTCTAAAGCCTTTGAGACTTGGAGAAAGAACCAGACCACACCACAAAGGCAAACCACACACACTTAATTTCATAGCTTCTCTTTACTAACCCAAATTTGTTCAGCAATGATGGCAATACTAAGAAGAAAATTAATGTCAGCTTGCATTTGGATAATCTGTTACGGTTTCCACAATGTTACCTTTTAATGATTGCATTAGATTGTCACAGTTGTTATGTGGGTAGGTAGGGTTTTAACGCCCATTTTATAAAGAAACTGTGGCTTTGGATGATTAACTTGACCTAAGTCCCCTGGCTAGTATGTGGTAGAGCCAGGAGTGATATTCTGGTCTGGAAGGTACCAGTTCAGTGCTCTACCAGTGTGCAGTGCTTTACCTGCCTGAATTTTCTCTGCAGGAGACGGATCTGACTGAAGCCGAGACACACTTGAACCATCAGATAATTAAATGATGATACTATCAATGAGACTAGGCATCTATGTAAACCCACTATTAGGGGAGCAGTGATGCCGACAACAGTAAGGTTTTAATGCTCTTACATTGGTTACAGGAAACTGCTTTCTACAGCACACTGTCTATGAAATTAGATCACTTAATATGCAATCTGATATCACCAGCTTTAAAAGGAAGTATGAAAACATTTCAAGTCAACAGCATTTTCCTCCCTAAGGTGATCTGATAACCTAATTACAGGATTATAGCCAATATATATATTACCAGAGTGATTTTTAAGAAAACACAGATCTAATCTTGTCACCATCTTGCTCGAAGCCTTCTAATGGGTCTGTAGTATCCTCACCACAGGATTAACTCCAAATACCTTAGCTTGACACGGAAACCATCTATGATATTAGACCCTCCGTACCTCCCACTGACTCCTGCATGCCAACATAAAAAAAGATCCTAAACACACACACACTATCCTTTGAGCAAGGGGACCTTACAGGTCCATGAACCCCTAACTACTATGTGTGAAATTTTCTGGTATGTGCATTTTTTTTCCAAGGAGGGGGTCTAATGCTTTCTCTTTATCTCAGAACATCCATTTTCTCAAAACCACAGCTGTAGAGAGACTAATTCTAAGTCAGAGATGTTTACTGAGAAGCACCTTAAACAAGGCCATTAAAAAAAAATGGTTCCGTAACACCTCTTAAGAGCAAGAGGAGACAATCCTTGTTCAGCCAGGGAGACCCTGGCCCCTCTTTCCCAACTGACAGCTCAAGTCCAGTTCTAGGTTCTCCCTCCTGTCTCTGAACCTGAAATCAGCAAAGAGGGTAGAGATTTCTTGCTCATCCCAATGAGAGAATTAAGGAAAAAGAAAGAGATAGCTTGCACAAAACTGGCTGTAGGACTGTGGACACGGGATACTTCGTGAGCAGGCAAGCCTAAAGCCTTCTGAAAGGAGGTGGGACTGCCTCTCACCTGCAGGTTCCCCAACCCATTTCCCCAGTCCCTCCTTGTTGTGTTGGTTTTCTATTGCTGCTGTAACAAATGACCACAAACTCTGTGTCTTCAAACAACACAAACGTATTACCTTACAGTTCTGGAGGTCAGAGGTCCTAAAATCAAGGTGTTGGAAGGGCTGCGTGCTATAGGCTGTAGATGAGAATCCAGTTCCTTGCCCCTTCAAGCTTCTAGAAGCCAATCATATTCCTTGCCTCGTGGCCCCGTCCTCCATTTTCAAAGCCAGCAGCATCTTCAAATCTTTCTTAATCTCTCTTTGTCTCCCCTCTGCTTTTGTCATCACACCTCCTCTGATTCTGACTCTCTAGCCTCCCTCTTACAAGTACCTCTGTAAGTACACTGGGCCCATCTGGATAATCCAAGATCACTTCCCCACCGCAAGATCTTCAACTTAATCACCTCCGCAAAGTTCCTTTTGCCATGTAAAGTAACATATTCACAGGCTCTAGAGATTAGGCTGTGGCCATCTTTGGCGTCCCCATGATTCTGCACACCACACTCTATTTCAGGTTTGACTCCAGCATTTTTTCCTATGGGCAAGACGGGAATAAAGACGCAGACCTACTAGAGAATGGACTTCAGGATACGGGGAGGGGGAAGGGTAAGCTGGGACAAAGTGAGAGAGTGGCATGGACATATATACACTACCGAACGTAAAATAGATAGCTAGTGGGAAGCAGCCGCATAGCACAGGGAGATCAGCTTGGTGCTTTGTGACCACCTGGAGAGGTGGGATAGGGAGGGTGGGAGGGAGACGCAAGAGGGAGGGGGTATGGGGACATATGTATATGTATAACTGATTCACTTTGTTATAAAGCAGAAACTAACACACCATTGTAAAGCAATTATGCTCCAATAAAGATGTTAAAAAAATAATAATAAAATAAAAAATAAAGATACACATTCATGATAGGCAGTGATACAAACAACAGTGTGGTGTGACTGAGGCCGAAAGCGGGGTTGGGGGATCCAGTTTAGAATGGGGGAGTTAGCAGAGGTCTAGAAGGAATGACATGCAGGCTGAGATGTGAAAGGTGAGTTGACAGGTCACGTGAATGGAGTCTGGCTGTATGCCCACCACGTGCCAGGCACTCGTCTACAAATTGGGGATGCAGAAGTGACCTGGCCAGAGTCCTTGCCCTCAAGGAATTGAGAGTCACATTAGGAGGTCAGGGGAATCGATTTCCAGGCATAGAAAAGTAGCAGTTTAGGGACCTGAAAGCAAATCACTGTGGGTAAATTAAGGTGGGCATCAGGGAGAACATTGGAATTGGAGGATGCAAAGATGGGATGAATCTAGGTCTGAGCCTTATAGATCCTGTTAAGGGTTTGATGTGTTTCAATAAGGGAACGGTTATTGTCTAGTTTGAAAAAGTTCACTCTGGCTGCCGTGTGGAGAACAGATTGGACAGAACATATGAGGAAAAGTGATCAGGAGGCAATGGTCATGGTTCATATTCAGATGTGGATGGCTTAGAGTAGGGTGACGAACAAGACGATGGACAGAAGAGTTGAATTTGAAATACATTTTGGAGGGAAATAAACAGAACTTGCTATGAACTAGAAACGAGGGAGAGAAAAGTACTGAAACACCTCCTGGAGTTTTCCTTGAGCAGTTAAGAGGACTGAGGTTGCTTTACTGAGTTGGGGTGACTGAAGGAGGAACATATTCTGGGGGGAAGATTAAGAGTTCCATTTGAGATGCCAGTGAGACATCCAAACGGAGGTGTCAAGATACAAGTCTGGAGCTTAGAAGAGAGGTTTGGGCTGAAAATTTGAATTTGAGTGTTTTGAGCATATAAATAATATTGAAAACCAAAGGGCTGGATGAGTAACCTAGGGAGAAAGGGGAGTGCTCTAGAACGGCCTTGAGCATAGTCAAGAGTCAGGGTGGAGACAGAGAAAGGAGAACCTTTGGGGGCGATTTAGGAGTGATTACAGGAGTGGGAAGAAAATCACGAAAACATGGCTTCAGAAAAACTGAGAAAACCAGATGAAGAATTTGAAGCGAGAACAGTCTCAACAAGTGGCTCCTTCATTTGATAATATGAGTGTCACAATTTGGAATATCTAAAGCTATGCATTAAATTCTCTATTCTTCTCTCATTCATATCATTGATTCACAGTCCAAGTACAGATCTAAAATATTCGACAAAATTATTTGATAAACTCCAGTCAACTTATGCCTTCATTTAAACCATATTTTTAAAATGTTCTATAACTTTAAAAATATTACATTAAAAAAGCAGGATAGGGCTTCCCTGGTGGCGCAGTGGTTGAGAGTCCGCCTGCCGAGGCAGGGGACACGGGTTCGTGCCCCGGTCCGGGAAGATCCCACATGCCGCGGAGCGGCTGGGCCCGTGAGCCGTGGCCGCTGAGCCTGCGCGTCCAGAGCCTGTGCTCCGCAGCGGGAGAGGCCACGGTAGTGAGAGACCCGCGTACCGCAAAAAAAAAAAAAAAAAAAAAAAAAAAAAAGCAGGATACAAAATACATATAATAAAATGGGAAAAAGAAAAACTCCAAATGTTTTATACACATCCACAGAGGAAAACAAAACAGGAAGGAAATACATCAAACTGTACGATTATCTCTGGGTTGTGGGATATTGGGTGATTTTTTCTTGTACTTCTCAGAGTTTCTAAATGTTGTGTTCCAGGCAGGAGTGGAAACGTCCTTCAATGAAAGCGCTTTTACTATGTTTATAAATACATTTTGAAGGATGACAAAGGCATGTTTAGGATTTGCTCATTTTTTAAAATCTCGTTTTAAGTCAAGGCCTCTATGCTAGAAACACATGTAACTATTATACTCTGATGAAGTGTAATCATAATGAACTTTATTATGGGAAGGGGAAGGGTTGGGGAAACTTCTTTCTCTTTTCTGACTGATTGCCTGAGGGAGCAGGAAAGGTCTGACTTGAGGAGAGGGGTACAGTTGTAAGATGCCCCAGGCACTCAAGGCTCACCAGGTGTATATGTACACCTCTTTCTCTTGCATGCTTTCACAGGATTGGCAGTTACCCATCCACATGGTGGTTGCATCTCCCCTTTAGGGGAAGAACACATCTCCTTCTGGCTGGTAGGTCCATGTTGTTCCTCCAGGTCCTTACCTGGACAGGCTCAGTGAGGACCACACAGCAGCTTTATCTCTAGCTTAGTGTCCTCAACTGGTCACATCTCATTTATCCCCCACCCTCCCTAAGAACCCTCTCTTAGATTTGCCACCATCAGAGCAGCTGACCAACAATTCTCTTGTTCTTTCAGTTTCCCAGAAAATACTACAGTTCACTGCATCCCCCAGGCTGCAGGGGTCATATCACATTCACAGTGGTCTCACTGAAGCCCCGTTTCCTTAGGCTTAAGATGACGGGCAAACCCTCTCCTAACCCCCGCCCCCCCTCATGGGGGTAACTCCTGACATCAACAACTCTCTCCAAAATTCTTTTTCCAGTCTCCACATTTCACATGGGGCAGCCAAGCTCTTTCACAGACCAGGATGATCACTGCACTGGTCTGAGACCACCTCCTTTCCCAAGTTCCGCGTGGAGGACTGGCACCCTTTTGGCTTGCACTGTCCTTCACTAATTCACAGGTCCTGCCGATAAAACGTGGGGCTGTGGTCAGTGGCATCAATTGGTTTCTGTGTTCCTTTCCACCTGTCACATGACTGCCAGACTCATCATTCTCAGGTTTTTGGGTTTTTTGTTTTTAACACCACCTCCCAGCATAAAAACCTTCACTGTTTTTTCACTATCTGTAGAAGTGAACCTCAATTCCTTGCTTGGTCTTCAAAATTTTTCTACAATCTACTTCCTGCTAATGCTAACTGCAGTAATACATAAATTTCCAAATTCTAACTTCTGTAAAAAGCACAGCCCTGAAATCTGGTGTCTTACTTCTATACACGCTGATTTCTCCATCAGGAACAGTCTTCCATGGTGGTCCCTGATTGGTGCTCTGTTTCCCTCTATTGGTTGGCATCCTGTATCCTTGTGGCTCTGACATCCCCTCGGGTCTCAAAGTCCTCCAAATCCAGCTGGCTGATAGAAGAAGCAGGAATGGGGAAGGAACACCCACCTTCCACTTTTGACTACCTTTGCCAGAAGTCACCGTGCAGGATATTTACCCCAGGTCTGCTACTCAGCCATTCTCCATCCTACTCTGTGTCCTGGAACATTCCCTGTACAACTACATTAAAGTACTTCCTATCCTTCTGGCTTCCCGTTGGATTTGGCCAATAGGACGCCTCCACAGAAGACTGAAGAGAGGCTGGAGAGTGACATCAGGGTGTCCACTCCCCTCCTTCCCTTACCTCGGGTTTGACTCAGACTGCTGTGTCCTTCTGAGGGTTACAGCTCCTTTCCTTTCTTGTGGGCCTCTCCAGATAACTCCTATTCTAACTCCTAGAAACTGTACCATTCTCTTCTCTCTCAGGTCTAAAAGAGCTAACGGGGTAGGGTTGGGCTTCATGATACTATACTATCCATTGTAGTTTCCTTATCCACTCCTGCATCTTTGCAAACAGTGCCTTTCTTAAACTCTCTTCAAGTGATCTAATTTGAGTCTGCCATCCATTTGCCATCCAGATCCTCTAGGCTAAAGACAGTGGACCACTCACGGTCCATTAGCAAGGACGAACCACATGGCCTCACCAAGACACAAGGAGGGCTTGCTTTGCAGCTGCTTTCCAATTCCAGCTTTGCTATGGAAGAGGGAACACAAATTCTGGTGGACAGTTTGCTGTCTAGGCCACACAACAGACCCTACTGCCTTCGCACAATTCTACGCCTTCCGCCAAACTCTCCTGCTTAAACTTGCCGTGTGATTCCTGGTCTCCGCCCACGCTGATCCCCCTGCCTTCAATGTTGTCTCCATTCTCCTTTGCTCCCCACAGACTCTTCCAGGTCCAGTTCTACCATTAGTCTCTGCACACAGTGTTTGCTCACCCAGCAGCGAGACATGACTACTCCCCTCTCCCAGTATGAGTGGTTTCATACTTTTGGGGTATCGCTATTTTCACAGCTGGAAACTACTTTTCTGATACAATTTCTGCAGCTGACATTTTTGAAAACAAGAATACTGGAGCACCATTATAATGATATCCTCCCCTGCACCTGCAAAGACCTTCTATGTGGTGAAACTGCCTCATAAAAAGGTCATTCTGACACACTAGGCACTCAGCCACCTTGGAAGAAGCCCAAGACGGGTTCACATTCTGTTTAATTTTCCCTTACTACTAAGCAGCCTTTATAACTAGATCCTAGTGTATCCACTTGTTGGAAGGAAGATTTGATTCTCTAAATGTGTTGGAAAAGGCAGAAAAAAGAAAAGGTGTTTTGTGCTCTCTTTTAAATGATTTTCCCTTATGTACATGACTGGCAGTGAAGCACGTACTCTCATTGGAATGGAAAAACATATTCAGCAAACATTTCTCATTAACATAAAAATACTATACTCTTAAGATATTCAGCAGTGGTAAATTATGCCCACTTAATTGCCCTTAGAAGAGATATGCCGGGTTTATTCCAGGAATGCAAGGATTCTTCAATATACGCAAATCAATCAATGTGATACACCATATTAACAAACTGAAGGAGAAAAATCATATGATCATCTCAATCGATGCACAGAAAGCTTTTGACAAAATTCACCACCCATTTACGATAAAAACCCTGCAGAAAGTAGGCATAGAGGGAACTTTCCTCAACCTAATAAAGCCCATATATGACAAACCCACAGCCAACATCATCCTCAATGGTGAAAAACTGAAACCATTTCCACTAAGATCAGGAACAAGACAAGGTTGCCCACTCTCACCACTATTATTAAACATAGTTTTGGAAGTCTTAGCCACAGCAATCAGAGAAGAAAAAGAAATAAAAGGAATCCAAATCGGAAAAGAAGTAAAGCTGTCACTGTTTGCAGATGACACGATACTATACATACAGAATCCTAAATATGTTACCAGAAAACTACTAGAGCTAATCAATGAATTTGGTAAAGTAGCAGTATACATAATTAATGCACAGAAATCTCTTGTATTCCTATACACTAATGATGAAAAATCTGAAAGTGAAATTAAGAAAACACTCCCATTTACCATTGCAACAAAAATAATAAAATATCTAGGAATAAACCTACCTAAGGAGACAAAAGACCTGTATTCAGAAAATTATAAGACACTGATGAAAGAAATTAAAGATGATACAAACAGATGGAGAGATATACCATGTTCTTGGATTGGAAGAATCAACACTGTGAAAATCACTATACTACCCAAAGCAATCTACAGATTCAATGCAATCCCTATCAAACTACCTATGGCATTTTTCACAGAACTAGAACAAAAAACTTTTACAATTTGTATGGAAATACAAAAGACCCCGAACAGCCAAAGCAATCTTGAGAACGAAAAACAGAGCTGGAGGAATCAGGCTCCCTGACTTCAGACTCTACTACAAAGCTACAGTAATCAAGACATATGTTACTGTCATGAAAACAGAAATACAGATCAATGGAACAGGACAGAAAGCCCAGAGATAAACCCACGCACATATGGCCACCTTATCTTTGTTAAAGGAGGGGAGAATATACAGTGGAGAAAAGACAGCCTCTTCAATAAGTGGTGCTGGGAAAACTGGACAGCTACATGTAAAAGAATGAAATTAGAACACTCCCTAACACCATACACAAAAATAAACTCAAAATGGATTCAAGACCTAAATGTAAGGCCAGACACTATCAAACTCGTAGAGGAAAACATAGGCAGAACACTCTATGACATAAATCACAGCAATATCCTTTTTGACCCATCTCCTAGAGAAATGGAAATAAAAACAAAAATAAACAAATGGGACCTAATGAAACTGAAAAGCTTTTGCACAGCAAAGGAAACCATAAACAAGATCAAAAGACAACCCTCAGAATGCGAGAAAATACTTGCAAATGAAGCAAATGACAAAGGATTGATCTCCAAAATTTACAAGCAGCTCATGCAGCTCTATATCAAAAAAACAAACAACCCAATCCAAAACTGGGCAGAAGACCTAAACAGACATTTCTCCAAAGAAGATATACAGATTGCCAACAAACACATGAAAGGATGCTCAACATCATTAATCATTAGAGAAATGCAAATCAAAACTACAGTGAGATATCATCTCACACCAGTCAGAATGGCCATCATCAAAAAATCTGGAAACAATAAATGCTGGAGAGGGTGTGGAGAAAAGGGAACCCTCTTGCACTGTTGGTGGGAATGTAAATTGATACAGCCACTATGGAGAACAGTATGGAGGTTCCTTAAAAAACTAAAAATAGAACTACCTTACGACCCAGCAATCCCACTATTGGGCATATACCCTGAGAAAACCATAATTCAAAAAGAGTCATGTACCAAAATGTTCATTGCAGCTCTATTTACAATAGCCAGGACATGGAAGCAACCTAAGTGTCCATCAAGAGATGACTGAATAAAGAAGATGTGGCACATATATACAATGGAATATTACTCAGCCATAAAAAGAAACAAAATTGAGTTATTTGTAATGAAGTGGATGGACCTAGAGTGTGTCATACAGAGTGAAGTAAGTCAGAAAGAGAAAAACAAATACCATATGCTAACACATATATATGGAATCTAAGGAAAAAAAAAAAAAGGTCATGAAGAACCTAGGGAGAAGATGGGAATAAAGACACAGACCTACTAGAGAATGGACTTGAGGATATGGGGAGGGGGAAGGGTAAGCTGTGACAAAGTGAGAGAGTGGTTTGGACATATATACACTACCAAACACAAAATAGATAGCTAGTGGGAAGCCACATAGCACAAGGAGATCAGCTCGGTGCTTTGTGACCACCTAGAGGGGTGGGATAGGGAGGGTGGGAGGGAGACGCAAGAGGGAAGAGATATGGGAACATATGTACATGTATAACTGATTCACTTTGTTATAAAGCAGAAACTAACACACCATTGTAAAGCAATTATACTCCAATAAACATGTTAAAAAAACAACAAAAAACCAAAAAAACAGAAAACAAAATGAGAGTTTAAAAATGATCATACAAGAAAAAAAAAAGAAAGAGATATGCCATCAACCGCAGATTAAATTTTTGATTTAGGATAGAACAGTATTATGAATGCTGCTATATTAGTCTTTTATAAATATTACAGTGTAAACTGAGACATTCATCATAAATGTGGCACAGTGTAATATCCTTAATGCTACCCTACAGACTAGGGCAGAAAGTTTCATTTGTTTGTACATTCAAATAAAAATAGTATTTATTTGATACAAATACAAATGTAGATTCAATAAATAAAAATAAGAAAGGACTGAATTTTCATCCTTCTAGAATCAAAAAAACCTACCTTACCACAGTCTTGAGTATTATATTTCCTGGTAAGTGGGTGTCAATTTTAAAGATAAACTGTTACATTGGTGCTAAGCACTGTTTTGGGGGAAACAACACAATGCTTATGGCAGATGTTGCTAGTTGTCCCCAGTATCCATTCACCCTTCTTGTTTAGTAGTTGTTCTCAATAAGCGTTGATTTTGTCCACCAGGAGACATGGAACAGTGTCTGGAGACAATTTTGGTGGTCACAACTGAGTAGTGCTACTGACATCTATTGGACAGAGGCCAGGGATGCTGCTCCTACAATGCACAGGATGACCCCCAGAGCAGAGTTATCCAGCTCCAAATGTCAACAGTGCCGAGGCTGAGAGCCCCTGTTAGATGCTAACAGAAGCTCGAATTGGGTAGTTTGCTTGGTTCTCTTGAAGCTAGGTGTAGTCACGTGTTTTATTTCTGACCATCAAGATGTGAGAGAAAATGTGTCCAACTCCCAGGTCACACTGTTCACAGGGAGGGGAATGTCTTCTGCATCTGTGATGGCCGGAGCTGCAGCAGCCCTCCTCATCTGGAAGCTGTACATTGAGGATGACAGAAAAACAAGATAGAAACCTGGGCCCCTGATGACTTGAAGAGGAAGTAAATTACCTCTGACTCTTATGCCAGAGAGAAACAAATTTCAACTTGGCTTAAGTCAGTTATTCAGGTTCTTGCTTTTACATGTAACTGAACCTATATTCCAACTGCTTATAAACCTATGATATTATGACCAAGTGCTCTTTACCTGAAAAGTGATGCAGACTCAAAAATATCTCAAACTGAAAGAGAAATGTCTACACAGATAACATTGCTTAATTAAAAAAATTAAATTGTAGCCCACACTCACTGAGAAAAAGTCAAACAACTCAGCTATAGAAAGTAAAACACAAATGTGCCTTTCTCAATCTTCCTCTTCAGGGTTAACTACTATCCCTTCTTTAGTGTGTATCCTTCCATGTTATCTTTACACACTGAAAATACATGCACATGTATATACATTAAAAAATATAAAAATGGGATCCTGCTATTCATGCTCTACTGCACTTTGTTTTTTTCACACAATATCCTTCCATGTCTATCTGTACAGATTCTCATTATTTTTAATAGTTATACAGATTTTCACAGTTTGTATGTAAAAACAACTGTTTTAACTACTCTCCTATTGATAGACATTGAGGTTCTTATTCTCTTTTTTTAATTTAAATTTTAAAAAATTATTTATTTATTTTTGGCTGTGTTGGGTCTTCATCACTCTAGTTGCATTGAGTGGGGGCTACTCTTCATTGCAGTGCACGGGCTTCTCATTGCGGTGGCTTCTCCTGTCATGGAGCATGGGCTCTCGGTGCGTGGGCTTCAGTAGCTGTGGTTTGCGGCCTCCAGAGCACAGGCTCAGTAGTTGTGGCACACAGGCTCAGTTGCTCCGCGGCATGTGGGATCTTCCTGGACCAGGGGTCAAACCCATGTCCCCTTCATTGGCAGGTGGATTCTTTTTTTTTTTTTTTTTTTTTTGCGGTACGCGGGCCTCTCACTGTTGTGGCTTCTCCCATTGCGGAGCACAGGCTCTATACGTGCAAGCTCAGCAGCCATGGCTCTCCGCGGCACCTGGGATCCTCCTAGACCGGGGCACGAACCCGTGTCCCCTGCATGGGCAGGCGGACTCCCAACCACTGCGCCACCAGGGAAGCCCGGCAGGTGGATTCTTAACCACTGCGCCACCAGGGAAACCCTCTTATTCTCTCTTTTTAATAGCAAAAAATGCTGTAATGAATGTTCTTGCTCATATAACTTTGCACACTTCTTTCCTGCAAATTTCTGCAGCATCGATTCCTAGAGAAAGAACTGCTGAGTTAAAGGATATGCACATTTATACTTTTGCCGGTACTGCCAAAATGCTCTCCAAAAGAGATTTCACCAGTTTGTACACTCACCAACAGAACAGAAGAATGCACCTGTCATCAACCCTTCACCAACACTGGTACCACTGATACTGTTAATTTTTGCAAATCTTGCTGTTTTAGTTCCCATTTTCCTGACCACTAGCGAAGCAGACTCTCTTTGTGTGTTCATTGTATTATTTGCCTTTAACTTCATAATTTTTTCCTGTTTTATGTTTATACACTAATAACATGCTCAAATATTTTATACCAATTAAACTGCATTTACAAAATAATCATCCTGGAAACTCTAAAATGAATAAGATTCCATGCCTGCTGTTAGGAGTTTTTATTGTTAAACTTATAAGCTCTCACAGGGCAGAAACTTGTAGGTATTCTTCATCATCTACCAAATAGTCCTTCTTTATTCCTTTTTACTATAATAAAAATTTGCACTTCTCTAGATAGCTTTTGAAATTTGAAAGTAGTTTAGAAGAATTTATACCCATATTCACAATTTTTTTTTTTTGCAATAACAAATAAGAGATGCACTTCATAATCGGCTGATAGGGACAGGGGATTCTTTTGGGGGGATGTATACCAACAGCCTGCTGGGTGTTTGGAGGGTTGAGAAACACACCTGGGCAGAGAGACATACAGAGAAACTGTAAAAGTGCGTGTTTACCTATCCCTTTAGAATCTTACACTATAGGGTTGAAAAGGACCTTTAGGATTAGCTTCCCTGTGGTGAGAAGCAATCAGGTCTCTTTAGCTGTAATTGTTTTACATTATGGTAGTATCTTTCTTTTTTTTTTTTTTTTTTTTTTTTTGGTACTCGGGCCTCTCACTGTTGTGGCCTCTCCCGTTGCGGAGCACAGGCTCCAGACACGCAGGCTCAGCGGCCATGGCTCACGGGCCCAGCCACTCCGCGGCATGTGGGATCCTCCCGGACCGGCGCACGAACCCGTGTCCCCTGCATCGGCAGGTGGACTCCCAACCACTGCGCCACCAGGGAAGCCCTGGTAGTATATTTCTTGCCATACTTCTGCTTCATTCCTTTTAGGGGGGGAATGAATGAAGCACATTGAGAGCATTTCATCATTCTCCTATCTAGCTGGCATTTTCTTTTTTTCCCACGTGACTGAAGCCATCTTTATTTTTTTATTTTTTTAACATCTTTATTGGAGTATAATTGCTTTACAATGGTGTGTTAGTTTCTGCTTTATAACAAAGTGAATCAGTTATACATATACATATGTCCCCATATCTCTTCCCTCTTGCATCTCCCTCCCTCCCACCCTCCCTATCCCACCCATCCAGGTGGTCACAAAGCACTGAGCTGATCTCCCTGTGCTATGTGGCTGCTTCCCACTAGCTATCTATTTTACGTTTGCAGACCTACTAGAGAATGGACTTGAGGATACGGCGGTGGGGAGGGGCGGGGGGGGGCGGGGAGAGTAAGCTGGGACAAAGTGAGAGAGTGGCATGGACGTATATATAGCTGGCATTTTCTGAGGGTTTACTGTCATCTAGGCATTGTCCTAAGTGTGTTAGAGGTATTTTCTCCTTTAGGTGCATTTATCGTCAACACAACTTGATAAGGAATGTAAAACTATTACTCCTGATTTACCTAAGACGAAACTGGTTCAGAAAGATATAGAAGCTTATTCAGAGCCATGCAATGAGGAAGTGACAAAGCTGGCCCTTAACCCCAGATCTGTTAACCCTGAGTCCATGCTCATAATCAACACATCTGACATCATAACTGGACACAGGAATACAGAGATATCAGCTTTGCCAACTGTGCTTCTCAACTCAGCACACACCCAGCTAAATTCTATGGTTAGTCTGTCTACTTGTTTCTTGGCTGTGTGGGCCTATTTCCAAGCAATATCAAGCCAGCTTCTATTCTTTTTATCTGTGCTCTCCATGGACCAGCAAGTTCATGGTTAACTCTCTTTGCCCAGAGGTGTAGAGGTGGGTCAGGGCCAAGCCAAGCCTCACTCCTCTAGAGTTCCCACGAGACAGTTTCACAGAACTCTGCCAGTTAGGTACACGGAGACGTGGGCACTCGATTGAAAGGCTTCCTAGACGGGGCCAAAGTAGAAAGGTTTCACTACAATATTGGCATTTTGGAATCTTTAGAAAAGGAATTAGAACCTAGGCTTGTCTACCAGCTTTCCATAGGGCAGGTGTAGGAAAGACAACCAACCCCTCTCCGCCAAAAGAAACCCTCGAGGAACCTCCACTCTCTTATCCATCCTTCCCAGCCTTGTATTAGCCCCGCTTACTTTGAGAGGATACTAACCGCTGCCCACCTACACCCCTACCTCTTATGCTCTTGCTGCATATGAAGACAGACAGACAGACAGACAGACAGACACACACACACACACACACACACGCACTGCTGTTGTTGCTGTTTTAGGGAATGGGAGGGGATAATTACAACTCCTTAAGGGAGGTTAAGACCTACAGGGACATTGAATATACTTCTGGAACTACTGGTGGTATATAAGATCTTGTTGTTCTATCTTTTATCACCTACTTGAAGAGACTGCAAACCTTTTCTTTTCATTCCACTGACTTCTTCAGTTTTTAAAAGAATGTCTTTAGTTAAGGAGGAGAAATAACCCAGCACCTCTCAGTGCTCCAGTACTGCTGGCAGGGCCATTGGTCACTATTCAGGAGGTAAGGTCTCTGACTTCATAAAACAGGTGGGTTTAATTGCTATACATTTACTCAAATAAAGAGAACAAAAACAGAAATGAAACTTCTTCCTGGGGCAGGGATCCTTGGATTTTTTTTTCCATTTATGCTTCGATTTGTATTAGTCACAATGCTTTTAATAACTAAGTTTCTTGATCTATAAAAAATAGATGAGAAAAATAATAAATGGTATAGAAGCAGACATATACCATAGTATAAAATAGCTTTGCTTCTTCTTTCAAACCTCGCCCAGTTTAATTTTTTTCCCCTTAGTTTAATTTTCATGACAAACTCTTTAAGTAGGCCAGAGGGGACTTTTATGAATATATATTTAAATATATATTATATATAATATATATCATATATTATATATATAATAAATATTTCATGTATATTAAAAATATTTTAATATATTAAAAATATATTTTAATATATTTTATGAATATATATAATATATATTATAATATATATTAATAAAGTATAAAGTATATAAAGTATATATTTTATAATTTATTGGAGTATAATTGCTTCACTATGCTGCTAGTTTCTGTTGTCCAACAAAGTGTCCAGTCATATGCATACATATATCCCCATATCCCCTCCCTCTTGCTTCTCCCTCCCACCCTCCCTATCCCACCCCTCTAGATGGTCACAAAGCACCGAGCTGATCTCCCTGTGCTAGGCGGCTGCTTCCCACTAGCTATCTACTTTACATTCGGTAGTGTGTACATGTCCATGTTACTCTCACTTTGCCCCAGCTTCCCCCTCCCACCTCGTGTCCTCAAGTCCATTCTCTATGTCTATGTCTTTATTCCTGCCCTGCCACTAGGTTCATCAGTACCAGTTTTAATTTTTTAGATTCCATATATATGCTTTAGTGTACAGTATTTGTTTTTCTCTATGATACCATAATATATACATATCCATATGTATGTTATAAGAATAAATAACATTTATGGAAAAATATATACACATATGTATATATATATATTTTTACAGGAATAAATAATATTTATGGAATAGAAAGGCAAAGCTCAAGGATCCAAGATTTCCGGGACTTCCCTGGTGGCGCATTGGTTAAGAATCCACCTGCCAATGCAGGGGACACGGGTTCGAGTCCTGGTCTGAGAAGATCCCACATGCTGCAGAGCAACAAAGTCCGTGCGCCACAACTACTGAGCCTGCGCTCTAGAGCCAAAATAAATAAATTAAAAAAAAAAAGGATCCAAGACTTAGAGGGAAGAAAGGGGAAGGCTTATAATTGCTAAATGAGACAGAATCATACATAAAACAAAAGTAATTTTACAAACTGAAAATACAGTGATTTCTGTAGATTGACAATGAAAAGCATCATTTGCTAGAGATGTGCTGCCTGTCAATCTTCGACCCTTCTTCTATAGGTAGGTCCTAACACTCCTTATAGAACAGAACCAGCAGCTGTCAGACCAAGGAATGATGGATGCTGACAAAGGATGAAAAAAAATGGCTTCTCTTTAAATTCCTAGGATCAAGCTGTCTTTTCTGAAAGGATGGGGAGTGAAGCTATCCCTCCTTTCACAATTAAGTTAGTTTAAATGATCGTAACAGTAATTGTTAACAGTGTTATTACTACTTGCTTGGTAGTTCTGCCCATATTTCTGATAAGCCACAGAAAAACAATGCCAAGAGAGTTTTTAACAAAAAGATCTGAAATGTTAATGCTAGTATTTATCTGATGGGGCTTTAAAATATGGAATTTAGGTGTTTCCTTAATACAAAAAGATTGGTTCTAAGGATTTAAAGGCCCTAATATAATAATTGCTTTTGTGAGATAAATATGCACATATACTTCTATAATACTGCCTTAGATTCTGCTGTAATTGTTTTAAGTGCTTATTATGTATGGGCCAGGTCAAGTTACTTGCATTACTGATTTCTCACCATAACCCTATGGTCTTCCTCTTATGGATGAATACTGAAATTCAGAAACACTGCACATCTGAAAGATAAATTCTAGGTCATTTTGCACAAAAGACTATGCAATTAAAATGTATAGACAGAAGTAGAGGTTCTTTATGAATCTTTCAAGAATCTCAATAACCAGGTTAAAGTAAGGGGATAATCTGAGACATTGTGCACAGCTTCAAGTAGGGATTAAGCATTCGTTGCCCATGTAACCTGTATGTTTCAAGATCTAGGATTACATTGCATTTAAGATGTGATTTTCTCCCTACACATTTTCTCTTTTAGAATCATGGAACCATTTCCAAAATCTTCTGTCTTAGAACCCTGTACATTTGAACAACAACAAAACCCCAGCCATTGTAGGAGTTCAGGACTTTCCCGTCTGCTTGCAGCTCCTTCGATCCATGTCTGATGATGGCTTTTTCTCCCTTGCCTCTGGATCCCTCCTATCATGGCCCTTTCAAATTACTGTGGTTTTCCTGATCCCAAAAGCTAAGATCGGCCCCTTCTGCCAGAAAAGCTCCCTAGGTCTCTGTAATAGAAGCACTATCAAAACCCAGCTGGACACCTGGGCTGCAATTAGGATGGAAGGGAAGAGTCCCTGGCCAGAGGGCTGCTGGTCACTGAGGCGAATGTGATGGACTGACAGGGGCCAGTACCTCCCCCTGAATCCCTGAGAAGCTCTACTGTGGGGTCCTGCCTGCCTAAGATGTTTCTGCATTCACCACAGCTCCGGGTCGTTGGAGAAGCTTCTCCCAGATCCTTTCCATGGCACCATGCCACCATCTATTGTCCCAGGCCCTCTGTCTCCTCTCACCTACAGCTGGATGCTGGGGGTGCAGGACGAGGCCCAGACACAAGTGAAAAGACACTTGATTGGAGGTTCCTTGCTCTGCCAAACCAGCTTTTTCACCAAAGGTAGAAAAAGAGAAGAAAAAGCATTCACAGACAATGACTACTGCTTATATTTCATAAGGCCACCATATTAATGAACAAACATGAACAGACATTTGCGATCAGCAATAGGCAGAAAAATCTGAGTTTGGGACCCCTTCTGCTACGGGGCGGGGGGGCGTTGTGAGACTGAGAAAGTTAATGATATCACTGGGCCTCAATTTCCTGCTCTGTAAAATGAAGGCATTTGACTAGATGATTGCCAAAATTTCTTCCCCATCTAAATTTCTATAAGTCTACTTTCTAATTTCACTTATTTTTCAGTCTATGCAGTCACCAACCAGAAGCCACTTGTTTTGCAAGGTTTAACGTATTGCATTCCAACATTTTCTCTCTGCTTTTTTTTTTCCCATTACAGTTGCTCCTTAAAAAATACAACATAAGTAAATGCATTTTGCCTACTTTAGATCACAATCCTTAAAGTAAGTAAGACTGATACTGAGAAAGGAGAACACGGTAGTCTTTTCTCACAAGAGAAGCAGGAGGAAGCAACCTTGCTTCACCCATGAGCAATTCCCAGAAGTGCCAGCTGGATAAAGCTGAAGGTGCTACTTATGTGTTTGGTCTTTTTCTCTTGAACTCAGAGCATTATTAAATTGATTTTGACATTGCCTAAGGTCATAAAAGTTGGTGTCAGAGTTACCAACAGATAAACACCTAGTTTGGGATTCTTCCTATGGGAGCTCGCCACCAGATTCAGGTAACTTTCTGGACCTTCAGGTGATGTGACTGTTCTTAGCAAGTTTCTTAGAACCTCTTGACTTGATCCCAACAAACCAGCCTTCCAGTGGCCCAGCTCAGATGGATCACTGATGGCCCCAGCTGGTGGATGACCTGCTATTAAAGTGAAAGTGCCTGACCCACAGTCCACTGCTCAGTAGAGGGCTGCTTCCTTCCATCTTTCTTGGTAACAGAGGAAACTGTGGTGGGTTTCCGCAGCCCAGACCTCCGACCCTACACTCATTCTCTCTCCAACTGTGCTAACCTGTCTGCCATCTACCACAGCACCTCTTTAGGCCCTGCAGTAGCTAACTCTCAGGATGCATATAAGGAAGCAGTTTTCTGTCTAGAAATTTCTGTGTTATGTTCTCTTACGTGTTCCTTCAATCTGCTGTAGAAAAGGCCTGGCTGATTCCCGACCTTGTCTTAACTTCCGATGGCCTCCACCTGTGTTCTGACCCACACCTCCAACTTCTGCTCTTCCAGGTCTGCTTTGATATGACCTGGACCTGTGCACAATCCTTGCACCCTTCTTCCAGCACCAGTATCCGACACTCGGCTTTAGGCGGCTCCGTGGATGGTTGCCTAGAAACGGCTTGGCTTGTGAAATAGACATACCTGGTAAAGTATGTGGCTCCGGGGCAATTTCTGCAGCCTGGCTGGGTAAGAAAATAGCTTTTCCCAAGAGGAGCAGTGTCTCACTGTGAACTGAAGGGAAGGAAAGCAGTCCCAGTCTCTTCGATCGACCACCACCAACCAGGGCTGCTAGACAAAAGTGCAGATGGTCCTGATGCGAAGCACCACAGCCACTCGTACTGATGGGTTTGCATCGTCAAGGAGCGTTAATTTCATGGGAGTGGAACCACCTGCCATCAGCCCTGCAAAATGAGCGTGATTGGAAATACCTGCATCTCTATCCCATGATTTAATGTGGTTGGAATGTAACCACTTGGTAATGGGGAAAAACCCAAACAATATGGAAATTTTTTTTTCAAAGATTCAAAAAGGAGCAAGGAAATACAAATCATTCTTATTACACTCAGTGCCTGAGTAGCATACAGCACACGGCCAGGGCTCCAGCAGCCTCCTGACCACTTCTTCCCTCCCTGGACCCTTCTCCCTTTTCAACTACTGCTGTCATAGTAGACTTCGCCAAGACTTGACCATACTGAGGCCTGATTCCTCACCTGCCATAGGGTTCCCTGATTGGGCTGTTTTTGTAAAGAATGGATAAGGGTAAGGCATTCCTTAGTCTTTATAATCGTAATTATCTTCTTTAATACTATGTTTGGTTATCTAAATTATACCATGACCCACAAACAAAAACAATACATCTAAATCCTCAACCACAGAATCCACAGATGTGAAGAGCAGAGGGAAGCTGATTTTCAATTCTAGTCGCTGAGAATAGAGGCCTGAAAGAGAGTGCACAGGGGCAGTTCTGGGACTGTGGGGCAAACTTATTCCTTTACCTAACCGGACTAGGGAAACTTCCTCAAGCCATGCATTATACTGGCATGTTTATTCCACAATCGAAGCTGTTTCTAAATTAATCAACTCTTCACATAGCCTTCTAAAGCCAAGTATCAGTTAAGTCATAGATTCCCTTAGGCCAGGGTTTCTCAACCTTGGCACCGCTGACATTTCAGACTGGATAGTTCTTTGTTGCATATGTGGGGTCTGTCCTGTGCATCGTACGATGTTTAGCAGCATCCCTGGCTTCTTCCCACTAGATGCCAGTAGCACTACTTCCTCCAAATGGGACAATCAAAAATGTCTCCAAACATTGGCAAAAGTTCCCTGAGGGGAGGGGGACAAACTTAGCACTGGGTGAAAACCACAACTTCATCTAAGTGCAAAACTCTCATAATATACACGAAGATAAATCACCTCCTATCTGCTGGTGAAAGTACCGTGTTGATGCTTAATTTGTTGTCTGTGTATATGGTGTCCATGTCAAAAGAATGTCTTGCATGTTAGGTTTATCAAGAACAATGTCTTGAAGTTTCACAGTTTTTTTTGTTTGTTTGTCTTGGGTTTTTTTTGCGTTATGTGTGCCTCTCACATTGTGGCCTCTCCCGCTGCGGAGCACAGGCTCCGGACGCGCAGGCCCAGCGGCCATGGCTCACGGGCCCAGCCGCTCCGCGGTACGTGGGATCCTCCCGGACCGGGGCACAAACCCGTGTCCCCTGCATCAGCAGGCGGACTCTCAACCACTGTGCCACCAGGGAAGCCCCACAGTTGTTTTAATTCATGTTGTGTTGCACCAAGCCAAGTGTAAAACCTAATTACTGAAGTGATTTATAAACAAAAAACCAATGATAGAGCAGGACAGGAAAGTGCACTCTGTTCACCTTTTCATGATCCTGGTCCTTAAAAATGCTGCTGGCATAGTGTGTGTGTGCAGACGAGCCTGCCCACCCTCCCTACCTTCCATGTCTACTTGCACACGTACACACAAACAGGGGCTACTGTGGCCCAGAGCAGATGACTCTCCAGTTCCCCAGGGTAAATGGCACAGGAAGTATTTTGGCCATCTGCTCAGGAGAAATGCCCACGTGGAAATCGACATGAAGGGTGTCTCTGGGGTAGATGGCTTGGTCTGCTCATCCCAGTGTGGCCACCAAAGGCGCTGGCAACAAGTGCAGTGTGCTGAGAAAGGCCGAAGACCCAGAAACTTGCAACTTAAGCTCCAGCTCTGCTTCTTGACTCAGCACATTCTTGGCTAGAGATAAGTGTTTGGGCTTTTACTTCCTTACATGTTAATGAACAGTTTTATCAGAGGCATTTCCAACTCTTAACAGTTTAAGTTTCTAAGAATATAATGCAGACAAATGTCACTCCCACCCACCCCACAATCCTTCTCCTTTCTAAATTAATCATTCCTGTTATTTCCACCTCGAGTGATGATGAGTATTCTCAATTCAACAGAAACTGCAAAAATGCACAAGATATCCGATTACTTTCAAGAAAAAGGACTAATCCTGTCATCGGAGGTGATGACCTTGTTCCTATGTTTTTGCCCAAGATTAAATCTCTGTGGATAGCTAGTGTTCCATTTTCAAAGAACTACTAAAAAGGTCCATTCTAGTTAACCCAAACTGTGTGCTGAAAGATGGAAAATACCAGTCCCATGGTGCATATGAAGTCACCAGAGTATTTATAGCCCTTGATTCCAACCTAGGGATCACTTGACTCTATACCCCATGGAGAGATTTTCCATATATCATTTCCTTCTTCCAGACATGCTTCATAAACGTGACCTGCTTCTGTAAAGACCGAAGAAATCACATGGCAAATGGTACTGTGGGAGATGCATAATAATACAGGAAATGAAGGACACCATCTGTACTATCTCCAGCAGCGAGATCAGCATTTGATTTTCAAAACTGTGTTCAAGGACTGAAAAGTAATATGGCTCGTGTTACTACTGTAACATGAAACAGTAAATCTTTGAACACATGAGCCATATTTGCTTTTTAATCACATGGAATAATATCAGAAGCCCAGTTTCATGCTCACACCTTGTAAAATGATCTCTTATCTATGTAAATTTATTACAGAAAGATTTAGGTCCTAGACATATGTTTATTACTCTTGTTGATTGGAGGGAGGGAGTTAAATAAAAGCGAGAGGGGAAAGAGGGGAGGAAAAAGAAATAGACAGGAGATAGTGTACACCTCAGGACCCCTACACCAAGGTCTACTGACAGTCTCAGACAGACATGATAAAGGGATGGAAAAGTGCTCTAGGTACACAGAGAAAGACGCTGTTAAATTATATTAAGATCGACCCCTAAATATGTCCATGTCCTAACCCCTAGAACCTATGAAACCTAAGAGAATGTTACCTTAGAAGGCAAAATTTTACCCTACAAGGTTGCAGATGCAATTAAGGATGCTAATCAATTGAACTTGAGATGGGGAGATTGTCCTGAATTATGCGGGCTCGATGTAGTAAACATGGGTCCTCAAAAGTGAAAAAAGAAGAGGCAAAAGAGAGGGTGAGTGAGATGTAAAAAGGACTCAGCTGCCATAGCTTGCTTTGAAGATGGAGGAAGGGGCCACAAATCAAAAAATATAAGTGGCCTCTAGGAGCTGGAAAAGGCAAGGAAATGGATTCTCCTCTAAAGCTTCCAGAAAGGAATGCAGCCCTTTGGGACACCTTGATTTGAGCTCAGTGAGATGGTACTGGATATCTACCGTACAGAACTGTAAGATAATAAATTTGTGCTGTTTTAAGCCACTAAGATTGTGGAAATTTATTGCAGCAGGGAAACTAATGCATGTATTAATTTTAAAACACTCTCAATACTTTTAGGTCCTGTCTACCTGAGGCACCCCACCTTTTCATCCACCAGCCCCCAAAAGATGGATCTATTTATAAACAAAATGTTCTACTGAGACCTGTCTGGAATGGTTTATCTTTGTTTTTTTTAAGGCAAGAGTCACATGCTGGCAGCTCACAGTAAGTTTAAACACACTGAAGTCAGACCAAGGGGACTGACTGTTGGCTGACTATCTCTTTCTTTAAACTCATTACTTACAAAATTATTTCCAAGGCATTCTTCACAGCTAATTTGCACTGGGCTAAAATTAAGGAGATGGGTTTATATCTCTACAGTACCAGTGAATGGCAGAAAACAGGCTCTAAATGACCATTTGTTGAATGAATGAATGAATAGATGGGTGACGGGTTTGACATGGAAGAGTATACATCTGGCCTTCTGGATGGGAGACGGTCTCTACAGGACCTCTGTGGACTACAGATGACCAAGGATGGACCCAATAGGAACACAGCACTCTGGTCTTTCTCCTTTTCTTTCCACGAGACCACTTCTATATCTTAGTCTCTGGTTATGTCATGATTCTCCTAGGCTTGAAGAGCAAGTGGGGTAGGGTCACAGTGCCATGCTTTATACACACTTATTTTAAGCTTACACACACTTCAGTTTATTTTATTTTCTTACAAGATTGTCTTGTAAGTCTCGTGACAGGCTTTTGATCATTTTCTGGTGTACTCATTTTCCCTGGACCATAGAAAAAGGGGGAAATCTCCACTTTTTCCCAGAGAGGATTAATCTTTTTAAACCCATAGAGTCATTTGAGTCTCTAATCCACAGGGTATTTAAGAAAGGGTGGGAAAGTATGCAAGATATTATCGCCTTTGCACCAAAGGAAAACTAGCACAGACTTTCTTAAAACAGTTGAGAAGTAAAATGTAACCTCCTGCCCACCTTTCACCTTCTTCACTTTCACTTTTCTATAGCATCCTGCATGCACTTAATAAAGCAATTGTTCCAGGGGATGATCACAGAATCAAAACCAAACAACAAACAAAACAACATTAAAAACCTGAGCAACTTGAAGGGCATTTGGTTGTCATCCACATCCTCAATTTTACAAGTGAAGAAAGAGAAGACCAAATATAATATAAAATTACATTCAAAAGTAAAAGTGAGATCAATAAACAAAGAATTTCAGGTGGAAAAAATATGTTCCCCCTCCTTTTTCCCCCAAAACACAATTTCTGAGAATGATTTCAACAACTTGCCTACCCCAGAATAGCTCGCGGAAGGCATTAAACCTTAGGATAATTTCCACACAGATTACTCTAGTATGGGGGAAAGATCAGCAGGCCTATAGGAAGAAATTCTAAAAATTGTCCCAAACTATAAGGAAATAATACAATTATCCTGTCCATCTGAACTGATACCAAATCTAAATTAAACAATATTTTATGAAAAACATGGTTTTATTATTTTCAAGTACTTAGAGTATCTCAAAAAGAGAATTGTGTTTCCAGTGACTGCCTTTTCATTGTCGGCTTAAATCAATTTTACAAAAAAGTCAATATCCAATTAAGGTTTACAAAAAAACTTTTAATAAATCTAGAGTCAGGAAGAAACTTTCTTAATATGAAAAACAATTATTGAGCTACGTGACAACATTATACTATTGGAAGCACTAGAGTGACACTTCCCAAATGCATTTGACCAAGGGATTTGCATTCACGTATCTATTAATAATGTGTGTGTGCCAAAGAATGCACTCTGAGAAACAGTGCAAGAGCCATTTGCCCTTTAAAATCATGAACAAGACAAGGCTGTCCTTTTATCATGAAGATTCTTTGATACTATTCTGGAAGATCAAGCTAGTAAAATAAGACAAGAAAACCAAATACAAAATGCTGGTTACAAGGAGAAAACTTATAATTCACAGATGATATGATTATTACCTGTAATATTCAAGAATCAATCATGGACCTAGTGGAATAGTTTTAAAAGATCAAGTTGGCACTTTATAAAATATATGCACACGAATCAAGATCTTATACATTTCTAGTTAGAAAATGCAATGGGAAAAAAAAAAAGAATCCTATTCACAGTAGGAATTAAAAAATCCCAAAACAAAAAAATCCCATATAAATTACTCAGAAGTATATTTAACCAAAAAGAGGTACAAAATCTTTGAATAAAAATTTACTGAGGAGCAGAAAAGACAATAAATATATAGACATTTCATTCTTGGAAGAATAAAGATGCTACTTCTCCCTAAATTCATTAATAAGTTTAACAAATATCACAATAGAAATCTTTTTAGAGGAAATGACCTTAGAAGTCAAAAGTTCAATTAAAGGGATAAATATAAAAACATCAATCAGGAAATTTTTGAAAATTAAAAATACCATGGGAGGTCTTACATTATGAATATTATAATTAAAACAAGGCATTACTAGCACAAAATTAAGAAATGAAAGCAAAGACAAAAGCTTTAAGGGAACTATCAAGAAATCTGACTCTATAAATCTTGAGTTAAAGAAAATTAAAAGCCTAATCTAAAACCAGAAAAACACTGGCAACAAAAATGCAAGCCTTTCATATATAAGTAGCTCTTAAAACAGATAATCCTCAAAAGAAGACATGCAAGTGAATAAAAATCATCTGAAAAAAATGGTCAAACTTACTAGTGATAAAAATAAATGCAAATTAAAATGAAAATTAGGGCATTTTCCACCTATCCTGTTGGCAAAGATTTTTGAAAATAATCGTGCTCAGTGTTGGTGAGGACCTGGGAAAATATGCCCTCGCCTGATCAGCTACAGGTAGTCTAAAGTGGGATAACTTTTTGAAAGGTAATTCAGTAATAGTGCTAAGATGTCCAGACAGTTTAACTTGGTTCATGAGGTCAGGGGCCAAGTCCCTTGTATTCGCTGCTGTATTCCTGCTGCCTAACACCAGTAGGTGCCCAGATTTATCTACTGAGTAAGGACACATGAGGAAATAGGTATCCTAAGGCCTTGGAAGCTGAGAACAAAGATGCTATCCTGCCTGGGCCATTGGGTGCTGAGTGCTCTCTCGTCATTTGAGTTTCTAATCCACAGGGTATTAGAAATCAAAATCACTCAAGGTGATTTTGCTAAGGATGAGTCTGGGTCAATAAGTAGGAAGAGTGTGGATGGTTGTAATGTTTGCTATTCAAGAGTAGATTGCTAAATTCCTCCTTCGTGGGGCTGGAAGCCTGAGGGTAAAAGGTTATGGCCTGGTGCCTCACATTTGGTCAGACTCTGCCTTGGGCACCAAGCACTGTGTGTGTCCCTGAAAGGATTCTGAGGTCCAAGGGATGCTCCACTGGCATATGCTCCACCTGCTGCTGCTCTGTGCAGCTTGTCTTCTGGCAGGATACCGTTCCCTTGGCTAGAGCACCCAGGAGCTTTATCATACTGTGTAGTTTCTTCCCACCCATTTGTAAACTTGCCTGAAACATTCCAGAACCTCCGTAATCCAAATAAATAAATAAATAAATAAATAGATAGATAGATAGATAGCAATACATATGCCAATGGAAGTATTCAATATACTTTTAAAAGCCTGCTTAAAAATTAAATGAATGAATAACAAGTGTGGTGATAAACATCAAGGTGGCTTAGGTAGGCATATTCCAGATTTCGAAAGGAAATGGAAACTTAGGACATTTTTGTATGTAAAACTCCCTTGAAAAACAGGATTTCATCTTACCAAGCATAATTCCAGAAGACTTCATCCTTCGATTTTGTTCACAAATGCAACTTCACTGCTTCAAAATCTCTTTTGTATTTACAACTTTAAGACACCCCTAATTTATATTACAGTTATATCCAAATTAAATGTTCCATAGAACAGAGGAGGGGAGGGAATGGTGGAACAGATTTGTTTTCAAGTTTCAAATAATTAAGTTAAAAATAAGGAAATGATCTTGGGGGAGGACTGTGCTGATCGTGCTGCTTAGTTTTTCCATGATTTTCTTGAAAATGCATGGAACACAAAGCTGGACTTCCCTGCCCATCCCCACTTCTCCCCTCCTGCTGTTTTCCATGACACACCTTCACCCCATTCTACTGCACTCTGTGTCCTTGGAAAGAATGACTTTTCATTTCCTCAGGAGAATTCCACTGGCCCAGGACGAGCAGCTAGAACACTTAAAGGCAGAGACAGATGAGGAGAAAGGGCTCTTGAAACACTATACAGTTACCTCAGACTATTTCAGACCCTGGGTGATGGTAAAGCTACAACAGAAGACCTCAGATTTTTATTTAATATGCTGGAAAGCAAAGAAAACAGTTCCCCTTTCTGGAGACAGTCTTTTATTTATTTTTTTTCAGGTTTCTTTAATGGACAAAAGTTAGATTTCCTTTTGCCACTGAATCCCACTGCTTTTCGAAAACAACCTGTCAACAGTAGAACTGCCATCAAGAGAGGACAGCATCTTAAGCTACTTGGGATTCCCAGTTTGAGCAGGGTCCCAGTATGGAGAAGGGGGCACTAATATCTGTTGCTTCACTAAGAGTTGAGCTCTACCGGGTCTGCCAGGTCCTTGCTCTCAAGTGGCTTAAGTTCCACTGTGGGTGAGTGGGGATCCAGCAACAAGAGTAGAGATTTAACATTTGTACAGCCAACTATCATCTTCCAAGTGCCTTCTCATACATCCTCAGATCTAATGCTCAAACCACACTGTGGTACTCCTGGGCCCAGACATTCATTGTCTTGCACAAGGCTGAGTTCATAAACAGCAGAGCCAGCCTGACTGCCCGGCCACACCCCCTCTCATCCGTGGCTGGTGAGGAAAGCAGGCAGGAAGACCCAAGGGCCGGCACTTTCATCACTGCCTGTTTTGGTTCCTGAGTGCAGCTTGAAAGTCTGCACTCCTCCACGATTGTGTGAGGGATGTAGCTGCTTTTAAAACTGCTAAGTTATTATTCCCTCTCCCTCCCTCTGCAATAGCAAACCCGAAAAAATCATGGATCCTGTTTCTTTCCAACATAAAGTTACACACACACACAAAAGGGGTGTTTACTAGGCTGCTGTGCTAAAGAAACAGACTGCCAACCAAATCCTGATCTCCCTGACAATTACTGGCCTCCATCTAGGGCAGCCTTTAATGGGGCCAACATCCAGAAAGAAAAGAAGCTTTATATGACAGGGATGGGAGAAGAATGCCTTTTAAAATTCATTGCTGAAGCTCTTCCCTATGTGCCTGATCATAAACAGTCTGTGGACCACAGACTAAGGGACTTGAGGATGCCATGTCATGAACAGCCAATTTTCAAACATCCCTATGGTGACCCATGACACAGACAATCACTATCACCTTTGAACAGAAAAAGCCAGAAGTGAACTGAGCTCTCTCAAAATGTTCTTCCCATGATCTGCATATTCAAAGCCCAAATTCTGCCCACTTCTTCCCCGCCTCCCTCCCCCCAAAATATCTCACCTCTAACTGCAGATCTGGAACTGTAGGCTCAAGAACATATCTCTCTGGAAAGTCTACAACAATTTTAGAATTAAGAAGAAAAAAGTGATACATTTCTTCAATGCTATGTGTCAGGCACTGTGTGGGCCCTACGGATGTCAAGAGGACTGGGCAAGGCCCCTGCTCTCCAGCTGCTCCCAGAGCAGTTGGCAGGGCATAATTTCCAACGGTTATTACAAAACAAAGTCATCCACGATATAACAGTGGTAAGTCCAGGAGGCCTGGGAAGCAGTGACAAAGAGTCACTACCTGGGAGCATGGGCAAGGGCCATGAGAGAGCTGTTTCCGGAATGAGGCATTCTACAGTGATCAGCATGGGCAGAGAGGAACAGGGATGGATTCATTCAGTGTGCCTGGAGTCAGGTGTGTGTTGAAGGTAATGGCAGAAGATGGGTTAAGACACACCCAGTGGGCGGAGGACTGCAAACGATTTCGTATGCTGTGCTGTGGAGTGTGGGTGTTCTCTGTAGGTAACAGAAGGCCAGTGGAAGATCATAAGGGAATGACTTGGCCAGCTTTGTTTATTTCAGGAATCTGACACTCTGGAGGAGAGGGTATTAGGAGGTAATATCAAAATGTGGGTGTTCCTTAGTCTGGGGGCCTCTCTTTTCCATCTGTCTCACCAATTCCTGTGAATCAACAGCTTGACAAACTGAAGCAGAACCCTGGACTTCTCCCCAGTGTCCCAAATCCACACTTCCAACTACCAGATTCTCCCCTTAGATGGCTCACAGACACCCCCAAAGTGACATGTCCAAATTGGAGATCTTGATTTTCCCTCACAAACCTTTCCCCACACCATTCCTTTCCATCTTGATAAATGGCCACAAAATCCACCCAAGTGCTCAAGTTAGAATGCTGGGCTCATCAGTCATTCCTGTCACCTCACTCCCACATGCAACCATGAGCCAGCCCAGTCCATCCTAACTCTGAAATATACCTTGAACTTGTTTCCTTTCCTTCTTCCTCTTCCTAGCCTACAAGGTTAGCTTAGGCCACCGCCTATTTCTCTAACCCAGGGCTTCTCCAATTAGCACTACTGATGTTTGGGGCAAGACAGTTGTTTTGTGAGATTGTCCTGTGCACTGTAGGACGTGTAGCAGCATCCCTGGGCTCTAGCTGCTAGACACCAGGAGCAGTCCCTGCCCACAGTTGTGAGAACATTGTCTAATGACCCTGGGGGACAAAACCAGCCCCAGTTGAAAGCCACTGCTCTCAGCTCAGGCTGCCTCTCTCTTCCATGCTTGGGACGTTCCATCGCACTGGGCTCTCCTTCAGGTCCTTGAATCCACTTGCTCCTTCCTGCCTCCAAGGCTCAGCAGATGCTGTTCTATCAAGAACGCTCTCAATTACACTCTTCTGTCAGCCGGCTCTTTCTCAAGCTTGTGATCCCAGACCTGTGTTACCTCCTTAGGCTGCCTTGAATACCTCGTCTAAAAGGTAGCAGTACTGCCTGTGTTTATTTTCTTCATAACACTTTTTTTTTTTTTTTGCGGTACGCGGGCCTCTCACTGTTGTGGCCTCTCCCGTTGCAGAGCACAGGCTCCAGACGCGCAGGCTCAGCGGCCATGGCTCACGGGCCCAGCCGCTCTGCGGCATGTGGGATCTTCCCGGACCGGGACACGAACCCGCGTCCCCTGCCTTGGCAGGCGGACTCTCAACCACTGTGCCACCAGGGAAGCCCTTCATAACACTTTTAAAGGTAGTAATAATTTTATTATGCTTACTTTTTCAGGTCTGTCTCTACCACAACAATGAAAGCAGGGCTAGGATTATGTCTGTCTTGGCCGCTGTCTTACCTCCAAGGTCTAGCTCAGTGCCAAGCTAAACAAATATTCACCAACTAAATAACTGAGTGAACGCACGGACGTACAGTCAGACGTATGTCTTAGAGCCCAGGCACTGACCACACCCTTAAAATTGACAAAGCCACAATATGAAAAATTAGCTCAGGAGAACTAGAACGTCACCTAGACAGCCTATATTTCAGCTCTGTGCTCAATAACCAAATGCACCCTGATCCATAATGCAAAGCAGATGGCAGCATATCTTGGATGAAGAGAAAGCACTTGCATAAAAGTAACAGTAGTCCCATCTTATCTCCACTGGGAAATAAGTACAGTTAGACCCTATGATTGAACCCAATTCCTTACAATTCCTTATATTCCTTATAATCGGACCCGATTTATATCTCTGGGTGTCTATATATATATATATGTCTCAGGAATTGAGCAAAATCAATTCAGGAGGACAAAGGACCTTAATATTACAGTCCCCAGAGACCACACCAACCTCTTTTTCTTCTCTGCCTAGTGCTATGTCAGCCACCTCAGGGGTGATGGCTTCCATGCAGAGGGCGAGCCATCTCATCTTCCTTTCATAACAAAAGTCTCAGATGCAGTGAACTGAACTCACCGGAAAAGACAGGTGTGCCATCTGGGGGAATGTGATTCCCATAGGGGAAAATAACTTCTAACTTGGGTCACCCTTTGACCCAATTCTTCCTTTATCAGGTCTTTTTAGCTACTGAATAGGTTATTAGTGAGTTATTACCCCTCTGTGACAGTCTACCAAATAGTTAGCTTCTAAAACATATTCTCCTAATTTGACAGTTCAGAATATGTCACCCCCTCCAAGTAGATCTCATCCCTTCCTGACAATTTTGAGTTCTGTGGTCAAGAATAATTTTTGAAGTTATGACTTTATTCATCATTTTATTTCCAGTGTTCTGCTCAGTGCCCAAGGGATCGATTTGTTTTTCATTTCAAAAGTACTATGCACTTTCTAGAAAAAAGTATTCTTGAGGCTATAGTTCAGATTCTATATTCAGAGGTGAGACACTTTGGAGGAGACAAGTTGGCTTCTGAACCACTAAATTAGGGAAATCATGCTCTAAAATTGTTGATTTCCATTCATTTTTCCCTTTCCAAAGATGGCTGGGTTTATCTGTGCCACTGGCCCCCATTATTCTACTGGATAATTGAGAATTTTCCATTTTAACATCATAGGCACCACAGTATTCTGAGGAGAGTGTACTGGTTAGGGTCTGACAGACCCTAGGGAGAGACAATCAGGGTGAAAATCCCAGCTTTATTCTGCCACTGACTGGTTGTGTGGCCCGAAGCAGGTTAACTTAACCTCTCTGTACCTCAGTTTTCTCATCTGTAAGATGGGAATAATAGTACTACTTCATAGGGTACTTATAAGAGTAAATGAGTTAATAATTCTAAGTGCTTAGAATGGTACCTAGAACATGCTAAGCACTTAATAAATGTTAGTTCTTATTACTAGCATAGCTTTTAAAATGCTTCCAACTGGTAATAATTATACTTTAATTTGCTGAATTAATAGATTTCTGGCTAGAATAAACCCACTGGAGTCTGAAAAGTAAGATGCTTCCAGCAACCAATGATTCTAACTTCATAAAACATCAAAAGTCCTGAATAAGCACATGGCATATGTCCTGTTAGTGTCTATTAAGTAGATATAAGCCGAGAATCTAACATACATTGCCTGTCATCTTTTTTGGAATCCAGAATGAAGAATTCCAGAATTTTAAATATCTATGATCTTATGCAACATCTTAAGAGCCACCTTTAATAATCCTTGTTAAGTATCCAGGTGAGGGAAGAGGGGTGGTAGTGATAAAAATGGTCAAGTCCTGAGCATTGGGACAGGAGCCTGCTGACCAGATCAGAACCTGCTGGCCAAGCTGTGCAGGGAGGCATGCAGATCACCCGCGGATATTAACCCTTTTAACTTGAAAACAAAAGCACCCTTGTGCCCTGAGAGCAGGTGCTCCAGCTCAGACGCTACAGAAACACTGGAAACCCCAGCTTCCCAGCCCGTCATGAACACCAAATGCAACAATGCAGTGGTTCTTATTGCCCCCAAAGGAAACTGTGCAGCAAGTTTCGGGTGTAGCATGTTATCCCCTGGAGTCAGTGTTTGGGGGACTTTCCATGGTTAACCAGGATGCAGAAGCGTGGCAAACCTGGGTGGCTTAACATACAGATGCTCCCTTGGAAGTGAATGCTAAAAGAGGTCACTGAGAACTGAACGGCTCAGGGAACCACCCTGGGGGGGGGCGGTTAGCTTCTATTCCTATTCAGAAGCTCCTGATAGTTTTTGCTTAATTACCTGCCACTTCTTTCTTAAAAGTCATCAAGGCAGATTTGAAATCATTTGCTTTAGGACTTTTCAAGGAAGAAGACAAGCACGGGTGACCTTCTATGGAAGCTGAGGGATTTGGAGGGAAGATCTGTACAAAGGGGTGGATGGCAATGGTAAATGCTTATACGTGCTTCTAAACTGAACGAGATTATTTAAAAATTCCCCCTCTCTGAATGGTGCAGCTCATCTCCTTGCTGCCTATTTTTTTTTTACACATTTATTGGAGTGTAATTGCTTTACAATGGTGTGTTAGTTTCTGCTTTATAAAGACACAGACCTACTTGCTGCCTAATTTTCAACGCACAGAGGCAGCCCACCATTAGAAGAACATCTTTCTCTCTTATTTCCGAAGCCACTGCTGCTGGGAAGGAAAGACTGTCTTCTTCCAGCTCCGCCTACTCTATGATGCCCAGGCCAGACCAGAGCCAGCTTCAGGATGCTAAGTGACACTTCTCCCCGTAAGCCCAGTGCTGGGGGAGGAAGTCACACTGGCTGCCGTGCTCAGTCCTAACAGAACTAAAATCTGATTGGAAATCAGAGGCTGAGGGATTCTGCTTTTGCTAATACGACAGTCACTTCACTCCTTGGCATTCCACTTTTCCCAGGATGTGTTCACATCTGTTAAATTGTTTGATTCTCACAGAGCTGTGAGCAAGTATTAATCACATTTCATCAATGAGAAAAATAAAGATTCAGATCAATTAAGGAAAATGCCTACGATGATACAACTAGTACCTAAAAGAGCTGGGGCTTCCCTGGTGGTGCAGTGGTTAAGAATCCGCCTGCCAATGCAGGAGACACGGGTTCGAGCCCTGGTCCGGGAAGATCCCACATGCCGCGGAGCAACTAAGCCCGTGTACCGCAACTACTGAACTCACGCGTCACAACTACTGAAGACTGCGTGCCTAGAGCCCGTGCTCTGCAGCAAGAGAAGCCACCACAATGAGAAGCCCGTGTACCACAACAAAGAGTAGCCCCCGCTCGCTTCAACCAGAGAAAAGCCTGCGTTCAGCAAAGAAGACCCAACGCAGCCAAAAATTAAATAAATAAAATAAATAAATAAATAAATAAATAAATAAATAAAAATAAAATAAAAGAGCTGGACTCACATCTACCCTCCACTTAAAAGGGTAGTTGAGTTTGGCTGAAAAACCTTGTCACTGCTAAAATTCTGATAATTCTTTGTTGTGGGCTCTGCCCTGGGCATTGTAGGATGCAGCATTGCTGGCCTCTACTTCCTAGATGCCAACAGCACTACGCCCCCAGTTTTGACAACCAAAATGTATCCAGACATTGCCAAATGTTCCCTGGGCACTGGTTGAGAACCACTGGGTTAGGGTGTTTTGGATTAAGGTGAATTAGGAATAACACTTGGAATGCCAAAGGATCACTCTTCCTATAGACCAATGTAGTTGCTATTGATGACAAGGGCCGCGTGATGCAAAGACAAAGCTGTCTCTGTTAAGCTACAGAGTGTAGCTCCACCAACGCGGAAAGCAAGGGTCTTATTTCTGGAAGTCATGGCTTTCTAGAGTCTGAAGGGAAGGAAGAGCAGTCAGGGCTTGGGACACATGCTAACCCTTTCCCCCACCCCTTCTTCCCATCTTAAAATGTTATTTATTCAATTTTTGAATAGGCAAAACATTCATATGGTTCAAAATTAAATAGCCATCAAATGTATATACAGAAAAGTTTCCCTTGACTCAAGATTCCCACCACCCATTTTTCCCCAGAGGCAGTCAATGTTGATAGCTGCCTGCATATCTGTCAGAGATGTTGTATAAAAGAGCTTGTATTTAAATAAATGCTTCCTCTTAGTTCAAAGTATTGCTGAGTCATGACTTCACTCATGTTTAGAAAGTCATAAGGGACATCTTCCCTTGCCATGTGGTAAGAGGCAGGCATCGTCCTCCCACCTGGTCCCTGCCTGCCTCCACTGAGAGGAACACTGGCTGAGGCAGTGGATTTACATGACAACCTAGGTCTTAAAAAACAAAACAAAATGAAAAAAAACCTGGGGAACTTGGGTCAAGGACCCTGTTTGTATCCAGAGTGGTCAGTTTCCTACTAGGTCACTCTGGGTGCTCTCATCACGTGTGCCCGTCCTGGCGGAAATTGGTTAACAAGATTCAGACCACACCTGAAGTCAGGGTGTTTGATGGTGCCAAATGTGGGCCCTCCAGACCTCAAGTAGCCTGTGGTAGTCATCAAAACCAGAATCTCCTAGTGGGGACCTGTTGTGGGTAGGCCCAGGATGGAAGGGGGGGTAGAGGAGGGAGGATGACAAGCCAGGAAGGACACCTTTGGGATGGAGAGGTGAGACAGGGAGGAAAGCAAAGGGCAGCCCTAAAAATTTCCCACGCCTATCCACGGCCAGCCGACTGGGAAACACTGATCGATTCCGATGGACAAGTCACCAATTAGGACATCATGTGGCTGGAGCTTTTCATCATCTTCCTGACAAAGAATTGCTAAGGGACCTGGGATAAGCCATTGAACTACGCTGACATGTCTGTTTTGGAAGGGTGGGGGAAGTGGGGTGGGCAATTTCCTCACATACAAAAGAGTAACAACTCAGACCTCTGGCATTGGTATTTTAACTCGAGTTTAAAGCATTCTTAAAGTGAACTGAGGTCCTGCTTTCTGCTTCCTTCCTTCCTTATCATCTTGTTAAAAAACATCTCTTCTTCAAACTTCTCTAGTTCCATCAATGGCAGAAAATTTCTAGTAGTTACTCTGATTGGAAACTTTCAGGTCACCCTTCATTGTGGTTTAGACTGTCATTTCATCATGTCACTGATCTCCGAACCAGTGTCATGGTACCTCACTGCCTAGAGCTGCGCTGTCCAACATGGTAGGTGTTAGCCACATGTGCTTATTTAACTGAAATTAAAATTAAAAATTCCCTCCTCAGACACATGGGTCCCATTTCAAGTGCCCAATAGCCACACACAGCTTGTAGCTACTGTATTAGTACAGATTATAGAACATTTCCATCATTGTCAAGAGTTCTAATGGACAGTGCTGGCTCAGAGCATGAAATCCAAACTCCTCGAACCAGCACTCAAAGCTAGCTGTCACTTAGAGCCAGCCCATACTTCTGAAATTGCCTCTGCTTCCCCCAAACAATGACACGCAGCTTTGTCTAGGTCAGACTCTACTGTCCCTCCAACAAATTCATCCCTGATTCTGTGCCTGTGCCCATCGGATTCCCCGTCATTGAGACAGATGACTTGGTTAGTCAGTGCACAGTCGTCGAATGAGTGGCATTTTCTGCCATGACAAAAAGCAATGAGGCATGTGGGAACTTTTTATCCAGGCAAAATGTTCTGCTAACAAACAAGTCCAAGAAAAGGACTTTTCCCCAGAAGACTGTAAGGAACTTTGGGCTTGTCAGGACTTGCTAGAGGATTAAGTGAAATGTCACTTGTCTTGGCATTTCATACCACTCTGCGTTGTTTTTTTTTTTCACATGGGCCTCCTATCTATTTTTTTCTCTTAAATAAATTGTATGGATATAGGAAGCAGAGACCAGGCCTTACACACATATCTTTTGCATCTTCCTCTCCTATCTCACTTCTCCACCTAAAGAGTGCAGAGATTGCAAACTGGCCACCATGTGAGGACCAGATATGATTGATACAGTTTGTTGCTTTTTCCAGAGTGTTTTTTTTTCTTTTTTGGTAAGAACAGGAAAGGTTGCTTTATTCAGGAGGCCAGCACCTGGGGACATGGTGGACTCCTGTCCAAAAACTAACCGCAACATTCTGCTAGACCATGAAAGTTTTTAAACGGAGAATCATTTGAGGAAGGGGCCAGAGTCTTTGTTATTTTCCACTATGTACAGTCTTTCTTCCAGAGTGTATTTCTGAACAATTTTGAATCAGTTGCCAATCTTTAACAATTAGGAGATTTTACATCAGAATCTACATTTTGGGTTTCTTGAAAAATCACTTATCTGGCAACCCTGGGTGAGGACTCATGCAAAGCTCTATTAGCTAGCGTTTAAGGCCACCTGTCCCCTTTATAAAAGGAGTGTATTCTCCTGTTTACCACCTTCCCCCTGCTTGTTTACTCCCTTGTTACCTGCCTGGCCCCTTAAAGCCTCTGCATTTACAATTCTTGTGGAAGACACCCAATAAATGAACTGAGAACAGAAATACTACGCTCTGTAACGAAGCCAGGCAGCCCTTAATGCCTGTCTTCATGGGCATCATGTTTGTTCTAAGCAGCTAAAATCAGAATTCTTATCTCAGCCATTAGCTGAAGACATTAACCTTCCCAACTGATTTTAGCTACTCTTCCTGGGCTTGTCAGGAACTGATAATGGATTCGAGAAATGGTCAACTGGAAGAACAAAAAGCAGCCAGCCTAAATAATCACATGCAAATAATTGAAACTCAGAGAGCATAACAGTGTTCCATGAACTCTGAGTGTTCCCTAAAAACACGTGGACATCACAGCACTCATGATGCTGAGTGTTGCTGGCAGCTGCCCAATGAATCTTGACACAGAAAGCCTAAACCCGCTCATTAACTCTAACCCATATTGATTTCTCCTCTTTTGAACCTTTGTTATAGACTACTGTGTTCTAAAACTGTTTTCATGTCTTGGCTCTCCCACTCAACCGTAAGTTCCTTATAAACTCCCTTGATATCCTTCTCACGCCTAGTACCCAAGATCAGAGTGTTCTTAACCCGGATTGGCTTCAGTCGCAGGTAAAATCCAATTGCTCATCAAACTCCTCATTAAAAAGGAGCACACCCCATGGTCAGGGCTTCAGGGCTGGGAAAGAAAGTTAATTTTAAAGTATTTGTAAAAGGGACAATAGTTAATGAAATGCAGGGGACAATATGTATACATAGTTAATGAAATGAAATAGTTAATGATAAGCCTTGATGACACCCACCTAATCTGTTATCATTCCCAGTTTTCTGTCATCTGCACATTTGCAAAGTATAAATTTGATGTCTTCATGAAGGTCATGGGTAAAAATTATGAAGCTACACAGGGTCAACTCGCATCATGTCAGTAGAGACAAGAATGTTCCAGGTACCTTTAAATCAAGATCCACTAAACTTGAGAATTCTCCCGTATCTGTGACCAATTTAATGATTCTTTCATAATAGGAAATGTAGTTAATTTGACATAAACTCTATCTTTATGAACCTCTGCAGGTTTGTAAAAGACATGTGTTTCTTCTCTAAATGTACATAGCTGTATGTTTACTAACCCATGCTCAAATTATGCCGAGGAACAGTCTCACATCTGGTTTCCAGAATGTACCTTTTCCTCATTTTTGAAAATAGGGATGATATTTGCTCAGCTCCTGCCTTTTGATAAAATAAGCCTTCCGTTCTCCCAATTTTTCAAAGCTCACACTCAATGGTTTCCCTATTCTAGCTTCAAGTTCTTTCATCTGGGGCATGGTTCAGCTGGGCCTAGAGACAAACACATTTGCAGTAGCTAACGTAACTCTTACTATCACCACTCCTAACACCACCATTAACACCTCCAGTTTAAAGACCTTTTGCTTAATGGAGAAGAATTCAGTGGAATAGTTCAGCTGAGCTGTTAACCTGTTGGCGAAGCAACACTTTCTCTAAGTGATCCCATCTTCCTGCTTTGCATAATAACACCATATTAACTGAGGGCTAAAGTTCTAGGCACTCTGCTGTGTCTTGGTGCTTTTCTTACAGAGAGGGTCCTCCTCCTCCTCCCTTGCTAACCTTCCTTTTAAAATCAGAGGTCATCAAAAAGGTCCCTATGCCATCACACATTAAAAAAAAATCATTGATTTTTTTGGTCCTCTTAAGTTTCCTGCGTCTTCTCTTTATTTTTCAGAATTATTTGCTATCATACAATATGATTTTTAGTTTTTATAACCTTCCCAACATTGCTGAGTCAGATACCCTGTTAGGGACATTCATCATAGAATCATACCTATAATATTACTGAAAACCTTTTTTTACTAATTCTTGAGCAAGACACACTTAGTAAACTCCAAGATCGCATGGTCACATGCCTTCTATTACTTTTGCATTACTAAAGAGCTCCTGTACATCAGATCACAATCAAGAACCACAATGCATCTTGATGCTGACTGAGAAAACTGCCTGAAACTGCTCTGAAGTAATGCCAGACTGGCAGTTTGACCATCTCTGTGTTGGTCCCATGTATGACTGAATTTACAAAGAGTCTTGGGTAAATGAGATAAGATTTCGTGTTCCACCTGTGTCTGAAAATAAATAATAATGTATTGCTGCCTCTGTTCAGATTAACACATTTTATAAGCTGTAACATGACACTTGTGAGCTCGTGAATCTTTAACCTACTCTTCACCAAACACATCACCACTTTGGATGGCAAGCTCTCTGTTTATATGTCTAGGTTTGGCTGAGTAGAAAAGTCAGAAGAAAAGATATACCAGGAAAAAGGGCATGTTATTCCACATGGAAATGGAACAGGAAACACATCATGTTAGTTCCATGACCTAAATCTGTGGGCAGATCACATGGCTCATGTGACTTTATGACAAAACTTCTTGCTAGCTATCCATTACAGAGTAAAAGGCAAAAGGAAATGTTAAGGTATATTAAAGCTTCAATACACAAACCTTCTACTCCCCAGAGAGGAGGAGAGCAAGGTCTTTTAAAAGCTAAAAAGCTAAAATGTACAGTCCATTTAAAATCAGGAACAGCAGTGCTTGGGAACATATATTACCCAGTAATGCTTCTGAACATTAGCTTGGTTGCTAGAGACCAAGAATTTATCGAAGTCAAAGAGTGGTCAGGCAAGATACTCTGGGAAGTCTAGAAAGAGATTTTTGTGAAATGGGCTGAAGACATGGAATCTGAGAGGCTTAGAAAGGGGTGAGATGAAATTCCAGGCTAAAAATCTTCTTTAAAGGTAGAAAATGTTTAAAATTATGGTGGATGGGCTTCCCTGGTGGCGCAGCGATTGAGAGTCCGCCTGCCAATGCAGGGGACACGGGTTCGTGCCCCGGTCCAGGAAGATCCCACATGCTGCGGAGCAACTGGGCCTGTGAGCCATGGCTGCTGAGCCTGTGCGTCTGGAGCCTGTGCTCTGCAACGGGAGAGGCCACAACAGTGAGAGGCCCGTGTACCGCAAAAAAATAAAAAAATAAAAAAATAAAATAAAATAAAATAAAATTATGGTGGCAAGTAGAAAGTCAATTAAAAGATTCACATAGTGAACAAAGAACACTGCACACACATAAAGGCCTTCTTCTTAGGAATAAAAAGGGTTTTCAAGTAACTACCTTCTGTCAATGTTCTATATCACGGTAACTGTGGTGGGCAGAAAAATGGCCCTCCAAAGATGTCCGTGTTCAAATCCTTGGAATCTGTGAATATGCTACATTATGTGACAATGAGGAGTAAGGGTGGAGAAGAAATTAAGGTTGCTAATCAGATGACTTTAAAATAAAGGGATTATTCTGGATTATCCAGGAGGGCTTGATGTAATCACAAGCATCCTTTAAAGTGTCAGAGTGATAGGGCCTGATAAAGACTCAACTGGCCTTTGCTGGCTTTGAAGTTGGAAAGAAATCATGATATAGACAATGCAGGCAGCCTCAAGAAGCTGGAAAAGACAAGGAAATGAACTCTTCCCTGGAGCCTCCAGAAAAGAATGCAGCCCCGTAGACACCTGGATCTTGACCTAGTGAGACCCATGCCAGACTTGTGACCTACAGAACTGTAAGAAAATACATTTATGTTGTTTAAGCCACTAACTTTGGGGTAATATGTTACAGAAATAGGAAACTAAGGCGGTAACTTACATACAAATGCTTTGGAGGAAGAAAAGGCTTATGGCAATGCTAGCATTCTAAGCAATAAAAGTGTTCCTCTTTTTGAGCTGAAAAAAGAAGATAACACACTCACTCACCTTTTTATAGGTTTTTTCTTCATTTTGTTTCCCAGGTGCTGCATCTCCATTCTCAGCAGCAGACGACATCTACAAGAGAAAAATGTACCTATTTGAATTTAGATATTCTACTCTGAAATACAATATGCTAATAATACTGTTACCTGTTTGGGTTAACTACAGTTTTGTTGTTATGCTGTTGTCTCCAAGAAAGGAAGAGATTTCTCAGAATACTAAAAAAAAATTCTGTGTTCCCCATGCTTTCCAAAATAAAGCTTCACATATAAATCGTTTTGGAAGCATATTTTACTCCGTAGGCTCTAAGAAAGAGGCCGTGGAAGTCCAAGCCCAGATCATGTGTGTATAAGTTTCTTTCTACAAAGCCTTAAAAAATTAATTTCTTTCCCCTATTCTTCTGGTTATATACGCTTCCTGTAAAAATATCTGGAAAGTACCAAAAACATGAATCAGAACAAAAACATTACCCAGCTCTACTGCCCTTGGGCAACTCCACTATTCACATTTTGGTATGTTTGTTTCCACCTTTTGTTCCATGCACTTTCATACTAAAAATATTATGATACTATCTTAACACAGCATTTTTCGCTGAACACTTATGTAATAAGCATTTTCCCATTTGATTATAAAAATCTCAATGTAAGAATAATTTTTTCTAGTTGCAAGAGACACCACTGGGTGAACACAACTGTGCGTTAATACTTAGTTAACAATGCCAACATTGAAGGACAGTTGAGGTGGATCGGGGGTTTTGTTTCTACAAATAATGCAACAGTAATGATTGTGCGCTTCTACCTTTGTCCACCTTCCATGTTTTCTTGGACTCGTTTCCTAGAGTTACTAGGTCACTAAAAAATCGAAAGCTCTTACCACGTATTGCTAAATTTCTTTCCGAGAAGAATACACCCATTCACACTATCAGCAATGAGTGGGGGCTGGTTTCATGACACGCTTAGCAATGACTATTATCATTTTAACGAGCTTTGCTAACTTGACAGGTGAAAGGAAGCACCTCCTGATTTTAATTTGCATCCTTGAAAATTATTAGCGAAGGTTAACATTGTTTGCATATCTTTTTTTGGCTCTTTGTATTTCTTCTTTCAACTTTTCTATTATTTTGTCCACTGATCTATTGGGGTCTTAGGTATTGATTTTTGACCTATTATGGCTAGTAATATTGTGGTTTCCTTATTGATTTTTATGTATTAAGGTTATTAATCTGTTCACAAGCACATTATGAGTATCTTCCATGCTGCTGTCTTTTAATGTGTTTTATAATTATGACATGGAGAAGTTTTACATTTTTCATACTTAAAACTATTGACTATTTTTGTGATTTCTTCCAATGCTTTTAGATAAAATTTTATTTTTCATTGGCAGGTATCAGATGTTTAAACATGTGCTCCTCTCATCTTTTAATAATAAGGCTTTTACATTTTCTAATTCATCTGATTTCTTAAAACCAGTTACCTATGTGGTAAACAAGGATAACTACATAACTCAAGGTGCCATGATATTTAAGAGTCTTATCTTAAATTGCAATGAAGAGGGCCTCCCTGGTGGCGCAGTGGTTGAGAGTCCGCCTGCCGATGCAGGGGATACGGGTTCGTGCCCCGGTCTGGGAGGATCCCATATGCCGCGGAGCGGCTGGGCCCGTGAGCCATGGCCGCTGGGCCTGCGCGTCCGGAGCCTGTGCTCCGCAACGGGAGAGGCCACAACAGTGAGAGGCCCGCATACCGCAAAAAGAAAAAAAAAAAAAATTGCAATGAAGAGCATTCTATACACCATGGAGGAGAAAACTTCTGACTTTCTCATAAGCCTTTGAAGCACATTTTAAATCTTGGGCTTTCAATAAACATAGTATGCACTAAACCTAAGGATCTGCCAGCCATTTCTCTGTACTGGAGCTAAATGACTGCCATGAGCTGGATGTGACTAAAAACCACCCAAGAAAATGAAAGAATGGACCATGGCAAGCCAACCTCACCAGACCTATGACGGCCCACCAATCCAAGCATTCTCTTAGATAAACTTTCAGTTCCATTTGTCTCCATTCAATCTGTCCGTATCTGAATGTGAAGTTTTCAAGGACAGATGTTTCATACACTACTGCTTCCCACACTGTATCTGCTTAATTTATTTAAAGAATAATTGATTTTTCTAGTTACTTCATAATATGAGTTTTGAATAATACATGAGTGGAATTGGAATATTGGAAAGGTTTTGCAATATCAGGCTCAGGGTAAAAACCAAACCCAGCCCTGTATCATTCCCCTGGAAAGCTCAAATTACATAATCACTATAAGAATATATAAGGAGTTATCTGATATTTGATCCCTATTTCTGTATTAGAGTATGTTTGTGCAATTTAGTATGTACTACCACTAATAAGAGTAGGATTTTCCTTAATCTTCAGCTGTTTGATAGAGCCCACAGAATGAAGACTTCCCTAAAGAATGCCATTTCAGTAATTTCACTTCTAAGCCTTTGCAGCTTTTAAACCCGAAAAACTTCAAGAGCAATGCTGAAAGGGCTTGAAAATACAGTCTTAATGAGGGGTTGACAAATTGGCATGAATGAAGGACGGATGATGAGTCTTTTTTTATTACTTTGTAAATCATTCCTGACTAGACGGTAGAAAAGTGGGTAAACTTAATATATTAAAAAAAAAAAAGACAATTCCCTTCAAGCAGCACAAAGCAGATAATAATGTTAAAAGCAGACCATGAGATATCACCTGGATTCAAAGGTTTTTGTTTGTTTGTCTCTGTAGGATGATGTTTAACAAAGGTCACACGGACTTATTCACCAGGACATCCATGTAGGAGAGGCAAATGAGATGCTTTGGGGATGCTCTGGTCGACTGCAAATGGCTATTAAAATGGTCACAGTGACAATTACTGTCTCTTCCTAGACTTGCTATGTTCTGCACTCATTAAGGTATATCATTTATAACTATGGAAGCCAAGGTAAGTATGGATTAAAAACATTGCTTTTAAAAACATTATAATCATATATATTTCTACATATGCATAAAGGAAGGAGGAAAGAAATTCGCAGAAGTACTGGTAATTATCTACAGATGATGGGATTGTGAATGCTTTGGCTTATCATGTTAATATTTTGCTATATTCTCCAAGTATTCTGAAGTGAGCACTGCTACATTTAAAAATAAGAAAAACAGGGCTTCCCTGGTGGCGCAGTGGTTGAGAGTCCGCCTGCCGATGCAGGGGACACGGGTTCGTGCCCCGGTCCGGGAGGATCCCACATGCCGCGGAGCGGCTGGGCCCATGAGCCATGGCCGCTGGGCCTGCACGTCCGGAGCCTGTGCTCCGCAACGGGAGAGGCCACAACAGTGAGAGGCCCGTGTACCGCAAAAAAAAAAAAAAAAAAAAAAAAAAAAAAAAAGAAAAACACTAATGCTAGTCAAATATTTAACCAGACACAGTAATTAATAGCAGAGACCACATCTCCTGGGTTCTGTCCCTTTTGGCATGCCAACGACCACAAAATTTCCTGTTTCTATTTGCTTGCTGTTTGTTTTCAATTTGATAATGTCAAAGTTAAAGGCCATGAACTAGATACATGATTTAGAGTATTTGTAAATATAAAATAAAAGAGTAAGGGCTTATAATGAGTCCGTTGGAATTAATTAAAAATATAGACTGTACTTCCTTACCTTTGTCAATGAAATGGCAAGTCATCTGTTACTGGTCGTGATGAGTGGCCTATTCATTGTTGAGACTGTTTTCCTTCCCAGGTTCCTGTTAAAATAGAAATCACTATTCATCATTTATTCATACCTCTACTTCATCTCCCAGAAGAGATCAGAGGTGGCTATAGGGATACACACAATGCAATCAGTTAAAACTAAAATAAAGAAATGTGTGTATAAAAGAAGGGAAGATAAAGGTGAGGAACAAGATGGTGCCAGCAGTATGGGCTGTGCACAGAATGTGAGCTGTGTAATCCCGTATAGTTGTTGAATACCCTGGTCAGTCTCCAATTTGACTCTGAGATTCCTAGTGGTCACAGCAGAGGAAGAAATAATCAGTTACATAAATGTCCAATGTTCATAAGATAAAAACAAGTCAGTTGCTCAAATGAACCACACTGGGGATTGAGGCTGCAGTGGAAATTTCTCCTGTGGGTCTTCATAAAAGAGACCCCATGTGGTATGTGGATAATTTTGCAATATTATTCCTGTGATAAATCAACTGTGATTTTCATGAAGGTTGTTTCAATAACACAACTTCAAAGACAGTTCAACAAACCTTTTTGCCCTATAATTATGTTTTTATACAAAAGAGATACTTGCTTATGGTAACCAATTTTAAAAATACAGTTTAAAGTAAAAATGAATAAGGTCCCATCAGTATCTCCCCAAGGAGATAACCAGTGGTAACAGTTTGTTGACTATCCTTCTCAAATCTTCCCTATGCTTACACACACACATGCACACACTTATTTCAGCCACTTCTATTGGCACTTTAAAGATATTTTTCAAATCTATATTATATATCTCTCTCACTTAAAAATAACTGTATCAGGACTTCCCTGGTGGCGCAGTGGTTAAGACTCCGCACTCCCAATGCAGAGGGCCTGGGTTCAATCCCTGATCAGGGAACTAGATCCCGCTTGCATCCCGCAGCTAAGAGTTCGCATGCCACAACTAAGGAGTCAGCGAGCTGCAACTAAGAAGCCCACGAGCCACAACTAACAGGAGTCTGCCTGCCGCAACTAAGACCCGGCACAACCAAAAAAAAAAAAAAATGTTACAAATGGAATCCTATGGTGTAACCTTAAAAAAAAATAATTGTACCATATTCCACAAAATGGACACACCATCATTTAAGCAATCACTCCCTCCCGGATGAACATGCAGACTGTTTCCAGGTTTGGCTACTGTAACCAGAGAAGGAATAAACAGACTTACATAAACATCTCTAATGTTCTAGTACTTTTATTTCTGTGGGAAAGAATCCTGGAAATTAATCCAAAGTTGATAAGTGCGTTAAATATTTGAAGGACCTTTGTTACATTCTTTTCTGTAAAAAGGGTGAAGCAATGAGTCCCACAGTGCATACTGAGTACCTGCTTAATGACATACTAATCAGCACTGGATGTTCACCATCTTTAAAATGTTTGCCAATCTAATGGGCAGAGAATGACACCTCAGTCATTTTAATTCACGGTCTCTTACGACTAACGGGGCCTATCCTCTTCACAGGTTTACTGGTGATTTACATTTTCAGTTCATTTCCTTTTGCTTTTTTTTTTTTTTTTTTGCGGTATGCGGGCCTCTCACTGCTGTGGCCTCTCCCGTTGCGGAGCACAGGCTCCGGACGCGCAGGCTCAGCGGCCATAGCTCAGGAGCCCAGCCATTCCGCGGCATGTGGGATCTTCCCGGACCGGGGCGCGAACCTGTGTCCTCTGCATCGGCAGGCAGACGCTCAACCACTGCGCCACCAGGGAAGCCCCTCCTTTTGCTTACTTTTATACTGTGCTGTTTATCTTTTTTTCTTTTATAATCAATCTGTAAGATGTCCTGGTATATTAAACATTAACTCAGTCATATGAGCTGCAGGCTATTGTTCATCTTTTGGCTCTGTTTATGGTGACTTGTCAGGTAGACATTGAAAATATTTACATAGTCAAATCTACTAATTTTTCCTAGATGGACTGTGGATTTACTGCCTTACTTGGGAGAGTTCTCCCGAGCCTGATGTTACACTACATGTATTCTCCTGTATTTTCTTCAAATACCTTTATAGTTCATTTTTAACATTAGATCTTTGCTTCAAATGGAATCTAACCTCATCGTCTCCCAGATGGGTAGCTAACTGCCCCAACATCATTTACTTTATAATCTATCTTCTTACTGGAAGGGCATGCCTTCATGCCTCCTTTAGCAAATATTAAGTTTTCCTATATACCTCAATATATTTCTAGGCTTTCTGTTCCAAAGACTTACTTGTTGATTTCTAAGCTAATATGTTGTCTTAAATGCAGTAACATGCTGCTGCTACAAGTTCCCCACACTATGTTTCTTCCAAGTTTATATTTTTATATGGACTTGAAAATCACATTGCTTAACCTGAAAACACGCCCACCCCACCAGCCCCCTGCCAAGTTGGAATTCTGACTAGAATTATATTAAATTTATATACTACTTTGGGAAGCATTAATATCTTTGGAATTTTAAGTTTTCTTATTCAAATCATGGTATAGTTCTCTATTTCTTCAAATGTTATTTTATAACTTTTACTACAACCATATTTTTGGTTTTTGTCTTATGTCTTCCTAAATTCATTCCCAGATACTTTAGTTTGTCATGCTTTTAAATAGGGATTTTTCTATTTGCATTTCTAACTGGTTATTAACTCATAGAAAGAAAATGATTGGGTTTCATCTATTATCTTTCACCCAGTCATTTAATCAAATCCTCTTACAGAATTTTAAAAGATTTTAGGCAGAGCCTCAATCACACTACCTGCAATATTTATACATCTTACTTCTGTTTCTTTTCCTATTACATTCACTGAACTTCCAAATAAATGTTGAATAATAGCAGTTGAGTAATAGTAGTAGTGCTTGATATTTATATTATAATCCTGCAGTAGTCACCATCCTCTATAATGTTCTTGTTCGTTTGGTAGCATAGTAGCTTCTTTCTGCTATATTCTACTTTACTTTTTATTAGGAATGTCTACTGAATTATATCAAATGCATTTTCAACATCAGTTGATATAATCATAATTGTTCTCCTTTATTCTACTGTGTCAAATATAACATTGAGAAATTTCACAATGAAAAATTATATATTTCTAGAAAAACCCTAACTTGGATTTGATTTGCTACCATTTTTAAAAGGATATTTTCATAATTGAAATATTTTCTCCCATCTTTATCAGGTTTTGGTATTAAAAAATTAATACTTTTCATAAAATTGGATGGCTCTTTATATGCACTTAGTTTTGGGGGATTATTCATTTCTTGGAATTTATAACCTTGCTTTGAATCAAATTTTCATAATTTATATTCTGTTAGAAAGCCATCGATTTCCTTTAGATTTTTTAATTTATTACCATAAAGTTAACACATAATATTTTGTTACTGAATTCTTTCGATTCTTTTGAAATCCAGGTAATGTCTTTTTCCTTATTCCTGATGGGGTGTGTGTGTGTGCATGTATGCATGTGTGTGTGTGTGCATGTATGCATGTGTGTGTGTGTGTGTATGTGGGTATAGACATAAAATGTATATGTATTATATGTTGCATATATATGTTATAAATATGTATTTTTTTAGACTTCCCTTTTCTATTATTTGTTTTTGTGGCCATTTCCATTAATTTTAGCTTTTAATATTTCCTTTCTTTGGGATTTAAAGAATTTCTTAGATGCACTACTTAGTTTATTTTCACTCTTTTAAAAAGATAGTATTAAAATCACTTAGGCTACAAAGTATTCCTGAATATATTAATGATTTCCTCATAAATTTTGATGTGAAGTATTCTGTTTAGTTAATTTCCAAATAATTTGTAATTTTGGACTTGATTTTCAATTTGATCCAGGAATCATCTATATTTCTTAATGTTAAGCATTTATATTTTAATTATTAATCTTTTCATTCATTGTCATATTCTTGCTTATTGCACTGGGATCAAAATATGGGATAAGTAAAATTTCCCCTCCCACTCAAATTCAAGTTTTTTCCTATGGCCGTAGAAACAATTTTTTGTAAATGTTCCATAGACACAAGAGAAAAACATGCCTGTGCCCTGTTTCTAGGGTAGAAAAACACTATATTATTACCACCTTATAACATTGTCTACTTTGTCAAATTATGAAAAAATACAGTAAAATTCTCTGATATGGTTATAGGTTAAGCATATTCTCCTGTATTTCTACTTTTTATTTTTTGCCTTAAAACTTCCATAACTACGCTGGCCGTGTACAAAGGATATATGTATAATAGTGTCCTTGTGAATTGTACTCTTTATCTGCAAAAGTATCTTTTTTCTTATTTAATAATTTTGGTCTTGGATTCCATCTTGATGCTAATATCCTCACTTCCTTCCTTTTATTTGCACATGCTTGGCATCTTCTTGTCCATTTTTTTATCTTCAGCTTTTTTAGTTATTGTCATTTGGTTTCAGCTGTGTGCCTGACAAATAGCTTAAAACTGGATTTTTTTTTAACCTATCTAAGAGTCTTTGTCATTTGAAAGGGGACTTAACAAATTCACATCTATTGTGATTAGATTATATTTGGTTTACTTCCATCGTATTTGTTTACTATTAATTATAGTTATGCTTCCTGCATTTATTTTTATCCATTCCTTTCTTGTTGGGTTAATAAAATTTACAATTCTTTTTTTCCCATTAATTGAAGATTTTTATTCCACATATATTTTGCTCATAATTATCTTTCTATTTTTAAACCATTAAGAATCTATATGTTTCTAGTAAAAAAAAAAATAATAATAAAATGACTTTATGCCATCCCACTACCCAGGCATTTTTCCTTTGGTCTACTGTGCTAGACACAGACCTGTGCCACCCAGATCTCCCCTCAAGGAGGGCAGGTTGCTCACCACTAAGAGGGTGGTCAGCAGATGCCTCCGGCTGCCAGCTCTTTCAGGGTCTGCCTCTGCAGGGAGCCTCCTCTCGCAGGCCCTGGCCTCCCTGGGGCTGCACACAGCCTGTGACTGAATGGTGGGGCAGCTCCCCACTGAGTTGGCCCCGGCTTTGTGGGTCCTACATGGAAGTCTGACTTCTGCCTCTGCTTGCCTGACCGTGTTTCCCCCCTCCTCCTTTCACAGGCTGTATCAGTCTCCAAACGGTGTGGCTTAAAACGACGGAAATTCATCCTCTCACAGTTATGGAGGCTGAAAGTCCAAAATCAAGGTGTCAGCAGGGCCCTGCTCCCCCCAGGCTCTGGACTGCATCATTCCTTTCCTCTTCCTAGCTGCATGGTGGTGGCCGTTGATCCTGAGCATTCCTCTGCATGCAGCTGCATCACTCTAGTCTCTGCCTCTGTTGTCTGCCTTCACATGGCATTTTCCTCTTCTTATACGGACACCAGTCTTATTGGATTAGGACCTACCCAATGACCTCATCTTAACTTCATTACATCTACAAAGACTCTATTTCCAAATGAAGTCATGTTTCACAGGTACTGGGGGTTAGGACTTCAATATATGTTTTTTTTGTTTTGTTTTGTTTTGTTTGCAGTACGCGGGCCTCTCACTGTTGTGGCCTCTCCTGTTGCGGAGCACAGGCTCTGGATGCGCAGGCTCAACGGCCATGGCTCACGGGCCCAGCCGCTCCGTGCCATGTGGGATCTTCCCAGACCGGGGCACGAACCCACGTCCCCCGCATCAGCAGGCGGACTCTCAACCACTGTGCCACCAAGGAAGCCCCGACACAGCTATTCTTAATGAACAATTTATAGTTCAGTCATATCATTATCATTTATTTAGACTTGACCATAAGTTTTACAAGGTTCATTGCTCATAATTGTTTCTTTGGCTCTTCATCTCCTCCTATCCGAACACCTTTGTTCTGATTCAATTTTCATTCAGTTGGAAAAACTTTTCAAGTAGTTCCCCAGAAGTGGCACATGGATGGTCTGCTCTGTGTCATTCCATGACCAGAAATGTCTTTCCTTTGTCCCCATGTATAACTAGATCTCTTGGATTCTTGGCTCCCAGCCCTTTGTTTCATCTCCCTGTTGATATGTCACTGCTGTCTTCTTGCTTCCTGGCTTACAGATGAGTAGTTTCATGCTAGTCTGATGCTTCTGTCTTGGTAACTTATTGGTTTTCTCTGTCTAGAAACCTATGAGAGTTTTCCCTTTTAACACATAGTTCAAAAATTCCATAAGGACAGATGTGTTTTTTTTCATCAATCCTGCCCAGCAAAGGGAAACTGACAAGAAGCTGTTACACGGAGATCTGATGACTTAAACCATGAATAATATGTAGGCTCTCTAGCTGAGGAATAAACAGACTTCATATCCTTCAGGCAGTGCTCTCTGAAAATTATTTCTCGTGACCAACCTTTTGATAAGAACTGGACAGGGGAGCATTCAAAATTATAGTCTCTGGCAAGAGCCTGGAATGCAGAAATTCTAATGGCCAAGTAAGGACATAATCATAAGACTCAGGTCTCCTTAGGAGATGTGTTAATATGTAATCTGACACGAGACTCCCTGTTAGAACTTATTTTCTTAAATTATTGCTGACATTAAACAGAGCCAATTTATAGTGTCATATGATTAGATTGTTGAAACACCAGCTCAGCTAACAATAATACATGCCAAGCACTGAAATTTTTTTTGACTTGTTGATGATGGCTTATGTATCCTTTCTGGTATTTGGTATCTGGATTCTGTTAGCATAAGGAATAAATAATTTATACTATTTCAGAGCCTGCTACAAATTTCATTCAATTTGAGGGAAGGAAAGACTATCATTTATTGAGCAACAACTATGTGTGAGACGCTGTCACAAAAAAGATTTCATTTAATCCTGCAACGAATCCTTTGGCATTCTTCAATTTAGCTTGTGTGATTCTGACACTCGTAACTGACTGTCCTATAACATCCATGGGATGCAGTCATTTTTAATTTTGCTGAGGCTCTCGCTGTTAGGCTGGTTTGTAGAAGTGAAGCCCTTAGTGGTGAATAAATATAGCAACTCCCAAACCCCTCCATCTCAGCCTGGTTTGCTGTTCTCTTTACCAATGCTGAGCATCAGAACCCCTGGGGAGCTTTATGAAAATTCAGGTTCTCAGGCCATGCACCAAAACAACTAAATCACTGCCTCTGCATGGTGGGTCTGAGGAATCCGTTTTTTTCAGTATGCTTCAAGAGCTTGGGTTCATCTAAGCTACTCTAAGCAGCAGGGGCAATAAATATGTTTTATCACTTCAAGAGAGATGTTAGGGTCCAGGAGGGAACACACAACCTATTCTGGGTATGTTAAAGAAAGAGAATTTAAGACATGGAATTAGTTATAAAAGTGACGGGTGAGTTAAAAAGCTAAGCAAAAGATGGTGATGAAATGCAGAGACTAACATCGGCACCCCAAGGGCTAGAGGCACACCAAGGTAAGGGGTGTTACCAGACCTCAAAAGTTGGAGGGCTCTGCAGAACATCATGGCGAGGATGAACTGGAAGAGGCTGGAACTATAGGAGGAGGGGGTATATTTGGAGACATGGTGAAGACAGTCACTGTTGCAGACACTACCCAGGACAGACAGAGGGGGATACACTCTAGATTCTCCCTCAGCCCCTCTACCCAGCAATCCCTGTCTATGGCTCCCATGGGCCAGCCTACTGAAAACCATGTGACACAGGGAGCCCGAGAAATGTATCCTCTAGGAATGCCTGCCCTGTGACACAGAACAGGAGAAGAGTGAGGAATGGCTTTGAGGACAAACAGGCCAGTGATGGGCTACAGAATGAGATACAAAAATGAGATAAAAATAGGAATGTGGGAAAGCAGATATGAGCTAATGATATGCGCAAGATACATGGTTCCCAAAGAAAATGTGGATTGGGAGGCAGGCTAGGAGCTGGTACAAACATTTCTATTTTTATGACTCTGGGGATTTCCAAAGAGCTTAAATAGATCACTACAAAGTAGCCAGGGTCTACTGCAGCCTCTTCATTAAGCATAGGAGTGAGGCTGTGACTTGGGACAATTTGCCTGGGGTCAAGTCAAGAGGTGGTGGGGCTGAGACTTGATCCAGAGCTGTCTGACTTCAAATCTACTGCTCATTCTACCATACCACACTCTCCCTCCTAGTTATCTGACAAAATGTTGGAAGACTGTCTACTAAATATTACATTGCATTTTTCAATTTGTAAATGCAATCAGGAGGTTAGCTGACAATATTAATTTACATAATTATTTCCTGTAAAACTTGTTCGACATCAGTGAGTCTCAACCTGGAGGGCATTTCTGAGTTTACAAGGTGGTAGGGGAGCTTTTTAAAATTCTACAGTTAAAGAATGGACTTGAGGACACGGGGAGGGGGAAGGGTAAGCTGGGACAAAGCGAGAGAGTGGCATGGACATATATACACTACCAAATGTAAAATAGATAGCTAGTGGGAAGCAGCCACATAGCACAGGGAGATCAGCTCGGTGCTTTGTGACCACCTAGAGGGGTGGGATAGGGAGGGTGGGAGGGAGATGCAAGAGGGAGGAGATATGGGGATGTATGTATATGTATAGCTGATTCACTTTGTTATAAAGCAGAAACTAACACACCATTGTAAAGCAATTATACTCCAATAAAGGTGTTAAAAAAAAAACAAAAACTCTACAGTTACTGAAGGTTTTAGATATATTATACTTGGGGGCCATATTCGAGTTAGTCAGATGCAACCCTTTCAACCTCTAATTTCCCAGCTAGGGCCATTGAAGTCAGTATTTTAATTTGCCACAGATGAGTTTGCTCCTCATGCAAGGCCAAATGAGGGGGGAAATGACTAATTACCCAATTACCCAACTAAGTAGGCCAACCTATAGATACAAGAGGCGAGGGGCACTAGCCATGAATCCTTACTGATCTTCCCATAAAAACAACCTCTTCATTAAACACCGATGAAGCAACGCAAAAAGGACTAATGGGAAGAACAGTGCAAGAGGCCTCTGAAGGCCTTGTTTTTTGGTCCATCTCTTCTACTGATTCTCTATGACCTTGGGTCATATCCACTTCTTTTCTATCACGAATCCTGCTGACTCTGTTACGTGGCGCTTCTGGTTTGGTGCCATCGCCAAGTTTCTTGGGTACAGCCTCCCCTCAGATCCTCTTTGGAATGAGGAGGAGACTCACTAATCATTTGATCATCCTGAGTACAACCTGCCCTATGGGAATTGATCTTCCACAAGTTAGCCATATTCAAATGTTTTCACGCCATTCAGGCTATCTATGGTAACATTTCCTAGATCATTTCCCAATAGAGAAAGCAATTAAAACACAGTTTGGGCCTTGGTCATGTCTGCCTGTTAATGTTAATCATTTCTGTTTAAATTATGCTCTTCTGAGTTCATCTTATCTGCCAGCAAACTAATTCACTTTTTCATGCATTCATCAACATCATTGAACAGTACATGTCAGGCTATGAGCTTGGCCCTGGAGCCATAAAGACAGAAACAGATTCTCGTCCTCAAAGAAGTCACATCAGCAGGAGAGACAGACATGCCACGTGCTTTACTAGAGTTCTTGGAGAAAGAGCTGCCCAAGTCAGCCTGTAGGGACCATGGAAAGCTTCATTTATGAGGAACACTGAAACTGAGCAGTTTCTGGGGGACACAAGGTTGAGAGGTAGAGGGTGAGGAAGATGCCAGGTGCCATGGCAGCTTAAAGAAAGCCCCAGCAGGATGAAGCATATTTAACACATTTTCCGGCGTGTTCTCTGAGATCTTGAATCTTGCATTTTAAGAATATACCCAGAAGCAGGCTTAGGATGTTACAGACAGACATCCAGATTGCTCATTCCACCTATGATCACAAACCCCTGTTCAGTCCCTTGCCTACATAAAACTAAATTTGTAAAAAATGTATATGGTTTTCATGAAAACCTAGAAAGTCATTCTTAGGAAAATGTCAGCCTTGTAAATAGTTTTGCTGGGGAGGTAAGAAGTATTGTAGTCCTTCCCGTGCACTTGGGAGGGGTGTGATACTCTTTTAATGTGGTTTTGGCAACAAACAACAACAATAATAGAACAGACAGGAAAAACCAAAGGCTTAAAAATGTGATAGGTTATTTTCCAAGGCTTAAATATAAGCAACAAAAATACACCAAACTGAAAACAATCCTTGACGGATTTTCCAAGGTAGAAATACCTATATTTTTCAAATGGGAAAAAATTTCTGTTCTATTAAGAAATCATAGGCTCATATTTCTTTCTTTAGAATATTTGCATAAACTCTCAAAGAAATGCAGAAGATCTGCATGTTGAGTATCTGCACAAAGGAGGCCACCTATACACACATATGTTCAGACATATGGTATGTTACACATTTGTAAGCTCAGAAGCTGTACAAATAGAACCGTGGTGCTCTTATATTCAGTGTAATGCTCCCCTATTCCTACTGATGAAAATAATTTACATGAGGTTTCGTTTCATGTATCTAATATTTATATAACCAAGCTGCTGCCAAAACCAATTCCAAACGATGGCACCTGCTTGCTATGAATCCAAATGGAGACCAATCAAAACAAATTGCAGGGCTCTTGTAGTCTCTCACGAAACACTCATGAACTCTCAGAATGGCTCTCACCAAGTGAATAAACAGAATAGTTATAAATGGCGATGACAAAAGGCTCAGCATAAAATGAACCACTCGTAATTCATTTTCCCAACAAAAGTTGTGCTAAAAGAATTCATACATCTTTTCAAACCAAGCCTTCACTGCAAACATTAAACAGAAGAAAGTAGCCCATGGAAACAACTGTGACGGGTGTGTTGGTTCCAGACCAGTGCAACTCACAGCCTTTCAGGAAAACACCATTATTGTACAATCTTCTCCTGCCCTGGTTTTCATGTTAAATACACAAAGACCTACTGTGTGTTTGTGTGTGTTTGGGGTAGTGTAAGAGGGTTGGGGAAAGGGCTGAAAGTCAGGAGAGCAAATTCATACATGGTCATGACACCTGGGCTTCCATTTGGCACAAGGAAAAGCCTCTATGAAGACTTCACAAACATTGTCACTTTTTTGTCTCTTCCCAGAGACATCTGGGACAGTCGCTAAGAATTGCACATAGTTGGACTTTCTCCCTCTATATAATGCTTACATTTTTTCTTTCCCCAGTTTTACTAGACATTTGATATTGGGTAGACTTCACAACATTATATTCTTACTACACTGTAAACTTTCTCATTTTTTATTTACCAGATTATGCTTCCTGTCCACATTTTATTTCTAAGCTTTTTTCCCCCCAAGAGTATATGCCTCAGAAATTATTCAATTATTCCACTAATAATAATTGTGTAAACCATATAGGAATGAATGCTCTCATGACTGGTAAAAAGAAGTAGTCCAAACAAAATAACCAAAAATCGATTTGGTTTTGCTCCTGCAGCAGTGTTCAGGGTATTTCTGGGCTTATTTCATCTTCTTCAAAGAAAGCCAGAGCAACACAGATCTCCTATATGCCCCCCAAACAAGGGACAGATAATAGTTTACCCCAAAGCACTTTCTTTTTGCCAGTGTTTGTGGGCTGTGTGTCTGAGGGGAAATCTGAAAGGACAGAGATGGGGGTAGGTAGGACCCTAAAAGAAATGCACTGCTCAAGGGAATGGCAAACGCTCCGAAGAGTAGAAGAGACTGAGCAGGAGAAAAATTTTCTAGAGTTCTAGGCTAATAACCTTAATAGTCAACAAGTAATAAGAGAAGTTTCAAACGAGGCACAAATATAAAAGTCTAGATAGAGGGAAAACAGTGGTGAGATGACCACTTAAGACACACTTTCACCCAGAAGAGTATTCATTTACCCAAACATTGATTCCAGCACTTCTATGGTAGGTACTTTGGGGGGAAATGACAATGAGTAACATGGTCCCTGTTGTCAAGGTGCGTAAAAGAGAAGCCAAAACAAAAGCACAGAAATAATGGGCAAGTCTTTAACAGGATTAGGAGCTAATACCTTTTACTTGGCTTTGCTTCTAACAGGTATTCAATTATCACAGTCAGAAGGCTTACATGGAATGTTCTAAAAAATGCAATTAAAAATTAAAAACAACAGCAACAACAACAAAAAAACCTTGACCCCAAAAACCCAAGGCCATGAGATCGTAAATCAGTTATTAGTCCCTGAATATTAAATTTCCCAAGATCTGGGTTCAGGTTTGAGACATCCTGACAGAGAGTTGTTTTCAACAAACCAACAATTTAACTGGAGAATCAAGACTAAAGGAGTTGTTCAGAGAAGAGGACGTGACAGGGTCTGGAGTGCAGCCCTAATGGATGGAGCAGCTGTCAGGTGACAGCAGTGGGTGCATCTGGGAAAACCACTCCTGGTGAGACAGGAAGATCGCCCTGACCTAATAGTGGGGGATGAAGTTGGAGACAGTGATTAGGCCCGGGCTAGATGGCCTTGGGAGCCAACCACAGATATGAAAAGCTAGAGAACACCTGCTGAAGGCTTTTGAGTAGGAGGCCAGTAATATTAAAAATAATAATATTGCTTAAAAGGAGACAGGATGAAAGGGGAACGGAAGACTGGATTGAAAGAGTGAACGCAGCAGTTGCTGCAGTGGTCACGGTGGTGAGAACCTAGAAGGCCAGGTTGAGCTCAAGACTAAAAGGACAGAGCCCTGAGTGGTGCTGACAATGAAAACACGGTCAGAACCCAGGCACTGCCAGGGCCTGTGGGAATTTGGGGGCCAGTCAGGGTGACTAATATTTCAAGCCTTGCTAACTGTGGACCATCATGGGAGCTCTAAGAGCTGCTGTCTCCCCGCCTGTGGTACCCTCCCCACCTCCATCCCAGCCTCAGGATGAACCGAGGGGCCACACTAGGCCCAGGCTGATCCACTGCGTTATCCATATCGAGAACTTTCCCACAACGCAGGGACTAAGTGGTCAAGTGGGGTTGGTCTTGGACTTCTCAGGTCAGGAAGAGCCAGAAGCCAGCCCAGGAGAGTGAAACTGAGAACCTGGCAATTTAATCAGAATATAGAAGGATTCACAGACAAGGCTCTGCGTTTCCAGACAGAGATATTACTACTGCCTGCCGACACCCAGCCCTGGAATCTAGTCACACTTCCTAGCTAGCAGCTGGCTTCTGGGAGAGCTCTGTATCTTCATAACACATCCACCATTCCCCTGAGCTCTTCGGCCATGGCTCACGGGCCCAGCCGCTCCGCGGCATGTGAGATCCTCCCAGACCGGGGCACGAACCTGTGTCCCCTGCATCGGCAGGCGGACTCTCAACCACTGCGCCACCAGGGAAGCCCTCCCCTGAGCTCTTTGCAGGAGGTTCTAATCCTTACGGCCAAACTCTCCTTAACTAAGACAGAAAATCCACTATCAATAAGCTACCACAGGCTTAACTGAGGTCTTCACCCCATCCTCCGCCTGCCACCCTTTCCTCCGAGTCACACCCTAATGGGCAAGGTGGTGACAACGAAGCGGTCACGGAAACGCGATGGAGTCAGACTGCCCGGCTTCACCAGCTGTATAGCCTCTTCATCTGAGAAATGGGCGAAATGACAGTATCTCTGTCACAGGGCAGCTGTGAGGAGTGACCAATATGTAAAGCATTCACGGTGTCCCGGGCACAGAGCACACACTCCATAAATTCAGCATTATTATTATCCTCCTCCTCCTCAGCTACTCGCACCAGCAGGGGCACCATGAGCCACAGCGGATCCTGTCACTGCTGTGCTTCCAAACTTCACGTGGCCACAGGGCAGACTCCCAGCACTCAAGGCCCTGCTGAGTCTCAGGCTCACGGCTCTGCTCTGCCTGCGCATTCCTGCCTCACTGGAGGTGGAAGGAGCCTTTACACATACACACCACGCCCCGCGCCTCACCTGCCCCCTCTCAAGTCTCAGGAGAGCATATGCTCTTCCACAGCCTCTTGCCTAAGCCCAGTGTTTGTTCTCCATGACCTGTGCATCAGTCCAGTGTCCTTCGTCTCTGAGGACTTCCTTGATTCCTTCTATTCTAGAAGAACACAGCGCTTCCTTGGCTGTGCTCGCAGAATCCCCATCAACCGCTTGCATTTTGGTGTTTGTGTGACCCCGGACTGCATTTGCTCTCAGTCCTGCTAATAGTAATTAGTACAGATAATACATGTGGAGCACTTTTTCTGTGCCAGGCACAGTTAAAAGTACATTAATCAAGGGCTTCCCCGGTGGCGCAGTGGTTGAGAGTCCACCTGCCGATGCAGGGGACACGGGTTCGTGCCCCGGTCCGGGAAGATCCCAAGTGCCGCAGAGTGGCTGGGCCCGTGAGCCATGGCCGCTGAGCCTGCGCGTCCGGAGCCTGTGCCCCGCAACGGGAGAGGCCACAGCAGTGAGAGGCCCGCGTACCGCAAAAAAAAAAAAAAAAAAAAAAAAAGGTACGTTAATCAAGCCACTTAATTCTCTCAACGACTCCAAGTAACAGGCTTCTGTTATTACCCTCATTTTACAGATGAGAAAACTAAGGCACAGAGTGGTTAAATAGCTTATCCAAATTCACACAGTTAAGTGGCAGAATGAGGATGTGAGCATACAGACTGTCCAGTTCCAAAGAAGGGCTCCTAACCACTCTATGAATACTGCCTATTTTAAGACTTCACTTATTTCCTTAAGTCCCCTGCCTGACAATCTCTGCACCTTGCCTCCTGCTTCACAGAGGGATGAATGGTCCCTTCATTTGCTGCCTTCCCCACCTGTGAACTCTCACACACCGATTCCCAACCTTCTCTCTAGTCTGGGGCTCTCTCCTCCTCTCTAATGCACACCTAAGGAATGTTCCGTGTTCCCTCCCGCACACACCAGTCCGGAGCCCTCTCTCCATCAGTTATCCTTCGACCTGGATCTTCAACCGCTTTCTCTCATCTGGCTCTTTACCTTGGGAATGTGAGCACGTTGATACCTTTCCGGAGACCCTTCCTCCCTGACACCTCTTCTTCACCCTGACGCCCTCTTCTGGTTGCAACCTTGTGTCACTCCCCTTACGCTCAAGACCAAATCCTCCAAAGACTAGTGTACGCTCCCTGCCTTGACTTCCTCCCCCTCCCCCTTCACTTCTGGATGCAGCAGCAATCCAGCCACCCCCCATAACCACCCCAACTTCACAAGCGGGCTACTGGTTGCTTCACCCACAAAGCTTCATTCATCACCTTTCTGGACTTCTTCACAGCATTGACCTTGGAGTAGCCTGCACACGGTGGGCTCTGAAATCTGTGTTGAACTGATGAAGGACCAGTCTTTCTCCATCGACAGTGCCTCCACCCTTGGCTACCCCGCATGGCCAACACTGTCGTTTGCCTGCCCCAAATCCCTTTCCTCGTGGTCTTTACTAACGGAAGCCTGATTTTGTTTGGGGGAGGCAATACGCCCAGTTAAACAAACAGAAAACTTATATTCCCAGACGTTTTACAAATGAGATGTTGGCAGACGTTTATGTCCAGGGAGACTTGTTAGAGGCAAACTCAGTTGGTGTGGGCACTTCTGCCACTTGTCACTTGCTCTTTGCCCTTTCTTCCATGGATGGCAGGCTTGAGAGTGGGCCTGAACCAGGATTCCACATATACCTGGTCTTCCCTTCCTGATATAGCCGGCTTTCCCCCTACCTCTCGGAACACACCTTGGTCTCCTTGGCAGGTTCCCTCTTCTTGGGCTGCCTCTTAAAATTCATGTTCCTCGTGGTCTTCTGCATTCTCTTCCTCTCACTCCCTCTGCACCATCTCTTCCATTACCCAGGGGTTCAACTGCCACCTACTTGGGATAGTCCCCCATAACTCTGGAGCCTACATCTCTTTCTTGAGCTCCAGATCTATATTTTCGGTTGCTTTCAGGGTTCTTATAGAGCATCTTAGGGGCACTATCAATTCTACAGTTCATCACACGCCTCCCCGCTCAGAGAATGCTGCCATCATCCATCTAGTTGTCCAAGCCAGAAACCAAGGGGTCATCCCGACTCCTCTTTTAACCTCATCCCACAGCCAATCAATCAAATTCTTTTAAATCCATCTCAATGTTCTTTGATTCTTTCTCAGCATTTCCCCTGTTACTATCTTAATTGAGACTTCTTTATTTCTTGCACAGATTCCTGCCTCAACCTCCTAATTAGTCTGCCTTGCTGGGGCACACTATTGCTGGAAGAATCTTTCTATAATGCAAATCTTTCTATGCCACTCTCCTTCTTCAAAATCCTGTGGTAGCTTCCCACTGCTTCAGGGTGGAACTCAAAGTCTTTAGCACAGCACATGACCTCTCATGACCTGGCTTCTTCAGTTCATCTCTCCTTGCTGCCCACCCCGGCATGGTTGCTGCCATGTGGGATGATTTGCAGTTCTCAGAAGCCATAGTGCTCTCTTGCCTCCTTCCACTGCACTCTCTCCAGAGCCTGACATGCCACTGTTCCTCCACCCGCTCCCCGGCTGGGTGTTTCTTATTCTTCAAGATGCACCTAAGGCAATCACTTCCTTCTATGAATCCACGCTCCCTCCTCCCAAGTCAGGGCTCAGTGCCTCTCTGTGCTCCCATGGTGCCCTGGTCCTGCCCCTATTGTGACACTTACTGATTATACTGTAATTATGAGTTTCAATTTCTTTTCTTTCCACTACACTATCAGCCCTTTCAGGGCAATAACCTCTGTGTATTTCTCTGTAAATCACAGAACCTAGCACAGTGCTTGGCACACGGACTTAAAAGCTGAAAGTGTAATGAATGTACATATAAGAATGTCTGCCACACTTCTTAGATAAGCTATCTTGAGTACAGAAAGGAGGTCTTATTTTCAGTCCTTACTTATTTTCAGTTAAGTCAATGCTTCATAAATGTTTTCTTCTTCCTTCTTTTTAGCATTGGATAATAAATGAATGTTTAGTTTTCAGAGTGAGAAACAAGATGAAAAACTAGGATGGTGATTTTGCATCCCAAATACTTCTACAAGAGGTCTCTTTCTCCCTCCCTCCCTCCCTCCCTTCCTTCCTTCTTTCCTTCTTTCCATCCCTGTTTTAGGTTTATTTCACACAACTGAAGTATAGTTGATTTACAATGCTGTACTAGTTTTGGGTGTACAGCAAAGTGATTCAGTGTATGTATGTGTGTATATATATATATATATATATATATATATATATATATACTGAATTACTTTTCAGATTCTTTTCCATTATAGGTTATTACAATAAGTTGAATATAGTTCCCTGTGTTATACAGTAGGTCCTTGTTGTTTATCTGTTTTATATATAGTAGTGTGTATCTGTTAATCCTTAACTCCTAATTTATTCCTCCTCCCATCTCATTTTCTTCAAATGGATCTCTTTCTGAACATTAAAAAAAATATGGCTATAAATGCAACTCGTATCTATTATAGAAATATTGCACAAATATAGAAAATCACAAGGAAAATAAAACTGGCCAGCTATCTCACCGCCCAGAGATGCCCATTGTGTTCCTCTGGAGTCTCTTCTAACCTGCTTTCTGGTATGCTCACACACTGCCTTGCTCTCCATCCCCTCACTGCTTCTATGGCACAGGGGCTGAACTGGGCTGTGATACCCTGGGGCAAGCCTGCGTCATTCATTCCAGCAGAATTCAATGCAGCATGAGTCACAGAACAAAATAAGAAGACCCTGTGGAGCGGCCGTTCTAAGGAGTGAACTTCAGTCTGAGATTGGGCTTCTCTTGGAGTGAGCTGTTATTCATCTTCAAACCCTACTGGGGTATATCTATACTGCAAAGTAATCTTACCTTTAAGTGAAAACTGTCTAGATTTTCACTTATCCGTTGGATGAGACTCAGTCCACTCTGGCAAAGATTTCTTTTCAAGTGGTGTATTAAGTTCACAGGAGTAACTTTCCATCTTATTATTGAACGATTTCAATTCCTATGGCTTTGAAAATAGGGGGGAAAATCCCCAATCTTCAGCTTTAGGATTTATTTCAAATCCCACACACCTGGCAGGCTGCCTCAAAGCTCACCACCATGCTGGTATCTCAGTACTAAACATACCCTCTTAACATCAAGGAAAAGGATAAATCTCTGAGGTTTAAATTCAGGAATGCAAGCCAGGAAGGATCGAGCATTGTTTTGATTATTAGCAATCCATGGAAAAATATGTGCCCTTTTCCTAGTGTTAATACCACTAAGTCTCCCTGGAATTCCAAGTTCTCTGCTGCCCAGGCTTGTCGTTTCCCCTTGAATAGCCCTACGTGGGGAGTTTCCATCAGAAGCTCAGGACGACTGTGTCTTGGCTCAAGGAAGGCAGCAAGCCCCCCTCCCCCATACACACGATTTCAATTCACCTTATCAGCAGGCAGGCAGGCAGAGGAACAGTGACAGCCTAAAATACCTCTGGACCACCTACCTGTGTGGCAGCAGCAAGTGCTAACTGAGAGAGCCTTGGGAGCACTGGGAATGGGCACGGACACCAGTGACTTGGGTCAAGTTTCCTGTCTGGGAATCGGGGGGAGGTTGAAGAAGGAGATATAGGTATGGAGACAACAGCTCAAAATATTCTGACACTTGGAACGCTTACACCTAAACACCTCAAGAACAGGGCCCCTCTTGCCTGGGTTTAAGAGAGTTTTGCCTAAGAAACAGGAGGACCAGCTGGCAGCCAGAAAACAGTGTAATCAGCACTGAGATGGGGCAGATACAGGTTGCCCAGGGGAGCACATGGAAGGGGCACAGTACCTGGATTCCAGGAAGGCTCCTCTGAGGAAGTGATTCCTACCTGAGTTGCATCTTTTTTTTTTTTTTTTTTTAGTACGCGGGCCTCTCACTGTTGTGGCCTCTCCCGTTGTGGAGCACAGGCTCAACGGCCATGGCTCACGGGCCCAGCCGCTCCGCGGCATGTGGGATCTTCCCGGACCAGGGCACGAACCCGCGTCCCCTGCATCGGCAGGCGGACTCTCAACCACTGCGCCACCAGGGAAGCCCCCTGAGTTGTATCTTAAATGACTCGCGGAGAGCAAGGTAGAAAAAGCTGGAATGGGTATTTCCAGGACACAGGAGCAGCATTTGCAAAGACACAAGGGTGGGACAACATGGTGCCTTCTGGAAATTACCAGTTATTTGTCACGGTGGAAATACAGAGGTACATGTTGGGGAGGGGCCTGGCACGAGTCTGGAAGGTTCTACAGGGAAGGTCTTGTGTGCCATGCCTTTGGAATAAGAGAAGAGTCACCACTTCGTTCATTTTCACAACTGGCGTGTGCCCTAAACTGAGTCACTGATGAACAAATGATATGCACTACAGAGAGAGAGTTTCAGTGTTATCCATCACTCTCCCAACACTTTTAAAAAATCGATTCAAGCTAACATTCTAATGGGTAGTGTGGTCATCTCAAATATAATTTTAGCTAGAACGTCACTTTCCTTAGCTTTGGGCTTACATGTCTAAGTGACATCTCCCTTGGTGCTTCTCACACGTATATTAGACGTAATACATCCTAAACAGAACTCAAACACCCCTACTCCTGCCTCTTCCAATCTCCCATCTCGTTCAATGTCACTCCACCCCCCCTTTTTACTCCAGTCAGTAAACTAGGAATCATGCCTGCTGTCCCCCCTCCCCCCTCACCACGTCCTCCCCCCAAGCCCTGCTGATGTCTCACAACCACCTTCCCTTCTTTATCCTCCCCTCTCCATCCTACTGCTACCCCTTGGGGTCCCTGTTACCGGCATCTCTTGCCTAGACGAATACAACAGCTTCCCCATGGGTTTCCCCGCTTCCATTCTCCGCAAGCAAGAACGATCATGAAGAGGAAATCTGTTCAGGTGAGTCCCTTGTGTAAAACCCTTTAATGCTTTCCCATTGCATTTACAATAAAATCCAGACTCCTGGCCTTGGCCTGTAAGACCCTGTAGGATCTGCTACTTACCCTGCTCTTCAACCTCATCTCATGCTGTTTTTCCCCTGACTCACTAGGCTTCGGCCCCACTAGCCTTATTGCAATTCCTCAAACACACCAAGCTCTTTCTAGCTCAAGGGCTCTGCACACGCTACTCCAGGTCTGTAATGCTTCTCCCTGACCAGCCTGTACAAAACAGGTGCTTCTCTATCATTCAAGTTCTCAGTCCCTCATTTACTTCCTTCCTAACCTTTATTGTAATTGGCAAGGATTCCATTGTCTCTCTCTCCTTCCCTCCCTCCCTCTCCTTTTTTTTTTTTTTTTTGGTCTGTTACCTCTCACTATAATATAAACTCCATGAAGCAAGGGAATTAATGTGTCTTTTAGAAAACTGAGATAAAATTGTCAATGAAAGGTCGGTGTCTGGCCTAGAGTAGGTGCTTAAGAAATATTTACCGGGCTTCCCTGGTGGCGCAGTGGTTGAGAGTCCGCCTGCCGATGCAGGGGACACGGGTTCGTGCCCCGGTCCGGGAAGATCCCACATGCCGCGGAGCGGCTGGGCCCGTGAGCCATGGCCACTGAGCCTGCGCATCCGGAGCCTGTGCTCCGCAACGGGAGAGGCCACAACAGTGAGAGGCCCGCATACCACAAAAAAAAAAAAAAAAGAAATACTTACCAAGTGAACAATGTTACAACCATATTAGAAATTCACCCCAATTATCACTCCCCAGAATGTTGTTAATTAGGCTTCCTAAACTTAAAAAAATTCTTGCCTATAAAACAAGATTAAAATTAATGAAGGAATCATTATACTTTGAGGAAGCTTAATTCAAATCTGGGCTCCAACAGATTATTTTATTCACATGTGGTACTCCATGGAGAATTAAAAAAAAAAAAAACTACCATGGATGCAAATTCATTTATTTTAAAAAATCATGACAATAACAGAGCAGTACTATATGCCTTATTTAATGTGGAAAATATCTAAATAAGATCATTATGGCTCTGTTACAATGTATCTATTTAGTATCTATTTAGGAACCAGGAACCCTGGTTCCTTTCCACTATAAATCCACTTTATTTGAAATCTCAGAATGTGTAGCCCAAGGCTTTTCCAATGCTAAGACCAACAGATGTGCACAGTGATGTTGATCATATTTTGGAATATTACTAAGAGCATGAAAAAATTCTCAGATAATTTGATCTACATAGTCTTTGTCTATTCTATCTTTCAATCTCCTTATGAATCTACAGCCATAATTTCTAAGCTATTAAATCCAAGGCAGGAGAAAAAGAATGTCATTGAGATGGAGGCAGTTACAAGAACACCTTACAAACCAAGTTCATTTCATTTACTCTTTTAGGGTCAAATGATTTCATAACTTCCTAAAAAGGAATAAACAAATAAATAATTTGGTTTTTTAAAAATCAGAAATATAGAGAAATAAGAAAACATTAAATTAGTAAAAAAAAATTTTTTTAACTTAAGAATTAATTATTATTTTTTAATGAACACTGTAATTCTTGTTTGCTGGAAATTGCTGGAATACGCTCTGTTCTTTGCACATGTTACATGACCCTCTTCATGTTCCCCTTGGAAGATACCTCCTCACTTATCAACTTGCTAAAGACCTGCTTCTTTTGTAAACACCTTTGTATTTCCTTCCTCTGTATTCTTATAGAATCTTGGAAATATGTCTATATTGCAGCAAAGCACTGTCCATTTTTAATTTCTATGTGTGTACCCCACCAAGAGCAGCTTAAAGACTTGCCCACCCCTCTTTGTATCCCTGGCCCCTCGCACAGTGCCTGGTGCATACTAGGTATTCACTGAACATTTACTGCAAAAATGAGTAAGTCATCTCTATTATTCCTTCTCCTAAGACCTACACCTTTGGTGACCATATATTATAACCCTAATACTGACAAACATGACATCATGAAGGATTTTCATATCATTTCTAGATGGATGAAACAGAAATATGCCAATTTTAATGTCAAGATTTTTGAGACATTTCAATGGGCAGCTGGAGGCAATATTTGTTATCTTGACTACCCTAGAAAATGTGAGATCCCAAGTTGCCATAGCTGTGAAAGATGAAAACGGGTGGGGACCTGAAGTCTGTGAGGGCAGATATCTGTCTAATCCTGGCCTCCTTCTCCATCACCACCACCCACCCATGCAATCTCTGCACCCCTTCTCACCTCCACATGCTCCAGCCTTTTTTCCACTGAATGACAGAACAGTAATAAGTGACCTCCTGGAGACCTCGCTAATCCTGAATTACAGATAGGTCTAGTAAAGGAGATAAAGACCTCAGAGCAACATGTTCCTAGTGACATTATCAAAACTCTTTAGGTTGGATTAAATGAAGAAAAGGCTGTCTTAGATTCATGAAAAAAAAAAAACTGAAATACAGATTATTTTCAGAGAACTATGCTCTATTTTTTTTTTTTCAGTCACACACGGGAGCTCCAAACATGACCATCAAATAAATCACTCAAAACTGACTTGGAAAAGAATGCTTTAGAAGTGGACAAAATGGAATTGAAATTAACATGCCAGCTATTTCACATTGGCAAGTCCAAGAAAGTTCTGTGGTCTTTACATTTTAAAAGTTGTTCAGATGTACATCAGAACACTGTAACTGAGAAGAAATTAGAAACATCCTAAAGAACCAAAAGCAGCTGGTTACCTATAACATGGTACAGCCACAGAAGGCAAAATGATGCAAAAGTATATTTAAAGCATTCACTGTATATTATATGGAAAAAAGTAGTTTGTGGAGCTGACTATAGGTGCCATTTTTGTGTAAAAATTACATGTGCATATTTAAGCATAGAAAAAGCCTGGAATAGGACTTCCCTGGTGGCGCAGTGGTTAAGAATCCACCTGGGGACATGGGTTCAAGCCCTCGTCTGGGAGGATGCCACATGCTACAGAGTAGCTAAGCCCATGCGCCACAACTACTGCTACTGAGCCTGCGCTCTAGAGCCTGCGAGCTACAACTACTGAGCCCACATGCCACAACTACTGAAGCCCACACGCCTAGAGCCCGTGCTCCACAACAAGAGAAGCCACCGCAATGAGAAGCCCGCGCACTGCAACGAAGAGTAGCCCCGGCTCGCCGCAACTAGAGAAAGCCTGTGCGCAGCAATGAAGACCCGACGCAGCCAAAAATAAATAATTTATTTAAAAAATTATTTAAAAAAAAGAAAAGGCCTAGAATATACATGGGAAGATAAACAGCAGCAACTCAGTGAAGTGTACTTCTTTTTGCTTATTGGAATTCTTTTAATTTCAAATGAATCTGTATTGCAGTATCAGGAGAGAGAAGGAAGTCCAAGAGAAAGCACTCTTCCCTCCTGAGTATCATTAGAAAGTGTAATTTGCTTGTTTTAGCCTATTTGGTTCTTTCTTTTTAATCTTTTTTCACATTATTAAAATACACAGCTTATGAAAGTTTGCTTAAAAGTAAATGTCATCTAAACTTCTCTCCTAATTATGCGGAATTTGATCGACTGTGTTAAAATTAAAGCAGATTTCTGAATTCTGGGCTGTGAAAACGTGAATGAGAGGCAAAAAACCCCAGCAACTTTCACGAGTGTTAGGAAAACTAAAACGAAAGCGGATTGACTTCACATACCATCAAAGTTGCAACATCACCCTCCCTAGCCTGTGCATTGTAAGGGTTTTAGTCTGGAAGAGGTCCTAAAGCCTGAAATACTCTCTAATGTGCAACAGTGAAATACATCATGACATGTGTATCACAGGTTTCCATGAGCAAACACTCCATGTTTCCCAAGCTCCACCTATCATCACTGATAAACCCCAAGTTCTTTCTATAGAGATGCACTGTTATTAGGAAAGATACATAAGCCATTGTCTTTCTTTCAGGAAATCTGCCATAACGATGGGGGATTATTTTATATACTATATATATTCTTCAGGTTTCCATTTTTTCAAATGATTCGTTTTCTGCCAAATAATTTTACATGCCTTCTCCCCTCCAATTCTTATGACTTTTGAGGTAGGAACCACTCCCATTCAACAGGTAAAAAGACTGAGGCACACAGAGATTAATTTGCACGAAGCAGGGAAGTGGGAGGGCTAGGTCAGGAATGCAGTTCTACAAGTCTGCAGATGCAGTGCTTTTACAACCATTACATGACATTACACCCCCTCTGCTCCCCTCCCCCCCCAAAACCCGACAAAGTAAGGGCTACAGGCAGTAGGTATAGCGATTAAGAGGAAACCAATACTACCTAGAACCAGGAGAAGCAGAGAAGGCTCCATGAAGTCAGCAGGACTTGACTGGAGTCTTGAAAGGCAGAAATGCAGTATCAGGAGAGAGAAGGAAGTCCAGGAGAAAGCACTCTTCCCTCCTGAGTACAAATATGGTTTGGATGTCCCTGAGTCCTCTTGTATGAAAGACTGGGATGGACTGCCCAACCCACAAGAAGGAACCTGACAATATTTTATGATTAGAATGAAATTGTAGCAATTTAAAGCAAGGAAAGCATTCTTTCTTTCTTATCATTACTGGCACTCTCCTCTCCCACCGTTCAGCAACAATTTTGAAAAGGGATAAGGAAAAAAAAAATCTGTCCCTAAATAAAACCTAAGAAGACAATGAACTACTTTAAAAAAAATTCACAGTACTCACTGAAGAGCAAAATGTCTCTGGGTTAAGAAACTGGGCCAAACTTGCAGAAATAATTGTGTCACGGGTGCGGAACTAAATTTCAATTTATAAGTGGGAAAAAAAAGCCATTAAGAGAAATAGATGACAAGGGAATAAAATGAACCAGATGAATTCATGAAGGAAGTAAATCAGTAAGTCTTCTGCTAGAACAGTCTCCTCATGTTTGGCGTAAAAGCATTTACCTGTAGGTTTTTCTCCTCACAAAAAAGCCAAAAAGAAAAAAAAGGAAAGAAAACAATTTCTTTTGACCTTGGTTTTTCCCCAATTATAATCACATATATGTAAAGAGGTATTTCTTGTGAAATGCTTAATAACAATTTACCCATAAGAAGGGGAGGGGGGTGACCTTTTCACTTTAGTTCCTCTTTATCCTTAAGGATCTAGAAGGACTCAAGTTCTTTCTTCAGCCATCTGGCTGTCTCCAATTCTGCTCATCCTATTTTCTCTTAAACCTCCTCTCATCAGGCTTCCACCCCACCACTCCAATGAAATGACTCTCACCAAGGTGACCTGTAACTTACATGTTACTAAATCCAGGGCTCAACAATCAAGCCTCTCTTGTCAGATCAGCTGCAACTGATAACATTTGATCACTCCATCCTCTCATATGTTTCCTTCCCGTAGTTTCTAGGACACCACACTCTCTTGGTTTTCTTACCTCCCTGGTTGTTCCTTCTCAGGGTCCTTTTCCTGACCTCTTAATGTTATAGGGTGTCCCAAGGTTCAGTTCTTATTCTTCTGTTCTTTACCCACATTCACATGACCCTTGGTGATCTCATGTATTCTCTTGACTTTAAATATCATCACAGGCAGATGGCTCCCAATTAGGTATTTCCAGCCCAGCCTTCTTTCCTGAGCTCTAGATTCAGAAATCTAACTGCTTACTTGACATCTCCATCTGAATGTCTAATAAGGTTCGTTTACTTAACATATCCAAACTGAGCCCCTACTGCCTCCCATCCTCAACTCACCCCACCCCCCAGCCAAACAACAGCAGCAAAACAAACACACACACAAAAACCCAAAACAAAAAACCCTACCTTACTCACAGATTTCCACATCTCAGTAGATGGGAACTCGATCCTTCCAGGTTCTCTTTCTCCTTCTCCCCTCTGCCCCAACCCCACCTTATGCCCACCTTAAATCTGTCAGCAGAATCTATTGGCTCTACCTTCAAAATATATCTAGAGTTTAACCACTTCTCCACGCCTCCACTGTTACCACCCTCGTTCAAGCCACCATTCTCTCTTACCTGGATTGCTGGAAAGCCTCCTAACTGGTCCCCCTGCTTCCTCCTCTGCCCCTCATAGCCAAGACAGCAAGGGTGTTTCCTTTAAAACCTAAGATAGGTCGTGCCACTTCTACGTTCAAACCCCTGCACTGGCTCTCCATCTCTCACAGACAAAGTCAGCGTCCTTTTTTTTTTTTCCGGTACGCGGGCCTCTCACTGCTGTGGCCTCTCCCGTTGCGGAGCACAGGCTCCGGACGCGCAGGCTCAGCGGCCATGGCTCACGGGCCCAGCCGCTCCGCGGCATGTGGGATCTTCCCGGACCGGGGCACGAACCCGTGTCCCCTTCATCGGCAGGTGGACTCTCAACCACTCCGCCACCAGGGAAGCCCAAAGTCAGTGTCCTATAATGGCATACGAGACCTTATGCCCCCTGTGTTGGCAGCAGTTCCCACCCCTGCCCACCCCTCTAAGCCCCTCTAACTATCCTTCCCTTCAATAACTCTGCTCCAGCCACCTTGATTTCCTTGCCATTTCTCACTGTATATATGATGTAATTTACTTATTTATTATGTTTATTGCCAACCCCTCCCTCCACCTCCACCCTGTTAGGATGTAAGCAGAATGTGTGCTCTACAAGGGTGGGAGTCTGTTTTGTACACTGACGTAGCCTAAGAGACTAGCCAATGTGAGGCAGGCGATCAAATCAAAATTATTTAACAAATGAACTTCTAGTCTCTTAGCAAACTATAAAGAGCCCAGCCATGTGACTAGACTTGGTCCACTAAAAATCTTACTACATTCCTTTCTCTTAAAAACAGTCTGTGCAGGGCTTCCCTGGTGGCGCAGTAGTTGAGTCTGCCTGCCGATGCAGGGGACGCGGGTTCGTGCCCCGGTCCAGGAGGATCCCACATGCCGCGGAGCGGCTGGGCCCATGAGCCATGGCCGCTGAGCCTGCGCGTCCAGAGCCTGTGCTCCGCAATGGGAGAGGCCACAACGGTGAGAGGCCTGCGTACCACAAAAAACAACAACAAAAAAAACAGTCTGTGCCATTTGTTCACCCACTTACCCATCCATTAATCATCCACTCAATATAAATTTGAGTAACTATAATGTTCTATGCACAGGCATTAGGAACAGAAGTAAAAGACAGAGCCTTTGTTTTTACATAGGTTAAAGAAACAAGAAACAACCCAAACACACATCAGCCTGTTAACTGCCTTTATAGAAGGAAGTCCTGGGTATAACAAGATCCCACAAGAAAGCTATCTAACTCACCAGGGCTGGAGAGGCAGAGGCCATTAGGAAAGGCTTTCCAGAAGCTATGCTCCCTTGGGCTAAGTTTTTAAGGAGTTAGTTAAGAAAAAAGGTTGGTAGGGAGTGCAGAGGAAGAAGGGAGGAAGTGCTGTTCTCAGCCAAGGACACAGCTTGTCAAAGCACAGATAGTACATGGGAGCCTGAAGCAGGGGAGCCCGAAGCAGGGGAGCCCAGGCAGCTCAGTGTGGCTAGAGTCCTTGGGTTCACGGGGTATGTGGAGATATGCAGCTTATCATACTGTGTAATTGGACTTAATCCTGAAGTTAAGGGGTAGCTATTAAAGTTGAATTTCAGGTTTGCATTTTAGAAATACTAGTAGCAAGTAGTGTGGTAAAATGGGGCCTTGAGAAAGACCATATAGATAGGTGTATAATTTTAATTGAGTTAGAAACCTAGTATAAATTGGTAAGGTAAAGAGCTCCAAGAACTTTAATTCTTGACTCAAAGTAACCTTTGATAATAAAGAAAGATAATTATCGCTATTGTTATTATTTACCATTTTTTAGAAGACTTAAAAGACGAGACCATTAAGGGAAAGATGGTCGAAGACATTCTTAAACACATACTGATTCAACCCCAAATCCCAAATGAAGTGGAACAAAGAAAAAACATTCATGAAGAAAACCACCATCAATGTCACTCTCTAGTCAACAGGGAGCTCACCATGGTAGTCCGAGGTCTCACATGCCAAAAGGAATACCCAATCCATGCATCATCTCCTCACTCCCATCCCTTCCTGAACGCCTCGCATTTTTCTTTCCAAAAGACACCAACACTCAATAGCTACTTGTCACTCTGGAGTTCCAGTAACCCTCCGGGCACTGTAACAGTGAAATCATTCTTTGTCCTTAAAGTAAGAGGGAGGGATCGTCTGAATCACAGGAATGGTTACCTCAACCAATTTTATTTTGTGAGGGCACAAAAGATCTTTTTCAATTGTCTTCTTTCACAATCTGCCTTGCTAGCCAAGCCTTAGAGGTCAGTTTATTTTGGAAGGCCACTGTAGGCAATTGGAAAAGAACCAGAACTATCCCTGGCACTGATACAGAACTGAAGTTTCACAGGTAAATAAAAGCTACACATTCTCTGCTTTCTAGTTTCAGTCACACTGCCTAAGAATTTGTTAATGAGTGATTTGCACATCTCCCAAGTGTTTATTCCAAAAGTTCAAAAAGGAGAAATAGAAATCAGGCACAAAGAAATCCTAGGTATGAGAACCAAATACCTATTTCTCTTCTAGGGCAGCACTTGGAATTTGGAAAGGTGATGCAAAATCAAGGCACAAAACACTTTCACCAACAGTACGTGTGTGTGTGTGTGTGTGTGTAATTTACAAAGTCTAACCTACCTAAGAAAACCGAGGAGAGGAAAATGAGGGGAAATCTAAAATGGGGGTAAAGCTAAATAAGGCTCCAAGCACACAGAACAAAACTCATAAAGTAGGTCAGGTGTGTGTATGTGCAAATGTGCATGTACATTTAGTTGTGCATGCACAGGACTGGAGTATTTGATGTTATCTGCCTAACTGCTCTGTTATAAAACTGTTTTCACAAACAAGCTACATGTAGAACCAAAAGTCACTTTTTTGGCGGGGGTGTGTGTGTGTGCAGATCTATGTACAAATTTTATTTGCATCCACTTACTATTTCTGTGAGCTTGGGTAAATCACCTAACTTCACTAAGGTTAACTTCCTTATTTTTATTTTTTAATTCAAGTACAGTTGATTTACAATGTTGTGTTAGTTTCAGGTGTACAGCAGTGATTCAGTTATCTCTCTCTCTCTATCTATCTATCTACCTACATATCTATCTATCTATCTAACTATCTACCTATCTATTCTTTTTCAGATTCATTTCCCTTATAGGTAGAATCAAAAGTCACTTTTGAGGTGATTTTAAAATATTTATTGAACTTCCAAAAATGATACTAACCTTTTGGAACAAACTGTGGCTTTCAATGGTTTGTTTCAAAATATCTAATGCAGGGACGTTACACTGTGAAACTTGAAGTTTAAGCACCAATTCCAAAATGCATTCAAAGGCAAGTTTTCCTTTTTGGGTCCTTTTGCTGAACAGTGATTTTCTATGAAGTAAAGGTAAGAAGAATAATAGTTTCTCAGGGATTCCTCAAGTGTTCTGAATTTAAATCTCTAACCTCTGGGGAGAGCTTCTTATAGAGAAAGAAGGCAAATTTGTTAATTAGGTAATAAAAGATTTTGGATCACTCTTTAAATCCTGCTGTTACTTTTCCTCTAAAAATGATACATTTTTACCTTATAGAGTTTGTTGGGGGGGGGGGCGGTCAAATGGTTCTTGCTTTTGTTTCCCCAGGAGTGAAAATCTAAGGACAACCAAGGATACTGTATAACTCAAGTATAACAAAGCATATATAACATATATATATATTTTTAAAAAAACAATAATTTAAAATTTGTAGTTTGGGGATTTCTTATTTCAAATAGCAAATCAGTTTTAAAATATGTAAACCATGATATCCTTCTATACATCTTTAATTTTTTTAACCTATTAGTGAAGAAAACAATCCTCCTGATTGCTTCCTCTAATATGATAATAATGTCTAAAGCCATCATTTTAAGTAAACATATTGTTTGATTCAAAACAAGTGGCAACCCTAGCAAGCTGGAAAATAGGCTTTATCTCAAAAAACAAAACCAAAAAAGTCTGTTCATAAGGAAAAGACAAAAAAGACTTAAATCCAAATGGAAAAAAAAAATAGAAAGTAACAGAGACTTGAGAAAATGTATTTGGTGTTCTCATCTGTTAAATGGGAATAATCATTGCATTTACCTCACAGGGTTGTCATGAGGATTAAATAAACTCATTACATTCAAAGCATGGAAAATAGTGTCTAGGCCCTTATTGAATACTCAATAAATATTAGTGCTAATTATTATTATTACTATTGGCAATGGCTCGTTATTAGACCATCTCTTGCTTTTCTACTAGGGAAAGCAAACAGTCTTAAAGGGATCACAATCTTGTGAAAATCCTGGCTGCCGAGCAATGATAGCCTGATTTCCCAGAGAAAGTACACTAAAAAAATTGCTCAAGATTCCCCAAATCCAGAAGTAAGAAGAGGTCATTACGGAGGGATCAGTGTTTCTGATTTGTGAAGGGAAGGTTATCATCTAAAAAAGAGATAAGGCTTGTTCTGCATTTTCCAGAGAGTTGGACTTGAATTAAATGGTGTAAGTTCCAGAGGGAAATGTCTGCTCAGTGTAAAAAAGACTCCAAAGTCAAAAACTCTCATCTTATAAAAGGATAGGCTGCCTAGAAGGGTAGAGTATACAGTTACTTTTACTCTGGTGTGAAAGTAGGAGTTTCATCAGTCATGGATAATAAAGAAGATTCCTTAGCAAGTCCACACTAGGTGACAATAAGGACAACCACCAGCCCCACAAGGATAGTAATGACAGTTGACACTAACTGTCCAGCACTGCTGTGAGGACTTTACCTAGAGTGACCCCTACCTCAGCCGCCCAGCTCCACAGTCTGTGTTTTTAACCACTACCTCCCAGTTCGGAATCCTGAGCAAGTTACCTAACGTCTCTGTGCCAACATGATAAGGACACATAAAATGAGGATAATATGGCACTAACCTCAGAGGATACTGATGAAGATTAAATGAAGATTAAATGATTAAATGAAACAATACATTTGTTTAGCAGCTAGAACAGTATATGTAGCAAGTACTTTATATATACTTTTTAATATAAAGGTCATATCAACTTTTAAGAAAACCTTTTTACCTGGATGGCAAGGTAGGGAAGGCATAAAGAACTGTCTTGGCTACAGTGAGCAATTTGACTCAAAAAAAAAAATTTTTTTTTAAATCAACTAAATGGAACTCAAGGCTTGCTGATTCAGGATTGAGTCTCTGAACAAAATGAGACATGAAAAATTTGGGCAAAACTGCTAAAGTGAGAGTTCTGCAGTGAGATCAGATTCTCTGTATACTTTGTCATGGATGATTGTAACGTAAGACCTTGGAAAAAAAAAACGGCCGATTCCATGACCCACTGCTGACTTCTTTTAGCATCTCCAAGATCTTGGCCAATCACTCAACTCCACTTTCAGCAGAATACTTATTTGCTTCACACACTTGACTTCACCTAGTTCCCGCTTAACCAATTCCCAAACTTAGGTCAATCCAATCTACTTCTTTTGCACCTGACATCCAATTGCAACCTGTCATCCAATGTGGCCTAATAAAGCTCCTACTCACCCTTGTCACTCCTTTACAGATTCTCACAGAGGCAGCATTAAACCTTTACTTCATTCAAGCTTCCAAATCTACTCCTGCCCCACCCTCAAACATCCTACACTCCTTAAAAATTGGAAAATAGAAGCAATCAGATACAAATTCTTTTCACTTTTCATATATACCTTCCTCTAAACCCCTAAACTCCTGCAACACAAATCAGTTCAACATTTTTACTATCTTTGCCTACCCTTTTCATTCTCCTTCCTGTTGCAAAGGAAAAAAAAAATTATTCTAGACAACCTTTCCAAGACCAACTCTTCCTTCTATTCACTGACGCTACTCAGGAAATATCAGTTACATCATCTTCTTAGGTTTGTTGTTTTGGCAACTATTCCCCCCAGTCTCCCACTTCTCTCTTGGATCTTCAGACTTTTTCTACTCATCTAAACACATGCCAATAAGAAAACAATCCTCAGCCCTTTTTCCCTCAGAAGCCTTGACCCTTTCCCACTTATATGCCAAATACCTAAGAGTGGTCTCTTGCTATAGGTATGTAGCCGGCTGAACTGATAAATGTGAACCACTGGAAGGCAATCCCATACAGGTTATTCTTGATTACAATCAATCTTCTACGTATGCTTAAAGGTTCTGACATCCAGCAGCTGCAGATTTGGTGACCATTAATTATATGTTCCATTTACACTGTGTTTTTGAGAGACATAATAAAGGAAAATATACAACAGAGGTTTGTTACATATGACAAACTGTACTTTAACTCAATGTTGATGTGCTTTGGGGCTTCTAGCACAAAGTTTATAGATTAGCAATACTAATACATTAAAAAGGTTTTTTTGAGGCTAATTCTTACATGAGCTAAGCCTTTACATCCTATAGAGTAATGACTGAAGCCATGAGCAATAATATAATAATCTAAATTGTCTATATAAACTCTTAGAGCCTTATCTGATTTAAGACTTACCACCTATATAGAAAAATTAACTTACAGAAATAAAAGTTTCTCTGTACCTTCAGGTAAAAGGATCTGGTAAAAGCCCATAAAACAGGAGAACAAGATGTACTGAACAAGAAGAAAGCAAGCCAGTGAGGGTGGAGCACAGAAAGCAAGGGGAGGGAGAGGCAAGGGCCAGACTGCACAGGGCCTCCTAGGGCAGAATTAATACATTTTGGTATACCATAAGAACAACAGGAAGCAAATGAAAAGCTTTAAGCTGGGAGATGGAAGGATCAGATCTGCAATTTTAAAAGGATTACTCTAGTTGCTGTATGGAGGATGAACGGGTAGCCAACCAGAATGAGTGTGAAGGGACAAGTGGGAATTAGGAGGCCTAAAAGGGAAATGATGGTAGGCTGGATCCAGGTGGCAGTACAGATGAAAGAAGATAGATTCTGGAAGATAAAATCAGTAAGATTTGGTGAATAATTAGATATGAGGGAAAGAAAAGAGATGTCAGTGAGATGTTGGTTTCCTGAATTTATATACACATATACATGGAATGCAGAGTAACATCTTGTATAACATATAACGAATTATTAACAGAAATTACCTATGGGTAGGGAAGATGAATTTTACATAGTAGAAGGCAGACCTTCATTTTTTTTTTTTTACTATATAGATATCTGCGTTGTTTAAGTATTTTTATAAGCAGAAGGTATACATTATTTCATAGTTAAATTCAAATGCAATAAAAAGAAACAGCATTTTCCTGGGTAAAAAGGATAGGAATGGCATTTTAGGGAAAGGAACAATTTAATCAAAGGTACAAACACATGAAAGTACATGGCATATTTAGAGTATCAAGTGGTCTAGTGTTTACAGAGTAAGAAGGGAAGTTGTGTAATTGGGACAGGATGAGCAGAGGATTAAACCTGTGTTAGAGTATAGCCAGCTCATGAAGGGCCTTATCATATGTCGTTAAAGAAAGCATTCTCTCAACTGTAGAAGATGGAGAAGCATATAAAGTTTTTAAGCAGGAGGACAACAAACTCAAGTTTATATTTTAGAAAGATCACTTTAGAGGCAGTGTGAAGACTGGGCCAAAAGGGAGGTAAGAAAATAGGCTGGGAGATCACTTACACCGGAACTTAAGCTAAATCAGGGCAACAGAGATAGAGAAGGGGAGACACAAGATTCACTTCACAAGTAGAAAGGACTTGGCGATTGAGCTGGATGTGACACACAGAAAAAAGGGAAAGTCAAAGATGCTTCCCATGGTTTTAAGGAATTAGATAGGATGACATCAATTTAGGTAATCCAAGAACAAGTTAAATGAAGAGATCATAAATTTTGTTTTGAAGATGCTGAGGTTAAAGTACCTCTGGAAGCAGGTCAAAGTGCCCAACAGGAAGTTGGACATACACGTTTGAATTTGAGGAACAAAGTCAGAACTGGAGCACATTAACCCTATTACCCAGAATAGAGAATTTTAAGCCTGTGGACACGATCTTACCCTCGATGTAATGCACTGAATTCTTGAGGCAACTGCCAAAAGTTGACCAGTTCCATGTATTCTCATAGTTGTAAAAATTCCACGTAATTGTTAAAGTCTCTGTAGGCAATAACTTAAAGTGAGCCGGAACATTTTGTCTTCGTTTCTTGGTCTCTCTTTTATTTTTTTCCCCTTCCCCTTTTGTTTGCCATTCTTTCTACCTACCTACTTATCTAGTTAAGGAAGATACAGGAAATATAAGGAAGTATAATACAAAAAAATTTGTTATTAAATATTTTCATACTTTGTCTTAATTGTAAAAGGCAAAGAAAAGAACATTTTACAATTCTACCTTTAACAAAACCTAAGTTAAATAATGATTTACCTAGGTGACTCTCCCCTGATTTTCTCTGGCAAGTCACTGCCCCTTAATTAAACGACATCCCCCAGGCAGTCAACTCCAGCTGTAGCTTTAACCACAGAGGTTCCTGAAACAATTCCACGGTCCTGTTGTTGCTTACTGTCAGAAGTTTGAGTCACACTGTACCTTTGTCTAACCGATGATGCCCTAGTTTCTTGGGAGGTGGAGAGGAAGGACCTGTTGGCAAGGAAACAGCTGCTTCCTTCCTGAGCCAGGGAAAACCAAGAAGGTGACAGATGGGCAGAGCATAAAAGCAGCCAAAAGTTGCGCTGGTTCCTTGTTGGCAAGGATTTTCACTGAGGCACGATTGGGTATTTTAAAGCATATTAATGATTGAGAGAGTTTCATCTGCCTGGGTGCTCTGCTGAAGTTCAACAGGGCTTCCCACACATCTTCTACAATGGAAAAACTTTTAAATCTGCAGTGGTACAAAGAACCTGGCCTCAGCCTATGTACAGTGGGCTAAGACTGCAAGGCACTGTCCCATTTCACTTTAGGATTATGCCCAAAAGAATGCACTTTCTGGTTTAAAAAAAAAGAAAGAAATTCTGTATAGTAGTTATATTTGCACAACTTATTAGAATTACTATTAATATTTCATTAGAAAATGTTTTTTAAATATGTTTACTTTTATATATTTAATTTTAAAAGATTTGTTGCAAACTTTTATATTCTGTTCTTTTATCATCATCCCCCATCCACTTCTGTACCCAGAAAACTAAATATTCAAGGATTCCTGGGTAAAACAGACAACCACTGGATGGATAAAACTAACATTTTAAAAATACCTGTACATAGGTAAGTTATTGTTCTTCATCAAATAGAAATTAGCAATCACTGAAAATAACATTAAAAATTAGTGTGGGCATGAAGTATGGAATTTTAAAACATCAGTTTACTATGCTGATTAATTCAACATTTATATTTGCATCAGAACTTAATAATCGCATAAATAAATAGAGCTCTCAGTTATTTTAAAAAATCAAGGGATAACATATGTATTTAGACATATTAGCAGCGTAAAGATGTATGCTTCAACACACTTATTGGGGAAACGTCTGAAAATACTACTACACTGAAGTCAAGGGCACCCGCAGGAATCTGACATAAAAGTTCTCTAGAATAACAACATTTCAGGAAATTCCAAAAAAGGAAAAGGGTAAAATAGGAAATAGCCTCAAATTAATCGACAAAGTTCAGTGCTTGTTCCAACTTCATTTTTCTCTCCACTGCAAAAACAAAAACAAAACCGAGTCTCAGGATGGGTGGGTGAATCACTTAGATGAAAGTTCATCTACTGGAATAAATGGAGAGGCCGCTTGGGCAGGTGACACAGGAGAGTCGGTGGTAGTGCTGACTTTCGCTGGTGAATTACAAGAAGATCCGGCACTGCTGCTGTTTCCATCAAGGGTATCGGAAGATACACACACACCAGGATCTGACAGCTGTGCAACGTCAGAAGAAAGCATGTTGGTGATGCCCTGGAAAAATCTCTTTGGCTGATATTCAGTTTCCATTTCACATTTTCTTTTCAATGGTCCAAGAACACTTGGTCTAATGCAATTAATTGGACTCTGGCTTCTCCGGGTAGTAAATCGGGTCGTTGGGCTGGGAATCGGACTTGGAGGCAATCCATTGCTACTCACAAAACTTTGCAAGGATGGTGAAAAACACTGCTTCCCAATTCCCCGGGTGGGTGACGGTGCTGGCGACACCGGAATGAAATCGATGCGTTTCGGGGAGGCGGATTTCTCCACGTCGTTGTCACTCAGGCTGAAACTTTCCTCCCAGGAGTGGCTTATCTGCATTGCGTTCTGCACCTCGCGCTCGTGGACGGTCTCTCGATTGATCAAGTCCATGCCCTCCTCCTGTTTGATCTGGTGCAAGCGGCTGCTGTGCATGCGGACGGGGGAGGCCGGTAGTAGCAGGCCGTGGCGGTTCGGGAACGTTGTGCTGTTTCGCCTGGCGCTCGGCGCCTCGGCCTGGAACACCGGCGAAGTGTCACTGAGGCCGTGGATCAGGGGGGCGCTGTTAGACCTCCTGAGGCCCCCGCCGCCACCGCCGCTGCCACCGCCCTCCGCCGGGCTCCCAACCGTGCCCGGAGGCAGCTCCAGGTCCAGCTCCATCTTCTCCTGAGCCATGTCGCGGGCAGGGAGGCGGGGGCGGTGCTCAAAGACCTAGGATTCCCATTCCCCGCAGTCCAGGGCCGCTGCCGCCGCCGCCGCCGCCGCCACCACCGAGAGAATCTGTCAGCGGGCTCGTCCCGCTGCGCATGCGTGCCCCTTGGCGCAGGCGCCCTGCAATGTCTCTCTTCGCGGCGCCCGCTTAACGCAGAATAGCTGCGCCGCAGCCCTAGGGGGAGGGGGGAGGAGTGGTTGGGCCACCAGTCAGTACGTTCCTTCTGCAGATAGCTGTGAGCGCAAGCCTGCTTTAACGCATATTAATAAGGTTACCACCATATTCAGGAGTATATATTTATAAAATTAGAGCTCTGAAAGAGAGGCCCTTGGCGATGTGGGGCTGTATGACTAGGAGTGGAGTTCGTCCTAACCAGAGAGGCCTTCCCTGAGGAAGGGACCATCTCCTGAGATCCCAAGAAGCAGGCCAAAAGGATGCGGTGTAGAACTGCCTGGGAAGCGGGAAGCGAGGGCTGCCAGCTGGGTGGCTGGCGGGAACCAGGAAGGGAGGGAGTGAGCACTGTGGCCTGGAGTGGAGAGTAAGCTGGCGGGACGTGAGGTGGTGGATCTTTATCCTGAGAACAATGAAAACTCGGAAGGTTTTCCAGCCATGGGTATAATGGCGACTGTAAAGGTCCGTAGCTGCAGTCCGGGGAATAACGTTATTGGGAGATTAGAACCTACAGAAAAAGACCAGAGAGGAGGCAATCCTCGGGGCCAGAGATGATGGTAGTTTGCAGTAAGGTGGTACTGTAGGAGAGGAGTTGGAGAGAATGGGAAAATCTGGGAACTCGGTCAAAGAGGGGAAAAAACCAACCTATATTACTATTGTTTTATTTAGAATCATATTTCCAGCACAGGCATATGTGCTCAATCATGTTCATTTAGGATGAGGAATTTAATGAGGGGAAAACCAATAGGTCCTCGAACTTTAAAAAATAAAAACACAATACTTGGCTCATGTAAGTAACATAAACTTTCATATCATTAAAAATCGGTTTATATTTATTCTTTAGTGTATTCAGTCAGATTTTTTCGCACATAACCAACTGTATGCCAGGCAATGTGGTAGGAATTAGGCCCTAATATGGAGACATTTAATTTCTATCTGGCGGGGAAGAGATAAATATATGGGCTATTTTTCAGATGGTGGTAAGCCTTAGGAAAAAATAAAATAGGGTGGTGTGCCAGAGCACTACCGGTAGAAGGCAGGGGGCAATTAGATAGAACTGGGATCTAAACGACAAGAATCAAGTCCTGCAGACATCTGGGGGATGAATATTCCAACCATAGAGACTAGCAGGTGCAAAGTCCCAAGGCAAACGTAAGTGTGGTGAGCTGGCAAGGAAAGAAAAAAGGGCTGTGCCGCTGAAGCATAAGTGGGGGAGTGGTATGAGGAGGTACAAGAGTTTGGCTCTTATTCTAAGTATGATGAAAAGCCACTGGGGAGTTTTAAGCAGGAGAGTGATATTATCTAGTTTATGTTTTAGATATCACTTTGGCTCTGTGGAAAACAGGCTGAAAGAGGGCAGGAGTGGAGACAAAGATGGATTAGGAACCATGGCAACAGTACAGACAAGAGATTACTGGACTAGGGTTATATCAATGGCGATGGGGCAGAAGTAGATGGATTCAGGATATGTTTTGGAAGTAGAACCTATAGGATGTGCAGATGGATTAGATTTAGATGGTGAAAGAGATAATTCAAAGGCAACTCAGAGGTGTTTTACTTAAACTGGGTAGATGGCAGTATCATTTACTGAGATAGGGAGAGAGTGCATTTAGAGGAGTAGAAATTAAGAGTTCTGTTTTGGTTGATTTGATTTGGAAGTGTCTATTAGATATCCATCTGCCTAGGTGAACTGAAAGAGAGCTTAGTGATTTTTGTTTGGCCTCCTTTTTGCAGTTGAAGAAAGTAAGATCCAGAGAGGGCGGTACAGTCAGCATCACATAGCTTGTTTAGTAGTGGGAACCAGTACTAGAATCCAGTATGAGAATCATAGTCCATACCCTTTCCACTGTCTCTCAAACAGCTTTTAATTTGAAGTCCCCACAGAATACAGATCCTGGTAATGAAATAATGTTGATTATTCATACCTATAATTATAGAAACGGATTTAAGTTTTCCAAGTGCCAGACACTATTCAAGGTGCATCATATGTAGAATCTCATTTAATCCTCACACTAACCCTAGGAAGTAAGTAGCACTGTTCCAGTTTGCAGGGAAAACTGAGATGCAGGGATTCAGTAATGTGCCCAGGATGACAGGAAGCGATGGGACCTCGCCCTTCTGGCTCCAGAGCATGGGCACGATGGTGCCTCCTCCACATGCAGTAACATTTCAGACTAGGAGAAACCACTTCCAGATTGTTTACACCTTCGTGAGTGTAATGGTATTTGAGACAGAATTTGAAGGACAGGTAGGATTTTATTTTTTTTTTTATTTTTATTTTTGGTGTGTGGTATGCGGGCCTCTCACTGTTGTGGCCTCTCCCGTTGCGGAGCACAGGCTCCGGACGCGCAGGCCCAGCGGCCATGGCTCACGGGCCCAGCCGCTCCGCGGCACATGGGATCCTCCCAGACCGGGGCACGAACCCGCATCCCCTGCATCGGCAGGCGGACTCTCAACCACTGCGCCACCAGGGAGGCCCTCAGGTAGGATTTTAATAGATGATATTTTATATAGAATTGGAAGCATGAGTATATAATAGCAAATATGCTAATACATAAAGTACATGGAGAAGAATAGGTAATGGGAAAAAGTTGGAAATCAAAGTTGGAGTCAGAGAATTGGAGCCCTGAATGCCAAACAAAAGTGCCTGTATTTAACGTGTGGGGCAATAGGAAGCTGTTGACAAGAGGAATGACACAATGAGAGCTATGCTTTAGGGCCTGCCAGGTGGATGGATCTTAGATAGAGGGAAGTGGAAGAATGGAAGGTGGAAAGAACCAACATTTTCTAAGTGCCCAATGCTGCCAGGCCCTTTAAACACTATAGTTCCACTTAATTCTCATTGTAATCCTATAAAGCAGATACTGTTATGCTCATCTTATAAAGGGACAAGTGAGGTTCAAAAATTACAAAAGGCCCTATAGCTACATGGAAGAACAAAGATCTGAACCAATATGAATCAAGATCTCACTTCAAAACCTATATTCTTTTTGCTGCTTTCCCCATGAAACAACGGACAAAGGATTAATCCCCAAAATATACAAACAGCTCATGGAGCTCAATATCAAAAAAGCAAACAATTCAATTTAAAAATGGGCGGAAGACCTAAATGGACATTTCACCAAAGAAGATATACAGATGGCCAAGAGACACATGAAAAGATGCTCAACATCACTAATCACTAGAGAAATGCAAATCAGAACTACAATGAGGTATCTCACACCAGTTAGAATGCCCATTATCAAAAAATCTAGAGACTATAAATGCTGGAAAGGGTGTGGTGAAAAAGGAACCCTCCTGCACTGTTGGTGAGAATGTAAATTGATACAGCCACTATGGAGAACAGTATGGAGGTTCCTTCAGAAACTAAAAATAGAACTACCATACGACCCAGGAATTCCACTACTGGGCATACATCCTGAGAAAACCATAATTCAAAAAGAGTCACGTACCACAATGTTCACTGCAGCACTATTTACAATTGCCAGGACATGGAACCAACCTAAATGTCCATTGACAGTTGAATGGATAAAGATGTGGCACATAAAAAGAAATGAAATTGAGCTATTTGTAGTGAGGTGGATGGACCTAGAGTCTGTCATACAGAGTGAAGTAAGTCAAAAAGAGAAAAACAAATACCATATGCTAACACATATATATAGAATCTAAAAAAAAAAAGAAAAAGATGGTACTGATGAACCTAGGGGCAGGGCAGGAATAAAGACGTAGACATAGAGGATGGACTTGAGGACACGGGGGTGGGGGGTGGGGAGGAGGAAGCTGGGGCAAAGTGAGAGAGTAGCATCAACATATATACACACTACCGAATATAAAATAGCTAGCTAGTGGGAAGCAGCCGCATAGCATAGGGAGATGAGCTCGGTGTTTTGCAATGACTTAGAGAGGTGGGATGGGGAGGATGGGAGGGAGGCTCGGGGGGAGGGGATGTGGGGATGTTTGTGTGCATGGGGCTGATTCACTTTGTTGTACGACAGAGACTAACACAGTATTGGAAGCAATTATACTCCAATAAAGATCTATTAAAAAAATAAAGATGGAGAATTTGATGGCTAACTCTGAGATGAAAAGAGGGTCTAAACTAAAGTTGGGAATGGCAGAAAAAGGAGATGGATGTGGAGACCAGAAGGTAACAACCCAGAACCTGACTGCCTGGCTGTATGGAGGATGAACAGAGAGGAGTCACAAACAACTGAAGTTCAAGCATGAGTAGCTGAAAGAATGGTACAACAGTACTGAATAAAAACAGAAGAGAGAGGAAGAGCTTCCGGAAGACAATCAATATTAGATTAATAGGAAAAAAGTATTAACTATAGAGCTTATTTTATAGTATCCATAGCTTATTTCTAATTTGCATATTACTAAATTATTTCTATCAATAGTATGCCTCAAATGTGCCAACATTGTTCATCCATGTCTGGATAAACACAATAATTATCTTTACTAATAAAGCACAGAGATGGTGATAACTACAAAATCAAACATACACCTATTAGAGATCTTCACTTGTTTCCCTGTTTCTACCCTTGTCTCTACAGTCAATTCTCCACCCTATGTTCAAGGTCATCCTTAAAAATAAGACTTGAAGAGTCACTTCCCTATTCAAAACCCTTTGATGGATTCCCACTCGGGGGGGGGGGGGAAAAGCCAAGGTCATTCCAATGACCTATAGAGCTCTATCTGGGTCTCTGCCATCCCTCTGCCTACTCACCTCCAACAGCTCTCCCCAGTCACTGCCTTCCTCCAACTGCAGAGGCGTCCTTGCTATGCTTTGGCATGCTCCCCTGCCACCTAGCTTACTCTTCTTCCAGTGGACATCAAATTGTTCCATCCCTTCAGCTCTCTGCACGAATGACCTTTCCTTGTAAAAAGCAACAACAGTTCCCAACACCAAGTCTACACTCCCATCCCCCTCACTCTGTTTTCATTTTCCTCCAGTGACAATATGTATACATTGTTTTCTTGCCTCATCCTCAAGAAGGCCAACTCCATGAGGGCAAGGCCTTTGCTCTGTTCCTTGCTATAAGCCTAGTATCTAGAACAGGGCCTGGCACATAGCACTCAGTAAGCAGCTGTTGAGTCATTGTGCAAGTGAATGATGAATGAATGAATGGACTAACACAGCTCTGTCCAAAAGGGAAGAGAACTCTGGTATTTGGAAGTCCAGAAAAGCCTAATAGACTTTTCTACACTGATCCTAAGTGCTCCTTACTTTGACAATTCCTTTTCTCATATCAAGAATATCATTATTAGTTACAGTGCCCTCCAGCCCATGCAGGTAGGCTACCTGAACAAACCATTATGTGAACCAAGACCTTTAAGTCCTAAGTTTCCATTCTTTTTAAACCATCTGCTTATACACACTTGACAGAGTTAAAATGCTCAGTGCTGAGGATTCTAAGCAGTATTTAATATACTGAGTTACTGCTTCATCTCAAAGGAATAAAAGATAGATGAAAGAAAAGAGCAGCCATAAAATGCAATTCAGCCTGTTGTGAAAATAATACCAGAGGCAGGCTCTAGATCTTCCCTAAGTCAATTCACCCTTCTGGTTTCACTCCAGGTATGAATTAAATACCACACTTAGGAGTAAGTCATAAAATCAAACATCTACTCATTAAACTTTATTGTGATTAATATCATATTTTTTCAAACTAACAGGTAGTTTCCTTTTAATTCCTAGGAGCAATTTTTTTAACTCAACATTTTATTTTTGAGATTCAACATAATGTTGCTGTATAGTATCTACCCTTTAAATATACCACAATTTATTTATCCATTCAAACACTAGTGGAAGTTTGCACAGTTTACAGTTTGGGGCTACAGCAAATAGGAGTTCTATAAACATCTAGGAGCAATTTTTGACTATTAAACCCCCAAGCATATAAAAAGGCAAATATCCACCTTTGAATCCGTATTGAATGAATGTGAAATACAAAAATATGTGTACATGTATAATCTGAGATAAGCTGGAAAATGTCTCCATATCCCACATTAACTAATATCACCTATCTAGAATAAAAATATTGCAGAGGAAAAGTGTACTTTCAAAGCACAGGAGCTCAGGAGTGTTAACTGGTACAACAACTTAGGGAAAATGTTTGGCAGTACATCATACTACCTACTAAAAGAAAATATATGCATGTTCTATGATTAAGAAATTCCACTCTGGGGTATATATCAAAGAGAAATGAGTACTTATGTCTACTGAAAGCCATGTACGAGAATGTTCCTTGCATTATTATTCATAATAGCCCCAAACTGGAAACAACCCAAATGTCCATGAACAGAACAGTCAAAAAGGGTGAACACATTATACAATGGAATTCTTTTTTTTTTTTTTTTTGCGGTACGCAGGCCTCTCACTGTTGTGGCCTCTCTCGCTGCGGAGCACAGGCTCCGGACGCGCAGGCTCAGCGGCCATGGCTCACGGGCCCAGCCGCTCCACGGCATGTGGGATCTTCCCGGACCGGGGCACGAACCCGTGTCCCCTGAGTCGGCAGGTGGACTCTCAACCACTGCGCCACCAGGGAAGTCCTACAATGGAATTCTTTACTCAACAAGATGGATGAGTTACAGTACAATGTTGAACGAAAGAAATCAAACACATAACAAAGCATACTCTTTGACTACCGTTTTATGAGATTCAAGAACAGCCAAAAGCAATCGATGGAGGTAGCAGCCAAAATAGTTGTTACCCTTGGGACTACTAACTAGGAGGGACACAAGGAAATGTTCCATATCCTGTTCTGGGTGCTGTTAACACAGGCATCAACATATGTAAAAAATGATTAAATAAGTACTTAAAATGTATACACTTTGTTGCATATCAAGTTAGTCCTCAAAATGTTATCGATATAGAGAAAAACAGAATGGGAACTTGGAACGTAAATGGAAGACAAAACAGAATAAGGATGTACTTTAGTCGGGATGAAGATATGTTGTTCAAACGCTAACCACGAGTCTAACTCTCAACTGGAACGCTAAGCTTCCAAATCTCTCTGACACACAACATGATCAGTGGAAGAACAGCTCGTCGGCCTTGACAGGACAAAGAAAGCAGACAGAAACACACACATATGCCCTTCAAGCTGCCTTTCACTGGGGCCCTAAACACCAAAAGACTCCAGGAGCCTCACACAAACACTGGACACTGTCTGAGGCCAGTTACAGATCACCAACAGCACCATCGGTTCTCCTTGGCCCTGTTCCCAAAGAGCCCTCAAAGTTACTTATTTCTATGGAGGCATGAAAGAGGAAATGAAGCCCATTTCATAGCCTTTGACTTTCTCAACTGCAATCCGTGTATTCTGTTCAGTCGGTTCTGCGGTATCCTCCTAAGCATACTTCATGAAATGAAACAGAGTTAAAGTAACGTCAGAGGAACTCAGCGGGGGCTGTGATTACATATGGAAGGAATGAGAATTGTGTTTGAGGACGCGACTTTGGCCGCAGGGAACTTATTTCGTTATCATAATGAAAGAAAAATAGTAGATGATCTCAGAAACTGTTATCAACCATTTACTGTACACTTACTGAGAGCCAGTAAGTACAGAGACTCTTCCTAGCATCTACCCTCGAGGTTGCTTAATCTAATCCTTAAAACTTTAAAGCAGCAGCAAGGATTAGAAGATCAAAGCACAAAGTTTACTAAGGGGCTTTTGACCCCCTCACCTTTCATTTTCGACAACTGCTAAAAGCCATCATGCCACTTGCATGGAGCTACAATCTTTATAGGGAAGAAGTAAAAAGGCAGAAAGGGGGCCTCAAAGGCCTGATAGAGGAGGCTTAAACAGCCTAGGTCCTCACCAAAGTTCAAGCAAACAAATATATGTGAATTGTAGTTATTTTGTTCAATTTTTTTCAAGGGAGAATATCAAGGAAGATATTAAAAATAGCCATCCAGCCCCCACTCTCTACTTTAAGTCCTTCGAATAAAGTAGAACAATGAGTTGGTATCACTTTTTGATCCTCGCCAATTTTATACATTTTAGGCAGTACCCATTTTTTAGTGCCTTCTCTTTGGCATTAAACTTCTCCTAGGCCATAAACCAAGGTTATGATTGTTGTCCTTTACTGTTTTCATGTTTCTCTCTACCTGTCTGCTATCTTTCCCTTAAAAGATTAACCCATCTGGCAAGCAAGAAAAAAGAACTGATGTCTTTACGGATAATGTATAAAGTTAACTTTGAAACATGCAAAAGCTGCAAATCTAGTTGGATTATATACTTGGCCTTCCAGTTGGGTGTCTGGGAAACTTCTAAAAGGGGTATTAGTGTCTGGGAAACTTCTAAAAGGGGTATTAGTGCCAGTAGGACTATAGCAAAAAAAAAACGGTACCAAACCTGGAGTCAGACAATCATACTTCCAGCACAGTGACCTTGGACAAGTCTGTCAACTTCTCTGGGCTTGCTTTTCTCATTTATGAAGTGGGGACACAACCTCTTTGTTGTAAAGATCAAATGATCTCTGTCCGTAACAGGCCTTGCAAATGGTAAAGGCCCTATACAAACAGGCTTCTCTCAATGAAAATACTTAGTGCTATGATCGCAGAATGACCCTGCCTACTTTTCCCCTACTCTCATCCAAAAGCTTCCTTTGTTTTCTTGCTTTTAGTTTGATTCTGTGAAATAAAATTCTCTCCCTGCCTTCTTCCCCAAGACCATTAGTAATTTTTAGAGACACACAGTTTCTGTGGTCTAAGAAGTATGAACTGAAAAGTTCATCTGCAATTAGGTGGACAATTTCTAAGAAGGAGAAATAAGAAAAACCATATTTCTAAGAATTTCACTCTCTGAGTCTGCCTGAGAAGAGATGGACCCCACAGGGTGGAGAGGCCATCAGGACTAAAAATGTGGCTCGATCAGTGAATCCTATTCCCCGCAGCAAGTCATTTGTCTGTCCCCAACAGCAGCAGCTACCCTCCCTGATAGCGCTGAACTTTTCAACTGGGACTAATCCCAGAGGCTTATTCTCATTTATTCATTTTAAACCCTGTTTTGAATTCTGCTGTCGTGCTACTGTCTTTCCTGGCACATAATGAACTGCACAGACACACATTTGGCTGAGCCTGATAAACAAGATGAACCCAGCCCCTCTCAGACAAAATCGGAAGGGGAAAGGGGAAGAGACCAGAAGAAGATTCAAGAAGTTTCAAGAGTTACCGTTCCTCGAGATGCACACCCTTCTCTCCAGGTAGCTGACTCCTTGTAGGTATGTTTTGAAGATCAGGCCAAACGACCTGAAGAAGTTTGAAGCTGCTGCCCCAGACCTAAAGATTCATAAACTACATGCTTTAGGGAAATGTTTTTGGCTTTAGAGGATGACAGCTGCATAGCCAAGAGTCACCTAACCTCTAAGACACTTGAAGAAAGTGAATTCTAGGACTGAGAAAGAGGGCAGTTTCTAATTTGTTCTTTTCCTTTCACCCAGCTATACTTTAAGCTAATATGTATTATGGAGGGGTGCTCTATTTCCTCCTATCTTATACTTACTAATTTATAAACTGAATGCAACCGTAATTCAGCATCTGTATGCCTTTTCCACATGCGGCTCCAGTTTTTGGTAGGAAATGAATTTTTACCACCCATGGAGTTCTGTCATCTGAAAGTTTCACTTATTAGGAAGTGGTACAGATTTTTCTTCTTCACTCTCCGTTTGTTCATTTTGTTCAAACGCTATCCACGAGTCTAACTCTAAACTGGAACGCTAAGCTTCCAAATCTCTGACACACAACATTATCAGTGGAAGAATAGCTAGTTGGCCTTGACAAGACAAAGAAAGCAGACAGAAACACACACATACGCCCTTCAAGCGGCCTTTCACTGGGGCCCTAAACACCAAGAGACTCCAGGAGACTCACACAAACCCTGGACACTTGTCTGAGGCCAGTTACAGATCACCAACAGAACCGTCGGTTCTCCTTGGCCCTGTTCTCAAAGTTACTTATTTCTATGGAGGCATGAAAGAGGAAATGAAGCCCATTTCATAGCCTTTGACTTTCTCAACTGCAATCCGTGTATTCTGTTCAGTCGGTTCTGCGGTATCCTCCTAAGCATACTTCATGAAATGAAACAGAGTTAAAGTAACGTCAGAGGAACTCAGCGGGGCTGTTATTACATACAGAAGGAATGAGAAGACTTCTCCTCTAAAAGAGGAGACTTCTTCAGCCCTTATGGTTGTGACACTTTTACCAGACAATGTCGTCATCATTATCATCATCATCATACAATAGTAGCTTACATTTACTGAGGGCATATGTGCCAGGTACCCTTCTAAGTACTGTGTGTATATGAACTCATTTAATCCCTACACCATTTCTAGGATTATGATCCTCATTTTATAGATGAGGGAAAGGAGGAACACAGAGGTTAACGTAGGTGCCTGAGATGACATAACCAGTTAAGGGGTAGAGGAATTTAAGCCCAGGGGTCTGGCTTCAGAGGCTCACAGCTCATGAAACACAGGTGGATTCCTCAAACCTGCCATGTTCATAGTGCTCCAGGCTATTTTGAAAGAATGATGGTGGACTTGACATGTACAGGATAATCATTCTGCTTATCAGAAAGACAGATGAGGGATCCATGTAATTGCATGGGCTTACAGATACTAGCGAGGTAACAAAATTCAGCAATTAATAAATGCCCTACTTGCCCCAAAGCAGTGCCGAAAACTAATGCAAAGTGTTAGAACCACAGAATGTCAGCTCTGAAAGGAGCTTTAGAAATCACCTACACTAAACTTTATCAGCAAGGAATTAGGTGCAGAGAGAGCCAGTGATTTCTTCAAGGTCAAAAAGGCATCCAGGACAGAGGCAAGACGCTTTATTTAAGTCATAGAAATTGCTTCCTCATGTTTGCTCTCTGGGTTCCCCTTTCACTTTCAACTCTTTCTCTAAACAACAGCATCCACTTCCATGGTTTCAACTATGACCAATGTGCTGATGTCTCTCAGATTCATGTCCCTAAGTAGGGCTGACCTATCTCTAGACTGTAATATATAACTACCCACTAGACAATTCCACTATACTTTTCACAGGTCCTTCAAACTTGTCTGTGAACAAGCTCACTTCTCCCTACCCCAAATCCACTCTTCTCTTGAGAATGAATTACACAATAATCTCTCCAGACAGCCACAGCAAAACTGCACAGATTCTAGATCTCTCCACCCCTTCATATCTTCCATCTAAACCATCACTAAATCTCTTCAATTTTACTTGCTTAACATCTGATAGCCTCCCCTTTCTTTCTGCCTCTATTACTAAAGCATTCTGTCTGCCCCCAACTACAATAGCTTCAATGAGTCTTGGGCATGTGAGGATGGCTCCAATCCTACCCAATTTGCATAAGTGCTGCCAGGATGAATTTTCTGAAATAATCTCATCACAAGAGCAGACAGACAGGCTACAGAGAGGAAGACAGACTGAAAAGAAGGAAGGAGGGTGGGAGGGAGGGAGGAAGTGGCTAACCCTAGTATCTGCCCAAATTGCTCTAAAGCTCCACTCCCTTTGAATGGAAAGTACTACAACATAGTATTTAAGAAATCATGCTCTGAAGTCAGAGAACCTGGGTTTAAATCTTGACTGTGTAACTTACACATACGTGGCTTGGGGGTCAAGTTACTTCCCCTCCTTGAGACTCAGTTTCCTCATCGAAAAATGAGGATAATAGTCCCTCTATCAAATGACTATTGTGAACATTAATTGAGCTAATATGCACGAAACTCTTAGAACACAGCCAGACATGAGATTTCTCAAAACAGATCCTAGAACCATAACCAGTACATCTTATTTAACCAGACTGTTGCCTCACTTCTCTTTCCTAGGCACCAACCACCTAGCGAGCTCTTCCTGCAGTATTTATTGAGTGCCGAATCTACATGCCGTTCAGTTTGGAGATTGAACAAATACTGGTGACAAAGCTTCTCTGCTAGAACTCTGAGATTTCAAAATCCTTCAAACCACAAAACACTCAAAATCTGTTACAATGAAGGCTCTGTAGAGGCTATTATAAAGATGAAAAAGACACCAGGGAAGTTGAGAATCCAGGAAGGAGGTAATCAGCACATTATTAACCATACAATAAGCTAGTTCTCAGGCTTCCCTGGTGGCGCAGTGATTGAGAGTCCACCTGCCGATGCAGGGGACACGGGTTCATGTCCTGGTCCGGGAAGATCCCACATGCTGCGGAGCGGCTGGGCCCGTGAGCCATGGCCGCTGAGCCTGCGCGTCCGGAGCCTGTGCTCCACAACGGGAGAGGCCACAACAGTGAGAGGCCCGCGTACAGCAAAAAAAAAAAAAAAAAAAAAAAAAAAGCTAGTTCTCATATCCTTGGCCTTAAGTGAGCATCAGAATCATCTGTGGAATTTTTAAAACAAACACAACAGAGCCCCAGTGCAGAGGTTCTCACTCAATAGGCCCGGAACCTGGTATTGCCATTTTTGTTAAAAAAAAAAAAAAAAAAAATTCTCCAAGTGAATCTGATGTGCTCCAAAGGTTGGAAACTCCTGGAGTGAAAAGCATCTCTACTGCTCACAAGTACTTATTAAAATATTAACATTTTAGAAGATGAGGAGATTGCTTTCAGCTGATTGAGGGGAATAACAGAAAGTCTATGCAGAATTCTTGCAAAACGGATCCCAAGGGAGTCTGTTCTAACCTGCCCAATTTGGAGCATGAGAAGCCATCTTCCAATAATAACACTAGCTGAGTGAAACCTTCACGTGAGAATTTTTGTTTTTCTGTTATCTGGACTCCTTCTTATCCCTGTTTTGACCTGGAGAGGACAGGACCTCAGCAAGATGGCCAAAGGCTGAGAAAGAGGCTTTTTGCCTGCAGCAGGCCTTACCGAAGGAGGGGAGAAGAGCTGAAATGAAGTTGGAGGCTCTGCCAATCACATTGGAGATACCAGCAGCAAACAGGGATTTAAAATGACACTTGTCAAATGTGGCAGAAATGCTGAAGGATTTGGTTTGCAGGGAGGGAGGATGATGTCTGGGAGATACCTGGGGATCTTAGGGAGAGGCAGAGGGAGGGAGATAGAAACAGAGGGAGGGCGTGTGCGGGGGGGGGGGGGGGTGGAATTGGGAGGAGCTGCACCTTAGGTGGGTGATAAGAAACTGGAGGAAGCCAGTAGACTATGCTCTGAAAAATGTGGTTGATTCAAACTGAGAAAACATTTTTCAAGTTCTGACGGGGTGCCAGGTGCTTCCGCACAGACTCAGAGGAAAGCAAGCAATAAAACATCACCATGACGGATCATGGAAGGGTTCTTAAGGACAGGATTTTCTTTAACTTTTTTTCTTTCCCGAGAAGTGACTAATGGTAAGAGAAATACTAATGATATGAAAGGAAAGATAATTGGGACAGAAAGTCCTGGAGTGCAGGGAGGAAATGGAATTGGGGGCACAAGCAACAGGTTATAAATATTTATTTAAAGCCTATAAAAATAACCTTTAGCTTTAGAGAAGTCAAATCTGGGGGAATTACACCGCTCTTTTCTTCATCAATAATAGCTAGTTATGGGCTTCCCTGGTGGCGCAGTGGTTGAGAGTCCGTCTGCCGATGCAGGGGACACGGGTTCGTGCCCCGGTCCGGGAAGATCCCACGTGCTGCAGAGCGGCTGGGCCCGTGAGCCATGGCCGCTGAGCCTGTGCGTCCGGAGCCTGTGCTCCACAACGGGAGAGGCCACAACGGTGAGAGGCCCGTACCGCAAAGAAAAAAAAAATAATAATAGCTAGTTACAGTTTCAGAGGGCTGCTTACATTTGATCTACTCCATCACTGACAACATGAAAACTTCCACTTTTCTTCAGCAAAAATGAAGGGAAAATGCAATTAATGCTAGTGCTTTTATTATACCTAGCAGTTCTGGAAGCCGGATATAGACTATAAGCTAGAAAAAAAACACAGCCTAGGCTTCCCTGGTGGCGCAGTGGTTGGGAGTCCATCTGCTAGTGCATGGGACACAGGTTTGAGCCCTGGTCCGGGAAGATCCCACATGCGGCGGAGCAATGGGCCTGGGTGCCACAGCTGCTAAGCCTGTGCTCTAGAGCCTGTGAGCTACTACTACTGAGCCCGTGTGCCTAGAGCTCGTGCTCCGCAACAAGAGAAGCCACTGCAATGAGACACTGCAGTGAGAAGCCTGTGCACCGCAAGGAAGAGTGGCCTCCACTCGCCGCAATTAGAGAAAGCCCGCGTGCAGCAACAAAGACCCAATGCAGCCAAAAATAAAATAAAATAATTTTTTTTATGTATATAATGTTTTAATTTTAAAAATAAGATGAGGGAACTAGGGGTATATTATTGGGTTTGAAGAGGTTGTGCATTTAATGAAGCAAATATTTAATTTCTTCAAATGCTTCCACCACTTTTCCCAATAGTGTGACTAAGTCAACTGTCTACACATGTGCCCAGTATCTCGCTTCAGTTTATTATCAACAACTGAAATGCTTCCAAGGACAGGCAGGCAGAGGAGTGATAGCACTACAAGAAAGAGCATTTGCACTCAGCAGACTGGAGAGCTGGGGGGCACCTAAAGGAGACAAACAGCCACTGTGCAATTCCAGCCAACTGTTGCCCTTTGCAGAAAAGGGTGTCATTCAATGCTGAAGCTTCTAATTTTTCGAGAGGCTAAACATTCAGATTTTCAAAACCATGGATTCTCACAATCTGTAGATGTTAAATTAAAAAAAATAAAAAAGCTAACACACTGGGTGGGCCTGATCAAAAGGGTATAAACGCTGGTTTAGGCTCGGAGGCACTAGCTCATGACCTCTGAAAACCCATTCTTTTCTCTCATTTTTTTTTTAAACATCTTTATTGGAGCATAATTGCTTTACAATGGTGTGTTAGTTTCTGCTTTATAACAAAGTGAATCAGTTATACATATACATATGTTCCCATATCTCTTCCCTCTTGCGTCTCCCTCCCTCCCACCCTCCCTATCCCTCCCCTCTAGGTGGTCACAAAGCACTGAGCTGATCTCCCTGTGCTATGCGGCTGCTTCCCACTAGCTATCTATTTTACGTTTGGTTGTGTATATATGTCCATGCCACTCTAGTCTCAGCCCTCTTTCCCCAGGACTGTCATTCCTGTTCTGCTGCATGATGACCCCTCCTTCCACAATATCCTTTGTCTTTTTTCTTTATTCTCAACCTAGTCTCTGGCCACAGGCTAAGAGGACAGCAGTCATGTTTTAGAAGTAAAGGGATACCCTGCAGTGCTTGACCTGGGGCTTGGTGCACGTCAAGAACATGAGAATGATGGTGGGTGATACCTTTGATACCTCTCCTAGTGGATGATGGATGCATCCAGTTTTTCCTTTTCTTCCCACTTCTATCCCTACCAGCAACAGTTATAACCAGCCCTGTGTCTTACTGACTTCTCTCACTGTTTTTAATGATTTTCCAGTTGATTCTCTTCTTTCTAGGTACGTACTTCAAATACCTACAAATAATAAGTTCCACTTCAATGTTTATATCTATTACTACTTTCTCTTGTCTCCTGGCTGGTATTTTCTGAGTCAGGTTTATAATTTCAATGAAAATGAGCATTCTTATCATGCATTTGACTTAAATGGGAATGCTTCTTGTGTTTCACAAAATATGATGCTGTTTTGTCATGAGACTATGCGGTATTTAAAATAAAGCAACAAAAGTAACAAATCCTACTTATTCTAATTTTACTAAGTTTAACTTTTTTCTTTATAATCCAGAATGTGTGTTGGATATTTTTTCTGTTACCAAAGACTGATTTTATTTATTCTTATGAAGTTAAGTTTATTGACATACAATTTACATGCAATAAAATTCACCTTTATAAAGAATACGGTTCAGTGAGTTGTGACGAATGTATATAGCCACATAAACATTGCCACAATCAATATATCATTGGATGTTGAATTTTAGCAAAGCATTTTTGGCACCTGTTAAGATGACAATATAGATTTTTCTCTTTTGATCTAATATGGAGCCCAGCTTCTCCAATACTGAACCAAGCTCACATTCCTGTGATGTACCCCACTTGACCATGTATTTATTTAATGTACTGCTAAATTCTATTTGATGGTATTTTATTGAAGGGTTTTGCATCGATATTCATAAAGCCAGATTGATCTTCGGTGTGTGTGAGCATACACATGTACATGTTCACACACACTATCTTTGTGAAGTTCTGATATAAAGATCATTTTGGAATAAAAAAACTTGGAAGTTTGCTTTTTGCTCTTTCCTTAGAAAAAGCTGTAACAGTAATGTGGACATTCATCCAGGTTTACATGGGAAAGCTCCAGTTTACATCACTTGTCCCAAGTCAAACTCCCTTTAATAAATTATATGGTCACCCTACTTAATATCATCAATATCCTTGAATGTTGGAAGAATTTACTGAGGCCAACTGGACCTTGCACTTTGAAATTAGAAAGCATCTTCTGATAACTTTTTCATTTCTTCCATGGTTACTGATTTAAGCTCTCTCTCCTGGGAGCCACTTTGAAACAGTAAAATTTCCTAGAAATACCACCTACTTCATCTATCTCCATGGAATTTCACATAGTACCTTACAACAGTTTTTGGTTATTTCTTCTTTTTTGGTCTTTAATTTTGTTGACTTTTACTTTCTCTGGTAATAAGAGAACAAAAGCCATACTTGTTCACCGTACAAAATTTTAAAAAAACAAATAAAAACACATACAAAATTAAAAAAATAAAAACACATACAAAGAAAAAGTTAAAAATTACCCATAACCCCATTACTCAGAAATAATTATTGCTGACACTGTCATGTGGAACATTTCAGACTTTTGGCTGCCTACAAACCTGTATTCCTACCTACGCACAGCGTTTATTAACTAGTCTCTTCCTTGTTATATGGTGTGACCATATTTTCCATATCAATAAATACATATTTACATCTTCAATTTCAATGGCTGTGAAGCATGATTATACCATGACTTTCCTATTTAAATTCCTGACAATAGGGGATAGGTAGATGGGTTTTTTTTTTTTAACTATTTTTAACAATGCTGCATTGAACGTTAACTAACATCTTTGCATGCTCATCCAGTTATACTGGTAGGACAGATTATTAAAAGTAGAAGTGCTAGTCAAAGATAGATATATTTAAAAACAATTTTTTGCTTATAAAAAGTCTATATTTCTTATATTAAAAAAATCAGCAAAGTAAATATTTCCTGCAATCCATTCTCCAGTGATACTTCTGTTCACATTTTGTTAGGGATATAGCCACCAAGCCTTAGTGTATACTTTTTTTAAAACCATAAATGAGACCATATTATACATACTAATTTGTAACTTACTTTCCATATTATACCATCTTTTCCTGCACAGCATCATTCTGTACAGCTATAAGATATTCAATGGATAAAAGAACCATAATTTGATTAACTACTGATGTAAATGTGAGATGTTTCCAATTTTTGCTACTATAAACAATGCTACTATGAATATCACCGTCTTTAGTTTCGGCTCCATTGTTCAATTATTTCCTTAGGCTAAATTCCCAGAGGTGGAACTGCTAGATCAAAGGATTTTTACTTCAAGGCTTCTGATGAACACAAGACCCTTGAGAAAGTCTGCACCAATCAGCATTCCCAACAGTCTGAGTGCTTGCTCTCCACATCCACCTCAACCTCAACCTCGGTATTTTTGTTCTTAAACTTAGGCTTAGATAACAAAAAGTGGCACTTAGGTTTGCTATTGTTCGCATTTTTTTTTTTTTTAACTTTTTGGCCTCGCCCTGCGGCATGTGGGATCTTAGTTCCCCAACCAGGGATCGAAGCCGCGCCCCTGCATTGGAAGCAGTCTTAACCACCGGACCGCCAGGGAAATCCCTGTTTTTTGCATTTTAAAAATTATTAATAAATTGGATATTTTTTATGTACTTTTTGGCTCTTCACAAGTTACCAAATCACTCTATATGATCTAGTAGCTATCTATAAACAGAATAGCCATAATAAATCATATTTATTTCTTAAAATCTTCAGTCCTATTTTGGAGAATTAAAAAAAAAAGAAAAAAGGAAAACATGCCTTGCATTTTTAGAATTAGCTCTGGGTGCTCTTTTTGGAATTTTGTTCTAAGTTTATTCCAAGTAAGGGAGAGCAACCATTTTCTCCATGTTGCATTAACATGAATAGGTACCAGAACATTATAAAATGTTTTGTTGGAGCACAGAATTCAGTGTAGCACGGGTACACACCCAACTTTCCAGTATAGCATAAGCATTTTAATAGATATTTCATTATAATACAGTCTCATCTCTAACTGCTCCATGGAACAGACCACTAAAATACTAGAGGCAGGCTAGTTTCATCACATTGTCAACATCTGTAATGTTTGAAGCATTAAAAAATAAGGAGTGCAATCTTTCTCAGAGCTTTCATTTTTTTCAGGGCTTTCATTTTTAAATAAGCACCCATTATGAACAATTGTGACTGATTTCCTTTGGAGCAATAACATGGTGAACATTCACTTTTTTTTTTTTAAACAGTTAAGAACAAACGACCTGCAAGTGAATTCAAGATAATGAGCAGTGATTGTAGCATTCCATCAAAGCATTTTTGTTTAAATGCTTAAAAACAAGATTCAGAATCCATATTCCAAAAGGCAGCAAATTTAGATGGGCCTTCTCCACTTTTTCTTAAACTCTAGTTTTATTTTTAAATGCACACGTCAAATGTGTGAAATGCTTCAGTGTTTTTAAATAACTGTCATTAAAGAAATCAAGGTAATTATAATTTGAAACATAAAATTTTGGGGGGAAACACTGATGTTTATGTTTATATCAAGAGATCACATAATAAAGGTGAGGGCAAGAAAAGGTTTAATTTATCAAGTATAACTAGAATAAATATTTTTTTTACCATTATTCTTTTTTGTTTTGATAAAGTATTGCCTAATCTGTCTGACTTTGCAACGCTTGATATAATGTATAAAGCAACACTCTAGCATTAAATGAAAATCCAGTAAAAAAAAAAAAAAAAAAAGTTTATATTCCTAAAGCATTCAGTAGAAAGATACTAAAATTCTAAGGTCCTTCAATAGTACTTTGATAAAAGAATTACTAGACAAATATAGCAACTTTGGGAAACAAATCTTATCCTCCCAACTCATTCATTGAGCTATAGGCCCCCAAATATAACAGATTCTAAAATCTAGTATAAGAGATGATTAAAGCAACAGGTTAGGAAAATAAGATGACACTAAGAAATGGAAAGGCCATTTTATGGAATTAATAGTACTGTGAATTCACCCACAATGGATGGACTTAACCGAGTAAATATTCCCAGAAATAACCCACCACTTAGCTCCTGAATGCAATGAAAAAATGACCACTATGGAGACTGTTTATTGTTGAGATTAGTATCATCAAAAAGCAACCAAGTTTAAAGAGAGTCAAGATAAACCGAAAAATCGTGACATCTCCTGAAAGATGAAACAAAGGTGATGATTAAAAAAAAAAAAATCATGGGAGGAATATGTCCAAAAAAAGGGATATCTATAAAAGGAGAGAGAAGAGAAAATCAGTGTCTCTGCTATCTACAGAGAGATGGTGCCCTGAACCAAATGCTCTGAGAATTCTCATTTGTCTGGCAGACATGGAGTTAAGTGAGCAAGGCTGATCCACTGGGTTGGCATCGTCTGTTGAAACCAGCCCTTCAAAGCATTCATCTACATTTGCTCCAACTCCTCATCCTTACTTATGAGACCATTTGATGTTAACACAGGAGCTCAAGAAAGTTTACCAGTTCATGGGAAGAAAATACACCACCTCATTGCCATAATTGTCACAGCACGCTGAGAGGTTTCCATTTTGAGTATAAATTGATAAAAGTGTCATTTTTCTTCATCAGTCTCTCTGATGATTTTGAGTAGTAAGAATCGAACCACCAGGGTCTAATCAGCCTTGCAAAATAAGGACAGAGTTGATAAATCCACGAAGCTCAAATCATATTTTTTTTAAAAATCAACAATTTTCCCAACAATTTCTGATGTTGAAACTCCTCAGCATGGGCTACGCAGACCTTTCCTACTTTTTCAACCTCATGTAATATGATTGTGATCAACATCAACAGCTGACATTTGTTAAGTGTTTTTTTTATATCCAAGGCCCTGTTCTAAGCATTTTACTTATGAGATCTTACTAATAAAACCCCACAACGTAGCTAGTGTTGTTTTCTTTGTTTTACTAAATGGGGAACTAAGGCACAGAAAGGTTAAATGCTTTGCTTCATCACGTTCCCACATGAATCTCACACTTCAGTCATACTGAAATATTTGCAGGTCTTGCAAACGCCATATGCTTTTGCACATGATTGGCTTTGCCCAAAAAACCATTCCACTTTTTCTTATCTGACCATTTCCTATTGATTCTTCAAGACTCAGTTTAGGTAGGGCCTCCTCTGAGAAACTTTCTAGATACCCTGACTTCCCTAAGATAAGTTAGATGCTCCCTCTTCTGCACTCCTATTACCAATATGTATCCACTCACACCTAACATGGGGATTGTAAGAGTCTGTATGCAAATCTGTCCCCCACTGGGCTACAGGCTCCCTCACGGGCAATATCAGGGTCACTGAATAAGGTCTCATAGTCTTTCACTGCACAAATACAGGGGGTGCCATTCATAGACTACAGAGTGATGTAAATGGTGACTCCTGGGGTTGTACGATATGGCAGCTCTAAAGGACACTATCCCCATTGCCTTCCAAAGAATTTGGCACATTTCTAAGTGACTGAATGGCCGAGACAGAGCTCACAATAAATGTGAAATGGTGCTTCACCATTGAGGTCTCCCAACCAGTTCATTACCCTCCAGACCAACACTGTCAACCGAAAGATAAGTGCTGGTTTGCACACTCAGAAAACTCCTGCCTTGTCTCTTCTACATCAGTTTCTTGTACATTTTCTCTAAATGCTAACAGTGAATTTAGATTTCCCTCTAAGCCTTTGATAATGGCATAATTAATCTGCAAATAAATGTGGCATTTTCACCAGAGACGCAAATAATCGTAGTGAGAGCCAGATATAAAAATCTACCCAAAAGAGTGGACTGAAATACAAACTAAGTCCAATTTTTCTATTTAATGAGCACGTTCACAAGGACAGCATGATTCTAAATTCAGAAAACCAACATTCCACAACTTCCAACCACCTGCTCGGCAGAGAGAAAAAATTACACACTGAACTTTGGCAAACATTTATGATATCTTTGATTAGAGGTTAAAAAAAAAAGCTTAGGCAATACATTCTTATTTTCTTTAGAAGGACACAGTTTCTGTCTTTCCATGGGTGGGAACATGGTCCTTGGTCAAAGAACCTTCTACACACAATTAGCTTTAAGAAACAGCTGGAGATTGAGGCAGGCTTCGCTGAAGAGAAATTCTTTAGTCATTCAAGGTCACTATTTAGCCCTAATTCCCACAGTTGACTCCTGCCTTCTGTTGGCTGACTGTGCCTAACTCGGAGTGGGAAGAGGGAACAGAGACAAAAACGACTTGCTCTGAAATTATTCATAGAAACTATGAAACCTCAGAGACTTGACAATGTGGTAGGCAGAAAAATGCTCCCCCAAAGACGTCCAAGTCCTGATCCTCCAAACCTGTAACTATGTTGTGACTGTGGCATGGGGGATTAAAGTTGCAGGTGGAATTAAGGTTGCTAATCGGCTGATCTTAAAATAAGGGGCCTTTAGAGGGAAGAGAGAGACTGAACCGGGGATTGTTAGCTTCGATGGTAGAAGGAGGTCATGAGCCAAAGACTGCTGCTGCTGGCCTCAACAATCTGAAAGACGCCAAGATAACAGATTCTTCCCTGGAGCCTCCAGAAAGAACGCAGCCCTGCTGACACCTTAACTTTAGTCCAGTGAGGCCAATTTTGGGCTTCTGACCTTCAGAACTAAAATAATAAATCTGGGTTGTTTTAAGCCACTAAATCTGTAGGAATTTGTAACAGTAGCAACAGGAAAGGAATACAGGGAATTTCACCTGAGAGAGAGATACATGATTTCTATAATTTCTATAGCAGGTGACCACTTATTCCCCCAAAGGAGAGCCAAGATCTCCTGCAGATGACCAGATCTGATGTGGCCCTTTCCCATCTCTGCCCTCAACTTAAGCCTTATCATGAAAGAGAACACTTCACACCCATCTATTTTACAGAAATGGTCTGAAATACATTCAAGTTGGTGTGGCGTTTTGAGGCTCTGTGCATACAAGATTCATAACATTTTCTGAGTGCCAGAGGGACCTCAGAGAAGAACATCTGGTCCATTCCCTATAATTAATTTATAAATGATGACATCCAGGCCAGAAGGCTGCAGGTAGTACTATTCTCCAGGTTACACAGCTAGTTAATCTCAAAGCCATACACGTTCTCTCTCGTTCTCCCTCTCCAATTCTCTTTCACTGCCCTATGCTACTAGTAACTAAAATTAAATGCTTTGCATACAACTAAAATGGCACTTGAGCTTTTACTTGCTTAGTTACATAAGAGGTAAATTTTAAATTTTATTTCATTTAAATTTTTTTTTTTTTTTGGGTGTGTGTGTGTTACATGGGCCTCCCACCGCTGTGGCCTCTCCCGCTGTGGAGCACAGGCTCCGGACGCGCAGGCCCAGTGGCCATGGCCCACGGGCCCAGCCGCTCCGCGGCACGTGGGATCCTCCCGGACCGGGGCACGAACCTGCGCACCCCGCATCGGCAGGCGGACTCCCAAACACTGCGCCATCAGGGAAGCCCCATTTTAATTTTTTTTAAAACCTGACGTTTCTGTTACTGGGAAACTTTTAGGTATGTTTGGAACAACCTGGGAATGTGAGCCTACTTTTTCAACTGTAAAGCTTCCGAAATCTAAATACAGATCAAGTATTTCTGATGAAAATCCAGTGTCTGAATGCGCTGTAAGTGCAAAATACACACTGGATTTAGAAGATCCAGTCTGAAGAAAAAATATAAAATGTATCCTTAATTTTTCATATGATTAAGTGCTGAAATGATAGTATTTTTGATATATTAGGTGAAATGTGGCTACTATAAAATTTTAAATTACACATGTGGCTCTCATATTTCTAACAGACACTGATGTTCTGAAGGAATAGACTGAGATACACATGTATTTTAATTTGATACTCTAAAAAAATGGAAACAGCAAAAATACCAGGTATTTGTTTGATGCAAGGAAGAAATTATAGAGGGAACACATGACAGAAGAATACACATCTATATGACCAGATCCCTCAAACTTTGTAACAAGGTCACAGATAAAAGTTTTTTCTAATTTTATTTTTAATCAATTGGAATACAAAGGACGATTCAAACAAAAATTACCCTTCTTAAAACATCCCTTTGTTGTTAGTTGGCTCTTAATTTACAGATAACCTTGTAAAACAAAATTGTAAACTAAGAATGAGCACACAGACTGCATAGCAGTCATTATACATTTTTAAAAACCTATTTTTTCTACAAATGTGTCAAGCTGACAAAATGAGAATACAAGCAATTCACAAACACTTTGCATTAAATTGCCAGTCCAAGCTCTCCCTACTTTCAGTCTTGGTAATGGATTAGCTATAAGTTTTTTAGAACTAGTATTACACCACAGAGAGAGAAATGCTGATCTATCAGACAGGGGTCTTAAAAAATGTTTATGTGAAAATATCACATGGCCAAAGGCCCTACAGAAATCCCTGGAATTTGGCCTTAGGAGTAAACCAATTTATCCGACTTCCTTCTTCACGGGATTCTTTATGCACAACAGGAGTGAGTCTACCCTGGAAATATCCCCGTGTGCCAGACGACTGACCAAAGAAGTCACGGCAGTCTACACAGCCGCTCAGAGGAGGCCAGCTTCCAGAGGACACCCGGTTGCTCAGAGAAAAGGAGTATTTTGTTTTGACCCTAAGCCTCCCAGAGGTCATGCAGGATAATCTCAGCTTTGTTTTCCAGGAACTCTGAGGACCTGGGTCAGTGATTGTTTGAGGACCGTGGTGGACCTTGCTGAGTTCATCCTGGGATTCATCCTCAGGACTCCGGCCATCTGTAAGCCTGCTCAGATCACATCATTCTCCATTCCCACAGCCCAAACAGTCCAGCTTTCATACTTAAAAGCTCCACCGCTAGGCAAAAAACACATGATTAAAATATTTTAGATAAAAGGACAATATACAATCCATATATGCAGTGTGATTGTAACTACATGAACACAGGAAAAAACAACTGCAAATGCCAACAGTGGTTATCTCTACTGGAAAGTTTATATTGCTTATACTTTTCAATATTTTCCACATTTGGGGGGGGAACTTGTATTACTCATACAGGCCAATTTTCCTTTTTATTTTATTTTCATTTTTGGTACAGGGGAGTGTTAACAAATAAAAAGGGTCCATATTCCTAAGGTACTTGAATATATCTTGAGTTAGCATGCTCCTTTGATATTAGCACCTAATACATTTTATAAACTGCTTGTAACATCATTAAGCAGAGGTATATTTGTAAGTGTACTTTCAAAGCGCCACCCTGCTAATCCAAAAAACAGGATCACTACTAAAAAGTGGATCCTTTAGGAAAGTAGTCTCCAAAGTAAGATACAATAAACCTAAAACATTTCTTCTCTGAAGTGTGAGTGGAAATTTCGACCATTCAATTACATTGTATGTCTAAGGTCTTGATAATACTGCATGAAAAATTAAGACTTTACATTACATGAATTTTGATCCACTTTTCTAACTTGAGTATGATATATTTCAAATTATTTCTTATAGATTTTTAAAAGTTCAGCAGGGCAGAGAGGTACAAATCACTTAGAATCTAATACAAAAGGTATTTATTTGATTGCTATGTCACCTTTTAGTCATAGAGCTCCAGGCAAAAATGTAGCTACCATTTTCACAGAGTTTAACTGCTATACATCAGGAAGGCCATACACAAATAACGCACTATTAAAAATATCTTATTTGGAGAGGAAAGAGACTGGCATTGCCAAAGTACTGTTAGTATCCACAAATCATGTATGATGGTGAAAGACTAGTGGCACTCCCTTTAAAGTCAGAAAGCAGACAAGGATGCCTCCTATCAGCTCTGTTATTTTAATATTTATTGTTTTTACAAGTGTTAGCCAAAGTGGTAAACAATTATAGATAATGGAAACTGGAAAATGTAATTAACATTATTTGGAAATGACATGATAATTCACTGATAAGACCCAGTAGAAATGCTTGAAAACAATTCAGAGTCAACATACAAAATCCACAGCTTCCCTAATTTCCCGAAATAACCATCAGGAAAACATAACAGGGTATAAGTCACAAATATAAAGGGAGAAAAAGACAGTAAACAAATAGAACTATATTTAAAGAGAGGTATACAGAGCCAACATAAAGAAAGCCATGTACCTTTACTGTGCGGCACAAAAGAAGATTTGAATTAATGAACTGAGGTACTATCCTGCTGAATGTGAAAGCTTAATTGTAAAGATGAGAATTTCTCTCCAAATAAATTCAGAAATGTAATGCAGTTACAATTATCAATAATATTTCATTAGAAATTGTCTTTAGAACTTGACAAAATTACTCCAGAGTTCCTTTAGAATAAATAGCCAAGAATATTCACGAAAATTTGGAGGAAAAGGGATGAGTTAACTAGATAGAGCTCACACTATCAGATATCAAAATGTGTTATAAGCTATAGGAGTTGAAATCTGTTTTGTTCTTACCAGAAAAGAAGGTCCAAATACAGTCTGAAATTCAGCATACAATTAAAATGACATTTCAAATTAATGCAAAAAGGATGGATTATTAAATCAGGTTCATCAACCAGTTATTCATTTTGGAAAAGATTAAGTTGGATCCCCATCTCCTGCCTCACATAAAAATAAATTTTGGATGCAATAAAATTAAATGTGAAAGATGAAACCACAAAAGTACTGGAAAAAAATTAAGGCAATATTTATATAATAATGGGGTGGAAAAGAAATGTCTAAGCCTAATACAGGCCAAAATCACAGGGAAAAATATTAGATTTGATAGCATAAAAATATTAATCTTTGAGAAAAATAAAACCACCGAACACAAAACTGAAAGGCAGGTGAATTAAACAAAATATTTGCAACATGTGGCAGAAAATGAGTTAATAACCTTAACCAAAGAGAGTTTTTGTGAACTGATTAAAAATCTTGCTTTCAAAAACAGGCAAGTGACATAAGACAATTTACAAAAGAAATCATACGAAAAAAATTCAAACATATCTAAAAGCAAATATGTGCAAATTAAAACATGACACACTGTTTTCAACATTAACGTGTCAAAGGCTTTAAAAACATGATCACATCCAGTGTTCTCAAGCAAGCAGGAATTGGCCACTCCCACTGCTGGTCTGAATCTATATAGGTATCATTTTCCAAGAGAGAAATTCGGCAATGCACATTTAAAAAACCTAACATTCTGCAACTACACCGATCCAGTAATTGCATTTCCAGGAATTTATCCCATGGAAATGACTGCAGATGTTTAAAGCATATTTATAATATTTAATGATTAAAATACATTTCTGACACTAGTAATTTGTATACATTATGCTATGTCCACTAAAAATGCAATGATTAAAAATATTATTGAAGACTATTTAGAGACAGAAAATATATTCAAGCCATCTTAACTTTTTAAAAAGCAGATTCTAAAGCAGCATATCCCCTATGATTATGTTTTTAGAAGATGTGCAGTGAATGGACGTAGAAAAGATTTAAGGATACATACCAAAATTATTTAAATTGGTTATTCTAAATTGTGAGGTTACTAGAGGTTTTATCTTCTCTTATCACCTGTATTTTCTAAATTTTCTACATGAGCAATGTATTCCTTTTATAGAAATAAATATTTAACTTTTATGCAAAGTAGATTTACAGCAGATTTTGCTGGGGGAAGACTTGTGAAGAGATGAAATAGAACTTGCAGATTCCAAGATTCATGTGGCATTATATTAGCCAGTAAGCTCAGGTACTGGACTTTATTTTTACTGAATCTTAACTGCCCCTTTCTCCATATTTTTTCCTCCTGCCTGCTCTTCCTGGGTTATTTCCCTTTTTAAAAAAATGTCCATTTCCTCCTTTATTTTCACTAAAAAAACAAAACAAAAGAACTACCTTGTTTGTTTTGGACACAGTTTGCCAGCCTCATTTTTATGTCCCAGGGGCTAATGATCCTGCTGCTCACAACACCCCTTCAAACTTTCTAATCTCACCCAACCACACTCTGTTACATTGAACTTAACATACAATAGAATCCTTGTCTGCACTCCAGATATGACCCCTTTCCACCTCTTCCACAGCAATATCCATTCCTCCTATATCTCTTCTCAAGTACTATCATGAAAACAGTATGAAAAATAGTTAAGAACAGTATGAAAGATAGTTATAAACAGAACCTGCAATAGCCCCTCATCTTTAAGTCAGCTCAAAGCAAACCCACCAACTAATCACTGAATTGGGTTGTAAAATCAAAAGAAGCCTCAAAAGCACACCTAGTATCTAGTCTGGTCCCTGACCCTTAAGGCAGGGAAAGTACTACTCTCGCTTTTTGATAGGTGAGGTAAGAGAAACCCGGAGAGGAAGAACTGGCTAAAATTTTAACACACAGTTAACTAGTGGCAAAAGGAGGAATGAAACTCAGGTCTTATGTTCCTAGAAACATACGTTTTCTAGAACATCAGGTGACATGAATCTTTTAAAAAAGGAGGGGCGGGAAGAAGGAGGGAGGGAAGGAAGGGAGGGAGGGAGGGAGGGAGGAGAAGAGGGAGGGAGGAAAAAGAGAAAAGGCAAAGAAAAAAAGGACACCAAATCATATTCCAGTGGCTATGGATGAATGAATTACCTACACACGTTTTCACAAATGCTAAGTTAAAAAACAACATCCTGGGAGAAAAGAAAGTCCTTGTGCACTGTTGATGGGATTGTAAATTGCTGCAAGCACTATGGAAAACATTATGGAGGGTCCTCAAAGAATTAAAAATAGAATTACCAAATGATCCAGCAATTCCACATCTGGGAATATACCTGAAGGAAATTAAAACACTATGTTGACAAGCAATCCCACTCCTGGGCATATATCTGAAGAAAACCATAATTCGAAAAGATACATGCACCCCAGTGTTCACTGCAGCACTATTTACAACAGCCAAGACACGGAAGGAACCTAAATGTCCATCGACAGAGGAATGGATAAAGAAGATGTGCTACATATATACAATGGAATATTACTCAGCCATAAAAAAGAATGAACTATTGCCATTTGCAGCAACATGGATGGACCTAGAGATGATCATACTCAGTGAACTGTCAGATATCATATGATATCACTTATATGTGATATCATACGTGGAACCTAAACAAATGATACAAATGAACTTATTTACAAAACAGAAACAGACTCACAGACTTCAAAAAAACTTAAATTAGGAGTTTGGGGTTAACATATACACACTACTATATATAAAGGAGATAACCAACAAGGACCTACTGTATAGTACAAAGAACTCTACTCAATATTCTATAATAACCTATATGGGAAAAGAATCTGAAAAAGAATGGATATATCTATAACTGAATCACTTTGCTGTACACCTGAAACTAACACAGTATTGTAAATCAACACTACTCCAATATAAAATAAAAATTAAATTAGAAAAAACACTATGTTGAAGAGATAGCTGCACCCCCATGTTCACAGCAGTATTATTCACAGTAGCCAAAACATGAAATCAACCCAAGTGTCCACTGACAGATGAATGGATAAAGAACTTGTGATATATATCACACATACATACAACAGAATATTATTCAACCATAAAAATGGAGGCAATCATGCCATTTGTGACAACATGAATGAATCTTGAAGGCTTTATGCCAAGTGAAAAGTCAGAGAAAGACAAGTGCTATAGATCTTTCATACATGTGGAATCTAAAAGAAAAAGAAAAAAACAAACTCAAAGAAAAAAAGTTGAGATTTGTGTTTACCAGAGGTAGGGCGTGGTGTAAGTGGGAATTGTGTGAAGGCAGTCAAAAGGTACACACTTCCAGTTATAAGATAAATAAGTACTGGAGATATGTAATCTATAGCATAATGAGTACAGTTAACAGTGTTGTGTGTTATATTTGAAAGCTGTTAAGAGAGTAGATCTTAAGAGCTCTTATCATAAGGAAAAAACCATTTTCTTTCTTTTTTTTTGTACCTATATGGGATAATGAATGTTAACTAAACTTACTGTGGTAATCATTTTACAATATATGTAAGTCAAAACATTATGCTGTACATCTTCAATTTATACACTGCTGTATGTCAATGATATCTCAATAAAACTGGGTAAGGCAGGGAACCACAACTTCCTGCCCTTCCCCTAGCTCTAGGAGTAACCTAACCTCTCTGGGCCTAGGTTACTCATTTTAGAGCAAACTGAACTTGAAGATCTCTAATACTGTACAGTTTAAGTCCACTTCCATTAAAGTATGAAATTATAACCTATGATGCAACACAGAAAACAACATACATTCAATTCAATGAACAGTTATTGGGCACCTACTATGGGCAAGATACCCTGACAGATACTGTGGGGATATCGCTTTGGCCTCTATCTATGTAACCAATATAGCACCATAAAATTTTAGAGCTGGGAAGGACTGAATTGTATAAATTAGCAAACAAGCACAAAGTGTTGGCATATACTGAAATACTAAACTTCTAATACATTTGTAAAGTTAAAGAAAAGTTATTCCATACATTATACATATGTAAATTTACATATATATTTATATATATAAAATGTCAGACTATCATATCCTTTAATAACTCTTAAAGACTAGACAAGGAGGTGGGGAATTTGGCAGTGTCAGAAATTTACTTTTTAAAAACTTCCTGAAGTGAAATTCACATAACACAGAGGTAACCATGTTAAAGTGAACAACTCGGGCCTCCCTGGTGGCGCAGTGGTTGAGAGTCCACCTCCCGATGCAGGGGACACGGGTCCGTGCCCCGGTCCAGGAAGATCCCACATGCCGCGGAGCAGCTGGGCCCGTGAGCCATGGCCGCTGAGCCTGCGCATCCGGAGCCTGTGCTCCGCGACGGGAGAGGCCACAACAGTGAGAGGCCCGTGTACCGCAAAAAAAAAATAAAATAAAATAAAGTGAACAACTCGGTGGCACTTGGTACAGTCACAATGTTGTGCAGCCACCACCTCCACCAGTTCCAAAACCTCTCCTGCAGTGCAGCAATACATCCCAGATGCACCCCACTCCTGATCCTGACCTTTTCCCAGCGAAGCCTTTGATTCCTGGAGGAATTTTTGAAGTCATTCAGCATAATTGGGCAACTCATTCTACTCCAGAACCATTTAACAAATGTCCATCTAGGTCTCTATCAATAAAGTGAAGAGACATGCAATTATTTAGAAAAGCCAATCAATAGAACCATCCATGAGAACTAATTAATCACGTTTTTCAACAGCCAGACATTTATTATCTGAATTATTCACTGTGTCTACGCTCTCATTTCAATCTCCCTTTGTGAGAGTCTGCACAGAGTCCTTACAGTGTGTCTGGGGTCCAAGCTCACAAGAGGCCAGTTCACAGGCTCTCTACCTAGGATGCCCCTTTTGCAGGCAGAGTTTATTACAGAGATGTTTGCATGCATCTGAAACCAACAATTACAGGTACACTTTACAATTACCATATTTACATATTCCCTTAGAAATACTTATTGTGCTAATTGTAAAATTACAACTATAGGCAGACCTCAGAGATAGTGCAGGTTCAGTTCCAGAACATCACAATAAAATGAATATTGCAATAAAGTCGCACGAATTTTTTGGTTTCCCAGTGCATATAAGAGTTATGTTTACACTAGACTGCAGTCCATTAGGTGTGCAGTAGCATTGTCTTAAAAAATGTACATTTCAATTTTAAAATATTTTATTGCTAAAAAATGCTAACCATCATCTGAGCCTTAGTGAGTTATAATCTTTTTGCTAGTGGAGGTTTGAAATACTGCAAGAATTACCAAATGTGACATGAGAAACAAAATGAGCAAATGCTGTTGGAAAAATGACCCATAGACTCGCTTGACGCAGGGTTGCCACAAACCTTCAATCTGTAAAAAATGCAGTATCTTGGAAGTACAATAAAGTGAAGTGCAATGAAACGAGGTGTGCCTGTACCAGCATCTTCTGAGGGTTTATCATGCTCCTGACACAGGTCAAAGTGCTTTCAATACATTATTTCATTTACTCCTGACAAAGGTTATAAGGAGACTGGGGCTTGGAGAGATTAAGTGACTTGGCCCCAAATCATCCACTTTATATGTGGAGAGCCAGAATGAAAAAGATGATCTATTTGACGTAAGAGGAAAAAAAAAAAAGTGCTCTGATCTGCTAGGCATAGTCCTTCCCTGAGACTGCACTGCCAGTAATTATTCTGGAACCATTTCTATCAAGAATTCCCACGGCAGCTGGGATAAACCAAAGCCACATGGCTTAACTGTGAAAGACACTCCCAGGCGGTACTGTGGAGAAGAAACAGAGGTTCAGCTCCTCGGATATTCCAACTGTTCGTTATCAGCAGAAATGCATTAGCAAACATTGGTTTCAATCCACATCAAAGACATTTTCACTTATCCCTATGAAAATATTCAAAAATGCTCCTGCCCTGCTCAAGACCGCATCTCTTCCCTGGTGCCACCTCCAGCACTCCCAATCCCCCTTACGCTAGACTATTAGTTTTCCCACAGTTCTCATCACCATCTAATACACTACAGCGTTGACTTACGGACTGTGCATATTTTTCCGCTGTGCTAGAACGCAAGCTCATTGACAATGGTGGAATCTTTGTTTTATTCACTGCTGTGTCCCCTGTGCTAAGAAACACAGTGGCCTAAACCACAGTTGGAGTGCTTTCCTCTTCCTCACAAAAGTAGATGATGGTATCTATTCAAAACACTTTCTAACATTTCACCAAAAACTGCTAAATGCTGCTAAATATTTCGCAAACTTGAGTGGAGACACTGACACATCCATACATGAATTCAACAGCTGTGTCACTGAGGAGAAAGCTGTAATTATGGAATAATAGAAATATCACTGACAGATGGAAGAGGGTTTTCTTGTTGCTACACCTTACCCAGGGAATTATATGAAGAGTTCAGTAAGTTAGTATGACTGACAGGTGATCGGAGCATGCAAATCAAGCCATGATTCCTCAACTCTCAGGCACAGGGCTGGGGAGTAGTGGGGTGGGAGGTCAGTGCAACGAAAGAAGGATGTTTAATTTCAAACACTGATCTTTATAATAGAAGTCACTACATATTTGGAAATGTTTTAAAATGCTCATTATTTCTGCAAAGGAAATTAGAGAAAATCATATGATAACCTAGTATGGCAGAGCATGAGTTAATAATTGTTTTCACTTATTAAACATTTTACTAGGTACCAGGCACTGTTTTGAGGCCTTCACACATATCACATCATCTGAATAACCTCACAACCACTCTGTGATGTGGGTACTATTACTATTTTATAGATAATGAAACTGAGGCTCAGTGGGGTTGCCTAACCTGCTTGGGACCACACAGCTACTTAGTGATGGAGCTGGGATCAAACCCAGAAGTCACACTCCAGGTTAGTGGTTCTCAACAGGGAGTGGTTCTGTTCCCCAGGTGCTATTTGGCCATGTCTGGAGATGTTTTTTGTTGTCACAACTGGAGTGAAGGTGCTGCTGGCATCTAGTGGGTAGAAATGCTGCAAAACTTCCTATAATTCAGAGGACAGCTCCACAACAAAGAATTATCAACAGTGCTAAGGCTGAGAAACCTTGCTCTAGAGCTAAAACTCTTAGCCACTGACTGTTCTCAAAGTCTGAGAAACACCACCACTGATACAGGGACTAAAGGAGGTAAATTAAGTATAACCTGCCAGTAATAGGCAGTTATAAGTTATTATATAAAAGAAGGATATTTGTTTCCTGAGAAGGTTGTAGCAGATGACAAAACAAACTTGGTGGCTTAAAACAACAGAAATTTATTCCTTCACAGCTCTGGAGCCCAGCCATCCAAATCCAGTATTCCTGTGCTGAAATCAGGGTGTTGGCTGGGCCATACTCCCTCTGGAGGTGCTAGGGGACACTCTGTCCCTTGCCTCACCCAGCTGCTGGCTGCTACCAGCACTGGCACTCCTTGGTTGATGGTCACATCATTTCAGTCTCTGCTTCCATCCTCACATCACCGTCTTCTCTCTGTGCCTCTATGTGTAATCCCCCTGCCTCTCTCCTATTAGGCTACTGTGATGACATTTAGGGCCCACCTAGATAATCCAGGATAATCTCCTCATCTCAAGATCCTTAATCACATCTGCAAAGCCTCTTCTTTTTCAGATAAAGTAATATTTAAGGGTTGCAGGGATTAGGGCATGGATATCTTTGGAGGGCCATTTTTCAGCCCACTACAAGTAGAGAGCACACTCCCATTTTACCCATGGTGGAGACTGAAGTCATGTGCCCAAGGACAAATGGCTAACAAGCAGTGGAGGTGGGATTTGAACCTCCCTCTGTCCACCTCTGAAGCTCAGTCTCTTATCTTTATGCCACAACACTTAGGAAAGCTGAAGAAAAGATTTTAAACTAGCAGGGCCCAACCACCAAGTGGGCACTAATACAAGGAGACTAAAAATTGACACGTGCTCCAAGAATTACCAGTAAAAATCAAGAAAGCACAAACTTCCATGATGTGAGAGGGTCTTGAGAATATTTGCATTAATTCATTATTTTCTTTACATAATTTAGTGATCATTTTTTTGTGTGTGGTACGTGGGCCTCTCACTGTTGTGGCCTCTCCTGTTGTGGAGCACAGGCCCCGGACGCACAGGCTCAGCGGCCATGGCTCACGGGCCCAGCCGCTCCGCAGCATGTGGGATCTTCCCAGACCGGGGCACAAACCCGTATTCCCTGCATCGACAGGTGGACTCTCAACCACTGTGCCACCAGGGAAGCCCCTAGTGATCATTTCTTATCCCCCTTGGAGGTATCTTACTGTACAAAGAGTTACCTGTAAGCCTTGCACAGATCAGCCTACAGCCTTTCTTCCTGAGTCTTACGTAATATGCTACAAATTACAGCTTTAACTGCACAGGTTCCTTCAGGATATGTACATTATAATGGACTAAAATCCCAAGCTTATGGTGAGAGGAAGTTATTGCCAATGGAGGGAAGGATACGGTGGGTCTACGTGTGGGTAGATATTGGAGTTTTCGTAACCCCACAAGTTTTTTGATATTAAAAATACTGGATATGCAGCCATTCAAAGGAATGAAGTATGCATACATGCTACAACATGGATGAACCTTAAAAACATGCTAAGTGAAAGAAGCCAGACACAAAAGGACACATATTGTATGATTCCATTTATATGAAACATCCAGAATAGTTAAATCCATAGAAACAGCAGATTACTGGTTGCCTAGGGCTACAGGGAATGGAGAATGGGAAGTAACTGCTTAGTGGTATGAAGTTTTATTTTAAAGTGATGAAAATGTTTCAGAATTAGATAGAGGTGATGGTTGCCTCCGGTTTTTGCTTTAACATGGTTAATTTTATGTCGTGTGAATTCCACCTCAATATGAACAAAGACAAATAAACGGAGACCTCTATGCTAAGCAAACTCTGGGGTAGAAAACCCATTTCTAGTTACAGTGTTAAATGTTAAACCATATTCTGGTTCAATTCCTAGAGTAGTGGCACCTAGCCAAGAAACTATGATTTATTTTATACGTCCCTGGACAGAATCTTCCCTCTACTATTCTACTTTTTGAAGTTTGACAAGAAGTGTTAAAGAACTGGAGGCCATAAAAATTTTTTTTTTTTTTTTTTTTTTCTTTTTGCGGTATGCGGGCCTCTCACTGTTGTGGCCTCTCCCGTTGCGGAGCACAGGCTCCGGACGCGCAGGCCCAGAGGCCATGGCTCACGGGCCCAGCCGCTCCGCGGCATGTGGGATCCTCCCAGACCGGGGCACGAACCCGTGTCCCCTGCATCGGCAGGCGGACTCTCAACCACTGCGCCACCAGGGAGGCCCCATAAAAATTTTTAATTCACTTTTTAATTTTTACAACTAATGTAAGAAATACTTGGTGTAAAAACTAATTATGCCAAATTTATAGTAAAGTAATACCTAGGATAAAAACCTTACCTCCCACTCTCCTAAAGTAAGTTGCCTACTTGGATTTTCCTATAAAAAAGCCAAATGAGATAACAAAATGAAAATGCTCTACTAACTCTGAAGCACCTCTCAAATGTAAGGCATTTATTGTTAGTATACATAATGATAACCAAGAAAAAGACAGCAGCAAGTAAAATACTGACACGTTGCAGTGAGCACTTTAAAAAATGACAAGGCAGTAATAACTAACCAAAGAAATTGATGGTCTATTACTGCACAATCAACAGACACTTATTAAGCAAACGTCAACAGCTGCAGTTTCGATGTGATAATAACCAGATAGGACAGACCAGAAGAATGTGCACTTATGAGATAAGCTTCCCTCCTCCTGAGTGAGCACCTCAAGGCTGTTGCCTCAGGGAGCCTGCACTGCCCCAGGGGCCCTGTGCCGGGTAAAACATTCAAGAATGTAAAGTTCTCTGACTGTGGCCGGGGTCAGGGCAGTCTGTTGAGCAGCTGGGAAAGAAGGAAAGCTAAGGCGATTGCCCAGCATACCCTAGTTCAAGCCCAACACCTTCCTTCAGAATCCAGCTGCTACTGTTCCCTCAGGAAGCAGGCCCAGGAGCCTCCAACTATGTGGGCTGAGGACAGGGAGGGGACATGCCACCTGCAAATGCACCACTTTCCTAGGGGTGACTCTTAGAGATTCTCTTGCTTCGCACCATGCACGATAGACTCTGGGCGGGGAACTAGTCTTTCCATTCCAAACGGCAGCTGGGCTGCCGTCACCTTTGTGTGATTTGGAAGTGGTAAGCCAGGCCACAGCCTTGCTGCAAGGCCAGAGGACAGCTGTGACGACAGGGAAAAGCCCAGGAGAGAGCTGGCAGTGCTGATCTCTGGGCCACACTGGTCAGTAACCCCTTCCATGATCTCACCCCTATGTCCTCCTCCTTGGAGGAGGACTTACATTTTATCTGTAAAACGGGGCGGTGGCCCTGCCAGCCTCAAACAAAGTTCCCGTTAGAAAACAGTGAGAAAAGGGACTTCCCTGGTGGCACAGTGGTTGAGAGTCTGCCTGCCAACGCAGGGGACACGGGTTCGATCCCTGGTCCAGGAAGATCCCACATGCCGTGGAGCAACTAAGCCCGTGAGCCACAACTACTGAGCCCACGTGCCACAACTACTGAAGTCCTCACGCCTAGAGCCCATGGTCCACAACAAGAGAAGCCGGTGCGGTGAGAAGCCCGCGTGCCACAACAAAGAGTAGCCCCGCTCGCAGCAATTGGAGAAAGCCTGTGCACAGCAACGAAGACCCAACGCAGCCAAAAATAAATAAATTAAAATTAAATTAAAAAAAAAAGAGTGAGGAAAAAAAGTGGGAGTGAAGGGGGGAAGGGGACTATAATGAAAAGTACACCGAAAGTTAAGTCATCAGCACTTCCTAAACCCCACAGGTGCATCCCACGCAACCAAGCCCCCAGATGTTAATAGTTCACACGAAAGAAGAGATGCATTTGGGACATGATGGCTTTAGTTGACTTGGTTATTCATGCCTTCACTCATTTATTCAACAAATATTTAATGAGCACCAGTTAGGTATATATTACTGAATGAAACAGGTATGAACTTTTCCTTTGTGGGGCTTCCAATTTGATAGGAGAGGAAGATACTAAATATGTGTTGTGAAGGAAATAAAGAGAATGCAGTGGCAGAAAATTAGGGAGAAATCTACTTGGGTGGGAGGCGGGGGAGGAAGTCTTTTCTGGGGCAGCAATATTTCAGAATCCTGAAGGCTCAGAAGGAGCCAGCAAGGCAAAGAGGGACAGGGAGCAGGGAAGGGACACCCAGAGGGGAGATACAGTGTGAGCCCAGCCCCTGGAGGAGGAAGGTCAGGAGAAGAAGAGAACTTTTCTCAAATTTATTGACTTATTTAGCATACATTCACTGAAATATCCTATTTTCCCCCAACTCACCAAGAGAGCCCTCTTTTGAATTAAATGGCAATCCACGTAAATAAATGTCTTACGCTTCCCTGGTGGTGCAGTGGTTAAGAATCCTCCTGCCAATGCAGGGGACACAGGTTCAAGCCCTGGTCCGGGAAGATCCCACATGCTGCAGAGCAACTAAGCCCGTGCACCACAACTACTGAGCCTGTGCTCTAGAGCCCACGAGCCACAACTACTGAGCCCACATGCTGCAACTACTGAAGCCCATGCTCCTAGAGCCTGTGCCCTGCAACAAGAGAAGCCACCACAATGAGAAGCCCGCGCACTGCACGAAGAGTTGCCCCCGCTCGCTGCAACCCCAGCGTGCAGCAATGAAGAACAAATGCAGCCAAAAATAAAATAAATTTTAAAAAACTTTAAATACATGTCTTAGAAAATCCTTTCGTTGTGCCAAACAACTACCAAGAAAAGCCGGGGGGGGGGGGTGGGGAGGAAAAGAAGAAAGAGAGAATGGGGAGGCGGGGAGGGAGAAAAAGAGAGAAAGAACCAGGCAGAGCTGATCTCCTCTGCACTGAGAATCTATTACAAACACTTTGATAAACTAGAATGTAAAGGCACAAGCTGGGAAGAACACTGAACTATGTGTCTGAAGAATTTGTTGTATGCTATAACCTACTCGTCCATGTACTGTTACTTCTCTTCAATAAAAGTATTGAGAAAAAAAGAGAGAGGAAGAAACTAGGGCAAAATCGGGGGTATGGTAAGCACCGCCTCCCAGAAGAGTATTATAGGATGTCAAAATGGACATGGCAACCACTAAGACTAGATATCAGATTCCAAAGTGAAGTGCCAGGCCTGGATGCAATTCTTCAAAGGACAATATGGTCCCAAACAATTTTCACTGATCTTCAGCTCCTCAGCCACAGTGAGGGTGCAAATGGGCCAGCCTGTTGGTAGCTAAAAGGAGGGAATGCTTGAAGCAAGCTGGCTGCAGCTCTGGTCATAGGGTAAAAGATTTCGGAAGAGGCAGAAGTACCAGCCCTCCTCTGCTAGCCTGGTGAGGGGCCTCAGCAGGACTAGCCATTAGCAGGAGAGCAGGAGACTCCTGCAACGTGGGGGACATGGTAACGTTGTTGATGACTTCTACTTAAGAAATTTAAAGGACTAGAAGTCCTGGATGCTGATGGACAAGCCAGAGGAAATAACAGTTGCACTGGGATCGGCTTGCACCCCCCAAGTTTGTGGGAGCAAAGATGTGTGAGTCTTTCCCAAAGACCAGACATGGACCACACCCTGAGCACATGTATGGGGCTATCTCAGGCTCTGCCCAACAAGGGCCACCTCTTGCACAACAATGGAACCCAGTAGACAGGAGTCCACATGGACCAGGGGGCTTTCCAGAGTCTATGAAAGGACAGAGTGCAGCAGTCACACCAAAGAAACTGGAGGTAAGAGGTCCCCAGAGACAAGGTAAGGGGATATCTCTGAAGAACCACAAAAGGGTCCCACCAGAGAAAGAACCGATTCTAGACACTTACAGCACAAAGGCGGCTCACCTGCCAATCAAACTTTTCCTGAGCCCCTTCCTGTCCTCCCCACCCCTGCCCAAGCCAGAAGCAATAGCTACTGAGTAAGCAAGAGGGAAAGCATCCAACCCCAGCCCCTTCTCCCTGCAACAGGCCCTCCCCAGAGGAAGGGGAGCAGGCTAAGTAGGAATGAAGTTGGAAGTTGGGAGCTCTGACTATGAGATGACACAAGACATTTGCAGTATTTGGCACATTAAACTGGGACTTTTCATTATGTAAGACGAATCAGAATAGTCATGGGATATGTTTTCGTCCAGAAACAGGAGAAATGCTTTCCACTGAATAAATTTTAATGAGAGAGTGGGAAACTAGATAAAGTTGGTTTTTGACAACTAGATAAAGTTGGTTCTCTCCCACAAAATCTACTTGGAGGCACATTATACACGGAACGATTCGTGGCAGCGCATCTCATGGAAAGTGTACTTTACAGAAATGAGGTCCACTGTGTCCCAACTTGAAGATGAAGATCCCTGTGGGTTTTGGGTTCCCCTTGTAACACCCTCCAGCCTTGGGAAGGCCATGCAGAGTCTGCAGTAGCTGAAGCTACTAACCTGTTGCCCATAGCAGAGTTCTTGTCCCCAACACCCTCCTGCTCTTCCAGAAATACACACATGGTCCAGGAAGGGATCCCTGCCACCAGGAGCCACCACCATGCTCAGCTCTGATCTGTGTGAAATAGTTTCTGACTGAGTTCCCAACTTGGAGCCTCACCAGTCTTCTCCTTAGACATCACTCTAATAGGATTCCTTCCACTGAGACCCAGCTGAGAAGCCCAGAACCTCAACTCACACCCAGCGGTAAACCCAAGGGTATCAATCCCAAAATGGTGGCCTCTCTAACTCCCTCCATTCAGTTTCCCTTTGTCTATGGGTCATGAGAAGCATATCTTAGAATGCAGAGCAGTAAAACATGAAACAGAACTCATCTTCAATAAACTGACACTTTGGTCAAGCAAATGTGCAAAATCAACAGTTTCAGCATCATTATATGTGAGTTGGTTTTAGCAAATCAACACATACTAGACTAGTCTTTATGTTATTGGAAATATTGGTACCAAATACATGCTATACAAGATATACATGCTCTACTTTGATGAGAGTTCATTTAAAATCAAGATAATTTTAAAAGGTATTTCTGGGCCTGCCGTTCGCTAAGTTTTGAGCTCCATGAAGGCAGACTGTGTCTCATCTGTTTTGCGTCCTTTGGGGCCTAGCACAGAATCTGGTACCTAAGAGGGTTCAATACAGTCCTATGGCTGATAAGTGAATGAACAAACAAATGAATATCTTGGCTTACACTTCAAGCTAGATTTCTGTGAATACTGTAATTGAATATGTTTTTAAAAAGGGAGAAACCTGCTGTCCATCATTTTTGACTACACCATTCTACTCTCTACCAATTTTAGTGTGTGTATTTGAATATTATAACTGGATACTTTAGTGTTACTTTGTATAAAAGATTTTTCTAAGGCTACTCTTTCAACAGGCCCCTGAGACCAGGTCAACTGGCCATTCACCCCCACTAAGCAACAGCAAAGATCCATCATGGTATGTGACTCCGTCTAAGGGAATCCATGTTTCAGGTCTCTCAAAGGGAATAATACTGCTTTAAAATAGATACACTGAAAAGAACTGACTTTCACCTCTCTTGTGGAAGACCCTTTGGGGGCAAAGCAGAAAGAGGAAAGGTTCACTAGCAGATGGTTGGGACGCATCAGGCACCAAAGAAGAAAGGTCACAAGATTTGGACAGGTCTGCAGCCAGTCATGTCTTGGCTCTGCTGGGCCTCAGCTTCCTCATCTGTAAAATGGAGATCATAATGCCTACCTCAAAGAACCACTGTGCAGACAATGAGGGAATGTATGGAGGCTCTGATTATAGTATCTGACACATAATATGGGTTCAAACAGCAGTTTTATTACCATTATCTACACATAAAGAGAATTACATACACCTATCTGCATCTAAAGATGATATTATACATAAGTGGTCCACAACTCTTAAAGGAGCTGAGATCTAAGACTCAGCTGTTTGGAACTTGAAATGCATTTTCCCATAGGAACAATGCTACAAATCATAGAATTTCAGAACTAGAAGGTGCCTCAAAGCTCATCTAGTGATGTAATAAAACTTCCCACTAAATGGAGTATTTCCTAATGTAGGCTCCCTGGGGTTTAAGTTTCAGGTAAGTCATTCAAAACCAACATGACCTATAATGTAGTTGAAATACTACACGCAAGCAAACAAAAAATAGTAGAAAATGATTTTTCAATGTTGATCAGTTCATCTTCACATGATCTTCTAACCTTAGCTAAGATTATCTTTCCACTTGGAAATTCACTGATGTAGAAAGTGGGGAGACGATTTCTTATTTCTTATAACTTACCCTGCCCCTCCCCACATCCAACAACTGCCACAAAAAAGCTTCCAGTTAACATGAGATAGGAACTTTATCTGCAGCGTGAACAAAACGTAGCAGGCCCACAGAGGAGACAGAGAGAATTGGGGGAGGGGGGGTGTCAAAGGGGACGAGGTGTGGGTGTGAAGCAGGGCACAGGAAGAAAGGCCTTGGTTACCAACTTCACCTCCTTTCTCACTTTTCCCAGTGTCAGCCCTGTTTCACCTGGTTGTGCACAAATTAAAACTATTTGTGGAGGTCATTTGAGACCCTGATGGGTCACCATGCATATGCAATTTTTTAGGGGTTATCTGTCAGCCTCAGTCTGACCCCTGGCCATGCCCACTCTGACTTCACGCAATGGGCAGCAAAAAGGCACAGAGTGCTCTGGGGTATTCCGCCCTGCTTGTCTTTGGAATGGCAGAGGCTGGTTGTTTGGACTTACAGTATGTTCACAAGCTAAGTGTATGCAGCTTGGCCAGTTCCTATAATGTTGTCTCTAATATGGAAAAGTCAAAAGAAACTGCAGAAATGACCAAGGGAATCTGGTTTTGCATAAAACTCTGAGCCCTATTCGGACGACATGGGACAATACTTATGATACAATGTTAGATGAAACAGAAGTCATTTCATGAAAAATGTATATATGGTATGATTTCAATTTTGAAATACATGTACATGCTGTTTTATACATCCTTACATATCTGTTTAGAAAAAAGACTAGAAGGAAAAAGACTCCAAAACATGAACAATTATTTTGTCTGTGTTATGGAAATACAGGGTGTGTTTGTGTGTGTTGGTTTATTTATAATTTTCTGTATTTCCCAAGTTTGGTTAAATGAATAAGTAACTATATTAAAAGGGGTAAAATGGAATTTAGAAACTCGAATAAGAGATTTTAAAGCAAAAAGGATTCTTAGAAATGACCTAATCCAACACTTCCTCCAACCCCTCTTAATTTTATAGGGAAAATACCTCTGGTCCCTCAGGTGACTTATGAGTCTGAAGTCTTCCAACTAATGGAGAACTAGCCAAACGGTGGCTTGAACTCAGATCTTGTGACATGTATGGCCTGTGCCACTCCCATGACATCACAGTGTCCTGGAGTCAGGGACTAATGAACTTCAGAAGGAAATACTCCATAAGGAAGGAGCAAGTCTTACTGTGCACACCTATACTTCTCACTAAATAAATATTTGCCTAGAGTTATATCATAGTTTTATGACATGCAAACAACTCAGTTGCTAAAGGAGCTCTGGTGACTTCATCAGAGCTACTGAACCACAGTCCTGTTTACATTTTTACTCCTGCATTGCAAAGAAACCCACCTTCAGAGACTTTCAAGATGAACATACATCAGAAGGCACCTCTGTCCGTAAGCTAGGCATCTCTGTGACGATGAGGGAAGAAATGGCTTATTTTCCATCTTCCACTGTTGCTAACATCACATACAACAGTCACTTAACTTCCATTCCACCATATCATGCTGTATTAGAACTACTTAACATTTATCCAGCCCCAAAACACTTAGAAAAAGCAGACAGACTGAAAACCTTCTTTAGAAGCTCTCACATCCTAAAGGCTTTAAGTACTTCCTATTTATAAACATGAAACCTTGTTAGGAACAAAGCATCATCTAAATCTGACAAAAAGATCAGTTTCAAGCTCTTTCATTTCTTAAGGGAAAAAATTCAGACATCTGATGCAAACACAAGTACAAGAGCAGCCATGGGCCATACAGAAGTGTCTTCCGATTTTGCTCTGCTTATCTTGAGCTGGTGGGGCTGGGAAAGCTTTTCAGCAAGCGGTGGGGAGGTGGCCTCCAAGGACACAGTAGCAGAGGACGGGCCACAGGTGGCAAGTCAAAGAACTGTTTTTCAGGTAAGCAAAGACTCTAACCCTGGTCACAGGCACAGCAGCTGGCTTGTTTCCTGCCCAGTGTGCTAACCAGAAACATAATAGGCAGCCCAAGATATACTTATGGTGGGCAGAGAGCGTGCAGGAGTCTGGACAATACATCAGTTGCCTGGACAATACATCAGTTGCCTGGATTAAGCAGTAATTAACTTAGAATCTGAAGTTAGCTGTGCACGTCACGCAAAATAAGGCAAAGCTTAGAGCATGCATAGGCATAGCAGAGCAGGAAGGATCTAAAACGGGCTGCGAAAATGTGAAATTGCTGACACTGGAAGAATTTATGGTACAAGACTCCAAGGAGAAATTTAGGTAAGAGCAGGCTGAAAAGTACTGCAACCTGAGATATTTCAGGTTGCAAAATATTCCTCTTACCAAACTTATTTCAGTATTGAGGGAAGCCCTAGAAGGAGACTGAATTTTATACGTTTAACTATAAATGCCAAATTCTTAAATACCTGTAAGTTTTAAGGAAAGAATGTAATGTGAAGTGATCTCTCTTCTTTATTTCGTCAGTCAAAAACACTTAAAATGGAACAAGGATCCTACCAATGTACCTCTCAATCAGACTCTCATCTCTGAGAATTCAGAATTTAAATGAACCTATCTAGGAAACAGACTCATGGATATAGAGAATAGACTTGTGGTTGCCAAGAGGGAGGGGGCTGGAAGAGGGATGGACTGGGAGTTTGGGATTAGCAGGCACAAACTATTATATATAGAATGGATAAACAACAAGGTCCTACTGTATAGCACAGGGAACTATATTCGGTATCCTGTGATAAACCATCATGGAAAAGAATATTAAAAAGTGTATATATATATCTGAATCACTTTGCTGTACAGCAAAAGTAACACATCGTAAATCAACTATATTTCAATTAAAAAATAAAATAAAAAGAATCAACTCTGAGAATTTAATCTAAGTCAGTAAGACAAAAGGAGCAAAAGGCTAGGTTGTATGAAGGTGCATAATACATTGTACTCTGTAAGAGCAAAAGTAAAAACACTAGATCTTACTTGGTGACTAACGGTAGGGAAAAATTAGACAAGAATAAATTAAGGCACATGAAATATTCTCAACCCCTTTAGAAATGATAACATGAAGATACAAATGAGAACCAATATGAAGTTTCAAAATTCAAAATTAAACATTCATTATAGCTACAACTAAATCAAAATAATGGTGCTGGGAAGATAGCTAGGAGAAGAGTCAAGGACCAGGAGCCAGTGGTCGCCAGGCTGGTCCAGGGTAGACTGATGGAGGATGGAGATGCTGAAGCCAAGTGCCCTTGGGTAAAGCCATGGAGAACTTTTTGGGGTGGTGAAGGAGAGGCTCCAGGCTCATCCAGAAATCCCAAAGGTGGGCCTGAGCCCTAAACAAAAAAAGATGTTGGTCTTCCTAAGATCAAAGGGGGCCCAAGTACAGTGCTTCATTACCCTTGGATTAAAGGGTTGAAAAAAGGATGGGCTAACAGAACCTTGAAGGAGGGAGACCTGAGGGAACCTGCAGATTACAAGAAAATGGAGCCCCTTTTAGAGAGGGCCTGAAAGGGTCTGTTTAATCCAGAAAAGTCTGGAAGGTTCCATTTAGTCTAGAAATTTGGCCAAACTTACCAAGGAACGTGAGGATGAACTTGTAACAGCATGATGGAACCTGAGAGCGGGAATGGGGCAAAGCAATTAGCTTCACCCCACCCTTTGCCAACCCCAACTTTCAGTTAAGAAAACTCAGACCCAGAAAGGTGATGTCAACTGCTCGCCCAAGATGCCAACTAGTTCATGGCAGTGCCAGGGTTAGCACCCAGATCTTTTCCTCTCATTCCAGCAATTTCTATATTATATACCTTGCTCTCATATCAACCATATATAGATGGACCCACCATTCTCCCATCATACATGAATTAAAATAATAATTTTCACCATACAAGTACTATTGCTTTCATTTTTTTTTTTGCTTTCATTTTTAATTGGGGGAAATTCAAGAAAGCCAAAGAAGGAGGAAAATGAACTGCAATTTCAATTCTAAAAACCTCAGTTTTTAAAAATTCTCATCATTTCTATTAAATTTATCTAGTTGGTGTATTTTCATCGTTGGTGGGTATGTATTGCATAGTGTGAATCCTTATTCTATAGGTTTAGCTAACCCATTGAGCTCTGCATCATCAATCACATAGAATATATGACTTTTTAGATTTCTATCCAAATCCTAAGGAGCTTTCTTAAGTTGGGGCCAAAGAAAAACTTGAAGTTCTGACACTAGAAACTTCTTTCCAGGCCAACACTCAGTCATTAATTATGCTATGGCATATGAACAGAGTCAGCTGTGAATGTAATTATTCCATCATCCTCCAACTTTTCTCTATTAAGCGCATAAGGAGACCTGTGGGAGATTTTTTTATCAGATGCTTCAATGTCTATGACATTTTCTTACTCTACCAATCTAAAACCCTTATCTTAAAAAAATGTGATAAATCAGTCACTACACATTAGTAAAATTATACTGGTTCCTAGGGATCAATGCAGTGTCTTCTACAGGCTCATAAATCATTTGTACGATAATAATTCACAATTTTTGCAAGGGAGCTTTTCCACATTAACAGCTTTAGGAATTCGACTTTTTCAAAAGCTATACAGAACATTTGCATGTCTCTGGTCTTCTGGAACCTCTCCCACTCTCCAAGATTTACTCAACAATCACTGGCAGTGACGCAGAGATGGTATCTCCTAACTCTTTCAACACCCTGAGACACAATCTAGTGGGCCCTAGAGATGTGAACTCATTCAAATTACCTAGATGATCTCTCACTGTCTTCTAAATCCCTCTTAATTCTTTTCCATTTTGAAGATCATTCTCTTCGATGGAGAAGTGAAAGCAAAATAGTTCTGTAAATGTCATCTATTGATATCAGCCTTACACACTTACTTAAGCAAGAGTCCGCCTCTGTCTCTCTCCTTCTAGCTCCATATACAACTAAAAAGCAAAGCAAACTAAGATACTGTTCTCAAAATACAAATGACACACCACACACCTTACACAATTGGACACACACAGGCGTGCACCAAAAATGTTCAACCTAGCCAGTCAAGAAATTAAATGAACACAACAATGAAATGTCATTTTATAACAAACCATAGGAACATACCTTTTAAGTGATCAAAGTAATGTTGATGAGGTTGTAGGGGAATGGACATACTTACATTTACCAGAAATGTAATTGTATTTGGACAGCAAATACAAGATGTTCATGCCCTTTGCTCCAGGGACCCTACACTTGTACATTTATCTTAAGAGACACATTGCAAAAAGAAAAGAAGATACAAGTATACAAAACTATGTCTTTAGGAATCTCATAATAGCCCAAACTGGATACAGTCTAAGTGTCCAACAACGGCAATGGCTATGAACCACAGAATACCAACTGTGGTAGGCCAAATAATGCCCCTGCCCCACAACAAAGGCAGCTACCCCCAATCCCAGAACCTCTGAATATGCTACCTTACATAGTAAAAGGAACTCTCCAGATGTGAATAAATTAAGAATTTCTAGAGGGGGAGATTATCCTGAATTATACAGGTGAGCCCAATGTAATCACGTGTCCACTTTAGAGGGAGGCAGGAGGGTCAAAGTCGGAAAAGGAGATGTGATGACAGAAGCAGAGGTGAGAGACAGAGAGACTGAAGTGGGGAGGAGGGAGGAGAGAGATGTGGAGATGCTATGCTACTGGCTTTAAAGATAGAGGAAGGGGGTCCATTGGTTAAGACTCTGCGCTTCCACTGCAGGGGGCACGGGTTTGATCCCTAGGAACTAAGATCCCCCATGCCACAGGGCGCGGCCAAACATTTTTTTAAAATTAAAAATAAAAAAATAAAAGATAGAGGAAGGGGCCATGAGTCAAAGTGTACAGGTGCCTCTAGAAGCTGGAAAAGGCAAGATATTCTCCCCTAGAGCCTCCAGAAGGAACGCAGCCCTGCTGAAACCTCAATTTCGGGAATTCTAGCCCCTAATCATTGCCAGGATTGTAACTCAAAGTATAACAAATATGAGTCCATAGTGATATAAATAAATGATTGAATAAATAAACAAATGGAGAACAGACAAATCTCTCACACAGAAAAATTCCACAGAATTTTTATAGGGACACCTCCTTAAAAGAAGAGAAACATAACTCCCCACTCTTTAAGTGTGGGCTGCAAATAGTGACTTCCTTCCAAACAGTAATTCTCAAAATTGTCAAGATCATCAAAAACAAGAAAAATCTGAGAAACTGTCACAACCAACAGGAGCGTAGAGAGACAATGACAACTAGATGTAATGTGCTGTCCCAGACAAGATGAACAAAACAACAGCAGGGAAAAACAGTAAATCTGAATAAAGTACGGACTTTAGTTAATAATTATGTTATCAGTATTGGTTCATGAATTGGGACAAATGTACCATACTCATGAAAGACAATGACAGGGAAAACTGTGTGAAGTATACAAGAATCCTCTATACTATCTTCTTGAGAGTTCTCTAAATCTAAAAATGTGCTAAAAATAATTTCAAGAGATCATAATCACTGTCTTCAAAGGCTCCTCCACCTTCCACCTCATAAAGTGGTTCTGCCTTAGTGGTTAATGTTAAGTCTAATATAACAACTTCCTTTGTTTTATTCTGAGACATGACCCAAAAAAGGTCACAATGTATTAGATTTTTTTTTAGCCCAATTATCCAGCCGGGAAAAGCTGAGATAGCCATCTCCTACTGCCTCTTCCAGTTTTGCAGTCTGTGTCAACAACGTATCCTCAGCTTTAGTCTCCATCTGTCTGGTTAGCAGAATGTCCCCACGACAATCAAACTAGTGCTTTGGTTTTTTTCCTTTTAACTTCACCAAATGCTCTGCAGAACGGTTCCTCCATCAGACTGTAGGTTTATAGATAAGCGTGTTCCTCCCTCTTTATCAATCCTGTTTCTCCTCTTCTCTTCCATGGATGGGAGAGTCAATCCCATTCCTGTGGGTCTCAGGACCACTTGGGCAGGAAGCCCTGGGGGCAAACATCAACCCCCATGTTAAAGAAAAGAAGTATAGGGGAAAGGAGTAGGACCTGCCATATGGGGTCCACTTGGCACATTCTGGACCACCTGCCTGCTAACACCAGTCCTCACTGGCTAAAAGTTCTTAACCAAGCAGTAGAGACATGCTGGGTGCAGCTTTGAGCCTTTGTTTTTGTTGTCCTTCCCTCCCATCTAGGCCATTTCCCTATTCCCTTGTTTCTTCCAGCTTCATTCATCTTGTGTGCCTCCCACACAGGAGTGATCTTCCCCTTCTCTGAACTCTCCTAAACCCCACCTTACGCACTTTGCATTCTTAGCACCACTGGTTTCATGAGCATTTTCTCCTCAACTACACTGCAAGCTCCTCACTGGGGAAAACTCCTCTGTCTCCTTTTCTGTATACACTTTGTGCACTGATCATTCAAATTGCCCAGTAAACATCAGCAAGTATTTGAAAGCTTGCCACTGAGTGTTTAATCTGCCAACAATGAGGTAGGCACATAATTACCTCCATTTTAGAGCTGCAAATGCTGAGGAATAAAGGAGCTGAGTGACTTCACTAGGGTTACATGGAAGTTGCAGAGCCTGAATATGAACCCAAATTCAAGCTCTTAATCACCTCAGTACATTCCACTGCCTCCTAATACACACTTACTAGTTAACTGATCTTTTACAGAGTCTAGGTATTTTAGTAAGTGGTGATCTCAGAAGGAAAATTTAAAATCTGGGTCTGATGGCCAAAAAGCACATGAAAAGATGCTCAGCATTACTAATTATTAGAGAAATGCAAATCAAAACTACAATGAGGTATCACCTCACACCAGTTAGAATGGCCATCATCAGAAAATCTATAAACAATAAATGTTGGAGAGGGTGTGGAGAAAAGGGAATCCTCTTGCACTGTTGGTGGGAATGTAAATTGATACAGCCACTATGGAGAACAGTACGCAGGTGCCTTAAAAAACTAAAAATAGAACTACCATACAACCCAGCAATCCCACTACTGGGCATATACCCAGAGAAAACCATAATTCAAAAAGACACATGCACCACAATGTTCAATGCAGCACTATTTACAATAGCCAGGAGATGGAAGCAACCTAAATGTCCATCAATAGAGGAATGGATAAAGAAAATGTGGTACATATATACACTGGAATATTACTCAGCCATAAAAAAGAATAAAATAATGCCATCTGCAGCAACATGGATGGACCTAGAAATTGTCATACTTAGTGAAGTAAGTTGCACACAGAAAGACAAATATCATATGATATCACTTATATGTGGAATTTAAAAGAAAAGGGTACAAATGAACTTACTTACAAAACATAAGTAGAGTCACGGATTTAGAAAACAAACTTATAGTTACTGGGGGATAAGGAGTGGGAGGGTAAATCAGGAGGCTGGGACTGACATATACCCATTACTGTATATAAAACAGATAACTAGGGCTTCCCTGGTGGCACAGTGTTTAAGAATCTGCCTGCCAATGCAGGGGACATGGGTTCAAGCCCCGGTCCGGGAAGATCCCACATGCCGCGGAGCAACTAAGCCCCTGCACCACAGCTACTGAGCTTGAACTCTAGAGCCCGCGAGTCACAACTACTGAGCCCGCGCGCCACAACTACTGAAGCCTGCGCGCCTCGAGCCCGTGCTCCGCAACGAGAAGCCACCACAATGAGAAGCCCACGCACCGCAACGAAGAGTAGCCTCCGCTCGCCGCAACTAGAGAAAGCCCGCACGCAGCAACAAAGACCAAATGCAGCCAGAAATAAAATAAATTAATTTAAAAAAAAACTGATAAGAACCTGCTGTATAGCACAGGGAATTCTACTCAATACTCTGTAATGGCCTATATGGGAAAAGAATCTTAAAAAAAAAAAGAGTGGATATATGTATAACTGGTTCACTCTGCTATACACCTGAAACTATACAACATTGTAAATCAACTATACTCCAATAAGAATTAAAAAAAAAAAAACCCTTGGTCTGTGGACCTCAAATGGACTGAGAAAATTTTTATTCAATTGTCCCTCCCCCCAAAAAACCTAAAAATCACAGAGTTTGTTTATAGCATAGACAGTAGGACTCATGGGAGACCGTACTTTTAAAAAAGTCTTTAGGAAATAGTGTGTTATATGTGCAATTATTTGTGCAAATGTCTCTCCATGGATTTTAGTAATTCCATTGTATATATCCTGACTTTGTGCATCACCAAAATCCTTATTTGCATTTTTACTGAAAAATAAATCATTTTCAGGGGCTGCCTGGGGCTGAACGGGAAAGGGTGAATTGGCTGCAAAAGGGGTACCGGATAACTTTTGGGGTGACAGAAATGTTCTAAAACTGGATGGTAATGATGGTTGCACCACTGTATAAGTTTACTAAAAGTCTTCCAAATACATACTTAAAATCGGTGAAATTTTGGCATATAAAGTCTACCTCAATAAAGCTGTATCAAAAACCGCTTCTTTAGCAAGTACTGTGGTTCGCCATCTTTCTTCACACATGAACCAGTCGGAGGGCTGGTGGACACAGAATGAACCAACAGAGGAAAACAAAATATGCAAGTCTGGACAGTTTGGACTGCAGTGCCAGGCTGGCTCATACACTTTGAGGAAACTGGGCAGAGGCAAGGCACCCTGCTAGAGGAGCAGCCAGCACCCAGCACCATCCCATATGGGCACGGACAACACAGCGAGGTCCTCTTCAGCCATCTGCTTCTCATTTCCCCCGGGCAACTTTGTGGTTGGATGATCGGCTTCTTAGAAGAGTTCTAAAACTAAGTTACCACCAATTCAATGACACAAGTACACAAGTATTTACAGTCACCATGTAGCCCATGGCTAAATTAAGCCACTGTCCTTTCTATGAGAGGAAGACGGTGCTGAACTCCTCAGCAGGTGCAAAGCATCAAAATTGGTATAAGCCTCCAATTTCTTCATCATCATCATCTCCATCATCATCATCATCATCACTAGCAGCACCACCAGATGATGAGCTTTTAAAGGATGCCTGGGGCTTCCCTGGTGGCGCAGTGGCTGGGAGTCCGCCTGCCGATGCAGGGGACACGGGTTCGCGCCCCAGTCTGGGAAGATCCCACATGCCGCGGAGCAGCTGGGCCCGTGAGCCATGGCCGCTGAGCCTGCGCGTCCGGAGCCTGTGCTCCGCAACGGGAGAGGTCACAACAGTGAGAGGCCCGCGTACAGCAAAAAAAAAAAAAAAAAGACTCACCAGGCTTTGCCTAAGGGACAGGCAGACCTCTCTGCTCTGCCCACTTCCTGCCATCACTCTCATGCCAGCTGCTACTGAACTCTGAGCACTCGCAGAAAGCTTTGCCCAGGGAAAAACACTGTCCTTCCTCCATCTCTTAGACGTGTTAATTACTCATCTTTTGGGCCCCACCAGCTTCTGTTTACCAGACCCACATGTCTGGTTCAGCTATCAGATTTGGGACCAGTGCCTCCTCTAATGACGTCCCTTTGCAAACAGTACGTAGCTATAGTTCTGAGTTTCCAAAAAAAATCTGAATGAAGACTAAAACATACCGTAGCTGATTCCTAAGCAGATGAAAGGGAAAATGCTAGCAGAGGATTAAGTTAGAAATGGTGAGGGAATGAATTTCCTTTGAATCGTAAATATGCCAAAAACCAAATGAATACAGAGTTTCGGGTACTCCTTGAACAGCCCTATTAAGCAGAAGTGATCCATGTAATTCATTCTGTCAGCAAGTCTTTGGGATAAAGGGAATTGCTTTGGACAAGTTTTATTAAAAAAATAAACAAGAGATCTTTCTGCCTTCAGGGAACTTTCAATTCAGCAGGGAAGACAAGACACGCCTGCAAATAACTGAAAATACACACTGAAAGGCAGGACGTCAGAGAAGTACACATAAAATGCTTATCTCCTCCACCTCCCTATTTACTCCAGTGCCACAAAAGTTTCAGGAGCTTCAGGAAGAATTCTACCTTGGGACTAGTTGACAGGAGCCCCTGGAAGAGGAAGAGGAATAGAATGAGCTCCCTTCCCAGCCTCCTCTCATCCACATAACAAAAAGGAGTGCAATTTGCTTAATCTGAAATACTTCCTGAAATACAGTGAAAAACAGGCAATTCTGAAAAGCAAAGAGCACAATTCGAGCATTATGTGTGACTCTCTCAGAGAAATTTCATAGCTGTGTTCGCCCTCAGCACCAGCCTACCTTCAAACCTGAAGAGAACCAGCATCACACACTACAAACCCCAGGCTTAATTTGGAAACTGGAGGCTGGTTTTTACCCTAGCTCAAGCCACGTTCAGCATTTTTGCCACTCTTCTTTTAATTGCATTATCTTCCCCTAATTAAGGGTATCTGACTGGCTCCCCTATCTATTGTAAATTCCTTGAGGGCAAGGACCACTCATCTGGTTTTGCTCTTGCCTCCTTACCCCACCCCCTCGCTCTAAATGCTACCCCTTTTGTCCTCAGCACCTTACAAAAAGCTTTGCACATAAAAAGTGAAAGGAACTCACATTTACTTCGTTCCTACTACCCGCATTCCTTTAATTATTATTTAATTCTCTCAAGAACACACTGAAGTGGGCACCATTAGGCTCATTTCAGAGGCTGTTCTTTGCTAGGAAGACAAAGAGATTGAATTATCTCAGACCCTGTCCACTGTACACAATGCGATGTCAGGTTCCCCTCTCCTCACTTTCCCCTACAAAACATACACATCTTATCCATACATCGGGAGCATCAGAAATCATATTGGTCAACAGATATTCATACACCGTTGTCACACTGAAATACTACAACTTTCAGACATCAAGAGTTCTAGAACAAGTCTCTAAGATTCTAAAGCGGTACTCAAACATGACCCATGATCCTTGAATTAAACTATCACACATATTAAAAAGGATCCATAGGGGTTTCCCTGGTGGCACAGTGGTTAAGAGTCTGCCTGTCAATGCAAGGGACACGGGTTCGAGCCCTGGCCCGGGAAGATCCCACATGCCGTGGAGCAACTAAGCCCGTGAGCCACAACTACTGAGCCTGAGCTCTAGAGCCTGCAAGCCACAACTACTGAGCCCACGTGCCACAACTACTGAAGCCTGCGCGCCTAGAGCCCGTGCTCTGCAACAAGAGAAGCCACGTCAATGAGAAGCCCGCACACTGCAACGAAGAGCAGCCCCCGCTCACCGCAACTAGAGAAAGCCTGCACACAGCAACAAAGACCCAACACAGCCAAAAATAAAATAAATAATTTTTAAAAGAAAAGAATCCATAGGCTTAAGAGTGACAGCCTTAAGAAGAGTGATGACTATGATGGTCATATCTATTCACTTGTTAATGATTGAAGGGTGAGTAAAGGAGGACCAGGTTTCAACTACGACCGCAAGGAAAGTGCCTCACTCGGGCACTAAAAATAAAAGTCACTATCAGGTTTAAGAGGCTTTACTTGCCTGGGCACCAAGTATTCCCCTCCACTCCCTCAGCTCTGGCCATTTGTACCGTTCCTCATACAGGCCAAAGGAGCTCTGCTTCAGACCTTTGCACTTACTATCCTTCTACCTGGAATGCTTTTCCCAGTACAATTAACAGATATTGAATAGTTCACTTCTCTACTTCATTTAGATTTATGTTTGTGTTGGACTGAATGTTTGTATCCCCCCCAAAATTCCCATGCTGAAATTCTAACCCCCAATATTCTATTAGGATGTAGGGCCTTTGCAAGGTAATTGGGTCAAGAGGGTGGAGTCCTCGTAATTGTGATTAGTGCCCTTATCAGAAGAGACATGAGAGAGCTTGCTTCCCCCCCCTCTCTCTCTGCTCTCCCCCATATGAGGATACCATGAGAAGAAGGCCATTTGCAAACCTGCAAGCAGGCACTCACCAGACACATCTGTTGGGACCTTCACAAATGTTTGCTATTGAAGCTACCCAGCCTGTGGTGTACTTGCTAAAGCAGCCTGAGCTAAGACAAGTATAGTCCCCTCAGAGAGGTCTTCCTTGAACTTGCTTTCTAAAATAACATTCCTCCACCACCACTACCATCAGTCTACTCCTTATCCTGCTTTATTTTTTCTCTACAGCATTTTATGTTAAATTCTACATGTATTTTTTGTAAATGTAAATTCTACATTTTCATCATTGGCCTCTCCCACTAGAATGGAATAATCCTAGTACCTAAAACCATGTCAATAGGCACTCAAATATCTGTTAAATTATTAGTGAACTTAAATCAAGTACCTCTTTAGGAGACAGCTTCAAAGAACAAGTCATCTTAGAATCAGTGAGCATGCACTGTATGTACTGTGGGGTGTTACACCCCTCATCCTACTGTGAGACATCACATAGTATCATAGCTAAAAGAGATGGTTCTGGAGCTGGACCACCTGTCTTTGAAACCTGGCTGTGTGGCCTCGAATAACATACTTATATCTCTACTCCATGGCTTCCTCACTTATAAAATGACAATAGTACCGACCTCACAGGTTGCTGTGAATATTAAACAAGTTAATGAATGTCTACTGTTTAAAAAATACCTAGAATGTAGTAAGTGCCCAAATAAGTGTTAGGTACATATCAGCAATGACTGCCATTTTAGGGCCCCTCCTTCTCTTATACAGCTTTCTAAACATAAACTATTTCCCCAGTATTTCTTATTTTATAATATTCAGCTCTCACCCTCTACCTGTTTTATTTCGTGTTGCTTTTTATCTTTATGATCTAATGACCAATATACCAATGATTTATTTTTATCAAAGAAATGCATGTATGAGGTAATATATCATATGACATAAAGGACCTCATGAGAGTCACCATTTCTTGATTTTCCTATTCCTGCCATTAGTTCCATTCTCCCAAGACAACCATTCTTAAAATTTTCTATTTTGGTCTCAGTTATCTCCATAACTCTTGATAACATGCTTAAATCTCTTGTTCTTGGCTCATATCAGGGACTTTCCTCATACTGCCCTGGTTTTCATCCAAAGTTTAATATATGTCATTGTTTTAATTCGTCTGTTCATAACCTTTGCAATTTTAAGTATTCAGGTCTTCATGTGTGTTTCCACCAACTTTCTTTTAAGTAAAACTGTCTTTATTCACAGACAACATGATTGTCTATGTAAAAAATTCTATGCATACTACAAAAAAGAAGTCATCAGAATGAATACATGAGTTTAACACCTCACCAAATATAAGGATGGCAAATAAACACATGAGAAAATGCTCAACACCATTAGCCATTAGAGAAGTACAATTTAAAGCCACAATGAGGTACCCTTATACACCTATCTGAATATCTAAAATAAAAAAGACTAACCATACCAAGTGTTGATGAAGATGTGGAGCAACTGGAACTCTCATATGCCACCAGTGGGAATGCAAGATGGCACAACTCCAGAATACCACCAACTTTTTTTTTTTTTAATTTTATTTATCTTTGGCTGCATTGGGTCTTCATTGCTGCACACAGGCTTTCTCTGGTTGCGGCAAGCAGGGGCCACTCTTTATTGTGGCGCATGGGTATGTATGTATGTATGTAGGTATGTATGTATGTATGTATTTACTTATTTATTTATTTATTTATTTATTTATTTATTTAGGCTGTCGTGGCATGAGGACTTCTTAGCTGTGGCATGCATGTGGGATCTAGTTCCCCGACCAGGGATCGAACCCAGACCCCCTTCACTGGGAGCCCAGAGTCTTAATCACTGGACCACCAGAGACGTCCCCCCACCAATTTTTAACAACTATATGTTACCCCCCATTTTAGGAGGTGAAAATATTAGCACATTTAACCCTTTCCTCTGTTTCCACATTCCACCTTCTGTCAGCTATACTTTTACTCTGTTGAGGTTGCTACAATTTGCTATCTAGCCTACCAACATAACCAAGTCCACCATACTTAGTCCATAGTCGACTCTAAGGGCAGAAAACTGAGAAAAAGCACCTGTATAGTTATGATTATGCCAGTATGCTCACAGCCAGGCTAAGGAAGGAATTAAGATTTTGGTCTCTTACTGTAGATCCCATGTCATGACTACAGATCCAGTATTGTTACCCCTATGCCAATGATGTTAAACTCTTTGAGTTCCCCTCACTTTTGATCAGGTATTACCTACATCAGTGACTCCAGTCAAACCTCTCTGCGGTGTGATACAGGTCACTGAACTATAAATATCTATATTATTAATTGAAGTTTTTATTAGCATTTGAGGAATGTCCAATTAACCTCAAGCAGCCTTAAGGATTCTACAGGTATTAAAAATGCTTCCTGAATGACCTCTAGGAGCTTCTCCTACTCCATCTAAATAGGCACTAATTGAAACACTGACCATTTTTGTATGTGAGGCACAGTATTAGGGGTGATAATGACCACCACATACCATTCAATCTAAACTGAATAAGCAATGAACTTGTTTAATACATTGAGCATCATGTCCTAGTTTGGACTCTATCATATGAATTATTTGCTGCCCACCAGCATTCTTTTTTTAAAAAAATTGAAATATGGTTAATTTACATTATATTGGTTTCAGATGTGCAGCACAGTGATTCAATATTTTTATAGATTATACTCCATTTAAAGTTATTACAAAATAATGGCTATATTTCCCTGAGCTCTAAAGTATATCCTTGTTGCTCATCTATATAACACAGAGTAGCATGTATATCTTAATCCCATGTCTCAATCTTACCCCCCTCTCCCTCTCCCCACTTGTAATTACTAGCTTGTTTTCTATATCTGTGAGTCTATTTCATTATATACAATTGTGTTTTTTTTTAGATTCTACATATAAGAGATAACATAGTATTTGTTTTTCTCTGTCTGACTTACTTCATTAAGCAGAATACTCTCTAGGTTTATCCACTTTGTTGCTAACAGCAGAAGTTCATTCTTTTTATGGTTAAACGATATCCCACCATACACACACATGCACACACACACACACACTTCTTTATCCATTCATCTGTTGATGGACACTTGGGTTGCTTCCATGTCTTGGCTATTGTAAATAATGCTGCTCAATGAACATTGAGGTGCATGTATCTTTTCAAAATAATATTTTGGTTTTTTCCAGAAGTATACCAAAGAGTGGAATTGCTGGATCACATGGTAGTTCAATTTTAAGTTTTTTGAGGAACCTCCATACTGTTTTCCATAGTCCTGCCCCAATTTACATTCCCAACAGTGTATGAGGGTTCTCTTTTCTCCACATCCTCACCAACATTTGCTATTTACTTTTTGATAATAGCTATTCTGACAGATGTGAAATGATATCTCACACAGTTTTGATTTGCATTTCACTGATGATTAGAGATGCTGAGCATCTTTTCATGTGCCTGTTGGCCATCTGTATGTCTTCTTTGGAAAAATGTCTATTCAGGTCTTCTGCCCATTTTTAATCAGGTTGTTTGTTTTTTTGATATATTTTGTATATTAACCCCTTCTCATACATTTCATCTGCAAACATTTTCTCCCATTCAGTAGATTGTCTTTTTGTGTTGTTGGTGGTGTCCTTTGCTGTGCAAAAACTTTTAAGTTTAATTAGGTCCCATTTGTTTATTTTGGCTTTTATTTCTTTCGCCTTATGAGACCGATCAAAAAAAATATTGCTACAATTTATGTCAAAAGAGTGTTCTGCCTACTTTCTTTTCTAGGATTTTTACAGTTTCAGGTCTTACATTTAGGTAATCCATTTATTTTTGTATACAGTGTAAGGAAATGTTCTAATCTCATTCTTTCACATGTAGCTGTCCAGTTTTCCCAGTACCACTTACTGAAGTCTTTTCTCCATTGTATATTCTTACATCCTTCGTCATAGATTAATCGACCGGCATTCTTTTTAACAAGTAAACATGAGTTTTGCTTTCTTCAACAAACCTCCACATCCAAGATCCATCCCTTTTTAAAGATCAGAGTATGCTGCTCTTCTCATCCATACTGAGGGTGTGTTTAAATTCTGGAACTCTGTTCAGACAGACTTTAGCAAAGAGTCCCACTTTCACCCTTGGCCTCTGGGGATTGGGGAGGAGACTTCTTTTATGGGAACTCCATCACAGTAGATGCTACCAGCTTTGCTTCAGATTTCCTTATCCATGGGCTATAAAGGTGGTTGTCTGGAGCCTGACCTCCTTTTGTAATTCTTATGAAATAAATTCTCTAATGTAATGTGCATGATGCTTTTTTTCTAAGAACCTCAAAGGCCATCATTCCATTTGGCCTCACAACATACCTTTGAACGAGGCCAAGAGCCAATGTACAGATTCTCATTCCACAGATGAGAACAAAAAGGTACAAGAGAGGTCAAGCCACTTGACCATAGGTCACCAAAGTATCAGGAGAAGGAGAGGGGCAGGATAAGCCAGAATCCCTGCTTCTAGGGACAGATCTCTCACTGCACCCAGATTCAGCCTGTGCAAATGTATGTGAAATGTTATTTTAAAACACAGGAAGTACAACCCAGTGAAACCTGGAGATAAACTCTGCTTGCAATAAGCAATGGTAGTTGTAGGGGAGCTGCCAAAAGATATATTCTCTTCCTCTGAAAGTTTCAAATAGTGAGAATGATAAATGACAAGACTTATGCACTGGTTTTATGGACTTTTTTGCTAATTATGTTTCTTTTTTGTTTGTTTAGTGAGAAACAGAAACTTCTAGCCACAAACTTACTGTAAGCAGGCACTTTCAATTTAGTTCAAGGGACCTCAACTGCTCTAAATCCTTAGAGAACTTGGAGTTGTTCACCTTTTTCCTTATTTCTCTATAGAAGAATGAAAATAAACAAAAAGGTGTAGGAGCAGCTAGTGTGAAGGAGACACTGGAGCTGTCAAGCTGGGTGGGAAACATGAAGCGGGAGAAGATGTGGTCCCTGCTGTCAGGACTCGAGCCTGCGTGGAGAGCTAAGTGGAGAACAAATGAAAAGTCAGCCTTGAGGGAAAGTTCCAAGAGAGTGGTAAGAGCAAGAATGCCAAAGGGAATGCGTGCCCGAGAAATCACTCTTGAGCATGTGTGGGCATCAGAGAAGTGGGATATATGTGGTGTCATGAAAGCCTGATGCCATTTCCCTCAACGGAGAAGAAAACGGAAGAAGATTCAGTAAGAGAAAAATGTAATGAGCCAAGGTGTAAAGAAATGAAATTGCAAAGGAAGATCAGGGAATGATGTCGGTTCTCAGACATGTTCTCTTCCTGGTCTACAAACCCTTCCGAAGCCTCGTCTAATCCCATGGCTTTAATCACAGGCAAGAGATCATAACGCTGTCTCCATCCCAGGCCTCTCTCCTCACCTCCACACTCATATACCTTGAAGTCCTGCAGGCATCTCGGTCTCATCCACGCTGATGGCTTGAATCGCTGCCCAAAGACCCATGACCATAACACAGCCAGTGTCTCCATTGTGGACCTCTCTCCTTACAGCCACACTCCACCCAGATACCCCACAGGGATCTGAAATGCATGTTCAAAACTGAACTCATCATTACAGCCCTCCCACCTCTGCCACCACATACATGCTCCCTCTTCTCCATACTCTCTCTCTCTGTTGATCATCATTCTCCAATCTCTCCAGCTAGTCAAGCCAAAGCCAGAGAATTATCATCATCCACCTCTCCCATTCCCTCAAAATCCACATGCAAGTGGTAACAAGTCTTATCGATTCTTCCTCCTAAATCTCAAATTTGCTCACTCTTCCCTATCCCCTCCGTACCTGAATTCAGGTCTTCATCATCTCTCTTGTAACGATATCATCTCCTCTAACTAGTCTCCCTGTCTCCAGTCTCATTCCCACCTCATTCACCTCCCAAGCTGGAGGCCATGCTGCTGATCTAACCTAAGGCATGAGCTCATCACTCGTCTGTGAAAATCTTCTTCTTGTTGCCTCCCTGCCTATAGAAGAAAAGTTCAAACTCCTTAGCCCATCTGACAAGCTGCCCGTGGTCTGGCGCCAACATACCCCTCCAGCCCTATTTCCTCCCACCCACACCTACCCTACTCATTATCAGATATAGCTCCAAACATACCACAAACCTTTATGACTTCATTTCTTCCCATGTGTTGGGCTTGGTACAGAGTAAGAGTTTAAGAAATGGTAGTTGCTGTCAGTACTACAAGGATGACAATGACAGCAACGACAATGATGACGTTAGAGAACTAGGGCCAAACTGTGGATGCTCTTAAGGACCAAACCAAGGTACTTAGATTTGGGGCATAACAAAGCATCTAAGGATTTGGGGGCATGGAGGTGATGAAATTATAATCTCTGGTAGCAAGTATTATAACTGACTAAAGGGGGAGAGAGAGGGAGGTACAGGGGCCGTTTGGGAAGCTGCTACAATAGTCCAGGTAAGAAGCAGTTAATATAGGAAATACACGTGAAAATGGAAGAGAACTTTTCAAAAACTTCCTCAGGACTTGGTAGCTGCACAGAAACAAAGATGAGCAAGATAAAAAGATTGCTGAAATTTCAAAAGTAGGTTAAAAAAAAAAAAAGAGGGTATCTTTGATGAAAATCTAGAATTTAGGGAAGGAGACAGATTCAGGTTTTTGAAAGGCACAAGCTCAGATTTCATAATATAGGGATTTTTGACAGAGGCAAGAGTTGGGCTCACAAGAGCAGATAAGCAGCTAAGAGAGAGTGAGGCATGAATTATTAAATAGTTCTAAATGTAACAGACCAAAAAAGCAAGAGATGGAAAAAAGACTAAAATTTGGCCACGAGCAAGGCTGCTCATTGGGAAAGGAACTTGAAGCAGCGGGAAGGCTAGAAGCTTGACTGTTAACATTTTACAAAGGAAGAGGGACCTAGGAAGTTGAAGAAAAGACAGATGTGGCTTAAGAAAATCATTCACTCAATAAACGTTAATTGAGAGCCATCTGCGCTGGACACTTTTCTAGGTGTTGGGCATACAAGAGCCAACAGAACACAGTCCCTCCCCTTGTGGAAGTTCACTTTCCAGTACAAGAGGCAGACAATGAAGAAAACAATAAAAACGGATTGTCAGGGAGTGCTGGTGACTGCCTCTAAAGCTGCTAGGGCTTATGGAGGATACTTTAGGCTCTAAAATGCTGCCAGGAGTCTTCTGACATATGTGGAAAGTGACTGTTCCTTACATATAGTTTGCACAAAATGAAATGATGCATCATGTTTACATTATAAATTGCCACGTAGGAGAGGAATTTTCTGAGAAACTGCAAAACTAAATAGTGAAGCCCAACTCCATACAAACCTTAAAAGCTGCATTTCCATTCGATCTTTTATAAACAAATATAAGCAAAGGCATGTTTCTCTCTTAATCCTTAGCATGAGAGACTGATTTCTCATTTTCCATAAATCTTCACCACTCTGCCTAAACTACATGTCTTGGGAAAAACAGCAAAGGGCATCATTTAAATAGAGCTTGCCAAAGCAATGACGCTACTGTTTGTTTCCATATGATGAATTCATAAGTCTAAGAACACTCTGGCTCACATCACTTCTTAAAAACAAGTTAAAATTTTCATATTCACCTTATTTGCTTTATTGTAGGTATTAAAGTTAGTTTTCCAATAGAAGATAGACATCAGAAGTCCTATACAATAGAAGTTTCTATGCAATTTCTCCAGTGGGACATGAAATAACCTTTGGTGATTTATAACCTCCAAGGGCATAAAATATTAAAAATGAAACTCTCACCAAAACACCCATAAATTACCACTCTGTTTAAATTAAATGAAAAAAGTCTATGAAAGTGTGCTTTAGATCATAATATAGTAAACACAAATATTTTATACAAATAAAAAAGAAACCATGAATATCTCAGCCTAAAAAGGTAGCACTTTATTTACCTGAACAGCCCAAAAACAAGACATAAGAGAAACATGCTCTTTATTGGCCAATGAGCTAAGTGAATGAGAAAGAACTAAAGCTTGCTTCCTTGAGACTCTCCCTCGAAAACCGTTTTTTCTTTCTTAAAATAAATTTCAAGTCAATGCATAAGATGAGTCTATTTCGGAAACACAATTCAGACAATATGGGTGTTATCTGGCTCCCAAGATCACAACAGATTCTCAGTAGCAAATGAGTGAGTGAAGGGTTATCACTGCTGAAAGCCATAGAAACAGCATCAAAAAACAAACAAAAAAATCAAGGCAGGTAAGATTTTCAAAAACAGCAAAGTGGGGCCGTTTGGTACAGGTGCAAAGAGCCTTGTATCCGTGAATGAATCTGAAAGCTATCACTTTATTACAACATTAGAGACACACTCTATGCTGTATAATCTTTTAAAGAATCAGGGAAGGTTGTAGCAACTTTGGGGAAATTTTCTATACAAAAATTGGCTATAATAAATTTTGATTCTTAAATAAGCAAACCCTCAGTGATCAGGAAATTTATTCTAGAAGTAAAACAGCCTGCCCCAAAGTTCTGAGTACCTAAGAGTTCCCTGTTTTAAGCTTCTTTCATTTTGTGCTTGAACAAGCCAGTTAAAATTGGCAGGCTTGATGTCTCAATGAACTTCAGGCAGAAAAAAACCACACTGTCAAATTGTTCTTGACATATTTTTTAAGTAAGGTCTTTTTTTCTTGAAGTACTATTTAGATTCTTGCTAAAATAAATTAGTAGGAACTTTACGGTGAACAGTATATGAAAAAATGTAGCCCTGCCCCAGTTTAAAGGTCATAGTTCATCATTGTAGATTATTTATCCTATGTAATTGACAAGGTGGCTTTATGAGTTACTTTCCCCCAACGCCAAGTTCTATCAGATGCCTACTTTCCCAATTTCACAATGCTTTTTGACAGAAATTAGAGACGTAAGAGGGAGGAGATATGGGGATACACGTATATGTATAGCTGATTCACTTTGTTATAAAGCAGAAACTAACACACCATTGTAAAGCAATTATACGCCAATAAAGATGTTAAAAAAAAAAATTGCAGACGGAGCCTTATGGAGTTGTTCACTCACAACCCTCCCTGAACCCACAGGGATGGAAAGAGCACTGGATGAGAAGTCACACTCAGCTCCTCAATGAATGCACACATCTGGTCTGAGCTTCTGCACAGGCAGCACTGGAAGGGACAATAGGATAGATCTGTTTTCCAAATTGCAGGTCTCAGCCCATCAGTGGGGAGTAAAATCAATTTGGTGGATCATGATCAGTGTTTGGTAGAGTTTGGAGGTGGGATGGAACTTATCAGAAAATACTAGAGCACACTGCACGCAGTATAGCTAAGTATCGCTCCATGAAAGCTTTATTTTGAATATATTTATTATTTATATTTTTATGTCTGTACTGGGTTTCAACATAGAATGTGCTTCCTAAAGGGCACTGAGTTGGCCATAAAGGGTTGTGTAATGGACTGAATGTGTTTCAAATTCATATTTTGAAATCCTAACCCCCAGTGTGATGGTATTAGAAGATGGGGCCTTTGGGAGGTAACAGAGCTATGAAGGTGGGGTCCTTATGAATGGGATTAGTGTCCTTATAAAAGGGATCCCAGAGAGCTCTCTTGCCCTCTTTCCACTGTATGACAACACAAAGAGAACTCAGCAGTCTGCAACCTGGAAGAGGGTTCTCACCAGAACCTGACCATGCTGGCACCCTGATCTCAGATTTCCAGCCTCCAGAACTGTGAGAAATAAATTTCTGTTGTTTGCAAGCCACCCAGTCTATGTTACTTCGTTTCAGTAGCTCGAACTGACTAAGACAGTTTGGTACTTCTCAATTATTTACAGTCAAGGGACACCGAGTAACTGAAAAAGCCACGTGCAAAGATTAAATGCAAGCTTAGCTTAGGCTAATTTCTTTTCACTAGTTTCTGCAGGATCCTACAATCCTGCCTCGTATTCATCTTAAAAATACCTAGAACATCAAAGATAATGCTTTTGGCCTCCAACTAACTCCTTACTCAACAACTGCTTTTCTCTTATCTAAATAGCAGTCTCTGGTTCCTGTTAGGTGCACCTCGGGATTCCAGACCACTCTAAAATCTTGGTATTCGGTGTAGGTTGGGCGGTCCCTAGGATCACACTGGAGTCTTCATCCTGTGGCTTTAAGAGCAGCCGACTATAGTTATGACCGTGGCCTGACCACATTCCAGGGAGCAAAAGCATCAGAGTAGGATGCTGTTTAGAAGAGCAAGTCCTCAGACCTGTGCAAGAGTTCAGGGACCAAAACGTGTCTGCTTCCTGGAGGGCCTGGCTGGATGTGAGAGGTAAGGATCCAGCCAGCCAAGTCTAGGGTCCTCTCCAGCCATTTCAGTTGCTCTGGCTGCAGTATGGATGATGGATGGATTAGAGAAGAGCCAGGCTGGACTCAGAAGCCCAGGGAGGCGATGGCTAGAATCCAGCAGAGAGATGAGAAGCTGGACTAGGACAGAATCAGTAGAAACAATGAGAAGCAGACGGATGGAGGAGCTATTAAGCAAGCAAAATCCATAGAAATGGGTGATGGGTTAGATGTGGTGGATGAAAAGGACGGGGACAAGGATGGCTCCCAAGTTTCTGCCTTGTGCGAGATAGTGGCTAGTTGTGCCCATCACAGAGCTAAGCAACCTTGCAAGAGGATGAGGTATGAAGAGAAAATCAGGATTCTGGTCTTGGACATGAAAAACTTGAGGTGCCTTTGAGATATCCAGGTGCAATGTCAATTATGTAATCTAGAGCTCACAGAGAGGCCTAGGTTGGAGATACAAATTTTAGACTCACTTGTGTCCTCCTTTTTTAAACTCTTGTACCAAAACTACATTTCGAGGCACAACTGCATGAAGCAGAGAAAAGAATGTGGGCTTTAAAATCAGAAAAGCCAGAGATGGAACCTTGCCTTAGTGGCTCTGTGCCCATGAGCTATGTACCTGCCTGATTAGGTTTCCATTTCCTCCTCTATCAGCAAGGATGCTGCAGCCCACTGTCAGAAGCATGGTGGAGATGAAAGAAACAGCACTTGAGAAGTGCCTGGAACACAGCAAGTTCTCAGCACAGTGGAGCCAGAACCATGTTTGTACTTTTTTGTATACCCCATGGCACCTGGTACTGTCCTGGCCAAGGGGTCCATCAGTATCTAGTATGATGAACTGACCTGAAATATTCAGAATTGTCAGTAAACCACAGTTTCCTAGACAACCACTAGCTCCCGAAATCATTCCTCCACCTGGGGTCCTACTGAAGCAACACCCAAACATAAGCTATGCATGGAGCGTGTCTTACCCCTCTTCAGCCACATCTCCCAGCCTTGGGAGTAACCATCACTTGGCAGGGCCAATGACTACCCAGAGCTTTTTTGTACTATCTAAAGTCCTAGACACCCAATCCAGTCATATGAAATTGTTTTCTTGTGATCCACAAGGATGTGAGAAAAGCAAAGACTGGCTTTGTTTCTCCTCTGGTATTTCTAGTGGAGCAGGCAGATGGCACCCTCTCCATGTATCCTGAAATTCACTTGGGAATACCAAGCACCTCAGGAGGCGTAGATTTTGAGCAATGGATTTAACATTTTCTGCCAGTCTTGAGTGTGCATCAGAATCACCTGTTGCCAGATTGCTAAGCCCCCATCCCCAGAGTTTCTGATTCAGCTGGCCTGGGGAACAGTATGAGAATTTGCATTTCTAACAAGTTCTCAGGTGATGCTGATGGTCGAGGGGCCACACCTGAGAACCACTGTCCTGGCTTCTTCCCTGAGACAGGGCTATTGATGTTTCTAACATTTAAAGAAAAACCAGCTGAGCTTGGGAAGTTTTTACCTGGAGTGTCATAGGATGTTGCCTTGTATACTATCAGTAAGGTGTCTTAATTAGGAATTACATATGTTTGGGATTTAGGTACTTTCAGACCTTATTTTAATAGTTTTGGAACATTTTGTCTTATGCTTCATAATTTCTACTTATCTGTTCTCTGCTATTCATTTTTGAGTAAATAAAATGTGAGAACTCTTTAAATAGAGATACTACTTCATACTCATGCCAGAACCTATTCACCTAAACAAGCACTGTTTCCTCCTTCTGGAAGACCTAGCTGTCCTTCTCATGGACCTGCCATAGCCAGCCTTTAAGAACTGTCTTCACAGCTCAACCTGCTTGGCTTGAGTGACCTCAATGGTGGCTCAATTCATCCTGACAGGATGGATGGGACCTAGTCATTCATTCATTTACATGTTTACTGGGCACCTACTATATGTCAAGCACTTTCTTGAAAAACAGTGTTAACGAACCATGACCTCTGCCCTCAAGGAGCTTATAAATTGACTGTGAATTTGAGTAGAGGTGATAAAAAATAAACAAAAATGCATAAATGTATAAGTATCCACTGTGATAGGTGAAGAAAACATACGGAGAAAGTCCCCTTTAGGTTAGATGATCAGAGAAAGCCCCTAGGGGAGGTGATGTTTAAACTGATTAACTTAGAGAAGTTTAAAGTCCATTCTTGTCTGTGTACCCTGAGCCAAATTCACCCTTAAGCCACCCTGGGAGCTTTAAAAATATGTTTATCTGATACTTATAAAAAGTAAAAAGAATAATACATTTCATACTTATATTATTATTTCTGTTAAGGAAGAGAAAAAAAATCATTCCTAGGCATATTGGTTAAAAAAAGTTGGAGGTCTGGTGAATAAATACCATTTATGATGTAAAAAGAAGGACCACTATAAACTATTGAAACTAGTGTTTATCAGCCTGCCTGACATTTCTAAAATGGTCTGGAAAATAATAAAATCAGAATAATTATAAAACATTCCAAGGTTTTGAAGAATGATATCATGTAAATTCATAAATTGTTCAGTACACATTTATTAAATCCCCACCATTTCCCATGCAAAGTGCTAAGTTCCAAGAATACAAAGATAAAACATGATGCCTAACCTTTCCCACTGACAAATATTAGCTAAACACCTATCATGCACTTACCGCTTCCTCAAGCTGGTCACAGTTTTGCTTCTTTTTATTGCTACTGTTTTGTTTCCTTACTTTATCAACAAATGTCATGACCAAATGATCAAGAGATGATTATGATGGGCAAAATCCTGGATAAACCCTGGATAAACAATAAGGTCCTACTGTACAGCACAGGGAACTATACTATCCTCTGATAAACCATAATGGAAAAGAATTTTTAAAAGAAGTTATATAACTTCTGTAGAGCAGAAATTAACACAACACTGTAAATCAACTATACTTAAGCAAAAAAAAAGAAAACCCACTAACCAATAAGTAGAATCTATTGCATTTCCTGTGCCAGTCTATGGCTAACTATAACTTCCTCCTAAACCCCTTGCTCAGCATTACTGGATGGCAAAGTCTTAGATATCACCTTTCTCCTACAAAAGAGAGGAATATTCTACAGTCCTGTGTCTTTAGTCCTGGGATTTTAGTTCCAACTCCAGGTAATTATACTTTCTAGGCCTCCAGGGCTTGCAAGCCCAACCCTTGCCTGAAGAACCTCTACTGAAAGACACACAAGCCCATTTTTAGTGGGAGCAATACTGCACACACAATGCTGTATAGTTCAATACAATACTCAATTTTATAATTGACTTTCTAAAACTCTGAGAGAAACAGGTCTCAAGAACTTGCTCACCCATATGTCAACTCCCACAGACATACTGCACACCTATTTTTAATTCATCCCATAAACAACACAGAAGACTTTCTACAAGAAGAATACACACTTCATGGAGTTGTCCTTTTAAACAGGGATTTGTTTTAACTTAAAATGATAATACCAAGGAAATGCCAGTTGACTAGACATGTAACAACATCCCAATTATTATGTTTCAAATCTTCCCAAGAGTAACCTAATTTGAGTGGGATTCCTGTGTTTTCCTATATCATCTCCTTATACACCTCTGATGAAGTTAGTAGATGCAATTGAGAATGGAATACACAAAATCAAGCCTGGTTTCCCTGCCCTAATCTTTTATACTGAAAGGAACCTGACTGAATAAAATGCTTCATCAATGGCAGCCAATTTTGACTACACAGTACTTCAAAAATGTCATCAAGAGATTAAGTTTAGGGCTTCCCTGGTGGCGCAGTGGTTGAGAGTCCGCCTGCCCATGCAGGGGACACGGGTTCATGCCCTGGTCCGGGAAGATCCCACATGCCGCGGAGCGTCTGGGCCCGTGAGCCATGGCTGCTGAGCCTGCGCGTCCGGAGCCTGTGCTCCGCAACGGGAGAGGCCACAGCAGTGAGAGGCCCGCATACCGCAAAAAAAAAAAAAAAAAAAAAAAAAGAGATTAAGTTTAACATTTATTTAAAAAAAGAAAAATACTAAATAAAACAAAAGGCTAGGTTTCCTCCCTCCCCGATTTCCCTGGCATTTAGAAGAACTGCCATAGATAAGTCCACAAATGAACAGCTGAGCTGCATAATGCCCAGTTCTAACTGGGCAGCTTCTGAAAAAAAAAAAAAAAAAAAAAGGACTCCTTCCAACCCCAGTTAATGTACTTGATATAAAGAGAACATGTTTCTGCAACAAATACATTTCAGGCTTGATGTTTTACAGAGTAACTAATGAAGGCTCCAGCCACAGGAAAAAAATTATTTTTCCAGGATATTAAATGTTTTGATTCACCGTTTAACAGAAGTACAAGTAAAATGAAAATGCAAATTAAATGTATACATATTTATGACTTTACCAATGTATGACAAGGCCACCTTTGGCTTCTGGCTTTATTAACCAGGAGGAGAAGCCTGGAAAACCACCACACATTTGTATTTCTATTCAAATAGTTCTCTCTGCCCAAGCACTGGTTGGAGCAAAGTATTAATTCTGAGTCCAGGGACATATATAAGCCAAGAGAATCAGAGTGAATGGATGAAAATGGACATTGTCTCCTTAATTATCTGCTTGGACAAGAAGATATAAAAATATAAATACTAAACAATGTTAAAATGTGACAACTCAGGCTTCTCTGGTGGTGCAGTGGTTGAGAGTCCACCTGCCAATGCAGGGGACGTGGGTTCGTGCCCCAGTCCGGGAAGATCCCACATGCCGCGGAGCAGCTGGCCCGTGAGCCATGGCCCCTGAGCCTGCGTGTCCAGAGCCTGTGCTCCGCAACAGGAGAGGCCACAACAGTGAGAGGCCCGCGTACCGCAAAAAAAAAAAAAAAAAAAAAAAAAAAGTGTGACAACTCATTAATTACTAGTAAACAGAAATTTTCTGTTAACCTCTATGATTTCTAGAAGTCAAAAATTCACTTTCACCATAGAACCCCTAGCAAAACCTTGAGTAAGAACCTTAAGAATTCCACGTTAGCCCTGGTCGCTAAACATCTATCTGTTCGACCATGAGCAAGTCAATTCACCTCTCCAAGCCTCAGCTGTCTTACCCATAAAAGGTGCGAGTTTCTGAACTAGTTAATATACTAATTCTTTATCAGAAAGAAATCTACCTCAATCCCCAATGGCTGAATCTGTTAATAATATTTAAGACCCATTCTAATTATTTGTCATCATACTTCTAAAGGTAAAAACACTACTTTTGTGCTTATAGGAAGAAGGGGTGGAAAGAGAAGAGGATTCTTAAAGGGAACAGAAACTAGGTTGGTTTTGTTAATTAGGTTCCCCCTCTGAAACCACGAGCCAGTATTAGCACCTGCTGAAATTTACCCAAATATAAGAGTGGTTGGTTTCTTCATCTCAAGACATACTCTTTCAGAAAATGGCACAAGTCAATTTCTAGGAACGTATATTTCAGCCAGTTACACATTACTAACAACTAAAGGGGCAGGGGAGGCAAGCAAAAGAGCATGACATAGATGATGTGAGTCTACTGTCTACACGGAGAAATAAAAACTCTTCTTTATATGATGTATTCAGCAAGGAGAGACACAATGGGCACCTGCACCTGCCAGCTTCAGGAGGCATACCTCTTGTATGTAAATTACCTTCTGGGTCAGCAGATGCTGCGAATTTACATGATAAGATGCTTTCTATGTTTTACAGCATGTGTTTTCCTTATGAGTGATTTCATTCCCTCCTTCACTCAGCAACTCTTCATTAAATACTTACTATATGCAAACCCCAAAGCCAAAAAAATAAATAAACAAAGGTATGAGTTGACTGTCTGGAATATTCAGGTGAATCTTGACATTTATTTTAGAGTAGTTCAGCCCCTGAGAATATTTCCAAATCAAAAAATAATACTAAATAATTCAGATGCTAAGCTAAAGTGCACTTGGAATTTTCTTTCCCTTCATTAAGTGGTATGCGATGAAGAGGAACGGGGAGTAAATTAGAATACAGGTGGAATAGGTTATTAGCAAATTAGAATACAGGTGGAATAGATTATTAGCTAAATCCCCTAGTTAATACAGGGTGAAGATTTCTCTTTCCCCTAGAGAAAAATGATACCACTGGATTACAAATATATTGATAAGCATTATAGAATGCTAAAACTAGAAAGAGAAAAATAATACAAACCTCTTGTTTTATATGTGGGAGACTTGAGGCTCAAAGGTGGTAGAATTTGGTCCAGGTTATACAGCTAAATATAGTGCCAGAACTAGAACCCAGGTCACCAGCAGGCATGCTTAACAGTCTCTGGTGAATTGCATGTATTGTATCCCATGATGTGTCCTCATTGCTATCACAAGTGGAACAATGGCATAATCCACAAAGCAAAGGACTAGACATCAGAAGCTCTGAGTTCTAGTCCTGTAAGCTACTAGACATGATACTATAGAAAACTCTAATCACTTGTCTAAACCTCGGTTTCCTCATCTGTTGAAATGTGAACAGTAATTCACAGTAAGATGGTACAGACCACAATAAATGCAGAAGTCTGGCCATTGTAAAAAACCTTATATAAGTACAGAACTAACACTGGGTGATGATAGTGGTGGTGGTGGTGGTGATTTCACCACCTGAAATGGTGGTGAAACCCGGCTTCAACTCTAATTCCAGCCACTTGTTACCTTGATAAGTCATTGAACCTGTGAGCCTCACATTCCTCCTGTGAATATGTGGTTAATAATCTTTGCCCTGCCTCCCTCAGAAATGGACAGAATTAAATGCTTTTCAGAGAGTACTAAAAAGCAATTACAAATAGCAAGGCATTGATGCAAACGTAAGGTATTATTACCAAATCCCTCTAGTCTTAATTTGGACAAAAATGTAACATGGTTTTATTATTCATTTTTTAACAGTTTTCCTCCTCAACTAAGACATCACTATGCATTCAATCTCAGACTTACCAGCTTTCTCATCAGTCTTCCTAAGTCTCCAAAGAACGCACCATTTCCCTCAGCTCAGAGATAATGTTTACTGCTTACTCAACTTCCCACTGGCATGGACTTGACCAAGAAAGGTTTTTTTCTAGGGCCTCCTTTCGACTGGAAACGCTCTGACAAAAGCTTCCATGAACACTATTCTACTTCATCACGTTAGAGGGGTAATGAATCCAACCCTTTGGCTTTTCTCCACTCCTAACAACTGCAGAACACTTCAGCCTTCACATAGAATGAGACAGAAGTCTGGGTGGATGCTTTTCACGGGAGGGGCAACAAGGGTTACCCAAACCCACGCTCAGTAGTATTGATGGGGAGACTGCTGCTTCTTTGCAGGAGACTAACACATTCTTAGGCCCAACCGGTCCCTCAAGAGTCATTCACCTTAGAGCTAGGGCCTCTGGCAGGCTGAGAATGTCACAGAAAAATAGTAAGGGCGGGGGCCGGTATTTTGGGTCTGCAATACGCTGCCTTTAACAAGGCATCAGAGTAACTAGCATTTCCTTGCTGAGAACCCTGATTTCAGTTGATCAGAAGAAAGAATTCATCAGCCTATCCAAACAACTTCTCTGGAACAGGTTTCTATCCAACCACGCTGGGCACGAGGGACAAGTGAGCCGGGGGTGGGGGGTTGGTAAGAACTGACAACAGGCTCATCTGCATAGATGAACGATAAGCAGACATTCGTTGTCTGCTGTTTTGGTGACTCCTGGCACCGGTGTGGCAAATCAAACCCCGGCATTCTCCCTCTCCGGTGCCCCACACTCCCACCCCCCTCCCCAGCTGCTGAAGCGTCATGTTGACGGGGCTAGGGGAGAGAAGCAGGGGAAATGCAGAAGTCGGTTGCTGCATTTAGGCTGGAACCATACCGCACCTGTTCAACCCGGCTCCGGCACCAAAAATGACCAAACACTGACTCGCAAGCCCCTCTTGAGATCCCAGGGGCGCCTAACAAGTTCTCCGCTGTTTAATACCGGGGAAGGGTGGTGGGAGATCTCTCTTTCTGCAGCCAAACTCAGCTGGCTCCTATTAAAGGGGAGGGGGCTGCTGCTTAAGTGAACCCAGAGTGGTCCCCGAGTGTCACTGCGGCTCCGGGGATCCGGGTGGTGAGCGGGTGGGTGCCCGCGGGGAGCGCGCAGCCGTGGCCCGGGGGAATGAAGGTCCCGCTTCGGTGGCCACGCGCACCCCCTACACCCTACCTCCAGCACAAGGTGGACAAAGTGAGAGCGTCGAGAGACCTCCAGGATTCATCCGAGACTCAGAGCCCCCAAGCTCGAGCCCAGAAAGAGGGTCGCGGGAGGAGGGGCCAGGGACGCGCAGGAAACTTACCTCACCCGGACAGCATTCGGGCGCCTCCGGTGTCGAGACCAGTTGCGCCACAGTCTGCAAGTTATCGGGACGTTGTCGCTTCCCCCGGACGAAAGGAGAGCAGTGCAGGCGAGGAGCGGGAGGGGCGGAGGATTGGCGGGGCGGGGCCGGGGCGCAGCTCGGGGAGCGGGCAGGTGCCGGGGCCCGAGCCACGGGGCCAAACTCGCCCCCGACGCGCCTCGGCGGGGGCGCGCGGCTGCGAGTGTGCAATGCGCGCGCGCCGCGGCGGGTGTGTGTCCCCGCTTTCCCCTTCCTTCCCCGCCGGTCCTCCGGCCAGACTGAGCCGCGAGCGGCCGCCAAAGCCCCAGCCGCTCCGAGCGGCTCCACAGCCGGGCGCGCTCTGGCCGCGGTGCCTTCGGGGTCGGGGGCCGAGGAGCAGGGCGCCCCCGGGCTCGGGCTCGGGCGCGGGTCCCGGTGCAGAGAGCGAGGCGCGGAGACCGAGCGGGCTGCGCGGCGGCGGCCGCGGCTCCGGGAGGCTGCAGGCCCCGCCCGCCGGCCGCCCAGGCTCTTCCCCTTTTCTCTCCACCCCCTCGCTCCATCCCCGCACGCCCTGCAGGGAAGGCAGAAGGGTTTGCAGCTGAGGCGGCGGGAGCCTCCGCTGCAGTCGGACTGGGCGTCCGAGTCGATACTCGGGGACAAGGCGCTCCGTCCCGCCGCCGAATGCCTAAGACGGAGAGCGGGGCTGGGGCGGGCCCCTCGATCTGGCCGGTTCCTTTAAGGCTCCAGGGCTAGCCAAGGGCTTTCCGGCGGTGCTCAAAGTCTTGTAGCCCCGGAAAACAGGGCTGTTAGGATAGGGCTCCCCGCCTCCTCAGCAACACCTGGTCGCCTGCCCTCTGGAACTCTGCTTGTGCCGAAGCCGCACTTAAGCACAGGTGTCCCCTTCACCAGGAAGGGACAAGCTAGTCTGAGGACAGCAGGTGTTCCCAGGAAGTAAGACCTACCAAACAGGTAGAAGTGGGTAGGCGAGGGGTCTTGGGAGAGAGAAGGCTGGAGGGACTTTAAGCACGGATAGGCGGTGATGGGGGTTCGGGCGTGGGGCCCTGGTAATCTCACCTGACGTCAGCCTAGCTACGGAGAGGGCACGGGCCAGGTCTAAAGGACTCTTTTGCGGGGGGGGGGGGGGGCGGGGGGAATGCTATCATGGAAGCTATAGCTAAATGTCCTTAATTGGAACCGAAAAGGGAGCGGATCTCTCCCAGCTGAATCAAAGCAAGTGGTATTTCTCACTCTCACCCCTTCCTTCCACCTTACCCTTATTTAAAAAACAAACGAACACACTCATGGGAAATGTGGGATACATTCTGTCCGAAAAAAGCCAACATTTCATAGTCCTTATCCTCAGATACCACCGGCTTGGCAAGCCAAAATGAATTTGTTTGAAAGGATACTCCGTTCGTTCTCAGCAAGTGAAAACCCTCTTTTTCAGTTTTGAAATCCTTTTTACTTCCCACCTCCCACCACATCAGCTCAGAATGGAGTGAAAGAATTCCTTGGTAACACATATCTGTTAGACTGTTTTTCCAGCATACTTCTTCCAGATGTGTCTAGCCATCACTGGGAGTTTTAGGGCATCACTTTGTTTGTTTGTTTGTTTGTTTGGGTTTTTTTTTTTTTTTTTGGCATCGCTTGTATAGGACCCTGTGACTCGTGTCTGGTTTTATCTTAGCATCCTAGGCTCTTCAAAGCTCAGAGCAAGAACACAAGTCTAGTCCAGCATGCTCACTTTACAGAAGTAAAAACTGAGACCCAAAGACATTAAGTGACCAAAGGGCGAGAACATAGGTTTCATGACTCCCAGAAACACTGGACTAACAAAGTTCAATTTGGGGTCTAAAGAGAGACGGGTGGAGGAAAGAGAAACAGATCAAAGAACGCTTCATCTGCCTGGTGTGAATCACTGTGCAGAGGGCAGCAGCACCCTGCTGTAAGTAGCAGACTGCCTGGGATCTGGGGATGGTAATCCCAGTCTCTTCTCTGCTTCTCAGACGTTTGCTCTGAAATCCAAGGAGTAGAAAACAAACCTGCTTCCCACAGAGGTAGTGATAAGTGAAAATGCAAAGTCAGTTCTCAAGATTTCCTGGGAATGCAGAGGAGGTGAAAACAGGTAAAACCAAACTTAAAACACAGTGGATCAGAGGTGGTCAGACATGCTACATACAAATGGATGCATACACGTGTATACACACTCCCCCTTTTCCATTAAGAGCCAGTTTGATTCCCTTCTGTAAAGCACAGATGCCAACAGGCTTCAGTTTCCAGAAAGAAGTCACAAAGCAGACTCCCCACTGGCTATTTAGAGAGCTAACTCTATTAAACAGGATTTTAAGGAAATATACCAAGAGCCTTAAGACCATCATTACTGTAAATTAATTAATGGAACAAGGGACCACATACCATGAGACCTGATATTTCTCCTTGATTCTATCTCGAAATCTATCAACAGCAATTTGGGAAAGTCACCTTCTATTGGAAATAAAACACTATCACTACCATTAGCAATAGTGGCTTGGCCATAAAATCTGGAAATATTTAAAAATCAGATAATGCTTATCTAATTGTTTTACTTGATTTCGAGTATAATTTCTCCAGTTGATTTCAGATCTTAGTCCAAAATCTTAATAATGCTATGTAATACTCCCCTATGAGAAACATGCATAGATTTCTTATGGTAGATTTGATAGCATTAATGGCTCCAGTTAATGACCTCCCTTTATCCAGGTCCTTTCCTTCTAACTTTGTAGTCTCCTCCCACTCTGTGCTCACCCACATGATTTACTTTGGTCAGTGGAACAATAGCAGACTTGATGTAAACGAAGGTTTGAAAAATGTTTGTGCAACAAAGAAATACCACTACACATCTATTAAATTTTCCAAAATCCAGAACACTGACAACACCAAATGCTGGCGAGGATGTGGAGTAAAAGGAACTCTCATTCATTGCTGGAGGGAATGCAAAATGCAATGGCCATTTTGAACAATAGTTTTTCAGTTTCTTACGAAACTAAACATACTCTTACCAGGTGATTTGGCAATCATCCTCCTTAGTATATACCCTAAGTAGCTGAAAATTTATGTCCATACAAAAACCTGCATGTGGATGTTTATAGCAGCTTTATTCATAATTGCCCAAACTTGGAAGCAACCAAGATGTCCTTCAGTAGGTGAATGGTTAAGTTGTGGTAAAACGGAATACTATTCAGTGCTAAAAACAAAAAAGCAAACAAACAAAAAAGAGCTATCGAGCCATGAAAACACATGGAAGAAACTTAAATGCATATTACTAAGTGAAAAAAGCCAATCTGAAAAGGCTGCATATGGTATGATTCCAACTATATGATATTCTGGAAAAGGCAAAACTATGGAGACAGTACAAAGATCAGTGGCTGTTAAGAGTTGGGGGGAGAGAGATGAATAGGCAGAGCACAGAGTATTTTTAGGGCAGTGAAACTACTCTGTACAGTACTGTAATGATGAAGACATGTCATTATACATTTGTCCGAAACCTTAAAATGTACATCAAGAGTGAACCCTAATGTAAATCGTGTACAATACTATAATGATGAAGACATGTCATTATACATTTGCCCGAAACCTTAAAATGTACATCAAGAGTGAACCCTAATGTAAATCGTGTACAATACTATAATGATGAAGACATGTCATTATACATTTGCCCGAAACCTTAAAATGTACATCAAGAGTGAACCCTAATGTAATTCGTGGTCTGTGGTGATAATGATGGTGTCAGTGTAGGTTCATCAGGTGTAGCAAATGTGCCCTCAGGTGGGGGATGTCCATAACGGGGAGGCTGTGCATGTGCTGGGGCAGGAGGTGTATGAGAAATCTCTGTACCTTCCCCTCAATTTTGCTGTGAACCAAAAAGTGCTCTAAAGCATAAAGTCTATTTTTAAAAAATTGTGTGCATTTCTGTTTCTGTTCTTAGAATTCTGCCATCACCAGGAGAACAAGCCCCTGGAGGATGAAAGACCCTGTGGAACAGAGCTGAGTCATTGCAGCTGAGGTCATCCTTGACCAGCCAGCCCTCAGTTGACTGCAGTGGTACAAACAAGTTCAACTGAGATCTGCCAGGCTTGGTCCAGGTCAGCCAAACCTCCCACCCAGCTCATAGATTCATGAGAAATATTACATGGTTGCTGTTTTAAGTCACGGCTTCAATTAATTATCTATTGCTGCGTAACACACCACCCCAAAACTCGTAGCCAAAAACAACCACCATTTCCTATTTCTCATGAGTCTGTGAGTCAACTGGGCTCCGCTAGGCATTGGCTAGTGTCACTCAATTGACTGCATTTAGGTGGCCGCTGGCAACTGGACCAAAGGGGAAGGTCTGAGAAGGCTTCACTCACACATCAGTTACCTCCATCTGCCTCCCCCGACCTTTCTCTTTCCACGTGGTTAGCTTGGACTTCCTCATGCCATATGGTCCTTTCAGCCTTGTCAGACTTCTTGCATGGCAGCTAGCTTCTCAGAGGGAGGAACTGGAAACTGCCAGTCCTCTTAAGAACTGAGATGGGAGGTTCTAGAACATTACTTCCACTTCATTCTATTGGTCAAAGCAGCCACAAGACCAACCAAATTCAAGAGGAGAGGAAATAGACTCTAACTTTTGATTTGAGGGGCAGCATGTATGTACAGGAATTAAAGGGCCTTATCACAGCCATTTTGGGGAGACTACCTCACCTCCTAAGTTTTGGAGTGGTTGTTCTTTTAAGCTATGGAACTTTGGACTAGTTACAAGTCCTTTCTGGACCTTTCTATGAAATGAGGGAGGTTGAGTTTCTCTATATTGCTAATGCCTATTTACCTTTTCTTTGGTGATGTCTCAAGGGCAAACTGAAGTCCAATAAATATCTAAAAAGGAGTTGCCACAGGGAATCTGGGGCACATTGGTCAACCATGGGTACTTTTAGCAGTTCATCTGTTAATTATTTTTCAAGCAAAAATTCTCAAGATGCCACATGTAAGGCATGCGTTGCCTCCATGGACATCAAGCAGTAAAGTAGAGGATGCATCCATCATGACTCCTCAAGGATCATCTTTCATAACACTGTCTTGTCTTCACTTTCTAGAAATTTGATTTCTAAGCAGATAAGAAAAGTTAAATGCTTAGCTGACTCCCCTATATAACTTGAGATGCTCATTTCAGAGGGTGTGTTTACCCGGGGGACCTTACGCTCTCTAATTTCAGGTCTGCTCTTAAAATTAGCAAAGACTTGAGAACCTCACCCCCAATTCCCTTCCATCTCTTCTTTCTCCCTGTACCATCTTCCTTTCCTCTAGCTATGCTTTCTTTTCCTGCTGCATCCTTTCTTCCTTAACCGTATAGCACTGAACTAGGAGTCCTAGGCCTGCTTAGGACTGTCCCTGCAACAGTGAAGTCTGCATTCTCTCTTGGCTTCATATTTCTTGGATTCAGATTCATGTCTGTATCATGAGATGCTCTGAAAGGTCACAAGCCTGACAGTCTACGATCCTTAGATGCTTCTGCAATACATACAGTGGCAAGGCTTGGAGGGGGCTGAATATTAAGGACTCAGAACCCTTTAGAAGGGGTACACATGTGTCTCAACCCTTCTCAAGCAATTCCCAGCACCTCAGTACTTTTCCCTAAGGTTTTTTGTTTGTTTGTTTGTTTGTTTTTAATTAGAAAACATGCAACTCTACCAGCTACAAGCCCTATCTATTTAACGCATTACTTTTTACCCAGAGGTTGGTATCATCCTAGCTCTCAAGACCAGCTGATGTTTTACATCTGTTAGCCAGAAACAGTATGAAAACTGGAGGCCCAGTGTTAGCAGGCATTCAGGTCTGACCCTAAAAATGTTTCCCCAAATACCTGGTAACTTACCTAAGAAATATGAAAAAGAGCTAAGAAAGATTTCCATAACAAATTTATACCAGAATACAAAATTATATGCATTGAGATTACAATTGTGTGGAAAAACATGCACATGAACAACTCCTGAAAGAAAACAATTAAATATTAAAGTGCTTGTGCTAGGGTAGGGGAATTCTAAGATTAAAAACGTTTTGATGTTATGTTGTTTTTACATTTAAAAAATGCATATGCCATACAACTTCTAATTTCTGTTGGCCTGTGCAACCTGTTTTCTGTTGAGTTCAGTTACTCCTTTTCTCTTCAATGGTTTTTTCTTGTTACAAACAGACGCACATGCCTACCTTTTCTAGATGAATGTTCACCTTGCCCAGAAGTTACAAAAACAACGTAAACTTAAGTGTTTGATTCAAAGACTGAACAAGAAACAAGAGAATATCAGAATGAAGGGAAGAAAGAAGAAAAAATAGAGAATTGGTAGGATGACACAGAGAACCAAGCGGCATTTAAGACAGCATCCTAAAGGCATGTAAAATTTATACACACATTTTGTATATCAAGTCTGAACTTGGGTTTTAAAGAAGCTGAAAGTCAAGGTCTTCATAAGAGAGAAAGAAACCCCTTTTTGGTTGGAGGGGCTAATTTAAAAGCTTTAAGTAGAGAAAGGAGGCAGAAATGAATCAGCAGGGATCCTCAAAACTTCACAAAATCTATTGCAATTATTATACCCTGAGAAACAGTGTGTCGAAATAATCTAAGGTCACAAAACCCAGCCATAGAGCCAGGAACAAAACCTAGGGCTGCCATCTTATCCCTGGATCAGGAGGTGGTCAGCAGAATGGGCCCTGGACTCTTCATGACTAAGCATAGGTTTTTCATGCCAAAGCCTCATTTGCCCTAAAATGTGAAATGCTCAGTTTGTGTTCTACCTCATTGAAATACTAAAACAGTTTCTCATCAATAGTGAGCACATTTGACATTAAATGGGTCACAATAAAAGAGTGATAGGTCTAGAAACAATACCGAGAAATAATGGAATCTACAAGGCTGAAAAAGAAGAAAAGGTAATGAATTCAACAGACACTTGAGCTTCCTAAATAGCAGCAATGGCTGCCCACCTAAGATGTCCATGGTTTAACTGACGCTTTCCTGCAGCCATTTCAGGAAGGGTTCAGGTGCTTACAATGAGCAAGATTAGCTCCCACCCTTTGTGGAGGGGCAGGTTCCAGGGCCAAGACTTGGAGTTTCTCAGCCTTGCTGTCTGAAGGGAGATGGTGTGAATTATGCTGATGACACAATAGATACTTGGTGAAGAGAAGCGAATGTTAACTTCAGTCAACCAATGAAGCCCCCACTAAGATTTCTCAAGTCTTCTGTGACACTTCACCATGTGAATGAACCAGGAAGACAGTGTTGATTTTTGCTTTTATTTCTCAAAAAATTTAGGAACTTTCTTGGACTTGGAACCATTTAGGCAGAACCTGACTAGCAAGCTTCTCCTCTTGGTAATATTTGAATTTGAATGCTTTGTTAGCAAAATGGAGCCCTTACTTTGACCACTTTTAAAACATATAGCCTACAAGCTATCACAGAAACCTAGAATATTTTGCTGGGGTAGGAGATAGAAAAAGCAAATGTGTCAATCAGGGTGTGCAAATGATGAAAGATAAAATCCCCAATCCCCAGTTAAGGCGGACAAATATAATAAAGGTTCATTGCTTGTTCATGACTCTGTTCAACATGGTTTGGTGGTGGGGTTGGCTTCCTGCAGCCATTCAGGGACCCTGGGTCCTTCCATCTTGTGGCACCATTATCTTCAACAAGTGGCCTCCAAAATCCCTGCTGAATTGGGAGAGTGAGCAAAGGATTTAAGATGTCAGGTATGGAAGTGGTGAATATCACATCCACCCACATTCCACTGGGCAGAACTTGGTCCAGGGCCCCACCCACCAGTATGAAGCCTGGAAAGATATGTCTAAGTGCTGTGCTCAGGAAGAAGAGGAGAGCATGGGTGTTAGCGCTATATTTTCTTCCCAATGTGCTGAATTAAAGATGAATCATTCATCTTAAGTTTATTCTTGCACAGCTGTGATTGGAGGCCTGGGGGGAGTCTTTGGTAGTCAGATTTATTCTCCTATGCTTGTATCCCGGTGTTTTCCCTGCATTTTTAGATGAGAAGCAGCCTGTTGTATGTGTGTAGTTAGGGATGGCATTGTTATCTTGGAAGTGTTTGTGGACATACATGGGAGCATAAAGAGTCAGCAGCCTATATTGTTACAGAAAATTGAACACTTGAAGCAAGTGTATTAAAAACTGTCTTTCTGGAACCCTTGCCACAAGGGGAGGGCTACTGATTCCATCGTCATGGGAGAAAATGGAATCTGTGCAATCAGCTTTTGAAGTGGCTGCAACTGCAAACTCTGGAGCCTTTGGGAGGAAAAAAAAAAGATAAAAAGAAACGTAAGTCATAGCTCTATCTGCAGTCAGCCTGTCCTGATGGCATGAGTGATTTCAGAAGAAAGAGTTATAATGAGGGAAAGAGAAAAAGGATGGGACAAGCAAGAGAAGTATACTTGTTCTTTTTAGCACAAATACTCTGTAAGGAAAAATACAGGAGTTGGTGGTACCGTGGGGATTTACAAATACTTCAAGCCAGAAGGCAAAGCCACACCATGAAGATATAAGTTAGAAGAAGTTGGAGAGTTGCCCAGCTTCTTCCTACTGCATGAGACTCCTTTCTGTCTTTTCCTATGTGAAGTGGGGAGAGAGCATCACACTGCAGCAAAAGACCAGGCTATGTCCTCAACAAGTTCTACTGGGTTTGTGTTTTCCACAACTTGGGGACAGTATATATTAGGTATGTGACCTAATTTTTTCCCTTAATTCTAAAGCAACAAATATAAGACAGAAGCCCTCTCTCATGACCATTCTGTACACCAAAAGATTTACTGGCATTTCCTCTAGAAACTTTCAGAAGAAATGGCTAAAGAGCTTTGTTTGATATGCAGGGGATTATTTACTATATTATGATAAGAATAAAAGGCATAATTTGAAATTGCACGTATGCAACAACCTCAAAAAGCACAGAAAGTCTAGTAAAATATCTTGGAGGGAAATCTGCTAAAATATTAGCTATTATTGCCTTTAGGTTAATATCGTGTCTCCTTTTAAAAAAACTCCTTACGCTACTTTTTCAAATCAGAGAAAGATAAAGAAATGAGGGAAATGTTAATGTTTGATGATGAATAAAAATTATGCATGTTTTAAAATTTTAGAAAAAATTAGAAAAGCAAAAAAGAAATACTTAATTTTCTTCACACAGAGACCATCACCTCTAACATTTGGTATTTGCTTACTTTGCTTTAATATATTTTATACTGTTTTTTAAAGGTGAAAATAACATGTGCACAGGGCAAAGGAGCTGAACAGATATTTCTCCAAAGACGGTATACAAATTGCCAATAAGTACATGAAAAGACACTCAACATTATTAGCTATTAGGAAAATGTAAATCAAAATCACAACCAAATGCCACTTCACACCCACTAGGATGGCTAGATCAGAAAGACATCATCATAACAAGAGTTGGTGAAGATGTGGAGAAGCGAACTCTCATACACTGCTGGTGGGGATATAAAAAAGGTGAAATTGCTTTGGAAAACAGTCTGGCAGTTCCTCAAAAGGTTAAACATAGAGTTACCATATGACTCAGCAATTTCACTGCTAGAGTAATATGCCCAAGAGAAACGAAAACTTGCATCCACAGGAAAACGTGTATACAAATGTTCATAGTAGCATTATTTACAATAGCCAAAAAGTAAAAACAATCCAAATCTCCATTAACTGATGAATGGATAAACAAAATGTGGTATATCCATATAAAGGAATATTATACAATGGAATAGTACTCAGCCATAAAAAGGAATGAAATTGGGTCATTTGTAGAGACGTGGATTAATCCAGAGACTGTCATACAGAGTGAAGTAAGTCAGAAAGAGAAAAACAAATATCGTATATTAACGCATATATGTGGAACCTAGAAAAATGGTACAGATGAACCGGTTTACAGGGCAGAAATTGGGACACAGATGTAGAGAATAAATGTATGGACACCAAGGGGGGAAAGTGGAAGGGAGGGGTGGTGGGATGAATTGGGAAATTGGGATTGACATGTATACACTAATATGTATAAAATGGATAACTAATAAGAACATGCTGTATAAAAAAATAAATTAAATTAAATTTAAAAAAAACAGAAAACAAAATGTGGTATATCCATATAAAGGAATATTATTCAGCAATAAAAAGGAATGGAGTACTGATACGTGTTACTACATGGATGAACTTTGAAACATTATGCTAATTCAAAGAAAGCCAGATACAAAAATCTACAGGTTGTTTGATTCTATTTATATGAAATGTTCAAAATGGGCAAATCTATAAAGACAGAAAATAGATTAGTGGTTGCCTAGGGCTGGGGAAATGGTAGTGACTGCTAATAGGTACTGGATTTTGGGGGGGATGATGAAAACACTCTGAAGTTGATAGCAGTGATGAGTGTACAAACTCTGTGAATATACTGAAAAACATTGAATTGTACACTTTAAGTGGGTGAATGGAATGGTATGTAAATTAATCTCAATAAAGCAGTTTTTTAAAAAGGAAAAAAATAACATACAGATGTCAAAAAATTAAAACAATATAAGAATCTAAAATTAAAAGTAAGATTTTCCTTCCTACTCACCATCTAACCTAGTTTTAGAGAAGACCATTTTTAAGTTTCTGTTTTTTTGTTCTTCATGTGGCTCTCATTTTAACATTAAATAATAGTTATACTTTTGTTAACTGAGCTATCAAATTAAAAAATATCTGACTTTCTGCTCTGAAAGAGAAGAAAATTAACACAGTTTTACTAACTCTCATATCCTCTCCTCCTTTCTGCCTCCCAATTTCTGTGTTTCTTATTTTTGTAATAGTTTCCACTTTTATAATTTTAATAATATACTCAAGCCTCTATTTCTTGATTTATCAATCTTAGACACCATCTATTAAATAGAAGGAGGTAGATCTTAGATGTTTCATAACTACATAAACTACATGGGAGAAATTCAATTAAATAAAATACTGAGTTTTATCAACAGAAGACTGCTTCCTACCCTGTTTAATTATGACATTCAGAACTTTAAATGTTTCTCAAAATTTGGCTAAGTGATAAAAAATTTATGTGAGAATTGACCATAGTGTATAAGAACACTGTGCTGCTTGGGGGCCAAGAATAGAGAGACCAAATACTAGCCTTACCTTAAATTCATCATCATATTTACCCAATAGGCATTATTTAATCTATTTTAAGAAGAGACCACTTATGCTGATGGGAAGCTGTCAAGCATCCAAATGAAAGTTGGATGATTAACCATTGTGGCTTCCTTTAAACTCAGAGAGCCTTTGAGTCTGGAACTTTGGGTTTGTAAGGAGGATGCTCAGCTATATCCTGTTAGCACTGGACTTCAAGTCTGGATGCTGTGGTGATTATCTTGGACCAGGTGGCAAAGAGAGGATGACAGAGTCTAGTTCAAGGTTGGGGCATCCTGTGGGACAGAGGAGATGGAGAAGAGTGGGAAGGGACAGTAGTTCTTACATATTCTATAGGTATTCCAATGATAATTACCTGAAAAAGATGCTTAACCTCAGCAGCAATAAAGGGAAAACGCAAAGTGAGAGCTCTAAGGTACCTCTGAATCCCTGTTAAGGGACACGGAGTAGACATTGGCTGCCTACATACTGTGCATCAGGCCCTGTGCCAGCCGCTTCTCCTGAAGTATCTCATGCAATCCCCAACCCAGGAAATTAGTCTTATTTACATTCTCAAATGAAGCGGTTGAGGCAGAAAAGCTAAGTCCCTAAGCTAACAGGGCTGAGATTCTCCATGGCTCCAAATACCTTAAATTACTGAAAGCAAAGGACTAATACAAAACCCAGTGTTGATGGGGTTTTGGGGGAACAGATACACCAAATGAACACTGGCATAGTCTTTCTAGAGAGCAACTAACAAGAAGCATACACTTATTAGTACCTATGTCCCAGACATCCTACTTTGGGGAATATATTCTAAAAAAATTACATAACTTAAAAAATAATGATTGTTCAAAACTATTCATTGCATTGATATTAATAGTGACAAGAGGGCTTCCCTGGTGGCGCAGTGGTTGAGAGTCCGCCTGCCGATGCAGGGGACACGGGTTCGTGCCCCTATCCCGGAAGATCCCACATGCCGCGGAGCGGCTGGGCCCGCGAGCCATGGCCACGGAGCCTGTGTGTCCGGAGCCTGTGCTCCGCAACGGGAGAGGCCACAGCAGTGAGAGGCCCGCGTACAGCAAAAAAAAAAAAAAAAAAAAAAAAAAAAAAAAAATAGTGACAAGAAATAAACTCAACAGTCAACAACTAAAGACATTATGTTACAGACTATCACTAGAAGGAAATATTATTTGGACTGTATTGATGTGCAAAAAGATGTACATGAATTAAAGACAAAAAAATGGAACACATAGACAGTTTGTGAAGAGTGAACACTATAAAAAATGTTTGTACAACATTGATGTGTCGTATCTGCACTGTTCACAAGTCAATTCTGATTTTTTTGTTAGTTGGATTATTTTTCCCATAGAGTGAAGTACATAACAGTACATTGATTTAAAATTCCCAAAACTAATTTTGTAGTCTATGATTAAATGTCCTTCCCTCTCTGGAGCTGGGGGCCATCTGAGGGTTTGAAGAGGGGTGTGAGAGACAGGGGCAGCACCATGATGCTTCTGAAATCAAAAATGCATCACCCCCAAAACCTCTCGTGTTTATGCTCCTGAAGACTTTCCTGTTGGAAAGAGACAGACTCTGCTGTGATATCCGTGATGCTCTCAGAGATCAGGGGGAAATCAGCAATGTCTTTGACCTGCCTCTGAATTGATCTGTTTATAAACATACCCATAAAGGTTGTTCAGGAAGAATTCGCATTGAAATTCCATGCCTGCAGAAAGGACTGAGTCATCTCGTCTTAATAAATCTCCAACCTGACGGAGGTATGATCTGTGGTCTTGGCATTGGCCTTGTATACTCCCACCCTAAGCCTTCCTACAAGCCTTTCCTCCATCCTGGAATGTTCCTGCTATTCACATCCCATGGGTCTTTTTTTTTCTTTTTTTTTTAGATTCTTTTCCCATACAGGCCATGACAGAGAATTGAGTAGAGTTCCCTGTGCTATACAGCAGGTTCTTATGAGTTATCTATTTTATATATAATAGTGTGTATACGTCAATCCCAATCTCCTAGTTTATCCCTTGCTCCCCTTATCCCCTGGTAACCATAAGTTTGTTTCCTACATCCATGACTCTACTTCTGTTTTATAAATAAGTTCATTTGTACCCTTTTTTAAAGATTCCACATATAAGCAATATCATATCACATCGACCCCCTTGACTCTTCCTCTTTCGAAGGAGTCTTCGCAGGAAGCCATCGCCACCACTTGTGATTCCCATGGCACTCACTTTTCTGCACCCGTTTCACAGCGAGATGGAAAACTCCCTGTGGTGAGAGGCCCCAGTTTTTGTAAACTGCCCAAATGACATCAGTGCTTACCAAGTGCTTTGAAATACGGCACAAAGTGTTCAATCAATATTTGTGAAGCTGGGACTTCCCTGGTGGCGCAGTGGTTAAGAATCCGCCTGCCAATGCAGGGGAAACGGGTTCGATCCCTGCTCCGGGAAGATCCCACACGCCGCGGAGCAACTAAGCCCACACGCCACAACTACTGAGCCTGCACTCTAGAGCCCGCGAGCCACAACTACTGAGCCCACGTGCCACAACTGCTGAAGCCTGTCCTCTGCAACAAGAGAAGCCACCGCAATGAGAAGCCTGCACACCGCAACAAAGAGTAACCCCCGCTCGCTGCAACTAGAGAAAGGCCACAGGCAGCAGCAAAGACCCAGCGCAGCCAAAAATAAATAAATAAATTAATTAATTAAAAAAAAATTTGTGAAGCTGTCACCCATTTCTTCTAAAAGACATCTCTTTTGCCCAGGGTTCCTTTAGTTAGAGTATTAGCATTTCAATCATTAGTGTTTTGAGTAGACAGATGGATCTGGAATCAAATGTTCCCACTCACATTTTTCTTGAGACTTTGGGCGAATTTTGTAACTTTTCAAAGTCCATTTCCTCATTCATTAAATAGGGATATAAGACATCTTACAGGAGTACAGTAAGGATTAAAACTACTCAGTCTTCAAGTCTCAGCTTAAATATTATTTTCTTTGGCGTCCCTTTCCTCATACCCCTCCTCACCTCCAAGTCTCGACAGGGCAGTGTCTCTCCTCTGTGCTTTCCCAACTCTCTAAACCAGTGCTGTCCAGTAGAACTTGGTGCAATGATTCCATTCTATAATCTGTGCTACCCAATAGGGAGCCGCTAGCCACATATGGTTATTGAGCATTTTAAAAGTGGCTACAAAGACTGACAGATTGAATTTTAAGTGTTATTTAATTGTAATTAATTTAAATTGAAATAGCCCCATGTGGCTAGTGACCACTGGATGGACCACACAGCTCTCAACAATTCCCATTATAGCACTTACACTGTGGTTCACCTTTCACAAGACTGAGATACATAGCGAAATTCATTTTGACTGTGATGATCACTGCTGTATTCATAGCACTTCGCCCAGGGTCTGGTACACAGGAAGCTCTCAGTAGGGCAGCTATCATAATCTTCAACATCATCTCCTCACTCTTTGCATCCCACAGCTTAGATTAGCACACGCTGTAGATGCTCACTAACTGCTGCTAATTGACTTAATTGATTTCTAGGCTTACAAGCCAACCAATTATCTGCTCCTGGAGAATGTTGAAACAAAGGGAGTTGCATAAATGTCTTTCTGATATATTTCCTTGTGTGTGGCATAGAGGTTAGAAGCATCTGCTTAGACTCAAACCCTGACCACATGACCTCTAGTACGGAAACTTTCTATGCCTTAGCTGATTATTCCTCTGTAAAATGGGGACATTAATAGCCCTGCCTCCTTGAGTTGTTGCAAGGATTATATACGTGTTGAGGTTTACAACTATCATTTTATAGGAAATATAGAGATCAGAAGACCATGTTAAATGACATCATAAAGATTCAAAATCCAGACTGTAGGAAACTCTTGTTGGGAGACAGAGGCAGCCATCCTGTGGTCATTAGGAAATAAATCCAAGAACCAAGACAAGACTCTGAGATTGGTAATCTTGCTGCAAGGGAGGCTAGGAAAAATACCTGGTATTGTCACTCTTTATAGTAAAGGGAAGGCTCTCAGGAGAGGAAGAAGTACTAGAGAGTGACTTCGTGTAGCAATCCATAATGTGAGCTCTACAGCCTTTGGTAAAACCCCAGTTGCAACTGCCTTCAACTTTGCACGGACCTAAGCGTGGGCAGAGTTTCAGCAAAGAGGGCCCCCAAGCTTCAAATTCTGTCTGTGAGATGTTGGTAAGTCAGGCACAAGCACTGTGTCAGTTAGGGGGGTCTCAATTTTTCCTTGCGTGGCAACTGTAACAAAAGTTCAGGCCTTTACTCATACTGAAATGAGAGTGTGAAAATAGGGGTTGGGATGGGGAGAGAATGAAACAGCTGGAAAAAATTGCCTGGTTCTTCTCTTCTTAAGAGTTCCTTGGAACCGCCAAAATGACAGTCTGGGGTTACCCTTTCATCTTCTCAGGATCTATCATTCTTAGGCTTCCCAGCTTGTTCTCCAACTTGGGTCTCCTGAAGTATGGCTGATATTTTTTTTTTTTTTTTTTTTTTTTTTTTTTGCTGTACGCGGGCCTCTCACTGCTGTGGCCTCTCCCGTTGCGGAGCACAGGCTCCGGACACACAGGCTCCACGGCCATGGCTCGCGGGCCCAGCCGCTGCGCGGCATGTGGGATCTTCCGGGATAGGGGCACGAACCCGTGTCCCCTGCATCGGCAGGCGGACTCTCAACCACTGCGCCACCAGGGAAGCCCTGATATATTTTTAAATTCTGTTTTAGAAGACTTTTCTAAATCCTTTTTATTTTATAAAATTAAGCAAAATAATTAGGGCATACATAAAACTACAAAAACAGTATCACTTCAACAAAATCCTAACTCTCTCCACTTTTGTACATCTATTCTGCCATTACCTTGGCCCAATGCACCATCACCTCTTGCTTGGATGACCTCAGGAAACTTTTAACTAAGTCTTCTTGCTTCCACTTTTGCCTCCTTAAAATTCATTTGCCAAACACTGTGCAGTGAGATCTTTAAACCAGTGGAAATCAGATTTTGTCCCTCTGCTGTTTAAAATATTCTAAAGTCTTTTTAATGTCTTAGAATAAAAGTTAAATTCTTTACTGTGGCCCTCAAGGCCCTACATTGTGTGATCACAAAATATACATCTTTGGTGTCACTGCAGACCACTCCATCCCTTGCTCCCCAAAGTTTCAGACACACTTGTCTTTTTCTTTCTGTTTCACGAACATGCTAAACTATTCTGTACTCAGGGAACTTCAACCTGCTGTTCCTTCTGCCAGGAAAGCCCTTAACCTGGATCTTCCCTGGTTGTCTTCTTCCCTTCATGTAAACCTTGATTCCCGTGTCATTTCCTGCATGAGGACTTTCCTGACCATTGTACAGAAAGGTTTATGGTAACGATCTTCCATCTAAAACACACACATGATTTCCACTAAGATCAGGAACAAGACAAGATTGCCCACTCTCACCACTCTTATTCAACATAGTTTTGGAAGTTTTAGCCACAGCAATCAGAGAAGAAAAGGAAGTAAAAGGAATCCAAATCAGAAAAGAAGAAGTAAAGCTGTCACTGTTCGCAGATGACATGATACTATACATAGAGAATCCTAAAGATGCTACCAGAAAACTACTAGAGCTAATCAATGAATTTGGTAAAGTAGCAGGATACAAAATTAATGCACAGAAATCTCTGGCATTCCTATACAGTAATGATGAAAAATCTGAAAGTGAAATCAAGAAAACACTCCCATTTACCATTGCAACAAAAAGAATAAAATACCTAGGAATAAGCCTACCTAAGGAGACAAAAGACCTGTATGCAGAAAATTATAAGACACTGATGAACGAAATTAAAGATGATACAAATAGATGGAGAGATATGGATTGGAAGAATCAACGTTGTGAAAATGACTGTACTACCCAAAGCAATCTACAGATTCAATGCAATCCCTATCAAACTACCACTGGCATTTTTCACAGAACTAGAACAAAAAATTTCACAATTTGTATGGAAACACAAAAGACCCCGAATAGCCAAAGCAATCTTCAGAACAAAAAATGGAGCTGGAGGAATCAGGCTCCCTGACTTCAGACTATACTACAAAGATACAGTAATCAAGACAGTATGGTACTGGCACAAAAACAGAAAGATAGATCAATGGAACAGGATAGAAAGCCCAGAGATAAACCCACGGACATATGGTCACCTTATCTTTGATAAAGGAGGCAGGAATGTACAGTGGAGAAAGGACAGTCTCTTCAATAAGTGGTGCTGGGAAAACTGGACAGGGACATGTAAAAGTATGAGATTAGATCACTCCCTAACACTATACACAAAAATAAGCTCAAAATGGATTAAAGACCTAAATGTAAGGCCAGACACTATCAAACTCTTAGAGGAAAACATAGGCAGAACACTCATTGACATAAATCACAGCAAGATCCTTTTTGACCCACTTCCTAGAGAAATGGAAATAAAGACAAAAATAAACAAATGGGACCTAATGAAACTTCAAAGCTTTTGCACAGCAAAGGAAACCATAAACAAGATGAAAAGACAACCCTTAGAATGGGAGAAAATATTTGCAAATGAAGCAACTGACAAAGGATTAATCTCCAAAATTTATAAGCAGCTCATGCAGCTCAATATAAAAAAAACAAACAACGCAATCCAAAAATGGGCAGAAGACCTAAATAGACATTTCTCCACAGAAGACATACAGACTGCCAACAAACACATGAAAGGATGCTCAACATGTTTAATCATTAGAGAAATGCAAATCAAAACTACAATGAGGTATCATCTCATACCAGTCAGAATGGCCATCATCAAAAAAATCTAGAAACAATAAATGCTGGAGAGGGTGTGGAAAAAAGGGAACACTCTTGCACTGCTGGTGGGAATGTGAATTGGTACAGCCACTATGGAGAACAATATAGAGGTTCCTTAAAAAACTACAAATAGAACTACCATATGACCCAGCAATCCCACTACTGGGCATATACCCTGAGAAAACCATAATTCAAAAGAGTCATGTACCAAAATGTTCATAGCAGCCCTATTTACAATAGCCCGGAGATGGAAACAACCTAAGTATCCATCATCGGATGAATGGATAAAGAAGATGTGGCACATATATACAATGGAATATTACTCAGCCATAAAAAGAAACGAAATTGAGCTATTTGTAATGAGGTGGATGGACCTAGAGTCTGTCATACAGAGTGAAGTAAGTCAGAAAGAGAAAGACAAATACTGTATGCTGACACATATATATGGAATTTAAGAAAAAAAAATGTCATGAAGAACATAGGGGTAAGACAGGAATAAAGACACAGACCTACTAGAGAATGGACTTGAGGATATGGGGAGAGGGAAGGGTAAGCTGTGACAAAGCGAAAGAGAGGCATGGACATATATACACTACCAAACGTAAGGTAGATAGCTAGTGGGAAGGAGCCACATAGCACAGGGAGATCAGCTCGGTGCTTTGTGACAGCCTGGAGGGGTGGGATAGGGAGGGCGGGAGGGAGACGCAAGAGGGAGAGGATATGGGAACATATGTGTATGTATAACTGATTAATTTTGTTATAAAGCAGAAACTAACACACCATTGTTAAGCAATTATACTCCAATAAATATGAAAAAAAAAAAACCACACACATGCACACTGGTTTTACTCAATGTATTAATACATATGGGGTGAAGGGCTTAGAACAGCACATTGTTAAGTCTGGTATTTTTAGGTATTATTTTTTCCATTATACCACATATAGTCTAAATTTCTCTTGCATATTTATGTATTTACTTTTCCATGGTTGGTTTACCTTCCTCATTGTTAGCTCCATAAAGGTAGAAACCTTGATTTTTTTGGTTTTGTTTACTTATATATCTCTAGCACCTAGAATAAAGCCTGGCACATAGTAGCTACTCAATAATCATTGCTGAAAAGATGAATTGACTATAGAAAAAAATATATATGACAAAGAAAAAGAAGAGTAGAATATAACCACCAATAACTCTGCATAGGGAGATTTTTGTTTTCTTCTCTCTAGCTTTTCAGATATTCCAATTTTTTACAAAGATCATGTACTTTTCTGAATCATAAAAAAGAATTAATTTTTGCAAAAGGAGTCATGTTGCCTTGCTGTATGAAACGTCAATTGATCGATTTCTGCAGGCTTACTGGAGGTTGCAATCTCTGGATCTGTGCTTAAGCACCTCTTAAATCAGAAATCTTCTGACATTCTTCAGGAAGAATGCTCAGTGCTGTGTCCCTTACTGTGTGAACACACAGGGGGGCCCTGGTGAGAGCCCCCTGGGAGGTCTGACAAGTCTCATTCCATCAGCAGCCACGTGCCATGTGACTAGCCACCTGCCTCTTTATCTCTAGCTCCTTAAGTCAGGAGTTCTGTCTGGCTACAGAGCTTGACACTGTGGAGGTCGGCCAAGGTCAGGGCTCCAGTAAGAATGACTCACACCCCACTCCATGCTCTCCGCTGGGCACAGGCTGGAGCACGATGAACACTGTGATTTTCCATGCTCGGCTCCCAGGTTGTGAGGCTCAGTCCCTGAAATACTGATCCATGCAAAAAAACTGAAGTAGCCCCCGAAGACGGTGTTTACATTTAGGGGAAAAAAAGAAGCTTTTACTCTCTGATCCTATCCAGTGTGGTGCTGATTCGAAGTGGACTGCACAGTGCAAACATGCTTCTTCAAGCTTGTCCAAAGGAGGGCAATCCTTAAGATTTTTTTTTAAATAATGATTGTGAAAGATTAGAAACGCACATAGTGTTAATAATACAGTTTAAAAATTGCAACACCAGGGTGAAGCTTATTAAGATTCTTACATGCCTCCCTTGCTTTGGAGTCTCTTGCCTTAAAAAAAAAATTACAGATACAGTATACCCACCCTCAGTTCCATTCCTTTCCTTCCTCCCCAGTGTCAAACAGTATCATAAAGTGGCTGTTTATCACTGTTCCACATAGTTTTATATATCCATGTATACATCAATTTTGTTAAATTGTTATGATTATTTTAAGCTTTCATTTAAAGGTTACCATACCTCACATACAATTTTGCAACTTGTCGTTCAGCATTATATTTACAAGATTTATCTTTATTGATACATGAGATGGTCAGTTTTATGTGTCAACTACAGTGCCCAGTCATTCAATGAAACACTGATCTAGGCGTTCTGTGAAGGTATTTTGTAGGTGTGATTAAACTCCATAATCAGTTGACTTTAAGTAAAGGAGATCATCCTAGATAATTTGGATGGACCAGAGTCAGTCAGTTGAAATTTATACTCCTATCAGTAGGCCATAAGAGTTCCAGTTTTTCCACATCTTCCACACCACTTGGAGTTGTAAAACTTATAATCTGGTGGATGTAAAACTATTTCATTGCAGTTTTAGTTTCTATTTCTCTAATGTATAATAGTGAAAAGCATCTTATCATGTGATTATTTTCTGTCCATATAGCCTCTTTGGTAAGGTGTTTGTTCAAATCTTTTGCCCATTTGAAAAACTGGGGTTTGTTCTCTTATTATTGAGTTTTGTAAACTCTTTATATCATAGATACAAGTCCTTTGTTGGATATATGGTTTGCAAATATTTTCTCCCAGTCTGTGGCTTGTCTTCTCACTCTCTGAAGTGTCTTTTGCAGAGCAGAAGTTTTTAATTTTGATGAAGCCAAGTTCATCAGTTTGCTCTTTCATGGATCATGTTGCTGGTGACATGTCTAAGAAATCCTTGCTTAACCCAAGGTTACAAGGATTTTGTCCCTTATTTTATCTCCTACAAGTTTTATAGTTTTAGGTTTTACAGTTAGGTCTATGGTGCATTTTTAGTTAATTGTTGTACATAATACAGGATATGAGTTGAATTTCAGTTTTTTGCTTACGGATGTCCAATTGTTCTAGCACTATTTGTTGAAAAGACTATTTTGTATCTTTGTCAAAAATCAATTGACCATACATGTGTGGGTCAATTTCTGGGCTCTCTGTTCTGTTTCAGTGATCTATTTGTCTATCCTTTTGCCAATACCACACTGTCTTGATTACTGGAGATTTATAGTAATTCTTGAAATCAGGTGGCATGACTCTTCAAGTTGGTTCCTCTTTTTCAAAGTTATTTTGACTAATCTAATTCCTTTGCCTTCTCATATCCATTTTAGATTCTGCTTGTTGATATCTACAAAAAACTCTGCTGAGATTTTGATTAGGATTATGTTGAATCTGTAGATTAATTTGGGGAAAACTGAGATTAAAACAATGAACATGCTATGTGTCTTTTTTAAATTTATTTTTTTATTGAAGTATAGTTGATTTCTAATGTGTATATATATATATATTCTTTTCCATTATGGTTTATCCCAGGGCTATGTATCTTTTGACATATTTAGTTCACTGTTTCTTTTATCAGTGTTTTCCAGTTTTCACCATATGGATCCTACACATATTTTGTTAGATTTATACCTAAGTATTCTTTTTTGGGGTGCAGTTTGTCAGTGGTACTTTTAAAAAGGTTGCTTTCCAACTATGACATATCGAATGGATAAACAACAAGGTCCTACTGTATAGCACTGGGAACTATATTCAATATCCTGAGATAAACCATAATGGAAAAGAATATAAAAAAGAATGTATATATGTGTATAACTGAGTCACTTTGCTGTACATCAGAAATTAACACAACATTGTAAATCAACTATTAAAAAATTAAAATAAAAAAGTAAAAAATGTTGCTTTCTTGTTGCTAGTATATAGAAATATAATTGATTTTTGTATACTGACCTTAAATCCTGCAACACTGCTAAGCCCATTACTTCTAGAAATTTTTCCTTTGCCAACTTATATATTGGTTTGTGGGTTTTAAAAATTGATTTGCGGGCTTCCCTGGTGGCGCAGTGGTTGAGAGTCCGCCTGCCGATGCAGGGGAAACGGGTTCGTGCCCCGGTCTGGGAGTATCCCACATGCCGCGGAGCGGCTGGGCCCGTGAGCCATGGCCGCTGGGCCTGTGTGTCCGGAGACTGTGCTCCGCAACGGGAGAGGCCACAACAGTGAGAGGCCCACATACCACAAAAAAAAAAAAAAAAAAAAAAAAAAAATTGATTTGCAAGAGTCCTTTATATATTCTGTATATTTATTCATTGGCCAAATACTTATTGAGTGCCTGCTATGTATCAGGTACTATATTAGCACACTAATCTTGAGTCTACTTTGTTCATTGCTAAATACTTCAAGAAGCAGTTATTCATCTCAATTATATAAATACTTATACAGTACCTACACATCCATTAAATCACTTATTCAAAAATTTTATTTAGTACCTACTATAGGCCAGGTAATAGTTTAGCTACTGGAGATATAGCACAAAAACACACACACAAAATGAAGAGCCCTGCTCTAATGGAGGAGAGAGACAATAAACAAACAATAAATAAATAAGCTAATTTCAGGTAGTGAAATGCTTTGGAGAAAATGAGTCAAGGAAATAGGACAGAGGGGACAGGTGAGAAGACAGAGAAAAAGGTGGTATTAGATACAGTGGTTGCGGAAGACCTCTCCCAAGGAGCATCATTTAAGCCAAGGCCTGAGTGAGAAGAACAAACTGAGGCAAGAGCCCTCCAGGAAGAGACAACAGTAAGTGCAAAGGTCCTGGGGTGAGAATGAGCTTGGTGTGACTGAAGCACAGGAAGGGGGCCAGAGTGTCTGGAGTTTCATTAAGCAAGGGATGGTGGTACAAAAGAGCCTAAAGAGGCAAAGAGGGGCTGCAGGTAGGGAGAGGCCATGATAAAGGAGACTTGATTCTCAGTCCTTAAAAAATAGCAATGCCTGGGGCAAGCATCTCTGACACAAAGGTGAGTGAGACAGAGCCTAGCCCTCAGGAGGCCGTGATCTAGTGAAAGAGACAAACACATGAACAAATGCACTACAGTGGGCAAAGTACTGTAATTGAGGTAGGAGGAGGAGTAGAGGTAGGAGGCAAGAGAGAGGTAAGAATGATCCTTTATTCATATATTGTAAGATAGAACTTCTATAGCCTTCTATTTAAACCCCAAATTAGAAAAATTCCCTTAAAAATAATACATACACATATATATTACGTATATATAATATATGGTACTATCTTATTTTCAAATTGTGATGACTAGGTAGAGATCCCTTCTCTGTGCTCCCAATGTGCTCTCTGCTTTTCCCCATTCGAGCACTTGGAGAGCCTATATTTACTTGCTTCTCTGTCCCACCAACCTCCATGTTCCATGAAAACAGCAGCTGAGTTTTATTCCCCATTATTTCCCCAATGTCTGCCACAGTGCCCAGTGCATTCTAACTGCTCAGTGAATGCTCAGTGAAAGAGAGCAAAGCTCTGAGACTAAAGCACATTCATATTTTATTTCATTTCATTCTCATCACAATCCTGAGAGATGGGCAGGACAGGTGTGAGTATCCCATTTTACAGATGAGCCAACTGATGATCAGAGAGAGTAAGTAACTTGTCCAGTGAGGCACAGCTATGGCATTAGGGCAGAACGTCGGGATCCCAGTGACCTGCCTTTTCCTAGATGAGGGTTTTTTTTCCCTTTACTACCTCCCTATCCTATGCTGACGTTGGGGAATATGCCAAAGGACATGGAGGTCAAAATGATGGGCTTGCTTTTGTACCAATTCACTGGTATGTCTTCTAACCACTGAGAAATCTCCAGAATGTTATAACTTATTCAATGATTTCTATTGTAAAATGTGTCATACATCCAGAAAAGTATAAAATTTTACAGTTTGAAAAACAATAAAGATCCATGTACGTATATCCTGGTTACGAAGTAGATCATTTCCAGCACTTGAGAAGCCTCCTATGCATCCTTCCCTAACCACGTCCCCTCCTTCCCACCTTGAAGTACACATTTAGCTTACTTTGGGGTTAACCAGTCCCTTGCTGTTCTTTACAGATTTCCTACTTATACATATAACAGTCTCCCTTATCTGCAGGCGGTACATTCCAAAACCCCCAGGGGATGCCTGAAACCATGGATAGAACAAAACACTATATATACTATTTTTTTCCTATACATACATATGCATGATAAAGTTTAGTAAATTAAGTGCCATAGGAGATTAACAATAAGTAATGATAAAATAGAACAATTGTAACAATATACTGTAATAAAAGTTATGTGAATGCTGTTTCTCTCTGTCAAAATACTTACTTGTACAACTTTAATGCCTTTTCTATCTTAACTAAGCACTTATCAACTACTGTGGCCATAATTTTGCAGTTTGAGCTGCAACAGCAAAAGTAGCATGAATTTCTTTTTCCTTCTTCACAATTTCACCAATAGAAGATTCGTTCCTACCATAGTTCTTAGCCACCTCAGCATAAAATCTTCTTTCCTCATTAAATCGGAACTTTCACTTTTCCACATAAAGAAAGCACTTTACTGTTTCTCTTTCATGGATTCGAATTGTCAGCATCACTACTTTTATGCTTTGTACCCATTATTAAGTAAATAAGGGTGACTTGAACACAAGCCTCGCGGTACCATCAACGGTCATCTGAAGAACCAGAAGGCTACAGAATGACCAACTGGTGGGATATGATGGACAATGGGATGATTCACAACCTGGGCTGCACCTAGCGGAATGGCCCAAGATTTCCTCATCTACTCAGGATGGTGTGTAATTTAAAACTTATGGATTGTTTATTTCTGGAATTTTTCATTTAATGTTTTCAGACTGTGGTTGACCAGGGGTAACTGAAAATGCAGAAAGTGAAACCATGGATAAGTGGTGACTACTGTATGTATCTAAACAAAATATGTTTTAGTTTTAAATACTGAGTAGCAAGCACATACCTGGCTGTGTAAGGACAGGATGATCTTACCTCTATTAGACGAAGACTCCCAGGAAAAATAAGCTGAAGATCCCCAGAGCCAGAATAGGCCTTCAGGTTCCCTGGGAGCTTATGGGAGCCTTTTCTAGGGAAGTCATTGGGCAACGTCACATCTGAGTCCTGGGAAAGAAAGGGGAGAAAAAAGATTAACACAAGCCTGTAATTCACTCCTTCCCCACTAGGGGATGCTTCTGTCAGACCATTGCTGTAATTCCATCGATGGTATTAAGAAGAAAGATTTGGAAAGGGTCTACTTAAAAGTGTTTTCAACATGAATTACCTGCTCTGTTTAGATTGATCGCTGTAAATAAATGTGGAATTTATGGATTAAGAGCATGGCTGGCTGGAGAATGGCAGGGGCAGGGCATTTCCTAACTGTGTAATTACTTCCTATCTGTATAAATAAATAAAATATAAATGAAGTATAAAACTGAGGGGGGCCCCCAAACGGATATAGCTTCCTTTGAGAGCAATTGCATATATGGCTCAAAACCCATACGTAGATCTGACACCAAAATATGTCCTAATGTAGGTGAAAGGGACACTTTTGGACACTGGTGGTTTTAGGACCCTCCAGGAAAAGAATGTTCTGTTTTGTGCCTGTTGCTTGCCTGTATCTTTTTAATCATTAGTAAAGTTTGGTGCTGAGTAAAACCTAGGATTCTCATCATCCCATTTGACAAATTGACGTTTTGTATGAACTCAATACAGATCACGATAGTGGGGGCATTTGGCGATATTGTAGAATCACCCAGATACTAGATGTCTACCAGAAATGTGGTCAAGGGGGTTTGTACTCAAACCTGTGTCTTCTGAATTCATCATGGATTCCCTCAGCTCTCAAAAACAAGGTGAACTATGATGAGATACCACTTCACACTCATTAGGATGGCTACTATAAAATACAAAAACAGAAAATAGCAAAATAGCAAGTGTTGATAAGGATGTGGAGAAGTTGGAACGCTTGTCTACTCTTGGTGGGAATGTGAATTGGTGCAGCCACTGTGGAAAACAGTATGGAGGATCCTCAAATAATTAAAAATAGGACTACTATTTGATCCAGCAACTCCAGTTCTCAGCATATAGCCAAAGGATAGGAAATCACTATCTTGAAGAGATATCTGCACTCCTATGTTCGTTGCAGCATTATTCACAACAGCCAAGGTATGGAAAGAACTAAGTGTCCATCACCTGATGAATGGATAATGAAGATTTATCAAGAGTGTATACACACGCAGTGAAATGCTATTCAGCCATGAGAAACAAGGACATACTGCCTTTTGTGACAACATAGACGGACCTTGAGGGCATTATGCTAAATGAGATGTCAGACAGAGAAAGACAAATAGCATATAATATCACTTACATGTGGAATCTAAAAAAGCTGAACTCATAGAAATGGAGACTAGAATGATGGTTACCAGGGGCTGGGGGGTGGAGGAAAAGGGGAGATGTTGGTCAAAGGGGACAAACTTCCAGTTTTAAGATGAGTAAGTTCTTGGGAATCTAAAGTACAGCATGGTGATTGTAGCTCCTAATACTATATTATATACTTCAAAGTGACTAAGAGAGTAGAGGTTCTTAAATGTTCTCACCACAAAAAAGAAATGGTAAATGTATGATGTGATAGAGGTATGAACTAAGGCTATGTTGCAAACATAGGTATGAACTAAGGCCATTCTGCAAAATATAAATGTATCAAATCAACCCATGTACACCTTAAACTTATACAATGCTATATGTCAGCTATATCTCAATAAAGCTGAAAAAATAGAAATACCATATAATCTAGCAATTCCACTTCTGGGTATATATTCCAAAGAATTGAAAGCAGGGTCTCAGAGAGATATTTGTACACCCATGCTCACGGCAGCATTGTTCACAATGGCCAAAATATGGAAGCAACCTAAATATCCATCAATGGATGAATGGAAAAACAAAATGTGGAATATACATAGAGTGGAATATTATTCAGCCTTACAAAAGAAGGAAATTCAGGGCTTCCCTGGTGGCGCAGTGGTTGAGAGTGTGCCTGCCGATGCAGGGGACACGGGTTCGTGCCCCGGTCTGGGAAGATCCCACATGCCGCGAAGCGGCTAGGCCTGTGAGCCGTGGCTGCTGAGCCTGCGCGTCCGGAGCCTGTGCTCCGCAACGGGAGAGGCCACAACGGTGAGAGGCCCACATACCGCAAAAAAAAAAAAAAAAAAAAAAAGAAGGAAATTCTGATCCAAGGTATAACATGGATGAACCCTAAGGATGAACCCTAAGGACATTATGCTAAGTGAAATAAGCCAGCATTTTTATGAAAAATATTATATAATTCTACTAATATGAGGTACCTAGAGTAATCAAATTCATAGTTATAGGGCTTCCCTGGTGGCACAGTGGTTGAGAATCTGCCTGCCAATGCGGGGGACATGGGTTCGAGCCCTGGTCTGGGAGGATCCCACATGACGTGGAGCAACTAGGCCCGTGAGCCACAACTACTGAGCCTGTGCTCTGCAACAAGAGAGGCCGCGATAGTGAGAGGCCCGCACACCGTGATGAAGAGTGGCCCCCGCTTGCCACAACTAGAGAAAGCCCTCGCACAGAAACGAAGACACAACACAGCAAAAATAAATAAATTAATTAATAAACTCCTACCCCCAACATCTTCTTTAAAAAAAAAAAAAATTCATAGTTATAGAAAGGGGAAGGGTGGTTCCAGGGGCTGGGGGGAGAGGGGATGGGGAGTTGTTTAATGGGTATAGAGTTTCAGTTTTGCAAGATGAAAAGGGTTCTGGAGACTGGTTGCACAACAGTAAGAACGGACTAAGTACTATTGAGCTGTACACTTAAAAATAGTTAAATTTTTGATAGTTAAGACGGTAAATTTAATGTTATGTATATTTTACCACAATTAGAAAAAAAAACAATAGGTCAAAGCAGACACATTTGTGAGGGTGTGATAGGTATCCCTGCTGATTCAGGGAGGCGGGCGTGGAGGGGAGTCAGACCCGGCCAGTTTCACCTAGACACTTTGCCTTTTAAGTGAGGACAGTGGCAGCAAGCATCATGAAGGTGACAGCTCTCTTATCATGCCACGTTGTTCCATCTGGACAGGTAGCCCTTTGCATCTGCTGCAGAGCTGTCACTCTGAGCTCTCCCTTTGCCACATCCCTGGGGAATGCTTTCACCATTTGCTGTGTTGCATCTCCTGTTTTTTGGTATCTCACCTTTTCTAGGTGTACTCCCTCTTTTTGGGTGGTGTGCATGGGAGATTTCTTTCTTGATATCATACATTCCAAAAAAATCCTTCTTCTATCCTCCTACACAAAGAGCTTAGCTGGAAATGGAATTCTAGGGCAGAATCATTTTTCTTCAGAATTTTGGAGGAATGGCTCCATACCTTCTTGGTTCCAGTCTTGCTGTTAAGAAGTCTGCACCTATTCTAACTGCTCCTCTGTAGGGGAGCAGTGCTTTTAAGATCTTATATTTGTCTCCAGTGTTTTTGGAAACTTATAACGATGTGCATTGGTGTGGGTCTATTCTCACTCGTTATGCTGTATGTTCTTTGAATCTGGCAATTCCTCTTCTTCAGTTCTGGAAATTTTCATTGAGTTATTTTATCACTGATTTTATCTCCCCTGTTTTTTCTATCTTCCCATTCACAGAGTCCCATCATGTAAGCGTGAACTTTCTGGACCACTCTTCTATTTTCTTTTCTTTTCTTTTTTCCTCTTTGTCATTTTCCTCTACTATCTGGGAGATTTCCTCAGCTTTATCTTCTAACCTCTCTTTTGCATGATTATCTCAGCTCTCAAAAGCTCTTTTTCCAAAAGCTCTTTTTGTTTTCTAAATTGTCCTTTACTATTGCATCCTATTCTAACTTCATGGATGCAATATCTTCT